>NC_072377.2:86875000-87520000 GCF_028885625.2 Pongo pygmaeus
AAGGAAATGTTGCTTGTGGTTACAATTCGTGTGCAGTTATTTTAGTTAATTTTGGGAACCATAAGTGAAATAAAATTGTGACTGTTTGCCTAAGTATTTTTTTTTTTTTTGCTCTTTTGTTGGTACCCTGTTTAAATTCTAGAAGGAGAAATATGTTATTTAGAGAGAGAGTTGTAAAGGAAATTTTGGAAAAACATATCAAGATATGGATGTAATGAGTTTTGAAACCTGTAATGAGAGGGAGAGAGAAAGTCAAATAAAATAAAATTTTCCTGATTGACAAAGAAAAAAATACGTTTTATTGTGATAATCGTATTTCATTCATTTTTTAATATCAAGGATTCTGGTTATTTAGTCAGTATTTCTCAAATTTTTTTTCACTGAGCTATCCCTTCTTGGCCGAAGAGTACAAACTGGGTGTATGGCCTATTAGCCAGCATAAATGGAGAATATCTTTGAAGTGGCTTATATTGCCTTAAATAGTTCATGTGAGACTTTCTGTTAATATGGCAGAAAGCATAAATTTACAAAGCCAAGAATAGTAGAGGCGGTCTAATAAATATCTATACATTTTTGGAAGATGCAGATGCATAATTTGTAACTAAGTAAGTGGTATGGAGAAAGGGTATAGGTGCTTTTAGGGGAGGTTGCTAGAGAGGCAAATGGATTCATAAGCAGAAAGCCCCATGAATTGGGAGTACCAGTTACCTCTAAATGTGGACGTATAAAACAGTGCTGAAACCATGAGGATTTGTTTAAGGCTTGTAAGGGACACTTAGACCACCCAGGCAGCTGCACACCTAGTTCTACCTCCTTTCATTTTTAGAAAAAAAATCAGTGTTCACAATACTAAACACTGGTAAAGGAAGATTGAGGGATGGACTGTACAAAGAACGTGAGGATTAAATGAAAGTCTGCGTAATTAAAAAAGGGAACTGGCTCCCTTCCTTTGCTTAGTTGCAAGTCTTCTAGCAGCCCATCTTATAACTCCCAAATAAAAGAGTAAGCTGATCCAGAGAAAAGACCATCAGATATTGGCAGTCAGGGAGGTCATTGAATGGAAGGTCTCTGTGTGATCACACTATCCTCTATCCTTCCTATTCTATCCTGAAGCTTCCCTACTCTGTTCTGACTGTTGTCAGATGCCTGAAAAGTTACTTCATGTGTTTGTTTCCAGAGTAACTGTTACTCTGTAAATAGAGTTTATAATCAATTTTTTAGTTCCTCAGTCTTAAATGTGAATGGATAGGCAAGGCTTGCCAGGCATTTGGGGAAATCCTGTAATAAAAATGCAGTGATCAAATAAAATAAAACAAAAAACATGAAACAGCGTTGAGAAAAAGAGACCTTGAGAGAACAGAATAGCCTTTTAGTAATTTATAATTAACATTTCAGATAAACAAAAGAGGCTTGCATCAGTAAAGCAAAGATAGAACATATGCTATTAAAACAGAGCTGTCAGAGAAAGAAAAGAGTTGTTGGAAATTAAAATAAAGTTTTAAGAATATTAGAATGGTAAAACATAAACAGAAGCAGTCTTCCAGGAAGTAAAATTAAAATAAAAAGAGGTGAACAACGTAAGAGGAAAGATAAGAAAATTTGATGATCAATCCAGGAAGTTTATTCTCTAATAAGAGTTCCAGAAAGAGGAAAATGATAGAGAAGAAGTTAACTTAATAAAATTCAAATATTAGTGTATGAATGAAAAATTGTTTAAAAAATACTTTGGTTATTCACTTATTGAAAATGTCTATCCTTGTTTTGAGGTTTGTTGTTTTCCCTACTTGCTTTTTATTAAGAATCCACATTTAGATGGGTAGTACATTATATGGGTAATATTTACTCAAATGCAATTTGGAAGTGTTTGTTCATATAGATAATACCTCTCTCTCATAATCTCATTGTTCTGAGGAAGCACTCCTTAAATCTTAATGCTTATATGAGATTTTATCTCTTGAAAAAAATTTGAGAAAAGCTAGTTACGTTCAATACCTTTAACTTTGTGAGGTGATGGCGTTTCTACCAAGTAAAGGACAAATAACATCATCTTCTGTAATGGTCTTTTATGTTTCTGTGTTAGGAGGAAGTGCAGACAACAAATGGATTAGATGATCTAATAGTTATTTTTCCATTTAAAAGGAATTCTTGTTTTCTTTTTAATAAATTGAGAAAACAACTATCCTACATATAATAGTTTACAAGAGAGATTGGATTTCTGTAGATATTGTGAAAGAATCATTGTCTATATTCCAAGACCAATATAAAATCCTTTAATTAATGTAAGATCAGTGTCAACCTATGAAAGAGACTTTGAGTATATTTTTAAAATAAATCAATGTAACTTAGCTGATATACACTAAATAAATAGCAGTTATTGAATGCCAAATACTGTAAAATAATCATGGATTTTGAAAAACAAAAGAGGAAAGTGAGGAGGAAGTAATTCATGAATAGACAAAGACAATTTGAGGTTAGGCTTTCAAGATTCATAATAAATACTAAATTTTTTTCTCATAAGACAGTTGCACATTATACTAAAGAATTGCAAACAATTTTAATTGTGGGAGGCAGAAAGGAATGTTGCCCAGTTTTACTGTAAGAAACTGCTTTTTTCTCTTTAGTTATGAAATAGTTAGTATGATAGTCCTAAAGAACTAATCTTGTATAAAAAAACATTGAAAAAAATACAAAATGTTTATTTTTTCTAATTGGCATAGTTATATTAATTCCTTTTATAATTCTCCTCTTTCACCTCTTGCCAGATTGCTTTACTTGTTCAAGTAGTGTTTGAACTGTTCTACTATGAACTGACGTCACTAACAGCCCAAGCTATTCTGTTCCTCAGCCATACAAATTGAGAGAAGAAATGTGTTGGAAATTAAATACCTATAGTGTAAGTTTTGTGGAATTCTCGCAACTACAGAATTCTGAGATTAATGAACAGAGGACTACCTGGAGAATATAAAAACAATCATTGGTTTGAGGTAGTAAGATAGTTTGGAACTTCACAAAAATATTAAAATTTTTCCATCTTTTCATTATTTTAAAAAATAATAATTATTCATTTCAGTTCTGCTTATATTTCCAAATTATATTTTATTATATTTGCAAGGCAGTAATTCCTTTCTTTAGGGAATTTATAATTTATTAAGACTGTTAGTCGTTGAGATGGGGTTGATGGAGAACATAAGAAAGTTTGGGGGCGATGGGAATGTTTGACCCAGAGTGCTAGTGCATGCGATTAAATGATATCCATGAATGCCCCCAGAACACTGCCATGTGAGTGAAACAGATAGGCATAGTGAAAGGAGAAATGTTTAGGAAATTTGATGAATATACAATTATAATACAGTTATGTATGACCAAGGTATGTGTATATGTAAAAGACAAGACTTTTTGTTCTGATGATAGGTGAAAAACCAAGGGGTCTCACATGACCTTGTTTCACATGACCTGTCTTCTTGTACGGAAAATACCTGAATTATTCTGTAGTTGTGAAAATTTGGGACTGGGATAGGATGGGAAAAGTAGAAATTCTCATAAATAATCAGAACTGAAATATATGATAATGAATCAATCTCTTAGCTCAATGCATTGAAACATTCTTGGTGGCAAAATTTACATTTGGAAAAGACTCAAACTTAGACACTTTGGTGTTATTTCCAAATAAGATTTTACCTATAGTCTATAGACACCTGATAGGATAAAAGAATACATTCTTTTACCACTGTAAAATTTAAGTCCCATTATCACGTATATTGCACTGTGAATATTTTTACAGCTTCTGAAATTCTGATTATAAAAGCATAGGATTTTATGTTAGTGAATGTTGTAAATGAGTAAATGTTAAATGTAAACATTTAAAAGAGATCTTAATTTTCAAGACCCTGCTAGATATTTCTTCATTTTTCAATATGCCGTGAGTTTAAAATTTAAAAAGAAATAGAAATAGCCCTGAATCTTATCTTCCAAATTTTGTCCTTTTTCTTAAATTAAAGAACAATTAAATTTATCAAATAATTACATTTCTGAGAGCCATTTAAAATGTTAACTTTGAATGACAGGATAAACCATTTGAATTATATCAATCAGGGAATATTAAATTATTTGAGGGAATAAAGAGGAAAAAACTCAAGTCACCTATGCATATGAGTGTACAACAATCAGCTTTCAGTTTTAATAATAGATGCATCAAAGAGTTGTTGAAATATGATCAATATATAACTGCATCTATTATTAATTATAATTTTGTATGTGCAGTATCTATTTGGAAAGCAGTATCGTCAATTCTGCTTTCTTTATTAGTATTTTTCTTGAAATGTTCTAGGGATTGGTGGTAACAGCCTCTTTGTTCCAAGGTGTCAAACGTTTTATATTCCAAAATGAGATTATATGTGTGTTTCTGCAGATGCTGCCATTGTACCACGTGGGATGATTGATAACCTTTTATTAATATCATTCTGTGAAGCTCTTAATTTATTCTTACTTCAGAAAATATTCTTTCAGAATTATAATTAAGTGGCATGTTCATGTAGGAAGTTAGTTTTAGTTGCCTTTGGGTAAGGTTTCTTCTTTTCTTCTCTATGTATTTCTATGATTTATCTTTTGGTTGTTTATAGACCAGTACCACCTCAGTGCCACAAGAGATAGTGCAGACCTCTACCCACCCCGCCACCCGCTTCTTTTAAGCTTTTCCCACTTAAGAAAGAGACCAAATTTAAATTTGGTTACTTGGAAATAATCATTTTTTAAGTTGGTCATATAATATTCTAAATTTGTCATTTTCAGGCACTTAATATGGTGCTTATGTGGGCCAGTTAATTATTCCAAGTGCTTTGCAAATACAAGCTTATTTAATAATAACAATCCTGTGAGGTAGATGTTGTCATCGCCATTTAACAGATGAGGAGACTGATGCAGGGAAAGGCACATAGCTAGTAAGTGGCCACAGTGATTTCAGTTCTTTTAATTTTTTTTTTTTTTGAGATGGAGTTTTGCTTTTGTTGCCTAGGCTGGAGTGCAGTGGCGTGATTTCGGCTCACTGCAACCTCTGCCTCCTGGGTTCAAGCAATTCTCCTGCCTCAGCCTCCCGAGTAGCTGGGATTACAGGCATCCACCACCACACTTGTCTAAGTGGTTTTTTTGTTTTGTTTTGTTTTGTTTTGTTTTGTTTTTGTATTTTTAGTAGAGACAGAGTTTCACCTTGTTGGCCAGGCTGGTTGCGAACTCCTGACCTCAGGTAATCCACAGGTCTCGGCCTCCCAAAGTGCTAGGATTACAGGTGTAAGCCACCACGACCGGCCCTTTTTATTCTTATGAGATGAATAATCTAAATATAAGTCATCTTTATCTTTTAATAGAGACACTACCTTTTAGTAGATAAGAGAAGTAAAACAATACCTGATTGTTGAAGTCTAGGGGATCCCTTAATATTTGTTAATATATCCAATTTCTATGTGTTTCATTTCAACTCAAATTAGTTACATTTGGCCATTTGTAGACTTAACAGAATTAGTTGCTAATAGAGGAATAGATTGCTGCAAGTTACTCATGAAATACTGTTCTCTCCTTCAATCAACATATTTGTTCATTTGTCTTGTTTGTTAAAAGCATAAGGAACTTCTATAAGTAGGCTACATTTTTATCTTGTCCTTGAATCTGTATTATGATTTCATGTGAATTTGCTACAGTGAACTTTTGATTTGCTGATAGCAGCAAGTTTTTGGAATTGTTATCTTAAATAATGGCTTGGCATATGCCTTTAAAATGTTCTTCAATCTTCCTGTAATCCCAGCATTTTGGGAGGCCAAGGTGGGCGGATCACAAGGTCAGGAGATCGAGACCATCCTGGCTAACATGGTGAAACCCCTTCTCTACTAAAAATACAAAAAAAATTAGCCGGGTGTGGTGGCGGGTGCCTGTAGTCCCAGCTACTCAAGAGGCTGAGGCAGGAGAGTGGCGTGAACCCGGTAGGCGGAGCCTGCAGTGAGTGGAGATAAAGCCACTGCACTCCAGCCTGGGTGACAGAGCGAGACAACATTTCAAAAATAAATAAATTAATTAGTTTTAAAAAATAAAATAAAATATTATTCAGTCTTATTTGAGTAGCTATTGAAGTCAAGTGCTTATGTAAAATTTAAGATAGTTTATTTTCCACAGTGAAGATGCTAATGCCCTCTTAAAGTTGGTTACCCTGCTTGCTGTTGTCATTTTTAACTGAGTAACTAAACTTACTAAACTTCAGTGAGTTATTCATTAGTGAATTGGGGTTGGGGGGAGTGATAAGTAAAAGAAATGCATTTTATTTCCTCCTTTATTGTCAGATTCCTGTTTGAATTCAATGTGTAATAATGGCTTACGGAGTTTACCAGTTTTAGTGGAATCCTCACTGCCTCTTCAACTGCTTTGCTTATTGCTGAAGGATAGAAAAGTGTGGAAGCTTTTGATTAACTCTTATAAATCTACTGAAATGTATCGCAGAGTTTACCACTGAGTCATTTTATAACTTTCTCCTTTTTGCTTTTAATATATTTTTTTCTATGTGAATACAGTTATTGAGTTTCTGGAAACATAAAGTTCTTGGGTTTCTAGAAACATAAATAAAGAACAGATGGCTGTTCACGCCTAACAATGAATACGATGGGAACAGAGGACTTTCATCTTGTCCCTAGTGGTCACCATGTCAGCCATCATGTGGTGGACATCTGTGACTGTTGAGCATAGTCCCTGCTGCTATTTTGGAGCCTCTCAGCTCTGGCGTTAGTCATATTTACATTAGCTTTATTTTTTTTCTTTCTTTCTTTCTTTCCTTCCTTCCTTCCTTCCTTCCTTCCTTCCCTCCCTCCCTCCCTCCCTCCCTCCCTCCCTCCCTCCCTCCCTCCTTCCTTCCTTCCTTCCTTCTTCTTTCTTTTCTTTTCTTTCTTTTTTTTTTTTTTTTTTTTTTGAGACAGAAGAGTCTAGCTCTGTCCCCCAGGCTGGAGTGCAGTGGTGTGTTCTTGGCTTACTGCAACCTCCACCTCCCAAGTTCAAGCAGTTCTGCCTCAGCCTCATGAATAGCTGGGATTTCAAGCATGTGCCACCACATCTGGCTAATTTTTGTATTTTTAGTAAAGACGGGGTTTCACCATTTTGGCCAGGTTGGTCTTGAACTCCTGACCTCAAGTGAGCCACCTGCCTGGGCCTCCCAAAGTGCTGAGATTACAGGTGTGAGCCACTGCGCCTGGCCTGCATCAGTTTATTTTCAAGAACTGTCATTCTCAGTCATTTATCAGTCTGCAAAAAATATAATTCTGAATAAATGAGAATTGAGAAGGGTCCCAAATAAGGGTTACTTTCTTTTAAATTGACCCATAGTTGTACAGACTGATTGATTACTGTCGATTGATATGTCTTTATTCATCAGCATTGGGAAATTTAGGAATTGAGCTTCCTTAATGAAACCATTTTATTGGACACATAGCTGTAAATTGCATGTCTGTTGAAAGAGCACTGTAAACAAAATAAAGCATTAAAATTTAGATAAATTCAGGGAGAAGACCACATGTAAGCAGTTAAATCATAACAGATTCCTGGTATTTATGGCTTTAATATCCAAATGATGAGCAACTCCTACGGGTCTATGACAGAGAATTGTCTGGAATTGTATATAGCTATGAATTTTAATTTTGCACCACTGATACTTAGGTGGGCGAGTTGTCTATTCATCCACATATAATATGAGGCTTTGTTTTGTACTTGTCATTACAATAAACTTTGAAGTGTTTAAAACATTGTGTCTTCGTGGAGAAATGGTCATCAAGTAAGACAATTTTAGGGAATACTGAAAATGCTCTTAGCTTGAGATGTAGCAAATTGTATCAGAAACATGTCCCTTGAGAGCAGTGTGGCTCTGAAAATGCTAGGAGTTGGGAGAAAGATTTGTTTTTGTTAATGTGAAGAATTGCAAAAGTTTTAGAAAATCTACCCACCATGTCAAAGATCTTTTGTGTAGAATTTTTAAAGAACTGCTATAGTAGAGGGCATTACGATTTTTAAATAAAATGAAACAAAAACCTATTGGATGTTAACTTGAAAGATAATTTTAAAAACTTACCCTAAGTTCTTAGAAAGTCTTCTCTACCCTCATGACCTCTGCTATCTATATAAGAAATTACTGAACTGAATAAATCGTCAGCCTCTCACTATCTTAAATTACCATAGAATTAAAAACTCCAGAATATAATGAATTTATTCTATCAGTACAGCCCATGAGTGAATTTCAAATGTTTAAGTTGTGCCTCAGAGGAATTTTTGTTATGCATCTTTTAAATAATAATATTTTCAATAAATCATTCCTTATAAAAGTCCTGAAATCATTGCTCTTTAGACATTACTAAAATCAAAAACAACAAATTTAAACATTTACAGTTTGGGACCTAATTTAAACACGTATCACAGTTTATTAAAGTTATCTTCTGTTAGAAATAGCTCCCTTAGTTCTGGAGATCTGTTGTGTGGCATGGTGACTATAGTAATAGTGTATTGTGTACATGACATTTCCTAAGAGAGATCTTAAATGTTCTCACCACACACAAATGAGAATGTGAGGTAATTGATATGTTAGTAGCTTGATTGTGGTAATTATTTCACAATGTATATATGTATCTCAAACATGTTGTACAACTTAAATATATACAATTTTTATTTCCCAATTATACCTTAATAAATCTAGAAGAAAATAAAAATGGTAAGTTAATCAAATTTTTTTCTCTCAGTCTCTCATATTTTCTCCCAGAGTAAGTAAGGGTACATCTGTGAATCACACTGATTTCATTTTGTTAAAAAGCTTAAGAAATTAAGAGTAAGCTATAAGTAGTTGTAGCTGACAATATAAGAACTGTTAGAAATATGAACTTGCTTTATGAATGCTACATTTATTCTGATTGTGTTGCATTAAACATGTTTATTTTATTTAATTTTAAATAAAATATTTTTCTCTTAAGGCTTCTAATAATGTTAAATGTTAAAGAAACAATTATCTGTTTAGGTAGGAATTTGACTTAATCTCATTATAAATAGCATCCTAAAATTTTACAGCTTTGAACAAACGTTAAAATTAGTAATAATTTTTCTCTTCGAAATGAAAAGAAATGTGAACCTTTTCTGACACAGGTCATAATGAAATAATTCTCCCTTTAAAAAAAATCTAAACACACATAACCTATGAGAATAAAATTAACATAGCTGCTGTAAGAAGTTTTAAAAAAATTCTTAGCATGCCTTGAAGTAATAAACATGTCTCTGATTAGGTGAATCAATAGACATTATTGATTTATATATTATAGATACAATTCCAATATTATGAAAAAGATACTGTGGAACTAGAGAATTTTATATCTTGACTGGAATAGCAGAATAGTGTAATATTGCTTATTGAAATTACTGAGGATAATGATAAGTGATCTTCAGGCCATTTATTTATTTATTTTTAACTTTTATTTTAAGTTCAGTGTTACATGTGCAGCTTTGTTACATAGGTGAACTTGTGTTATGGGGTTTTGTTGTAGAGATTATTTCACCACCCATGTATTAAGCCTAATACCCATTTTTATTTTTCCTGATCCTCTCCCTCCTCCCACCCTCTACCCTCCATCCTCCAACAGGCCCCAGTGTGTGTTGTTCCCCCACCACATGTCCATGTGTTCTTATCATTTAGCTTCCACTTATAAGTGAGAACACACAGTATTTGGTTTTCTGTTTCCATATTAGTTTGCCAAGGATAATGGCCTCTGCTTCCATTCATGTCCTACAAAGGACATGATCTCATTCTTATGGCTGCATAGTATTTAATGGTGTATGTACCACACTTTTCTTTTTCTTTTTTCTTTTCTTTTTTTTTCTTTTTTTTTGAAATGGAGTCTTACTCTATTGCCCAGGCTGGAGTGCAGTGATGCAATCTTGGCCCACTGCAACCTCTACCCCCTGAGTTCAAACAATTCTCCTGTCCCAGCCTCCCAAGCAGCTGGGATTACAGGCATGTGCTACCACGCCTGGCTAATTTTTTGTATTTTTAGTAGAGATGGGGTTTTGCATGTTGGCCAGGCTGGTCTCGAACTTCTGGCCTCAAGTGATCCACCCACCTTGGCCTCCCAAAGTGCTGGGATTACAGGTATGAGCCACCACACCCAGCCACACTTTTCTTATCCATTATATCATTGATGGGCATTTATGTTGATTCCATGTCTTTGCTGTTGTTTCAGTTGTGAATAGTGCTGCAGTGAACATACATGTGCATTTGTCTTTATGATAGAAAGATTCATATCCCTTTGGGTATATACCTAGTAATGGAATTGCTGGGTCAAATGGTATTTCTGTGTTTATGTCTTTGAGGAATCCCCACACTGTCTTCCAAAATGGTTGAATTAATTTACCCTCCCACCAACAGTATATAAGTGTTCCTGTTTTTTTTTTTTTTTTTTCTTTTTTTGAGATGGAGTCTTGCTCTGTTGCCCAGGCTGGAGTGCCGTGGTGCGATCTTAGCTCACTGCAACCTCCACCTCCTGGATTCAAGTGATTCTCAGGCCTCAGCCTCCCAAGCAGCTGGGTTTTCAAACATGTGCCTCCACGCCTAGCTAATTTGTGTGTGTGTGCTGTGTGTAATTTGAGTAGAGATGGGGTTTCACCATGTTGGCCATGCTGTGTCGAACTCCTGGCCTCAAGTGATCTGCCTGCCTCGGCCTCCCAAAGTGTTGGCATTATAGGCGTGAGCCACCGTGCTTGGCCAAGCGTTCATTTTTTTCCTCAACTTTGCCAGCATCTGTTATTTTTTGACTTTTAAATGATAGCCATTCTGAGTGGTGTGAGATAGTATCTCATTGTGGGTTTTGGGGTTTTTTTTTTTTTGAGACGGAGTCTCACTCTGTCACTCAGACTGGGATGTGGTGACACAATCTTGGCACACTGCAACGTCTGCCTCCTGGGTTCAAACAATTCTGCTGCCTCAGCCTCCTTAATAGCTGGGATTATAGGCACGCACCACCATGGGTGGCTAATTTTTTTATTTTTAGTAGAGATGGTGTTTTGCCATGTTTGCCAGGCTGGTCTCAAACTCCTCACCTGAAGTGATTCACCTGCCTTGGCCTCCCAAAGTGCTCAGATTACAGGCGTGAGCCACTGAACCCAGCCCTCATTATGGTTTTGATTTGCATTTCTCTAATGATCAGTGATGTTGAGCTTTTTTTTTTTTTTCATATGGTTGTTGTAGACTTATAAATTCCAAGTGGACAGAGACTGTGACATTTCTTTGTCATTCACATGAGCAGAACACTCAATAAGTATCCAGTGATATTCATGAAAGTAATGTGAGTGATCAGATTCGTGCTGTATGAGATTCTGACAGTACGAGGAACTGATCTGTGTTGTAATCTTCTATCCCATTTGAGGTACATAAAAATGCTGAGGAAAGAAAAGGGGAGAATATGCATGGGTCAGAAAGGAAAAGATAATTCAAAGCCAGGGCATGAGTTATGCTGCAGTGGCCAGGGGGTCATTTGGTCTATACATAAACTCTATGGACTTGGGCTTAGATTTTAATGCTTGTGTGGTGATAGGAGATAAGGAAATTAGGGATGGGTTTGGTGGAGGAGGAGGAGATGCGCTTCTGCACATGTTTGAATGGAGTCAGAATTTACACTGTCCTCATATCACAGGGATCTCAAGATAAGAGATAGTGACAACTCCTGATACTTTTGCAAAGCAAATGCTAAACTATTCAGAAGCTAAGGCAAAGCCTGCACAGATGAGAATCTTCTGGAAAGAATACCCCCTCTGAAGATAAGTTCATAATAAAAATCTCCAGCCACATGAGTTGACATGACTAATATGATATATTCAGCAGCCACAAGACAAAGGAGATTTATTACCATAAAACATGAAGTAATGTGACAAATTTAAAGGAATACAAAATATATTTGAAGTAATTAAGCAGATTTTTAGGGAATATTAAGCATAATTAAATGTAACAGGAAAATAAATGCAGAAAATAGGAAAACAAATAACGATGGTAGATAAAAATTATTAAATCAATTATGCCAACATAAACTCTACAGTTAAAAGACAGATTCTAGATTCTATAAAAAGCAAAATCCAACTGTATGCTGTTTATAAGAAACAGCTAAAACATAAGGATTGTAAACATTGGAAAGCAAGAGATAAAAATAACATACCAGACAAATACTGATCAAAATATAAGTGAGATAATTTTATTATCGTACCAAAAATACACTTGAAGGAAATAAGTTGCTAAGAATAGGGGAGACCAAATGAGTAGAAAGACAAAATAATCTGGAGAATGTGTATTCACCTTACAATATAACCTCAAAATACATAGAGCAACAGTGGACTCAATTACAAATTGAAATTCAGAAATACAAAATCACATTGAAAGTTTTAAAAACACCTCTCTCAAAAACCAATATATTAAGCACATGAGAAAATAGATTTGTACAGTGTATTTTAACAAGGTTACTACTATGATGGAAGGAAGGATGGATGGACAAATAGATCTCTTCTAGCAATTAGAGATTGTACATTTTTTTCATGCATACTAAAACATGACAAAATTTAAGTATGTACTAGGCCATAAAGGAATTCTCAACCAGAGACCAACATACAGTCCAAATTTCTGTAGTAACTTAATTACAAAAGAATTGTCTTCCTCACAAATATAACGCGCACAAAAACACAAACACAAGAAAATTAATGGGCCAAAGAAGACATTAAAAGAAAGATTATGAAACTTTTAGAATTGAACATCAGCCAAAATACTGCTTGTCAGAACTTGCAGCTAATGAATGAGCATAACTTTAAATGCATATTTTAGCAAAGATTGAAGATTGATGAACCAGGTTTTCAACTCATGACATATGATCTAAGAAAGAGGGTGTATAACAAAGAGAATCCCCAGAATGATGCTGATGGGAGCTCCTGGATGACCAAAATACAATTGACTCTTGCAGCAGGGGTTGGTCAGAGGGCCTGGAGGGATGAATTCAAGGGAGCTGTGGGTGGGGTTAAGTGGGTAATTATCTGATGTGCTCAATCATTTTGAATTAGAGTTAAAATTTGCCAAATCTGAATTGTTTGTAATATTTTCTCCATTCTTATTTTCCATCTATTTTATGCTTCCATTTTTAAAGAAATATACTTTGTATTTATTTTCTAATTTCTTAGAAAATAGTCATTTTTCCAAAGTTTAAGTATTATATTTCCTTTTGAAGTTATAGATTCTTTTATTTCTTACTAAATTTAAAGGAAGTACTCTTGTTCTGTTTAAAATATATGCTGACTGGACAACTCAATTTCAGATTTGATTTTTCTCTATTTCTACATCATGGGAGTGAATTTAATTGATTTCCTTTTAGTATTTGATTTAGGGTAAACTGTCAGTTTTAATCTAAAGCATTTTTTTGTTTTCTTTGAGAGAAGAAAGTTGACCTGAAAGATTAAACACAAAGCAAGTGCTCTGCTTACTAACATAAAATGAACAAAATGGACACATTATGTCATGGGCTGCTTGTCCCCCTCAAAAGACAGAGTAAGCCAACCCAGGCCATCCTTCTATTAAGCTAGAACAGCTGGAGTCTGACATTTTTCTTCTCTAAATTTAAAGACTGGCTAATATTCATAGTGGGTCTTACTTGTCTTTTACACATTTGGTCTCTGTGTTCTTTTTGGCTTGAGATCCTTGTTAGTGTGCAGTATGAATTTGAGAGAAAAAAAATCCTTTTCATTTTAGGATGGAATATTTAAAATAAACAGGCTGTGTGTTTATTACTGTGGAAACCAGACAGTAAGTATGACGGTAAACAGAATGATTTCAAAAGAGTAAGTAATTAAATGCTAACAGACTGCAATAATACTATTATTATTTCATAAATTTTATTTCTACCCTAATTATTGAAATGCTTTCTGAAGTAATTTTATGATTTACATGTTAATCTTTTGCCATATGTGATTTTTTAGTTTTAGTAGAAACTTAGCCATTTTTTCTATAGAATAGAGAAACTTGAAGATATAGTTGGTTATCACAGTTATGATTGCTAGAACCTTATGAAGGTATTAGATTCAAGAAAGACATGGCATTTTTCATGTTTGTTAACTACCAGTAACATACTTAGTAACATTGTGTCTTGTGAGCTTGCTGCAACTGTATGCTTTCTTCTGTGGTCTGTTCATAGGTGCTTACTCTAAAAAAACCTAGTTGTAACTGTCCAACTCCTTTAGTATGTAATTTAAAATTTTATATAACACAAGTAGTTATTTCTCTTTGTACTGAATCATTTTGTGCCTTATATGACATTTGGATAAAACTGAGTGAGACCAAATTTGCTGTTAAAAAGGAAAAAAACAAAGATAAGCTTGACTCATTTGTGACAGTTCTACCAGCCTCATCTTTGTTATCTATGTTGTTTCATTCAAAAAGCTGTATTTTCCATTTACTAAGTGTATTAGTTTTCTATTGCTGTATAATAAATTGTTACAAACTTAGCAGCTAAAACCAACAAGAATTTGTTATCTTACCTACTATTATTTCTATAGGTCAAGAGTTCAGGCATGGCACAACTGGGTTCTCTGCTTAGGATCTCACACGGCTGAAATCAAAGTATCAGTTGGGCTGCATTTTCATGTGGGGCTCCGGTTTTCTTCCAAGCTCACGTAATTGTTGGCAGCATTCAGTTCCTTGCTGCCTCTTAGCTAACCCTGCTCTCAGCTCCTAGAGGCCATTTTATGGTACCCTCCATATTCAAAGCCAGCAACAGACAAGTTCCTTCAAGTCTGATTCCCACTCCTCATGAAGAACGCAGTCCCCTTTAAGGCTCACTTGATTTGATCAGGCCCAACTGGAATGATCTCCTTTTATAAGTCAGTTTTGCCATGTAAGCTAACCTAATCATGGTAGTGAATATCTCTCAAATCCACAATCCTCACTCACACCTGAAAGGAGGGGGATTATACAGGGCAGGGCGTATACACCAGTGGGCGGGAATCTTGAGAGCCATCTTAGAATTTTGCCTACTACTAAGATAATAGAAGCTATTAGGTAGATATTTCTTCCACTTTCTTTTCTATCTTAAATGTTTCTGTATTCTTTTCCTCCTCTAGTTTCAGAAAAGGAAAAATCCCTGTCTTGTTCTAAGTCCGAATTCTCCAGTGCCGGTCTTTCCCATCCTTCCTTAAATTCACTCTATTAGACCTGCATTCATTCCCATTCTTACACTCCACTTTTCTCTTGTATTTTAATTTCCCCACTCTACTTGCTTCCACCTCTCAATTTACATGCATGCCTAGTCCTCAATTCTTTTCACTCAAGTGAATCTCTCGGCACTTGCTCAGATTTAAGTTTACAGTCTTTTCTTGCTGATACTTTTGCAAACAGCTGATCTTCTTATCTCTGGTCCTACCTCCTCTACCACCAGAGGAGCATTTCTAAAATGCAGATCTAATCAAATTATTCTCCTGCTTAAAAATCACTGGGGAAGTCCTACCTTGTTGTCCTTATCAGAGGACAAAATATAGTCTATAGATATTTTGTGTTTGGGCCTTACATGTAGAAAAAATTTTAAATGAGTTTCCAACAATTACAATTGGGAAAAAAAAAATCTTAAGTTAAAATTAAAAAAAAATCTAAGTTTCTGGCTTCTCTTGGAAAATTAGAAATCTGAGTATACTGGCACACAATTCCAAAAGATAACAATCTGCTACCACTACCTAATAGCTGCCCCTGAAGATGGGAAATGCTCTCTATATTTTGCCATTCCATCAACTTGACTCATTTGCCGTACCTACCTGGCCTCTGAAGATACTTGACTTTGTAAGCCCTAGCCTAGAAAATAAAGTCCAAATGCCTTAGCGTAGCATTCATGATTTTTTTCTAACTTTATCCCATTAACTCTTTTCAAATTGTTGTTTTGGTTACATGATTGCATTTCAGTTTCTCCTGCCAGATTATAATTTTCACAAGGACAGGAAGTATGCTTTATTTATGCTTTCATGCTAAGCCCCTAGCATGATTCCTAACACATACTATTGATTTGAATAGTACTAATTTTACTTTCACTGACGTATTGATTTTATGTGTCCATTATAATTGGTCAAAAGGCAATATGGACAAAATACGTTTTTGCTTTCTAGCACTATTGAAAAATCTTAAAATGTTGTTTTCTGTTGAAAATGAATCAATAGAATTATTTTATTTGCAAAGGACCATACATAGTAGTGGGTGGTGGAGAACCTTCATTGTTTTCAGTGTCTTGATCCTTTCATTCTTTCATAGGAGTTTGGGAATTGGGACTTCCCTGTCAGTGTTTATATGTTCAGTCTTCTGAACTACACTGAGAGAAAATAGGGCTTCCAGTTGGCTCTGGATCCTTCTTTTGCACGATATTGAAAAGCTTTCTGTTGACATCCATCAATCAGTTAATATTTATAACTTTTCCAAACAAGCCTTCTAACCATTGCTTGTCCCTAAAGACCATTTTAAACTGTGATTCTTTAAGGTCTTTTTGAGAATAATAGTTTTGGTTATTGGAGGATTTAACACAGATGATTAATGGAATTTCCACTGTAGTTCTCTCTGTTTATTATTGAATTAACACATAAAAATGTAAATGAGATTATTAAACTATAAATCTAGAAGGATGACGTTTATAGTGCTCTATGTACTTACTTTGTTCTGTTAGATTTTGAGGATGGTCTTTCCTCTGCAGACTTTAATTCTAGTTTTCAGACATGTCATATTTAAGTATAAGAAAATACATGTCTTTATTCAATATGTCACAAAAGTATTTTTTCATGAAATTAGAAGTAGTACTCATGTTAAAAAGAATCATAGATTGCTTTTGGCATGAGAGGAAATCATATTTAATTCAAGACAGGGTGGTTCCTCTAGGTTACTCACTGATGAGACAACAACAATGGAAAAATTTGCATCATTGCTCTCTTTCCTCTCTGTTAAATTGTGAACAAGTTCTTTCTGTGATCCTGTTTTTGTGTTGTGTCTCACAAATTCAAAACATTCTGGACTCTTCCTTTTTTCAGTGGCTGTTCATAGTGATGACATCAGTTGTCTACAAGAAAATATTTGCACTTGTGTTCTAACAACAGTCACTGTTTGTTATAGTCTCTGGTTTTATTTTCAGATATTGTTCCAGGATTCCTTTATTTTGTTATTTATAATATGAAATCCATGTTTATGGAAAAAACATGAATAAAAGTCATTCTTATTTTCTTTACATCTTTCTATTGCATTACCTAGAGGATGCCCAGGGCACTGTAGGGGAATTTGGGAAATGAGCTATCCTTAGGATATAACCACAGATTCGATAAAGCTGAAATACTAGCCATTGCCAGTCTTGATGTTGGGAGTCTGATTATGTTCCTATATGTTGACATTTTGATTAATGTTTTATGCTGCTACTATTATCCCCCAAATTTGTTCATCTACTCTGAGATTGCTATACTTGTGAAAAAACACGGTATTAATGAACACTCTTTTATAACACTTCTCATACTATATAAGTTACTTGTTTATAAATCTCTTGCCTGCTTAACTGAGTGTTACTACACAGGGGAAAGGGTGTTGCTTTAGGAAGCTGCTTTTGAGGTAACTGTTCCAGATATTCAACTTCAAGAAGTCTTTCTAGATTGTACAGGCAAGTTAGATTTTCTAAAATCATAAAGAAGAGATGACCAATGACCATTGAAGATGGAAATGTATTAGAAATATTCATACATATCAGAGTATGTTAGTCAGGGGAAGGTAAGGACAGAATGGAATAGAGCCACTTTTGGCCCCCAGTCATACCTGGCATCTAGTTCCTATAAGACTAATATGTAGTGAACTAGAATATTAGATCTGTCCAGTTGAGAACAACCTAACCTTGTAGGAACTGCCTTCTATAGTTTGCTTAAAATCACCACTTGATTGTTAATTCTAAGGGGACATGGAATGTGACAATTGCTGTCACTTAGTACTTAGAATCCCTTTGGGAAGAGTTTAGAACAAGTCTCTTAAGAAGCAGTCAGCTATCTTTATACTCAGTCTTTCTGTGATTTTCTTTTTCTTGTGTGTTTATCCAATTTAGCAATACGTGGATGTCAAATTTATTTATCCAAAACCTGGACTTCTAAAAACTTACCATGAACTTGTACATGTTTACTCGGTTTAAAAATTAAATAAACCTGTGGGAGCTACCTTGCTAAGAAGGGGCTTTGACTGTGACAGGCACACCAGGCATCATGGTGTCATCTTCAACTTATAGCCAAACACTGATGTATAAAATTATACTAATTTTTAAGAACCCATATTGTGTAGTTTTGTGAACTGGTTTATTAAGGGGAATGCCTTTTCCTAGTTAATTTATTTTTAACCATGACTATAAGTACCAAAGCATTTCTCATAATTGAACATAAATCTTTGATCTGGCCTTTTGAGTCATACAATCAAAGAAAAATCTTTAAAAATTTTTTTTGAAGAGTCGTTTTGTATCTGACACTGTTTCTCTATGGATATAACTTCTCATATAACTATGTATCTTAATATAGACTGTATTGTCAGAGTGATACTTTCCCTTCCACTGTTCCTTTAGTTTTAGGGATTTGTACTTTAGCACTCCATTGAATGAAATGTAGTTACTAAATTGTCAAAATACAGTAACTGCTGTACTATTTGAACATTTTTTGGCCATGGATAAGTGTTCTCATTTGAGATTGCTTTTTGAAAAACAATTCACTGAAGTGGAACTGGAGTAATGCGTAACAGTTGATTTCTTTTGGACTTAACTGAAACTATGTTTCTGGTTTTAAAATTTGCTAACACTAAGGCACTATTCTATGTAACATGGCTTATTTACAGTTACCACACAGCAGTTGGTATTTCATACAGTAACATTATTTCATTGCAAACAGTAATTTTAGTACTGCAGTAGTTCAACAGTTTTGTCTGGCTACATATGTAGTTAGAGCTTTTAAAAGTTAAACATTCATGGTGTGGTGTTATAATCATAGTTTGTATTAATTTTTATGA
This sequence comes from Pongo pygmaeus, assembly GCF_028885625.2. Taxonomy (NCBI): domain Eukaryota; kingdom Metazoa; phylum Chordata; class Mammalia; order Primates; family Hominidae; genus Pongo; species Pongo pygmaeus. The sequence continues at coordinate 86,894,064 of NC_072377.2, forward strand.
AAATCAACTTATTAGCATTGTAGGCCTTATACTACTACTCTCTTTTCATTTATATAAAGCAGATAGTCTGATTAATCGTTCTATAATGTAGACTGCCTTGTTCACATACATGATAGGAACTAAAGAATGTTCAATTGAATTTCAAGTTTTCTTGTAGCATTCTACAGAAACTTATTGAGTACACCTCATATATTCCTTATATTAGTTTAGTCTTAGATTCAGAGTTTGAAAACTGAACTTATTACTATTAACTCCCTCCTGAAACTTCTGTATTAACTGACATAATGAATGAAACATAGTAAGTACTTAGTAAATGTTACTTAGTGGTAAATGTTACCTGATGGTAGTGGTAGTAGAAAACATTATGGTATAATTTTTAAACTTTTCTTGTATCTCATTCCAGTTACAGCTCCTTATATTCAATGCTATTGAAACTAAAATGATAAAGACCTTTACATCCCATAATAGGAATATCTGGAAAAAATTTTTAAAAATATGTGTTTGAAAAGTGACAACATGAATGAATGAATAAAAGTTATTAGTAAACTTTTGTAAATAAACTATTAGTAATTCAAATTATTTTGACCATAGTAAATGCTGCTAATTAAAATTGGAGACTGGATGCAGTGGCTCACTCCTGTAATCCCAGCACTTTGGGAGGCCAAGGTGGGAGGATTGCTTGAGGGCCAGGAGTTTGATTTTTTGTTTTTGTTTTTTTTTGAGACATTCTTGCTCTGTCGCCCACACTGAAGTGCAGTGGTGTCATCTTGGCTCACTGCAACCTCCACCTCCTGGGTTCAAGCGATTCTCCTGCCTCATCCTCCTAGGTAGCTGGGACTACAGGCATGCACCACCATGCCTAATTAATTTTTGTATTTTGAGTAGAGACAGGGTTTTGCTGTGTTGGCCAGGCTGGTCTCGAACTCCTGATCTCAGGTGATCTGTCTGCCTTGGCCTCTCAAAGTGCTAGGATTATAGGCGTGAGCCACCATGCCTGGCTGAGGCCAGGAGTTTGAAACCAGCTTGGGCAACATAATGAGACCAGGAGTTCGAGATTACAGTGAACTATGATTCCACCACTGCATTCCAGCCTGGGCGACAGAGTGAGACCCTGTCTATATAAAATACTATTACTACTGCTAATAATAATGATTTGAACAATAAGATAAAATCACATTAATTATGTCAGTAATAGCTACCCCTATCTTGGTTATTGATTAGCGTAAGTTATAATCTATACCAAACATTAGAAACCTTTGGCCAGTATTTGTTATGGTTTTTACTTAGACATAATTCATTTACTCTCTTATCAACCGACAAATACTTTTTGGGTGCTAAGGATATGCTGATAAAGAAGTTAAATATCTTTCATGGGACTTGCCGATTGTGGGTAGATGGTTAGACAGAAAATACATAAAGTAAAAAAACAGTCAAAGTAATTTTAGTGAAAATTGTTGTGAATACTTGGTGACAGATGAAGGTGCCACCTCTTATGTACCCATAAACATTAAAAATAAAAATAAAATTTAAAAGATTGAGCAAGGTGCAGGGTAGAGGCTGTGGAAGGCTTATCTGAGCTTTCTTAAGAAGGAAGGTTAAGTATGTAGTAGTTACTTTCTAGGGACATGTTTTGTGACACGATGCCTTCCTTTTCTGGGCTAATTTGCAAAGATATATGTATTTAGAAGTCATTTTAAGATAAAATAGGCGTATAAAGTATTGGAATTATTATTATTATTATTATTATTATTTTGACAAGGTCTCACTCTGTCACCCAGGCTGGAGTGCAGTGGCACGATCTTGGCTCACTGCAGCCTCCACCTTTCAGCCTCAAGTGATACTCCCACCTCAGCCTTCTGAGTAGCTGGGACTACAGGGGCACGCTAGCACACCTGGCTAATTTTTCTGTTTTTTAAAGTGTTGGGGTTTCGCCATGTTGGCCAGGCTGGTCTCAAACTTCTGAGCTCAAAACATCTGCCCGCCTCAGCCTTCCAAAGTGCTAGGATTACAGACATCAGCCACCACACCCAGCTGGGAAATGATTCCTGGTACCAGTTAATGAAGTTGCGTCATAATCTATTTTTAGATAAAATTATTAAAATATTTGTTTCTTAATAACTAAAGCAGTAATATTAGCATATATGATAGACATGAGACACATTTTAAATCAGCAAATTACCCCCTTATCAATTTTCTATCTGTAATTGCCTTTAAATATTATTTCTGTAAAAGGACTTAAATGCTAAATATGCTGTTTTTTTACATTACCTATAGATTGATTTTTGTTCCTTTATTTTGAAACAGGTTTTAAGGTAGGTTTCAGTAAAAGCAGACCAAATGTGTGCAAAAGCATTGACTTTAAAACAAGAATGGGGACAAGAAATAAGGAAGAGGAAACCTTCTGCCTCAGAAAAGCTTTAGTTTTAGCATAAGCCTTAATTTTTAGTACTTAACGGAAGGAGAATCGATTACGTTGCTCCCAAGCTCTGTTAAGTAGTAAAGCAGTAACACTATCAGTTTGTTCATCAGAATACCTTTAATACCTTTTTTTTTTTTTGGTTTTGATTCTTTAAAAACATCGAGCTTGGGTCTCATTATATGAAGGGCATTGAGAAACGCAATGAACAATATTTTATACAGCAATTATGAAGCCATTTCTGCATGTAGCTTTTCTTTATATTGAGACTCAATTCATTGAAATTCCAGGATAAAAGTAATTCTAATAGGGTCAGAGTGATGTGATTTAATTATGTAGCAAATAGATTTGTTCAGTGGTATACAGAAACAAGAAAAGAGAACATGAAGATTCAGGTTGGAATGGAGGGCTACAAATGTTTCAGGAAAGTGGATCATGGGCTTTGAAATGGGTAGTTGTGAGAGATAAAGCTTGAGAGGTAAGGTTCTGACCAAGAAGCCTTGTGGGCCAGGAAGGCTTTAGAATCTTAAGCCAGGATTGACATAATCAGATTTACATTTTAAAATATCACTCTGATAAATGTAGAGAAAGAAACAACTCACTGGAAGAGTCAGAGAGCCTAGTTGGAAGGCTGTCACAGTAATCTAAATGGCATGCTTTGGGGATTGGAACTAAGATAGCTATAATTGAGATTGAGATAAGGGGGACAGAGTAGAGAGCTATTTCAGATGGAGAATTGACAGAAACTGGTGACTAAATGGATGAGGGAGATAAGAAGGAAAAGCAAAATCAAGGATGATGCTCCAGATTTTAAATTGGGTTACTAGATGAGTAGAGGTTTTGGTTACTGGGGTAAATCAGTTTTTTTTGGGGGGAAATGGATGCATTTAGTTTTAGATATGGTAAATTTGAGGACCTTTTGTGACATTCAATTGGAGACAGCTAGTAGAAAGGTTAGTGTATGGATATGAAGGTCGAATACTGATCTGGACTAGAGATACAGATTTGAAATTCATCAGCATATTGTTGGTGGGTGAAATCTCATGATCTCAAACTTGAGATCACTCAGGGAGAGAATGGGGAGAAAGAAGAGGAGTTGAGAATAAGAATGTAGTCAGCCATCACAGGGCTGGCACCAAAACACTACTACAAAAAGGAGACTGATCAAATGCGATAGATATAGGATGAAAACCAGGCAAGTGTGTTAGAAGCCAAGCCAGTGCAAGCAAAATAAAAACCGTGACATGTCTGTTGGTTTTGAAAACAAAGGGCACTGATGGCATTGGTAGATAGAGAGAATTTCAATGGAGAATATAGAAAGGGGAGGAGGAAGGCAGTAGTAAAGGGGGATTAAGGGAGATTTTTAAAATGCAAAACATTTGAATTAGCTTAAACATTCAAAGGAAAAATGTACCAAAGTATTAGAGTTTGCAAATGCTGGAGAAAGGATAATTGACATCAGAGTTTTTGATGTGGTTTTCATGACCTGGTCTTGGGTTACTTCTCCAGCCATGTCATTTCCTACTTGCCTTCTCAATCGCTATTTCTCAGTTATAATTTTTCAGTGACTCCAGTCACCTCTGAGGCTTTGCATGTGCTGCTCCTGCCCAAAGTACTCCTTCTCTACTCCTTATTCCCCTTGTGTGGCTAGCTCTTATTTAGCCTTCAAGTCTCAGGTTGATACTGGTTTACTCCACTAGAATAGATTGACTTGCCATGTACTACTACAGCACTTGGCATTTCTCATAGTAACAGCCATCAAGCTTTAATGTAATGACTGATTTAATTATCCATCTCTCCTTCTGGATAATGTGTCATGAAGAGAAGAAGCATTTTTACTGTTTTCATATTGTCTGTTATTTCTCTTCTCAAATGTCTAACACCTAACATATTCTTAGGTATGTATCAAACGAAGATGTGAAAAATGAGTGGGATCCCTAAAGAGTCAGAGTGAATGCTGTCTAGAGCAAAGTTGAAGAAATTATTCCCGCAATGTAATAAGAGCATGTCTCTCTCTCTTTTTTAAATATGAGGCAAAGACACGAAGGTGGTGGAAAAATACTTGGTTTATCTTTGAAAAAGCTAGGGGTGGGGTTTGCCAGGGAAGTATATTATGGAAGTGCAGGGTTTCACAGAATCCAGTAGGATTAAGTAGAGCTGTGAATACCTGGGGTCAATATTGTAAGCAATCGTTAGTTTTCCAGCATCTGCTTTAACTTCTTGGCTCTGTTGGCAGACTGACTTTGTCTGCTTCATTGTTCTCATGGCCAAAAAAATGTCTTCTATGCCCCAGCTCTGTGGGAACCCACCAGCACCCAGCACTTACTCTCTACCAGTTTGCATTATTCACAGAGAACTGGATAGGCTCAACCCATCATAAATTGTTTCTTCTAGAGTCAGATTAGTCTAACCCTGCTCCACTCAGCTCTGGCTCCCTAGCCATGAGGTAGGGATGCTCATGAGATGACCTCTAGGGAGGTCAACCTAAATTATAAGGTGATGAATTTTCTGAGAAAAAGATTTAGAAAGGCAGGCCATAATTATCTTTAATTAATAGAATATAGATAAGAGTCCAAGTGTCAGGAATCTGAAGGAGTTCATACTTGATCTGGAATTTTTTTACTGAATTAGAAGGCAAGGTCATCTGCTAAATATAGAAAAAAGTGTGAGAATAGTGGTGAAAGTTTGGAAAATCTGGTGCAAGGAATAGTTAAAGGGCCTTACCAGGAAAAACCAATAAGATTGCTCAAAGAAGCAGCTGATAATAGTGAATTTTTATCATTTCTTCAGTAGCTAGTGTTCCTTTGCCCAGTTACAGAAATGAGAAGGTAGATGTTTATATTGATCTAAATTGAAAGGGATTGTGGTTGAGGATGTTGTTAAGAGTGTGGTTGGAGAAGGATTTCATGGAATCTGGATTATATAGAGAAGCTTTGCAGGCAGAAATGGACTTCAGAAAATAGATGATCCTAGTATAGGAGAGAGTATTGTAATAGAAGTCAGAGATAAGAGCGATATGAGGGTAAAAGGTTATAGTCAGAGTGGGGAACACTGGAATTAAGATTTGGAGGAAATCCAAATATATGAAATGACAAGGCTGAGCTAGGACTATGCTCATTAAAAGATTTCAGCGGCTCAAATTTTTAAGTGATCGCTCAGAAGTAGGCCCCAAACTCTGTATCTGCAGGGAGTTATCAAGTGTCTTTCTCCTCTTTGAGAGAACCCCAAAATTGTTCCTGCTAATTTCAGATGTGACTTTGACTTTATATTCTTGGTAACAATAAGAAAGAACCTACCGAATAGCATTTTTTATAATTGTACATTAGGTTGCTATAATGTGTTGGCCAAAAATAATTTTGCGTTTGGCATAATTAATGTTTAGAAGTTCTTCTAGAAAATATTTGGCTGGATACCATTAGCTTTTTCAGGAGATCATTCAATTCTTGCCTGGAGTATTGATGAGCTATGTTACCAGACTATAAAAGAATACTTTTATATTAATTTTTGTTGTTACTCTATCAACAGTGAATGTTCTGTAGCCATAGCAAATAACCTAAAAGTAGAACTAGTTTACCTTATCTCAAACACTATTTGTTTTTGTTTTGTTTTAATTTTTATTTTATCAAAGTTATATATGCATGATAATTTAAAAAGTCAAATAGTTTCTACAAACCTTATAATGAAAAATTGGCAGTCCTGTACCCACCCCCCCGTCCCTAATTGTACTTTAAACTTTCTTTTTTTTATTTTTGCGAATTCTGTTTATCTCGAAGTTTCTAAATAACTGCCTTGTTCCATTTCCTTTTTTTTTCAGTTTTAGATATTATCTATTATCTTTATTATGGAAGATGAGTAATTTTCTTAATTTATTACCACCTCCAACAAACCTTCTCAATCTTCCCTTAATTTCCAATATAGTTATGGCTTAATTTTTTATATTTTAATTGTACTAATATTGAGTATTTTATTATGACTCTTTAAATATTATCAACATTAGAGATATATAGAGAACATTTTCTTTCTTGAAAACATTCTAGAGTTTTTAAAAAGTAAGTATCAGTTTTTTGTGTATCAATCTCTAAATTATATCCAAATTCTCTGACAGATGTATTAGTCTTCTCTTGGTACTTAGACATGGTATAAAATGCATCAGTTCCTTTTTTATGTGTTATTCATTTATTGTGGAATTCTCTGTCCTTGTTACTTTGGAGTGATATGTCTTTAAGCATCTGCATGCCTGTTTTCTGAGCTCTCCTTTCACTGTCTATATTAGACAAGGTTCAATCAGGAAACTAAACCAGAGTAGGTACTTCAACAAAGATTTAATATAGGGAATTACCAGGAGAATTGAAATAGCCAGAAGAGAACACAGGTAAGCCAGAGATTAATGATTACAGGAAGAGGCTACCACATCAAAGCAGTGGGAACAAAAGTGAAAAAATTGGCATTACCAGAAACAATGAGCTTACAGGAGATGTCTGGTGGAGCTCCAACTTGGACCTCTGAATAAGGGAGTGCTGCCTGGCTGTTGGTGCTTAGTCAGAAATACAGCAAATGTGCCTGTAGCGCCAAGGTATGGACTGCTGAAGTGGGGTTGCTGCCTATTGATATCTTTGAAGTTTGCAATATGGCAATTCTGGGAGAGCCAAAACAAGTAGGAAGTTGAAGCAAAATGCCCTTGTTGAAGCAATGCTGATAGATATATGTTAAAATAAAAACAACTCCCTTTCCCCAAACAGGAAGAAAACCTCTGGTTTTCTCATCCTTTGTAATCTCCTCTAGTGTATCCTGTCACCAGAATATAAGGGAAAACCAGGTGACATTAATGAGCAGAGTATAGAATAGTTGCTGTGGCCTGAGAGATAACCAGCACAATCCACAACTACTTAGCATATTTAATACCCTCCTGTGCATATTTGAACTTCCATACGAAACAGCAATAACAATTTCCTGCTCTGCTTAACAGGATCCAACTGTTTTTTCTTCAAATGAAGGTGCTCTCATGCTCACTCACATAAATAAATATACAGTATCCAACTCTTGGTGTATTAATTTATCTTCTAATTCAGAAAAACACTCCCAAAACCAAACATCTAAATATTGTGTAACTTAAAGCCTAATTTATTAAATTAACTGTCACCAAAAATCTTTATATAACATAACACAGGGAAAAGGAAGGAGGACAGAAGAAATTAGGTAATCTATACAAATCCCTTCACCATTGTTTTGAAGATTCCGTTTTTCTTTCTTTTGTACTGAATTCCAATATTTTTTGACCCGATGTTGCAGTGTTTGAATGTTTGTGTCTCTCCAAATTCATATGTTGAAGCTTAAGTCTTCTTGTCTTAATGTGATGGTATTAAGAGGTGTGGCTCTTGGGAGGTGATTCGGTACTGAGGGCCAGGTCCTAATGAATGGGATTAGTGCTCTTATAAAAGAGGCCTGAGCGAGGCTATTGGCCCTTTGTTTCTCCTGTCATCCTGTGTGGATGCAGCAAGAAGGTGCCCTCTATGAGGAACAAGCCCTCTCCAGATGCCAAATGTGCTAGCGCCTTGATCTTAGACTTCCTAGCTCCTAGAACTGTGTGCAGTAAGTTCTGTTGTTTGTAAAAACCCAGTCTAAGGTATTTGGTTATCAGAGCCTGAATAGACTAAGACACATCTCTTACCTTTTCTTTGTTTATTTGTCACACTAATGAAACATATTCTCAAATAGCTTCTTATCTGAATATGTATTTATCATTCTAAAGGCATTAATTCATTGACTTCTGGTATCTAGCACTGTTATAAAAATCCAGCACCATTCTAATTCATTATCATTTATCTGTAACCTATTTTATTGCTCTGAAAGCTTTTAGAATATCCTTTGTTTTCCCCAGTCTTCCAAAAATTAATGATGCTATATCTTGATATGAATCTTCTTTTAATCCGGTGTGCTAGGTTCTTAATGGACCCACGTCTAAACATTTTTTAATTTATACATTTTTTTCTTTTATGTCTTCTAAAATTCTGTCTCCTCTAACTCTATGGTGTCTAAGCTTCCTGTAATGACCCCGTCTTACATTTTCTCTCCTATTTTTCATTTATTTGTGTGTGTGTGTGTGTGGCACATCAAGCCTGTAAGTGTGGTTTCTACCTAAGCTCTAGCACTCAATATGTGGACTAGAGTATGTCCTCTTGGGAAAAGCCATGTAAGCATGGATCCAGTCCTATTTGAGTATCCGCCAGTTTCTGTCTGCTTTTGGTGATTTTCCAGTCCCTTGAAATAGTGTTTTTGCTGTTGATTTTTGTTTGTTTTGTTTGGTCCAGAGTTTATCATTGTTATCTTTAAAGGGTTGATGTAATACAACTTACTTTGCCATTACCTGAACTGGAACTACCTCATTGTTAACTTTTCATTACTTTTTTTTGGCAAGAAAATTCAATTAAATGCATGGCTACCGTCTATCATACTCCCTAGCTTCTCCCAGTCTCATTAAAAATAGATGTTAAAAAGATGCTAATAGATGTTAACTACCTTATGGGCAATATTCTTATTAAAAACACTTTGAAGATTTTAAAATGTTTTTTAGACCAATAATTTGTTTTTATCTTGTCTCTAGGTAAATAAGATTATGTAGCAAAGTAAATATTACAAGTTTTTCAGGGGAATATTTTGAATTGAAATGTAGTTTTAGGAGTTTGGCATTAAATCGTAAGTAAAGTTTAAAAAAAATTTTAATAAATATTTTTGAATGAAAAAATTTGGCAGAATTTTTAATCCATTGTTTAGAAAGACAATTATTAAGGTTTGAAAAATTTCTTAGAAATAAGAAACCAAATATAAAATTAACATACTAAAATTTGATATTTTATTTTATTTTAATTAGGAATTTTAAAATACTTATTTTTATGATTTTTAAAAGATCACTAGTTTTGAGTTTATTCATTAATGATAAATAATAATGGCCTTATAGTTAACACAGTAAGTTTTTATGAAAATTTTTTTTTCAAATTTTTAATGTCAGTGTAATAATGCCTTTTAACCAATCATGCTATTTCATCAAATAAATTTAGTTCAGCGACTTGCATGGGGGAAGGGGTGGTGGAGATTGGCCTTGATATCTGACATTTTTAAATGGGAAGGAGCTAGAATTTCATAGTTAGGAAAAAAAATTACTGTTTTAATTTAATTTTTTTGGAGAATGTTATGAGAGACCTAATTGCTCCTAAACAGGGAAAACTGGTTTAAATTCAGAAAAAAATTACTCATAATATTTTACACTATGTTCTATTAAGTTATAGTTTCTGAGTATCCCATAGCATGATATTTTATCATATTATAACTTTTGGCCAGTATTTGCTTACTCACTGTTTCTATGAGCAACAGAATCTACCCAACAGTAAACAGTGATCCCAGCCCCAGTTAGATTTTTCTCTTTCATAGGCACTCTGGAATGCTACTGTGTTAAAGTAATCAACCATTTTAAAAAGACAAATCAAATATAAACTGATTCGAGAGTGTAGTTTTTTCTACCCTTAGATGTTATTTTTGTTGTGGTTTATTTGCAAAACCCTTCACCAGTCATCTTTAGATATTGTTCACAAGTCTCCTATGGGATAAATCATTACTTTGAATACAAAGGTTACAGTTGTTTATTCAGGATCCCACTATAAATCAAGATCAATACTGGGATTCTAACGTAGAGATTTCTAAGTTTCCCATATACTATAATTGTTTTGATACTACCAAAGGATAAAAAAAAGAATAATAAAAGACTGAGTAGGCACTTACATTTATATTTCTACTTACAGATTATTTAATAGTGTTATCAGCTATAGTATAGGAAGTCTGATTCAAGAGTAAACAATGGAAAACATAACCAAAGGACATAACTATGGGCATCTTGATTAGATGAAAAAACATAATGGTCCTAAATGGGGGGAATTCAATATTACTTTGTAATTCATTTTGGAAAGAAATTAATTCCTTTCACAATAATTTGAAAATTAGCGCAATTCCAAACCACATGCCCAGCATTTAAAAAAAAAACACTTTATTAAGGTATGATTGATATACAAAAAAAGTATGTATTTTATATATATATAAAACTTAATGAGTTTTTTGGTAAGTATACACGTGAAACCAGCATTTTTCTTTAAGTTGCTGTATTTTGTTTATTTTGGTTTGCATTTGTCTGAAATTCATAGTCAAAATTTCATGGGATGTTCTTGGTAAAACTAGATGATGAATGTTTGAAAAAAGAATTAAGAGATGGAGCTTATAGTTCTTAATAATAAAACATAGTATAAAGCTATAATAATTAAAACAGCATGTTATTGGTAAATGGATAGAAACTAATGAGACTGAATAGCAAGCTCAAAAGCATACTTAAATATATATAAATACTTAATTTCTAATAGTGGTATTTCATATGAGTAAGGAGAGAATAGATTGCTAAATAACTGGTGAAGAAACATTGGTTAGATATTTGGAGAGAGAAATTAAAAAATGAAAATATAGGTGAATAATCACTTCCTTGGATAGGCAAAGACCTTAAAACAAAACTATTTTTAGACTTAACTACTTTAAAATGTAACTGCTCCACAAGTAATATTGCCAAACCAGAAAAATACTTGCAGCATGTATGACAAAGTATTAATTCACTTCACTGACAAACAATTTCTGAACTCTTACTATGAGCATAGAGCTTATGCTTGGGGTGGGGAAAGGAAACAATAAACGTTTACAAATTAGATAATTTCAGATAATCACAACTTTTATGAAGATTATAAAATATTGTTTCTCAATACTTGTACTATTGGCATATCTTTTTAGGACTGTTGGGAAGATTCTAGAATGATTATATCCTAGTTAAAGAAGCCAAGGAAAAAATCTCTAGAAAAGTAATATTGAGCAGAGAATTGAATAAAGTAAAGGAGAAAACTGTGAATTTTGAGGAGAACATTCTTGGAAGGATCTGCAATGACCCTCTATTAGTGTTTTGTTAAAGGTGAAACAAAGTAGCACACACTTAGTGGTTTCCTTGTCCCATCTAGCTTCTAGAAGGCTTTCAGCATTCCTTAACTTGTGACTACATCACTCCCAATTTCTGCTTTATTTGCACATCAACTTCTTACTATGATCTCCTTCCTTTCTCTTATAAGGACCATTATGATTACATTGGACCCACCTGGCTAATTCATGATACTCTCGCTCCCTGTCTCAAGATCTTTAAGCTAATCACATCCCTAAAGTCCTTTTTGCCACATAAGGTAATATTCACAGGTTCTGGAGATTACAACACAGACATGGGGAAGGAGGGCTACTATTCAGCTTCCCACAGACCCTGATTCAGTGTGTTCATTTTCAATTGCTACAGTAGCAAATTACCACAAACTTAGTGCCTCAAAACAACATAAATTTACCAAACATAACGTAAATATATATTTTACTTCTGTTGCATAAAATTTCAATATAGGTCTCACCTAGCAAACATCAAAGTGTCCGTAGGGCTGTGTTCCTTTCTGGAGGCTCTACAGGAGAACCCATTGCCTTGTCTTTCCCCGTTTCTAGAAACCACATACATTTTTGGCTCATGGCCCGCTTCTTCCATTTTTAACGGTAGCAATTTTGTATCTCTCTGTGTGTATCTTCACCAGTTGTCCCTCTGACTGCAGCCAGGAACGTTTCTCTAATTTTAAGTATTTATGTGAATACACTGGGCTCACCCAGAAAATAATGAAGAATAATCTCTCATCTCAAAGATTATAACCTTAATCTCATCTATAAAGTCCCACTTTGCTGTGGAAGGTAACATCCCAAGTTTCAAGAATTAGCTTGTAGACATCTTTGGGGGAACATCATTCTGTCTACCACATTCAGGAATATTTTGACCTATTCAAGCCTAGAAAGAAAGCAAGTGGCTGGGGCACAGCAAAGGCAGGGAGAATGGTGAGAGATGAGATTGGCACGGTAGTCATAGGCCAGACTGCTGTCCATTGGAGAGTATTTCAAGAGAGAATAGGATGTCATAAATTAAAGAAATAGATCAACATTAATCTACAGAAGTTTCTGGGATGATAAAAAGAATGAGATGATAGATTCTGTATCTTATCTGTTTTTGGATGTATCCGTACTGCCCAGTACAGCAACCACTAGCTATATGTGGCTGTTGAACACTAAAATGTGACTTGTGTGACAGAGGAACTTACTTTTTAATTTAATCAAATTGAAATTTAAATAGTCATGTGTGACTAGTGACTACTGTATTGAACAGGACAGACAATAGATACATTTTGGGAGAAGTTTTGCAATGACAGGAGCAGAAAAATGGACAATAGCAACTAGAGGGATATGGGATTAAGGGTGTTTTTGTTTTGTTTAGATCGGTAAAATTAAAGCATATTTGTATTCATTATGTATTATTAAGTAACACATTACCACAAATTTAGCAGCTTAAAACCATGTACATTTATTAATCTCACTGTTTCTGTGGATGAGGAGTCCAGGTATGGCATTGCTAGGAGTCCTAGCTTTTACATGAGTTTATAAAAGCTGCAGTTAAGGTGTTGTCCGGGGACTGTGGTCTCATCTCAAGGTGAAGGATCTGCCTTCAAGCTCAGTGGGGTACTGGCACAGTTGAGTTCCTTGTGGCCTTTTGGACTGAGGGCCTCAGTTTCTTGCTGGCTATGATGGTTAATTTTATATGTCAGCTTGGCAGGGCTGTGGTGCCCAGATATGTGGTCAGACATTCTGGGTGTTTTTGTGAGGGTGTTTTTGGATGAAATTAATATTCAAATCAATGGATTTTAAGTAAAGAGGATTGCCCTCTGTGTTAGTCCATTCTTGTGTCACTATAAAGAAATTCATGAGAATGGGTGCTTTATAAAGAAAAGAGGTTTAATTGGCTCATGGTTCTGCATGCTGTACAAGAAGCATGGTGCCAGTGTCTGTTCCTGCTGAGGGCCTCAGGAAGCTTCCAATCACGGCAGAAGATGATGGAGAGCTGGCATGTCACATGGCAAGAGTGGGGGCAAGATAGAGAGAAGGGGGAAGTCTCAGATCCTTTTAAAAAAGCAGTTCTCACGTGAACTAAGTGAGAGGAGGCCCCACCTAGAGATACAGATTTGGCAGTTTTCAGCTTATTTTTAATAATGGAAGCTGTGATTGCGAATAACCCTATCAACCTCTGTAGAGTTAAACAAGAAGAGGGCCAAGGAATTATTCCAGGAAACAATACTGTTTTACCTCTGAGTAGACGATAGAGAAGCATACTGAAAAGATATGACTAGATACCTGTGATGAGATCTGGAAGAGTGTCAGGGGATCCAAGATTCTGTGTAGAAGGAATCAAATCTGTATTTCTTCATCAGCACCTAATACCAAAAATAAAGTAGCAGGCAAATAATAGGCAACCCCTGCCCTCTCCCTCTGACCAATCCGGTTATTATAGGGAAAGCCTTCTAGCTGGTTGAGTCCATATATAATATAATGTTTCATTTTTAATTGTAACACCTAATTAAGCCAGGATATATACCCTAAATGTAACTATATTGTTCATGAACCAAAAGACTCATCATCTCTATTTAAGACAATAATAGCGTGAATATTTATAGCCCTTCAATGTAAAGTAACTTCTGAGATTTCTGTACTATGTAGACTTTTGTGGAGTTTTTTTTTTTTTACTCTCAAGAACTCTCTGATTCCCACTATGACTTTTGCAGTTATTAAGACCTAAATAAGAATTCTTAGATGACACACTTGAAATATTAAATCGTATAACCTAGCCTTAAAATGCTTATAATTTTTGTAGCACAATAATTACAATTTTGCATACTTTTCACCCCTAGATTATTGCATTTTGATTTTAAGAACCTGTAAGATCCAAAATACATGGAGCTTGATTATATGATCAGCTTGAGATATATAAGCATTTTTTATTAGTTCTAAGAAATTTGGGCAATAATATGTTGTAGTTGGGAAGATGAGATTAGTAGCTTTACAAATATAGTTTTCTTATCTTTTTAGAAGGAGTCCTTATCAGTATCCTTTTCTCAGTTCCAGTTACCTTTTAAGATCAGTGTGAGCAGTTGTCAACTGAGATATGTTACTGTCCCTTTTAGGAGGTGCATTTGTGATGTTCTTTATTTAAATCTAAAGCAAACATTTCAGACCAGACTCAGTGGCTTACATCTCTAATCTCAGCACTTTGGGAGGCCAAGGCAGGCATATCAATTTAGGTCAGGAGTTCAAGACCAACCTAGCCAAAGGGTGAAACTCCGTCTCTACTAAAAATTCAAAAATTAGTCAGAAATGGTGGCAGGCACCTGTAATCCCAGCTACTCGGGATGCTGAGGCAGGAGAATCACTTGAACCCAGGAAGCAGAGCTTGCAATGAGCCAGGGTCATTGCACTCCAGTGCCAGTGCACTCCAGCCTGGGTGACAGAGCGAGAATCTGTCTCAAAAAAATAAAATAAAATAAAAAGTAAACATTTTAGAAAGTCACTAAACTGAAGAGTTCAGGATATAAAGCCTTAGGACACATGTAGTTGATTCAAAACTACAACAAAAAGTTGATCAACTTTTTTTAGATCCCATTTGTCAATTTTGGCTTTTGTTGCCATTGCTTCTGGTGTTTTAGACATGAAGTCCTGCACAGCAAAAGAAACTACCATCAGAGTGAACAGGCAACCTACAAAATGGGAGAAAATTTTCGCAACCTACACATCTGACAAAGGGCTAATATCCAGAATCTACAATGAACTCAAACAAATTTACAAGAAAAAAACAAACAACCCCATCAAAAAGTGGGTGAAGGACATGAACAGACACTTCTCAAAAGAAGACATTTATGCAGCCAAAAAACACATGAAAAAATGCTCATCATCACTGGCCATCAGAGAAATGCAAATCAAAACCACAGTGAGATACCATCTCACACCAGTTAGAATGGCAATCATTAAAAAGTCAGGGAACAACAGGTGCTGGAGAGGATGTGGAGAAATAGGAACACTTTTACACTGTTGGTGGGACTGTAAACTAGTTCAACCATTGTGGAAGTCAGTGTGGCGATTCCTCAGGGATCTAGAACTAGAAATACCATTTGACCCAGCCATCTCATTACTGGGTATGTACCCAAAGGACTATAAATCATGCTGCTATAAAGACATGCACACGTATGTTCATTGTGGCACTATTCACAATAGCAAAGACTTAGAACCAACCCAAATGTCCAACAATGATAGACTGGATTGAGAAAATGTGGCACATATACACGATGGAATATTATGCAGCCATAAAAAATGATGAGTTCATGTCCTTTGTAGGGACATGGATGAAATTGGAAATCATCATTCTCAGTAAACTATCGCAAGGACAAAATCCAAACACCGCATGTTCTCACTCATAGGTGGGAATTGAACAATGAGAACACATGGACACAGGAAGGGGAACATCACACACTGGGGACTGTTGTGGGGTAGGGGGAGGGGGGAGGGATAGCATTAGGAGATATATCTAATGCTAAATGACGAGTTAATGGGTGCAACACACCAGCATGGCAGATGCATACATATGTAACTAACCTGTACATTGTGCACATGTACCCTAAAACTTAAAGTATAATAATAATAAATAAAATAAAAATAAAAAAAAAGTTGATCAACTTGTAGTTGATGAGGAACATAACTAGGTCAAGGTAATACAGTTCAGTCACCTTTTTTTAAACATATCTTGATCAATTTCCTATATTAGTAGAATTTTACAACTATGTATCACAACTATATATATGCAACTGTGTATATATCTACAATAGACAATATTCTGCATTATAAACTGTAATGGATAGACTACTGTTTTTAGTATACATATATCTAGATACAGCTAAACTTTTCTCTGATGTGAATAAATTTAAAAGCACTCACTGCAACAAAATGAGATTCTATCTGGCCGTTATTCGCCTAGTAATAACATCAAGATACCTTTATTTTTCATTTTCCTTTAGTTCCACATCTTGGTTCCCAGGATAGTAATGAACTTTAATTCTGCAAGTTTATTTAGTCTACTTTGATAATATATTGAAACTGAAACCCTTTAGTGGATATATTTTAAAACAGGATATCAAATCACACCTTGATAATCTCCTCTCCTCGGAAACACTTAGAATAGCCACAAATAACTCTCTAGGAATTAATGTTATTCATAGTATTTATTTTGTATGCTTTACTGATACTTTTATTTGTGTGGCCATTTAAAAGAACCTGAAAACTGAGTATATAACTATACATTCTTTAAAAAACATCTGTTTAATTATTTTCAAATCTATGTATTATGATAGCATTAAGTGCTATTAAGCAATCTTTAACTGTGCCCTTTTTGTTTAAATTGTACTAATCAATAAATAACCCTGTCATGTCTTTATTTCTTTATTTGGACAGAATCACTGCCCAAATCCCTTACCTATCCTATTACAGTTATAGTTTCTTAATGAGGATTATTAAAATAAATAAATAATCAAAATTTTATCAAACACTTAGTATGGGCCAGGGCTTTGAAAGATAATTTGGAGGCTATGGATGAAATGGAAAAGAGGGTCCCAGATCTCAAAAAGCTTGAAATCTAAAGGGAAAGACTACATTTCTGAAACAACCAAAGAAAAATATAAGCAGGATATAACTGAGTAATACATTGTATGAGACTGAAATATTAAGACTAGAGAGGCCAATGTAGGCTGATATGGTTTGGCTGTGTCTCCATCCATATCTCATCTTGAATGGTAACTCCAACAATCCCCACGTGTCATGGGAGGAACCCGGTGGGAGGTGATTGAATTACAGGGGCAGGTCTTTCCTGCGCTGTTCTCATGATAGTGAATGAGTCTCATGAGATCTGATGGTTTTAAAAACAGGAGTGGCCGGGCGCAGTGGCCCACGCCTGTAATCTCAGCACTTTGGGAGGCCGAGGTGGGCGGATCATGAGGTCAGGAGTTTGAGACCAGCCTGACCAACATGGTGAAACCCTGTATCTACTAAAAATACAAAAACTAGGGCGAGGTGGCCCACCCCTGTAATCCCAGCTACTCAGGAGGCTGAGGCAGGAGAATCACTTGAACCCAGGAGGCAGAGGTTGCAGTGAGCCAAGATCGTGCCACTGCACTCTAGCCTGGGTGACAGAGTGAGACTGTCTACAAAATCCCAAAAAACAAAAAACAGGGGTTTCCCTGCATAAGCTCTGTTTTTGCCTGCTGTCATCCGTGTAAGATGTGACTTGTTCCTCCTTGCCTTCTGCCATGATTGAGAGGCCTCCCAGCCATGTGAAACTATAAGTGCATTAAACCCTTTTTCTTCCCAGTCTCAGGTATGTCTTTATCAGCAGTGTGAAGACCAACTAATACATAGGCTAACTTAGTTAAAAAGAACTTGGCCTGGGCTTTGAGGTGATAGTAAGGGAGTATGGCATTTAATCTTGGACTTGAAGGGTTGACAAAAAGATATCCATAATAGACAAACCCCTGGCTAAAGAAAATGTATGTGTTTTCTGAAATTGATCATTTTTAAAGCAGTTTAAATTTAAAAAGCTAAAAGTATTTATTCTATCACTTAGAATGATAACTATTAAGAGTCAACTAGTGAAACCTACTATGATTATCTTTATATATATATATACGTATACATACGTATACATATATGTATGTATGTATACGTGTATATATTATATATATATTATATCTATATATATATTTTTTTGAGACGGAGTCTTGCTCTGTCACCAGGCTGGAGTGGAGTGGCACGATGTTGGCTCACTGCAACCTCTGCCTCGTGGGTTCAAGCAATTCTCCTGCCTCAACCTCCTGAGTAGCTGGGACTACAGGCACACGCCACCACGCCCAGCTAATTTTTTTTTTGTATTTTAGTAGAGACAGGGTTTCACCATGTTGCCCAGGCTGGTCTCAAACTCTTAAGCTCAGGCAATCTGCCCACCTCGGCCTCCCAAAGTGCTAGGATTACAAGCTTGAGCCACCGCGCCTGGCCAATTATCAATATTTTAAAAGTTAATTGTTCTTAACTTCTTTACATAGAGAAATGCAGACATAGCTTAAACTCTTAGAAGATTATAGTTAGACTGAGGTTCTTAACATGATCTGTGTACTCTGAATTATTAATAAAATTGAGAACAAACTACAAAAAAACTCTTAATTTTATCTGTTTCTAACAGAAGAGACATGCTCTCAAAATGTCTTTTATATGTGGTTTCTGACTCTGCTGTACCATTCAAAGTCATGGTTTTATACTGTAGATTATTTCGAAGTGACAGAACTGATAAATAAAGAACAGCTGTGACAGTAACCTTATATGTCAAACTGGAAACTGGAGTGAAAAATTTAAAAATTGACACAACAGTACGACATAGCTTTTGTGCTAATTTGCTGGCATTAAAATGATACTTAAATTGCTGCTTTTCTTTTGTTGTGAGACAGAATAAAGATGGACTGGATGTAGATGTAGAACACAGAAATATTTTATACTTCTCAACTCATTAAGCCTGATATGAGGCCCTTTTTGAAGTCCAGTGCATCTAGGCATGTGGCCCCTTGCATCTGTAATAATGTGCACAGGCTAGAACAGCAGCAGTGAAGGTGAAAGAGTGCCTCCTGCTCCTGGCTATGAACCGTGTGTATACGGGCCAAATACTTTTGAGAATTTAAAAAAAAATTAATCTGATTGTTTCAGGTAAAATCCTTTTCTTTGATTAAATTTCTAGATACTTTTAGTTTATTTTTATTGTGTAGAATAATAGATGTCCTTATCTATTGAAGGACTAGAAACTGGTGACAATAATTAGAAAATAGATATAAAAAAAGTTGTATACTTTTAAGAAGAAATGACATTTCATGTTTATTTTACACTGATTAGCTGCAAAAAGATCTAAGAGGGTTTTGGAATTTTTCATCAGTGTGTTTGAGTGATATTTTGAAAGAAGTTGTTATTAGTGATTTAAAATTAGTCCTTTCTTTGTCTTCTGAGATAGAAGTGTAGAGGGCTGGACTTGTTTATCTCTTCATTTGTATTTTACTGATTATTTTATGTCAGGATCAAAGTGTGGGATGAATTCTTTATCCTTTTGGCATTTTGAAACTTTTCAAATGTTAAAAAAAACTTTTTATTTCTAAAAATGTCCACTTCTCTCAAAGCTACCTGACAATTGTTATAATAAAAGAATACAAAACCACTTTGTGTGTTTATGTTTTGCTATTGTAACCTACTGTCTAAAATAAAGTAAGCTTATTTTTTCTCCTGCTTTGTATCAACTCAAAACAATAATATTCTATAGGTGACATTTTTTTCCTTTTTTTTGTTTTTGTTTCTGTTTTTGAGACTGAGTCTCGCTGTATCGCCCAGGCTGGAGTGCAGTGGCACAATCTAGGCTCACTGCAACCTGTGTCTCGTGGTTCAAGCGATCCTTGTGCCTCAGCCTCCTGAGTAGCTGGGCTTATAAGCACCACCACCATGTCTGGCTCATTTTTGTATGTTTAGTAAAGACTAAACACTGTCTTTACAACACTGTGTTGGCCAGGTGGGTTTCGAACTCCTGACCTCAGATGATCTCCACCTGCCTTGGCCTCCCAAAGTGTTGGGATTACAGGAGTGAGCCACTGCGCTCGGCTAGGTGACATTTTTCTTTAACTTTGTATGTATATTTACACTCAGGTTTCAAAAGGTAACTGTTCAAATTTACTTTCAATTTATTTATTCTTTATATAGGTAAAACTTTCTTGTTTAAGCTTATATGCCTGTTAAGTGGACTCATATTTCATTGCATGAGAAAACTGCAACTACTTTTTCATACTGTACAAATGCAGTTTCATAGTGGATGTCTACGTTAGTGAAGTCTGCTTTTATTTGTAAATTGTGTAATAAAGATTTGTCTCAGAATTCTCAACCATATTAAATATTTCTTAATCTGTATGTAATATATTTATAGAAATATTCTTTTAAAAGCAATACCTTTTGGAAATATTCTTATCAGATAAATGGCATAATAGAAATTTGTGATCTAGGAGGCAAAAAACAAAAACCCAAAACAAAAACAAAAACAATTCTCATTTTACTCTTCTATGGACTCAGTGCTACTAGCATCTTTCTTTGGAATTATGTGTGGGTTCTGAACCTAATTCTTCCCCTACTTTTTGTCTAGTTGGGATACTCTCTTACCAAGAAACAGCACAACAGCATAGCATAGCAGAATCTTGACTTTACTCCTTCAATAACTTGGATAACTACTCTGAACCTGAGTTTACTGATCTATTATATGGATATGATAATAGTTCTCTTATGGTGAAGAAATCCTAGTTTATATTTTTGCTACACTTGAGTTATACTTCAACCAAAAGATGTGGTAACTGAATAATAATCATCATAATTTGTTATCTGTTGTAACAATTTTAAGGGTAAATATAATCATTATTACTAATCATTGTGTTTCAGCATCCTTATCAGCCAAATGCGGAATACCTGTGTTCCTTTCAGAATTCCATAAGTGTAACTAAAACTATTTGAGTATTTTATTTTAAACTGTACCCTAGTAGAGGAATTAAGGTATTTTTAAGATTCTTACCTTTATGCAAAAGTACTAAAGCTTGACACTTAACTTTATTATTGGCAATTTATGGTAATAAGTTATTGTCTTTAGATAAAAGACTAATTACTGTGTAGCTACTAGTTTCCTAAAACTCTACCTTTCTCTTAGCTATAACAAAATTTTAAGCTTTCTTTGATAAAAGGTCAGTTATTCCATTTTAGCATTTGCATGAACAGAAATTAGAGTTAAAATTATCATACATAATTCCTTATTCTGAGCAGAGAGACTTAAAATTAGGCTTTAGCAAACAGATGGTAGTAAGCTTATACAGTATTTATGTTGCTTTCTTTTCTGCTAGGAGATGGAAGAGTGACTTACCACTTACAAAAATTATTCTTGGGCTATATGTTGATTTATATGATCAAGTAAGAAACTTTAGGTAGTAGCCTAGTTTTTTTGCTCACTGTTTGTATATCTGGTAAATGCATTGTATATAAATCCTTCTTACACTTTTTCTTCTCAGAAGAAATTGTGTATGCTTAAAACCAGGCTTCTCAATCGTGATATTTTCCCCAAATTAACCATGTTTTTCTTTCATTTTAGTTCAGACTTGGTTCCTTCAACCTAGAGAAAGTTGAAAACCCAGCTGAAGTCATTAGAGAACTTATTTGTTATTGCTTGGACACCATTGCAGAAAATCAAGCCGAAAATGAGCACCTGCAGAAAGAAAATGAAAGGCTTCTGAGAGATTGGAATGATGTTCAAGGACGGTGTGTACACAGTTTGCTTGTGGTATAAAAATACGGAGCCCTCTTTATATTGTTATAGCTTTAAGTTAATGATTTGTAAATTTCCAATATATGTGGATTAGCACATATATATTTACCTTAACTGAATATGATTAAACGAAATTATTCATCACTATTGTATATTATAGGAGTACATTAATACATTATGTCATTAGTATGTGGTGGCACCAGCAAACTTATAAACAATAAGGAGTAATTGGGCATTGAAGATCAAAATCCATTAATACTAATAAAGATTTAGGTAGTAAATATTTATAAAGATTAATTCAACTCAAATTGTAGGATTAATAATGAATTAAAAAGAGACATGAAATAAAATAAGCATAATTGATTTCTTATTTGGGATCAGTGAGTGGCATCTGTTTCAAATTACAGTGTTTTGGCTCCTAATAGAGACTTATTTCTCCGGATTTATTGAAAATTCATACTATACCATTTTTAAAGGATGAGCTAATTGTGGCTAGTGGATAAGACATTTGGAAGCCTTTTATTTTTCTGGCTTTGCCTCTTACTTTTTAAATGAGGAAGAAAAAAATAATTTTTTTTTAAATTATGAACTTTCTCAACTAAATCCTAATCTAGGCTGGCCCAATGTGTAACTTTTATTATTCTATTAGTATAAGATATTTGAAGGAAATAAAATCCATGTTGTGAACACTTATATCCTCACTTATATACTCACTTATATATGTGTGTGTGTATGCACACACACATATATATAGTGAGAATAATGCACACACACACATATATATATAGTGAGAAAGAAAATGTCTGAAATAATTATGTGGAATATATATATAATAATGATAATAATTATTAGTACATCCAGTAGATTTTTAAAATCTTTTGCTTAAATAACTCTAAAGCATGGGAACAGTTATCCAACATATTTAGGGTCTTTTTAGTGCAACCACTGTGATTGCTCTGTATGGACGTTAGTGAGTATATGTGAAAGTATATGAAAAATGGTGAAGATTTTACCACTATCAATATATGTATGTGAAAATGAGGCTGACTAAAAGAGATTATTTTTCTGTACATTCAGTTATATTTATTAACTATTGCAAAACATGTAAAATTAAGTTCCTAACACCTAGTGTTATTTGGCTTTCATGTATTATATTAAGAAAGTGGTTATTTCGTTCTATCTTAGATCTACATTTTTACCTCCAATTATTTATATATATGTTATATATAAATAATATAAAAATGAGACCAAATCCAGTGTATCAGGAAACCATGCAGAAAAAGTTAATTTTTAACTACTGTTTATTCATAAATAAAGATAAATTCAATGTCATAGTATGAATCAGTATCAGATATCTGTACTACAAAGCATTTCTTGGACCTATGTCTGTAGCTTGGGTGTATTTTCTATTTAATATGTGAAATAAATCAAATTAAAGGAGATGTGCTATGGTCGTGATAAGCCATTATATTTAAAACTCAGAATACCCTCAGGATGATAGGAAATTTGATCCACAAATTGCCTACTAAAATGCAGACTGGGTACTTGGTACTTGAACAAATTGCTTTAAAATGTCTGCCAGAGGTTGAAAGAGGTATTATCTCATCAGTATTCAACACCACTCCCATAGAATTGAAAGCAGCAGGGAACGAAGATGAGGAATTAGAGACAAATGCACCCTGTGCTGTAACAGTGTGTGCGAGGGGCGCATATTATATGTGGCTCACAGATGCTTGATTTGCTATTTCTGGACTATCCAGCAAGTGCTTTTGTCTTGTTGTGAAGAGATTTCCTGTTTGATCAAAAGCACAGCCATGTACCCTGTCACCTGCTTTATTATGATCCAGCTACTTTTTGATAATACTGTGTCAGATGTCTTCTTCAGGGTCTATAGATGTGTGCCATTGGGGTGGCCCTATGTCCTGAGAGGAAAGAGAGTCCACTCCAGAGAATTCTAGTCTCTTTATTTTATTCCAGATCTTAGATTAGTAGCTTTAAATATTTCCTAAATTTGATTTTCTTTCCTTTCAGAGGACAGAGGCCAATTTAAGGAGCTGTAAATACATCTTGATCATGGCCAAGCAGCAGTTTCTTAGTGTTCCTTCACTAGAGCCTTTGCATGCTGGAAAGGATTTACAGCTTTAGCTTCCATAAGGCAGTAGTTCTAATTAAATGTCTTTAGGGAGATTAGAAATAGGAAATGAGCATATGGAGTTAGGTAACTGGGGACATAGAAAGTAGAGAATCATTAGAGTTGGGGCCATGATGTTAAGCCTGGCAATAGTTAGTTTTGGGGGAAGCCTCTGATTATTTTTGGGTCAGTGTCTATTCATGATCCAAACATTTCTTCTATACTACATATGAAGGGATGGGAGGGTGGTGTTAAAATAGTGGGGAAGGACCAATGTAAGGGATGGGAATTCCCATAGAAGCGATGGTGGATGGATCTGAGATACATTTACTACACAATAGGATATTATATGAGAATAAGATAGTTGTGTACACATGTGTTTATTAGCGTGGAAAATGTTGATCATATATTAAGGTGAGACATATGCATCACCACAAATATAAACAATATCCCATTGTTTGCAAAAAAATATATTTATATAGAGAGTATCTGGAGGAAGAAAATTAAATGTTAATAGTGTACATCTGGAATTGTAGACTACATTTTCCTTTAATTTTGGGGAGTATTTTTTGTATATGTTTTAGTATTTAAATATGTATCACCATTATAATCAGAAACAACTATAAAGCTATTTTCATTTGGGATGATGGTGGAGAATAAACAAGGCTTGAGTGAGGAATGAGAAATTACAGCATAAGTAAAAAGTGTGAGCTTTAATGCATAGAATTTTAACATATATAATTTGCTGTTATTTTTAATTACCACTTAATAATTGTGTTCTTGGCTCCATTTTGAACAAGTGGCATCACTGGATTAATTTTGTATAGTGTAGATAAAGGAGGAAACATTCAAGATGTGTATGTGAATCCTTAGGTTACTGCCTGTATTTATTTCATGGGTTTTCTACTTAATTACAAATAAAAACTCTCAAGTTCCATGTTACTGAATAGGTGTTTTGTTTGCACTCAGACCTCTACTTAGAAATTATCTGCCTTTATACTGAGTTATACTTATTAAACCCAAAATTGGAGGCAGTTTTCAGGGAATTGGGTTGACACTCACAGAATCATCAAAATAAAAGACCTTGAAAGCTCTTCTACTTCATCTCTCTGCCTTCAAGATAGAATCACATTATATCCAGATGAATTCAGTCCGATTTTTAAAGACCTCAAAAGATACCTTCATCTCTCCTTAGTAGCCCGTTACAATGTTTAAGAATCGTTGCAGTCAGAAAATTCTTTCTTCCATCTATGGGTAATCTGAATCCTTCACGGTATAGTTGAAGGCCATTTCCTCTTGTTCTCTTGTCAGAAAGGATGAGGAACAGCTGTTCACCATCTTTTTCCGTACTTAAAGCCTTATTAAATCTCTTTACCACTGCTTGCTTTTCCAGTTCTTTTTAGCTTTCTTTGTCTTCCCAACTCTATTCAGACTTTCTTTTGCCGTACAACCCTGACCTGGGCCAGACATAATTTTGGCCAGAACTGATTATTAATTTAAGGATTACTGCACTGTGTCTAAATACCATATGTTCACGTTTATATATCTATTATTTTATTTTGAGCTATCATTTAATCTGTTGTTTCATTTTTGGTGTTATTTCTGCATGAAATTGTTGTGTTTTTCCTCCTAGTTTGTTATTGTTTTGACATGTTATTCTTAGATTGTTTTCCCACCCAGAGATATTTTATTTTGAATATTCAGT
This sequence comes from Pongo pygmaeus, assembly GCF_028885625.2. NCBI lineage: Eukaryota > Metazoa > Chordata > Mammalia > Primates > Hominidae > Pongo > Pongo pygmaeus. The sequence continues at coordinate 86,919,652 of NC_072377.2, forward strand.
ATTTTTTTATCCTTTTAGTTTTTTTTTTTTAAATTACTAATTTTGTCCAAGGTTTTAGATACTTCAGTGCTAGGTTACTAATTAAATTTAGCATTATTGTTCTATTTTCCTAGTTATTGTAGAAAGGATGAAGTATCATTAGACCTTTCTTGTTTGATGTTATTTGTGATTTCGTCCCAATTTGAGATTTGCCTGGATTTGATCCTTGGACTAGTGTGGTCTGATCTAGTTGTACATGGGCTTTTTGTTAGTGTCACCAGACTTAGCATTGAATCCCATGTCTCTTCTCCACTAAATGTTCTCACCTAACAGTTCCTGTCCAATTTCTTGAGGCATAAGCTTGACAGGAAGCACGTAATGGAATGCATAGTAACATCATAATGCTCTAGGAGAGGATTGGCATTAAAAATTAGGTGGGAATGATACTACATACCTCTTAGTTACTGATTATTGGATTAAAGGATAGCATTCTCTGAGTCTTGAAAAATTAAAAGTTAAGAGTAAATTCATGTCATGCAACTGTTCACACTAATACTTTTTCTCCAGTCAGCTCCCACTCCCCCACTTTTCTAGGAAGTGTTGTCCAGTTTGATGATCAGAAGTTTGGTTGCAAACACCGCATATTCTCACTCATAGGTGGGAATTGAACAATGAGAACACATGGACACAGGAAGGGGAACATCATACTCTGGGGACTGTTGTGGGGTGGGGGGAGGGGGGAGGGATAGCTTTAGGAGATATACCTAATGCTAAATGACGAGTTAATGGGCGCAGCACACCAGCATGGCACATGTATACATATGTAACTAACCTGTACATTGTGCACATGTACCCTAAAACTTAAAGTATAATAATAATAAAATAAAAAAAAAAGAAGTTTGGTTGCAAAAAAAATCCTAAAGCTTTGCTGAAACCAAGCAAGGTTAACTCACATGATACCATTCATTCTATTGACTTTGTTTTCCTGTCACAGAAATGTTTCCTTTGACGACATAGTTCTGATACTGGTTACTTAAGATTAACAATATTCTTTAGGAATATTATATGATATTTCATTTTGATATTTATTTTCACGTTGAATGTATTATACCAAATGTTAATTTTAATAAAGGTTTGGGAATTAGCTTGTTAGTTGTTAAGTACACATCATCTTTCAATCAAGAGTTATTGAAGTGACTTATATGGAAATTAAATATGGACTTAAACCAGATAAATTGCTAATTGGTTACCGTTCCTAAAATTTAATATAAGAAATTGTAATATATTTGTTTATATGTTTTCACATATTGGTTTTTACTTTGCATGTGTTTGAAGTATGTTATTATATACTCAGTTATTTCAGTAATACGTATGTTTTTAAGTTTTTTATTGTGTTTTTTTGAAAATATTATAGGAAGATGAGAATATCATGCTTACGTAACACTGAATCTGAAATATAAATGTAGTGACATGTCTTTGCTTAAAATAAACTATCAATATTGCTAGCTCCTTTTCAATATTCAGTTTTTTCTAACATCTTTTCATGTACTTCTTTCTCAGAGAACTTTGCTTAATGAAGGGAATACTGTTAGATTGATATTATTTGCCACAGTTTTTTTAAAAGCTGAAGATGAAAAACATTACTTTTACAATGGTGAATAGCTATTAAATGAGTGAAAAAATACAATATTCGGAATCACTGTTTTTCTATTTCCTTATAAGATGTCAATATTAGCCATTCTCCTTGGCTCTTCTCCTTTGCTGGAGGGCTATAGTCAGCCATGGTGCCCAGCAGGAATGGCATAATCCTGAAGCCCCACTTTTATAAGTACTGGCAGTGGCCTATAGCGGTATGGTTCACCCAGCCTGCAAGGAAGAGCCACAGACATGAGACCAGGCAACCAAAGCCCACCGCATTGCCCGGTGCCTTGTATCTGGACCCATTGGCCCCTAGTAAAATGCACCACATGAGGTTTCACACCAAGTACAAGCTGGCAGGGGCTTCAGCTTGGAAGAATTAAGGGTGGCCAGCATCCACAAGAAGATGGCCTGGACCATTGATTTCTCTACTGATCCAAGGAGGTGAGACAAGTCCACTGAGTCCCTGCAGGCCAATGTATAACAGCTGTAGGAGTACTGCTGGAAGGTTATCCTCCTTCTCTAGGAACCTCGGCCTCCGAGAAGGGAGACAGCTACACTGAAGAACTCAAATTGGCCATCACACTGACAGGACCAGTAATGTTCATATGAAATACCTATACAAAGGAGAAAGCCAGAGTCATCACCAAGGAGAAAGCCAGAGTCATCACCAAGGAGGAAGAGAACTTCAAGACTGCCGTATCAGGCCAGGCGCGGTGGCTCACACCTGTAATCCCAGAACTTTGGGAGGCTGAGGTGGGCGGATCATGAGCTCAGGAGTTCAAGACCAGTCTGACAAACATGGTGAAACCCTGTCTCTACTAAAAATACAACAATTAGCCGGGCATGGTGGCAGATGCCTATAATCTCAGCTACTCGGGAGGCTGAGGCAGCGAATCGCTTGAAACCAGAAGGCAGAGGTTGCAGTGAGCCGAGATCGTGCCACTGCACTCCAGCCTGGGCAACAAGAGCGAAAGTCTGTCTCAAAAAAAAAAAAAACAAAAAACTGCCATATCAATGCCTAGCTCTTTGTCCTCTGGGCAAAAAGAACCAAGGAAGCTGCAGGACAGGATGTTGAAAAGAAAAACTAAAGCACTGTTGAGGCCTTATAATAAATCAGCAGAAAAGCTGGGAAAACGAATAAACCACTGGGAAAACAAATAAACCAAAAGAAGTCCATATTAATTTACTCACTTTATTCGTTTGTCTAATAAGAACCTACTAAACATCTGTCGAATGCTAAACACTATGCTGGGCACTGAGGATACAGTGACCAATAAAACACATGTGCTCTCTGCTTTCCTGGAGTTCGCATCTTTGGCAAAGACTATGCTATAAGTATTTGCTGAAATTTGTCCCAGAAAATATATTGCCATATTTTCCTTTTTATCCTATGAGAGGTTCTAATTCTTTGCATCTCTAGTTAGGTAGATTGTTGAAAGTTTAAGGGCATGTATATAAAAGGTATCTAATTTGGACATTTGTATTTCTAATTTCACTGAAATATATATGTGTGTGTCTATATATGTACACACACACATATATTACTACTGGTATATATGTGTGTGTGTGTGTGTGTGTGTGTTTATATACAGTATAAAAATACTAGGATACCTGTATATCAGACAACAACAATGTAAATAAGCAGTATGAAACAACACTGAAAAGAATATATAAAATAATTTGTATTTGAATCTATAAAATAGGAATGTATTCATCATGTATGTGTATACACATATTAAGTATGTACAACCTCAGCTATTTTGCTTTCTTTATATATCTCTTGGGAGCTTAAAATAAATACAATCCCTTGTTAGCTCATTTGAGCAGTATAGGAGAAATTATAAACAATAGAGCGTTTTGTATGTTTTGTCTTACATATCTAAATTTGAAGATATGTAGTGTTTTACATTTGCTGTTTTATTAATTTCTCCTTGGCTATATCAAGTAGAATACTTTCATTGTGTATGTGTATTGCATTTCTATATGTATTTGTATGTGTGTGTGTGGTGCTCGCTTATAAGAATATAACTGGATAAGTCATGTTCTTGTTGTGGAGCAGTTTGTTGTCTAGTAGAGAAATCAGACAAATTAACTATGTTGCCTTATCACAAAACAAATTATAGTTGCTTTTACAATAATATTAACATAGTACTGAGGAAACAGGCTACATTTACTCTTGTTTGAAATTTATTCCATAAAAACATCCTTTTGTAAATAAACCATAGATATCAATAAATTATCTTTAGGCGTTTTGATTTTCTAAAGGCTTATTTGTATCAGTTTTCAATTTTGATCCTTATCTCAGTACATAAATTACATTAATAACCAATAATTTCTAATTGTGTATTTAACCATCTTTATAAAACTTCCAAGTCAGTGAAAGCATATGTGAAAATAATCTTTAATTGTATTTTCCTTGAAAATTTTTCTTGAAATCTTCTTGATTATTAGACTGAATTATGTTAATGCTAAGCAGAACTGCATGACTAATTTGTTTACTTATTTACTTTTTTAGATTTGAAAAATGTGTGAGCGCTAAGGAAGCTTTGGAGACTGATCTTTATAAGCGGTTTATTCTGGTGTTGAATGAGAAGAAGACAAAAATCAGAAGTTTGCATAATAAATTATTAAATGCAGCTGAAGAACGAGAAAAGGACATCAAACAAGAAGGGTATTTTTGCCATCTTGTTTTTGGATGACAGATGCATACAATTAAGTGAAATTTCTTTGCAAAGTTAATGAACAGATGCCAACTTTTTGATCATATGAGTTAATTTGGTAGTCTGGATGTGGATGTTCAGGCTGTTAGACAGGGGTGCCATGGGCGAGAGAGTTCTCAGCATGCTCTCTCCATGTCTGCTCAACTGTCTCACCTACACTTAAATTAAAAAACTGACATGAGACTTATTAAAGTATTGTTTAATTCTTAGACATTAGTAAGACATACTAATTTTAAAAAAAACTTTCATCTGCAGAACTACAAAAGTTGGATGCATATTTGTAAACTTGATGTCTAGGCAATGGTTAACTTTAGAATCAAGTGGTTAATTTTAAATTCCAGGGAGCACTTATTTTATCTGATTAGAGTGTGATTATCAGTTTTATTCTTCTTTCACGTTTTCTCTGAAAGTACATATGTACTTGATTTTTATGGAAGAATCTTAAGTGACAAATGGCTGATATGGCTTTCGATGATTATAACTTTTTTACACATTAGAAAATACAAGTTAGGGTCCATTGCTTTGAATCTTAGTAGAAGTACAGAATTACCAGTGACATAGTATAAAAAAATTTGATATCAGCTAGTCCTAGCACAGGTACTGGTCTTGCAGTCATAGCTATTGGTTTATAGCTTTGGACAAGTCACTTTATCCTCATAATAAAGGTAAAGATACCCATCTTAGGGTTTTGCAGAGATCAAATGAAATGCAGAACTGTTCTGAGATTAGTAAAATGTTAAATACTCTGTGACTCACAGAGATAATTTGGTAGAAAAAGTATTTTGATAGAAGAATAGTACCTGATAAGAAACTGATTTAATATTAATTACAGTGAGTACTAAATTCAGATTAAAATTAGGTAAAAGAGAAACTTGTTGTTAAGAGAGTTAATGTATAGGTTTTAAGATGCTTTCATCTAAATTATATATATTTTCAATATGTTTGTCTAATTAGAATCTTTTTCTAGGAGTATTTTCTATAATTACTTACTGGTAAATTTGCTGCCTAGCAGGGGGTGAGCCAATGATTTGTAATTCTACCTTTCTCTGTTTCTAGGGAAACTGCAATCTGTTCTGAAATGACTGCTGACCGAGATCCAGTCTATGATGAGAGTACTGATGAGGAAAGTGAAAACCAAACTGATCCCTCTGGGTTGGCTTCAGGTAAGAGATATATACATTTATCTCCTTTGTTGAATATCTCACTTGGGCTTCTTACTCTAATGACAAGAAACTATAATGGAAAAATGTTGTGAAAAGCCTTATTCTATGAAAATTCTTTAGCATTTTTATTTTAAAAACTCAAATTTTTAATGTTAAAACTTAATATTATTTGTAAAATGCAGCAACTCATTAGGACAGCAGTGCGAGCAAGCATTCATACACATATACTCCAAGGTATACTATTCCTCGTTAAATATAACCAGGAAAAGCATAAGCAATGAGGAAGATACACCTTTATGCTAAATATCATCAGCTTAAAGCTGGTTGCCTTTAACATTTGAGATCTTATTTAGCTAAAGCCATGGATAGGCCACTGGAGCAGAGTAATCAAGAATGCTCTAAATTTTACTGAAGTTGAGGCCTTCTTTCACTCTTCAGAAAAAAGACTGCAAAAAGTGAGATGTAATAGAGGAAAAGAGAAGGGGGAAAATGGCAGTTTAGTTCAAAGTACCTATGACTTACTCAGTCCATTGGATCAACTTCCCAGCAAGTGTTTAAACCCATGAGTTATTTTTTTAAATGTTTTATAGATTTCTTAGTGGCAGTGGAAACAGGAGCCTCTGAACTCATTTTATACTTCGATGGTTTTGACCTAAAACCAATACTATTAAAATAAATGCTTGATTTATTTATTTAGAAAATATTTTTGAGTTCCTATTATGTACCAGAAACTTTGCTATGCATTAGACAAAAAAACACAAAAATCTGCCATTGTGGAGTTTAAATTGTAGTCAGGGAAACATATAAGATGAATAAATATAAAATATGTTAGGTTGATAAGTGCTAAAGAGAAAAATAAACCAGAGAAGGCTGATAGAAAGGTCAGGGTGAGAATAAGGATGAGGGTTATGATTTTAGCCAGACTATCAGAAAAGGCCTCAGTGAGAAGGTGAAGGTGACCTGGCTATCTTGGAGAAGAGCATGCCAAACAAAACAAAAACAAAAACAAAAAAACACTAAGTACAAATTTCCTGATGCATTTAAGCAATAGTATAGAGTGTAGTCTGGATAAAGTAGAAAGATGAAGACTGGGAGAATTAGGAAATGAGATGAGAGAGATGATGGGACCTCATCACGTGTAGGGCAATATAGGCTACCATTAGAACTTCTCCTGTTACTTTGAATTAACTTGGAAACTACTGAAGGATTTTAAACACTCAAGTGACATAATCTGACTCAAATTTCAACAGGATTAGTCTGTGTATTGTGTTAAGAATAGACTATAGGATGACAAATGCAGAAGAAGATATAACAGATGGGAAGCTAGTACAACAATTGGGTGAAGGATGAGGCTGGCTTAGACCAGAGTGATGGAGAGGTGATGAGCAAGGAGCAGATTCTGGGTATGCTTAGAGGCAGCAGGATTTGCTGACGAAGGGGTTATGACAGCAAATAAGACTGAGAGGGAGCAGCCAGGAGGTAAGAGGCAAAAATATAAATGTGGTATCCTGCTGATTGATGGATTTAGCAATACAAATGTTATTAAGAATCTTAATAGAACATATTCACTGGATTGGTGAAGGAAGGGGGTAGGAGAGAATAGGAGTTTCAAAAGGAATGGGAGGAGAGAACTGGAGATGGGACAGGCAATACTTTCAACAAATTTCACTGTAAAAAATAGGAAAGACATGGGGTGGCAGCTGGAGGGGGAAGCAGGATAAAGAAAAGTATTTTTGTTTGTTGTTTTTAAATAAAAGAAAGAATATGTTTGTATACTGATGAGAGTAAAACCATCAAGGCAGTAGACAGAGGAAAAACTACTGGAAATCTGTCTCTAAAAATATAAGTGGATGGGATCCAAGGGACAAGTAGTAGATTAGTTTAGCCAGGAGCATAGTCACTCCCCATAATGACAGGAGAAAAGGTAGAATAAACAGATGAAGGCACAGGAAAGTATCTAACTGCAGTCACAGAAACTTATTAACATTGATTAAATTGGTTGATTCATCTGATTCTAATCAGATTTGAATTGGATTACACAATACACACACAATCATACTTTTGCACTTGGGAATGAAATTTCTTTTCACTTGGCAGTTATGCTTGTTTTACCCTAGTGTCCCATTTAAAATGAAATTATTATTTAATAATCAAATAGAGAAAAACTTACAAAGATAATTTGTACTCTTTCCAATTTAAACTTTAAGAATTTTTATTAAATACAATGACCTTTGGTCTTGTTTCTTAGAGTATCTTACCAATATTTGAAGTAGGTGAAAATTATTGATGAGAAAATACATGGTTAAATATGGCTATATGAGAAAGAGGACTTTTATGTGTTCAGTCTATTTTAAGTAAAACTTTAAGCTATAATTGTACTATTTTCAATTTGGCAAAACTCTCCCTTCTCTTTAGAAATGTTTAGTTTATTTCATGTTTTTTCTCTGTTTTACGTGTCTTTATTTCTTTAGCCCACATCTAGTTCACTGCACATATGATCTATAGGTCTCTGTTTCTATTTTTTTTTCTTGCATTTAACTTGCTTTTAGTAAGTTTTCAATGTCAAGAATTAATAGCATAATAGAACTTTACCTTTTTTCTTCTGCTTCAAAAAGAAATGTTTAGGAAACATGCTGACTGAAATAGAAAACTAAATCTCATCTCAAATGCTTGACACTGAATCAAGAACTAGATTTCATAGATCTGAGAAAGAAAATTGTAGATGTTAAACAACAAAATAGGCCATCCTATAATTTACCAGTTTCCACAATTAATTCTTCTACAGAGACAAAATATGTTTTTAGTCCATGAGAGATAATTCTGTTGAACACAGCTTTCTTTTTGGTACTCTATATAGTTATTACTATGTTTTTTGAGGCAGAGCAGTGAGAATTTCTTCCTGATCTTATTCTGCCATCTTGATAATAAATTACTTGCTCTTTGAATACAAATAAATTTGTGAATTTATTTTAGATATTGCAATTTCCTGTGTGCTTTTCCTACAATAAAAACAAGAAAAAGAGAATCTGATGGGGATTAATAAATTTATTCAGACTTTCAGAAAGCTGTCTTTAAGTGGCTGAATATATAATTTGGTAGTTACTTTGTTATAGTAAATGGATTTTTATCATTAATTATTAAAATGCCCAAATTTCCTCTTGAGTTGTTCACATTATGACCCAATTTCTTGAAGATAAAATAGAGGTTTAGTGAGATCAGGATCATTTAGTAATATGAAGATGAATATGTTAATCTGAATCTGAGTATGGTAAATTTGAATTGGATTACACAATAGACATACAATCATACTTTTGTACATGGAAATGAAATTTCTTTTCATTTGGTAGTTATGCTTGTTTTTACCTTACTGTCCCATTTAATGAAATATACTGTCCCATTTAAATGAAATTATTCTTTAATAATTAAATGAAATTATTCTTTAATAATCAAATGTAGAAATATTCACAAAGATGGTATGGTAATTCATTCACAAATATGAAATGGTAAATTCATATTTACCATATTCACTCTAGGGAAAAGTCTGGTTACTTTTATGCATGTATCCAGAAGTAGAGTAGGGGTATTACAGTTTGAAGGAAATTGTTAAGTTACATTTTTATGAATATGCAATCAATTTATGGCTTTTTTTCCTCTAAATTTTCATATTTTCCCACTGCCACTAGGATTATTGAGGAAATAACTAATGATAATGTAGATCAGTCTAATAAACCACATCGTGCTCATAGGTACTGTATGACATGGCATGAAAAACCTCAAAAAATACTCATTTTCTTGGCTAAAAGGAAATTCCCAAAGTATTCTGAAACTTGAATATCACAGTCAATATCACCCCACACTACATTGTATATTTTTCCATAACAAGATTTACTTTTACTATGTCTTGGATTTTAGAATTTCCAGATAGATAGTGATTGTATTACTGACTTTATTTCTTAAGCTATGGCTGCATACTAAGGCCCTGGATTTTATAGGTGTTTCACTTTGTTTTATATTAAGATTATGATAAACATAATAGTTGCTGTAGTCTCTATTTATAGCTCAAGCTTTGGACTAGGAAAGTAGGGATCACTTTCACCCCTATCTAGTTGGTATTAAGTACTTGTGGCTTTAAAGATTTCCTGCTTAGTCTGGACTCCTCCTGCCTCCAAAGTGAGTGTGTGTGTGTGTGTGTGTTTGTGTGTGTGTGTGTTTGTGTGTGTGTGTGTGTGTGAATTTAATAGAAACCTGTTGAGTTATTATAGATACTGTGAAACAGTCTTCCCTATAAGAAACTCTCTTTTTCTTTCTAAATCAAGGTAAAACACGATGTCCCTATCTGAGGAGAAACATTGTTAAACTATGTCCACTAAATAACAGAACCTCACCAAAATATGTAGTGATAGAAGCACCATTATGTATAGCATTAGAGCCAAAATCTGCAACAACACTACATGCAATTGGCCTTTTATTTGCCACAACCATATCAGGTATTAGAACAGTTTCACATTGTGCAGTTTTAAAATATTGCTTCATAACCATTTTCATGCTGTAATAACAGAATTGTATGTGAAAACAATTTTAAAATATATATGAATATTCTAAGAATTTTAGCCATTATGAAACATTTCTTAGTCTTAACATAATTCAAAAAGCATGCAAATATTTAGTGGAAAATTGGCATTTATATGATAGAGATAGGATTTTTCTTGTGAAACATTTTGAAAAGCTATGCTTAATTGGCTCCTAATTAGTTAGCTATCATAAGGCTAATGATTTTAATTCCTCATTAATTGTTTTAATATATAATCAGTATTTCAAAATTATAGTTATTTCTATTAATAGAATTGACAATATTTATTACAATTATAGGATAATTAAGAGCCTTACTAAAATACAAATAAGAAATCTTTTCTAGAATGTTTCACTCTTTTTAGCTGCATATTAAAGGTGCACAACCACTAAAAACAAATATAATAAGCTTTCCTACCACTTTTCTACATAATTACTAGCCCAAGATTTAGCACATTAGTTTAATTAATCCTGCTTCTTAACCAACAGGAAGGTCCCTGTATAACTGCTATCAGTAATTTAGGCTTTCACTTAGTTGGTAGGCTTCCTGAAAGGAAGTGTGATTATAGAATAGCCTTTTTGAAAATAAATGAATGGCTATGTCCAACAGTTGATGAATACTGATATAGTACCTTTTAAAAATAGAACAGAATCCAATATTTTTAAGTATCAAAGGGCTTGTTGCTTCAAACAGTGAATGTCTACTCACAGAGGGGATAACAACATGTACTGCCAAAGAGATTACTCAGAAACTCAGCTTTAGAATAACAGATTATGCTCTTAGTCTTGCCCAGCTTGTTTATCATAGACACATTTATTTATAAGTTTTAAATTAAAAGCTTGATTTAGTTAAACCTACCACCAAACTGGAAAAGAAATTTAAGTGTATTTCCTAGCAATAGTGGGCTTTTATACTAACCATTGTTGCTAAGAATAATGTTACATGCTTTGGAAATCTAGACTGCATAGTTCTAGATCCTGTTATTTAAGCTCATTGTTTTTCCAATGAGGGAACAGAGGCCTAGAAAGATTAAGTACATTACTTTTGGTTACATGGGGGAAAATAATGAAAAAGTATTTGCCTTGTAATATAATAATTAACCACATTAGCATGTCTACTCTTGAAATATTACAAAAACCCTTGCAAATTTTCTAACAATGAGGAAATTGCCACTGATACAAGAGAATAATTGGAACACTTTTTTCTCCTATATAGAAAAAAGATCCTATTTGTACATACATTCTCAAGAAGGATAGTCAACATCATCAAATTGAACAAGTAAGACTTCATGGTAGGTAGCTTGTGGAGAAAATAATAGAATGCACATATTTCTGTTGAAGTCATCCCTGTGTATATTAATTTCTTCAGATTTTGACTTAGTATTTATTCACCTGAGAACTCTCAAATGTCCCAAAGGTTGTTAGTAAATCTATGATGGTTTCTTATTTCCTAGTACTAAAATATAACTTTGATATGGCCTCCTAGGCAAGTATTTCTACATCTTTATATGTTTGGGGGGAGACAAAAATTATTTTAATATTATTTGTCTCTGACTATGGATGAGTGAGAAAACTGGCAAATCCTTTACCCTCAAATCAACTATGAATCTAAAATTGACCCAAAAATAAGCAAATAAGTACTTCCAAACATGGCCAAAGGCAAACAGCAATATGAGAACTGTTTATTCTTGAAAAACTGCTGAAGTTTGGGTAAGAACTGGGAGTCTGTGGATTTCTTGCTTGCCTAAGACTGCCTCTATCACTGCCTGCCCACATTCATGAGTTTGGTCAGTATGAAAGTTATGCCAGCATCTGGCTGGCCATGAGGACTGGCAACTGCTGTACCTGAGCTAAAGAGGGCTCACTCAATTTGCAGCAGAGGGTGATACAACCAGCAGCATTGTCAGTAGAAGTAATGATCTTGGTGTCAGTGGGTAGGTGTGTTAGGCCAATGGATCTACTAACCTGGTTGTGCTCATGGTTGGGGCAAACATATTCCTAGCTGAAAGTGTGCATGCACTTTTGCAGTGGAGACTGAAGAGAGGGCCCAAGCTATTTGTGCAGTTCTGGCCTAACCTAGAGATAATACATATCTTCATAGGAGAATAGAAAAAGAGAGGCTGGACTTTCAACATACTCCTGTACCTGCCACCGCCCCTCCCCCAACAAAAGAAAAGAAACCTATTAGCTTGAGGTGTTATTGCATTATTTCTATCAATTACTGGCTGACCTCAAAACTGTCTAGACACAGAGTAACCCTTTTGGAGCTAGGCTTTAAAATTTAAAAATCAAGAATGAAATAAACTGTGCAGAAACATCAATTGTCACTCATCACAAGAGAAACAGATTTCATACATTCACCACAGGTAAGTTAATAAATAAACAAAAAGCAACAGTAGCAAACTTCAGAAGGAAAATAATCAAAACCCAGAGTTGTTACAATATATTATTTAAAATGTTTAGTTTTCAACAAATTGGACATACAGAGAAACAGGAAAATGTGGTCCATACTTGGGGGAAAAAAGTAGTCAATAGAAAATGTTTCAGATGTTGAATTTGGTAGACAGACTTCAAAGCACAGTTTATATCTATATCTATATCTGTATCTATATATATACACACCCACATATGTATGTTTATGTGTATATGTATATATACACATATATATGTGTGTATATGTATATATACACATATATATGTGTGTATATATACACACACACACATTTATATACTAAACTAAATGAAAACATGTTTAAAGCCTTAAAGGAGAGTACGATATAAATGTATCAAGTAAAGATTCTCAATAAGTAGATAGAAATTATTTGAAATGAACAATATGAAAATTCTGAATTTGAAGAAATAACTGAAATGAGAAAGTTACTATAGCAGCTGAACAACAGATTCAAATTGTCAGAATAAAAAAAATCAGTGAACTTGAATATAGATCAACAGAGTGAATAATTTCCTAGGAATGAAGAGCAAAAAAGATGGAAGAGAAATGAACAGATCTTCAGAGACCTTTGGGACATCACATGTGCCAACATATGTGTAATGTAAATTCTAGGACAAAAGAGAGAGAAAGGTAGAAAAAAAATACTTGAAAAAATGAAAGCCAAAGCTTTCCAAAATTTTATGAAAACCATTAATCTAAGCATCCAAGCAACTCAGTAAACTTTAAGTGGGATAAATACTAAAAGATACACTGGGCATGGTGGCTCACACCTGTAATCCTAGCACTTTGGGAGGCTGAGGCAGGCAGAACACCTGAGGTCAGGAGTTCGAGACTGACCTGGCCAACATGGAGATACCCCATCTCTGTAAAAATACAAAAATTAGCTGGGCATGGTGGCACGTGCCTGTAATCCCAGCTAGTTGGAAGGCTGAGGCAGGAGAATCTCTTGAACCAGAGAGGTGGAGGTTGCAGTGAGTCAAGATCATGCCACTGCACTCCAGCCTGGGTGACAGAGTGAGATTCCATCTAAAAAAAATAAAAAATACCAAAATGAAAAAAAACAAAAAGATACATTGAGACACACATACATAGAAAACATTTGAAATCCATAGAGGGAGACACATATAGGACAGCACCAATATAACAACAGACTTATTATCTGAAGCAATGAAGGACAGAAGGCAGCGGTATAGCATTTACAAAATTCTGAAAGAACAAAAAATGAAATCATAACCAATACTTTTATATCCAGCAAAGTATCTTTCAAAATAAAGATGAAATAAAGACATTTATTAATTAACAGATTCGTTGGTGACAGACCTATTTTGTGACGCATACTAAGAAGTCTTCAGGGTGAAAGGAAACAACATGAAATGATAACATGAATCTACGGGAAGAAATAAAAATAATAAAAAATATAAAATAGTGGATTAATGTAAAATATAAATAGATATTTTCTTTTTTATTATTGTCTTTTATACCAGATTGAACAAAGGAATAATTACAACACTGTGACATTGGGTTTATAATATAGATAGATACAATATACATGACAATAATAGGACAAATTGGGTAATATAGCTATATGAGAGCAAAATTTCTATATTTACCACATATAAAGATAATATTAATATGAAATAGATTATGAAGTAAATGTATTGAATTAGTAATTTAAAATATTTCCACAAAGAAAACCCTGGGCCCAGATGACTTCACTGGTGTTTCCTATTGAAAATTTAATGAAATTATACCAATTCCTTATAAACTCTTTCAGAAAATAGAGGAGGAGCGAACACTTCCCAACTCATTTTGTGAGGCTGATATTATCATAATATCAAAGCCAGACAAGACATTGCAAGAAAATAAAACTATAGACAAATATCCATCATGAACATGGATATAAACATTTGAAACAAAACACTAGCAAAAAGCAACCAGCTCCATACAGAAAGAATTATACACTGTGATCAACTGAGATTCATTCCTCTTAGGTAAAGATACTTTTGCATCTGAAAATCAGTTAAAGTATTTCACAATATTAATAAAATAAAGCACAAAACCACATGATCATCTCAATAGATGCTGAAAAGGTACATGACAAAATCCAACACACATTAATAACAAACACTCTCAACAAACCAGGAATATGAGGTAACTTCCTTACCCTAATAAAGGCATCTAGGCAAAAGACCACAGCTGTCACATACTTAATGGTGAAATACTGAATGTTTACCCCTCAATATAGGAAAAAAACAAGGTTGTCTGCTCTCATCACTTCTATTCAGTGTTGCACTAGAAATTCTAGGCAGGGCAATTAGGCAAGAAAATAAGATAAAAGGTATTCAGATTGGAAAAGAAGTAAAACTGTTCCTTTTTGCAGATGATACGATCTAGTGTATAGGAACACTACGGAATTCACTAAAAAACTCTTAGACCTAATAAATTGACTCCAGTAACGTTATAGTGTACAAAATCAATATACAGTAATCAATTGTATTTCTATATGCTTGCAATGAATAAGCAAAAAATGAAATAAGAAAATTGCTCCTGGCCATGGTGGTGTATTCCTGTAATCCCAGAAACTCGTGATGCCAAGGAATTTGAGGCCAGCCTGGGCAACATTTTTTAAAGACACCTATCTTTAAAAAATAAGGAATTGGCCAGGCACGGTGGCTCACCCCTGTAATCCCAGCACTTTGGGAGGCCGAGGTGGGCAGATCACGAGGTCAGGAGATTGAGACCATCCTGGCTAACACGGTGAAACCCCGTCTCTACTAAACAAAAAATACAAAAAATTAGCTGGGCGTGGTGCAGGCGCCTGTAGTCCCAGCTACTCCGGAGGCTGAGGCAGGGAGAATGGCGTGAACTCGGGAGGCAGAGCTTGCAGTGAGCCGAGATCGCGCCACCGCAATCCAGCCTGGGCAACAGAGCAAGACTCCTTCTCAAAAAAAAAATAAAGAAAGAATAAAAATAAAGAATAAAGAAATTAAGGAAAAGAATTGCCTTCACAATAGCATCAAAAAATACCTAGAAATAAGTCTAACAAAAGAAATTCAAGACTCCTACACTGAGAACTATGCAACATTGTTGAGAGAAATTAAAGAAGACTTAAGTAAATGGGAAAACATCTCGTATTTATAGGTTAGAAATTTAATATTATTGGCTGGGTGTAATGGCCTACACCTGTAATCGTAGCACTTTGGGAAGCTGATGCAGTCAAATCATTTGAGCTCAGCAGTTTGAGACCAACCTGGGCAACATGGCAAAACTCCATCTCTACAAAAAATACAAAAAAAGTTAGCCAGGCATAGTGGAGCATGCCTATAGTCCCAGCTACTTGGGAGGCTGAGACAGGAGGATTGCTTGAGCCTGGGAGGCAGAGGTTGCGGTGAGCCGAGATCACACCACTGCACTCCAGCCTGGGTGACAGAGCGAGACCCTGTCTCAAAAAAAAAAAAAAAAAAATTAATATTGTTAAGATAAATACTTTCAAATTGGTACATAGATTCAGTGAAATGCCTATCAAAATCCCAGCTGGTTTTTTAGCAAAAATTGACAGAATGATCCTAAAATTTATGTAGAATTTCAAGCAAGCAAGACTAGACAAAACAATCTTGGAAAACAAGAAACAATTGGAGAACTCTTTCTGATTTCAAAAGTTACTACAAAGATATAATAACCAAGATGATGTAATAAGATTATTATAAAGATAGTCATTATATCAGACATAGTCTCACTGATGAAATGAGAATCTAGAATTGAGACTGTAGAAGTAAAGCCTTCATGTTTATGGTCAATTGGTCCTCAGCACAGCTGCGAAGATAATTTAATGGGGAAAGGATAGTCTTTTAGACAAACAGTGCTTGGACAATTGGGTATCGACTTGAAAAACAATTACATAGGTGTTTACCTGATATGAAACACAAAAATTAACTCAAAATGGATCATAGGCCTAGATATAATAGCTAAACCTATGAAAGAAAACAGAAAATCTCTGTGAACTTAGTTTTAGGCCAAGAGTTCTCAACTATAATATCAAAAGCACAATACATAAATGAAAAAATTGATAAATTGGATTTCATCAAAATAAAAAAATTCTGCACTTCAAAAAGGTATCATTAAGAACATGAAAACACATGCCATGAATTGGGAGAAAATATTTGCAAATCATATATCTGATAAGGGATTTGTTTCTAGCATATATAAAGTATATTTACAGCTCAATAATAAGAAAATAAACAACTGGGTCAAAAAATTTGCAAAAGACTTGAATAGGCATTTCATTGAAGAAGATGTAAGAATGGTTAATAATCACATGAACAGATGCTTAACATCATTTAATCATTAGATAATGCAAATTACAGTTAAAATCAGATACCACTACACACCCACCTGAATGGATATAATCTAAAAGTTAGAAAATAATGTATAGGAAAGGATGTGGCAAAACTTGAATCCTCATACATTTCTGGTGGGAATGTAAAATGTTACAACCACTTTAGAAAACTATTTGGCAGTTCCTCAAAAAGTAAAATACATACTTACCCTATAATCTAGCTATTCTACTTCTAAGTCTTTACTGAAGAGAAATAAGAACATACGTCCTCATAAAGACATATACTTGAATGTTCATCAGAGCATTAGTAATAATAACTCCAAACTGGAAAATTCTGAATGTTCATTTTCTGGTGAAACATTAAATAAAATGTGGCCTATCCATACAATAAAGTATTATTTGGCAATATAAAGGAGTAAACTACCAATAGATACTTATTGTGGATGAGCCTCAGAAAAATTATGCTAAAGCAAAGGAAACCAGATGGAAAAGGTTGTTTATTGTATGATCCCATTTATATGTAATATCAAGAAAAAGGGAATATATATAGATACTGAAAACCGATTAAATGTTTGCTAAAGCTTGGAGTGGAAATGATTAATTCAAATGGGCCCAAGAGAATTTTTGGACATGATGGAACTGTCCTAAAACTGATTGAGGTGATCGTTGTACAAGTATAAATTGCTAAAATAATTGAATTGTACATTCATACTGGGTGAATTTTATGGTGTATCAATTGTTCATTAATAAAAACTTTCTAAGAGTTTCTTTCTAAAAAAAAAAAATAAGCATTTGATCATCTTGAGATATTTCAAAACACACACACACACACACACACACACACACACACACACACACACCAAAAACCAGTTGTGAGGTCGGGTAGCTCACGCCTGTAATTGCAGTACGTTGGGAGGACGAGGCAGGCAGATCACCTGAGGCCAGGAGTTCAAGACCAGCCTGGCCAACATGGTGAAACCCCGTCTCTACTAAAAACACACAAAAAATTAGCCAGGCACGGTGGCGTACGCCTGTAGTCCCAGCTACTTGGGAAGCTGAATCAGGAGAATTGCTCAAACCTGAGAGGCAGAGGTTGCAGTGAGCCAAGATCACTCCACTGCACTCTAGCCAGGGCAACACAGAGCAAGACTCTGTCTCAAAAAAAAAAAAAAAAAAAAAACAATTGCGATAATTTGGGCTATTGAGAAAAGTTCTTGGACATCCTAGGTCAAGAAAGCCAAAGTTCAAAAGTGCAAGTTTCATTCAAGAGTAAATTAATCCAGAGGGTAATGAAATACAAGTGTACTTCTTGTTTTTCTATTCTTATTAGTATTATTTTCTATTCTTATTGCTTTGATAAATCCCTAATATTTTCATAAATCACTGGAGCTATTGAAGAATGAAGAAGAGCTGAACCTCAGCACAAGGACGCAGATGTCAGCAGAATTCTGTAGCCTGTGTAACTCTTACATGAAGTTTTTACTATACTCAACTTCAATGAGTGCCTTCTCTCTCAGTGTATTTTTGTTGGTGTCTGCCTTCCCTCCTGCCCTTTCTCTCTAATTCTTACATTCATATCCCAAGGGAAGTGGCTTAAGGGTGTCTTCAATGAGAATAGAACATCTTGTAGGTATAACACTTGTTCTGCCACCCACAAGACTGCTAGTCAGCCTGCTACTTGGTTGCATTTTTGCTGTTTTGCTCCAAGTATGTGTGACCAGGATTGTATAAAGTATAGCAATTTGACATTAACTTGTGTCATCTATAAGCTGTTTCAGTGGGCAAAATGTATATGAGAAAAAGTATGTAGTTGCTTATTTAACTTAAACATTTAGTTTCTTGAACTTCTCAGTCTTTACCTTTTTTTATATATATATATTTATTATATTTTAAGTTCTAGGGTACATGTGCACAACGTGCAGGTTTGTTACATATGTATACATGTGCCATGTTGGTGTGCTGCACCCATTAACTCATCATTTACATTAGGTATATCTCCTAATGCTATCCCTCCCCGCTCCCCCACCCCACAACTTCTCAGAGTCTTTAATATGCTAATTAATGTGCATGGTGATAAAGATGGTACATACTGTGCAACGTTTCTCAAACTCATAAAACTTTATGAACTTTTTTCAGTGGATATTAGTGTTCCCTGCAAGCCATGTGAGAAATCCTGTGTTAGATGGTTTCGACTTTCATATGAATGAGGTGAGAAAAGGGAAGGTATGTAAAGAAAACAAGTATTTCCTAGGACAGTGTTTGTATGTCTGTTTTAAGAGGACATGTACTAAATATGAGGACAGGATCATATATTTGAGGATACAGTTTTAAAATGTAGCATAAAATCATAAGAATAATATTAAACCTCAAACATGTAAAAACTTGGAGGAATTCTGAAAATGGTTAAAAAATGGTTTGTTTTGTTTTGTTTTGTTTTTTTACCATTGTTGTAAATGGTAAAAACATTCTCAGATCTCAGACTACTCTGAGAATTTACTTATCTTAGCACAAATGGCCTTTGGCATAACTAATGTTAATAGATGACAGAAACAATACACAAATGCTACTTAATTTGGTTTATTTTGCCTTAAGTTGAGTTCTTAACTTGTGGTTTTTAAGAAGTGTTCAGTGAAAGGATCTCTGAACTCTGGATTTATGTGTAAAATTTTCTATGTTTTTCTGTTTATATATCTATTTGTATATCTATATGAATATGTTAGTTTGCCAAGGCTGCTGCTGTAACAAAGTACATAAACTGAGTGACTTGAACAACAGAAATATATTTACTCACATTCTGGAGGCTAGGATCCTGAAATTAAGATGTTGGCAGGGTTAATTTCTTCTGAGGGCTTTGAGGGAATGATTTATTAACCAGGCCTCTCTCCTTGGCTTATAGGCGACCAGCTTCTCCCTGTTACATCAAATTTTCTTCCTTCTATACCTATCACTGTTCAAATTACCCTTTTTATAAGGGCACCAGTCATATTGGATTAGGGCCCACCCTAATGACCTCATTTTAACTTTGTTACCTCTGTAAATACCCTACATCCAAATAAGGTTGCATTCTTAGGTCCTGGGAGTTCAGACTCCAAAATATCTTTTTTTGGGTGTGTTGGGGGGTGAGGGGGATTTCCACCCATAACAATGCAAATAGGTCTATGTCTTTCTGAAGCAAGGATCCAAATCAAGATGTTGGCAGTGTTGCTGTTTTCAAAAGGGACCGTATTCCAAAACTGATTCCAAACCATTGATCTAAGAGACTGATACTTAAACTAGAAAGGATGGAGTAAGACTTGTTAAAAGGGAACTGAAGTCTACAATAGATGAGATGATGAGATGAGAAGAGAAAGTAACAGCATTCAAACAGATAGCTAAATCACTATCTGTCTGTGCATTAGATTGGAGGTTTGTTTAGAGCTGCAGTGTTCAGTAAGGTTGCCATTAGCTAGTTAAGGCCATTGAAGATAGAAATGTGGCTAGTCCAAATTGAGATGTGCTGTAAATGTATACTACACACTGGATTTCGAAAACCTGGTATGGCCAAGTATGAAAAATGGAATGTAGTATGTCTCATTAATAAATGTTTATATTATACTTTGAAATTGTATTTTGAGTATATTTAGTTAAACACATATTAATATCAACATATTGTTCCTTTTTCCTTTTTAAATGTGGCTAAATAGGAAATTTAAAATTTTATATGAATATATATGTTCAACATAGTCATCGTGAGGTTCTCAAGTTTTATCTCATGCTGATTTTGTGGTTCTAGAATAGATTTATATTACTTTGAAGAAGAAATCAAATTGTACTACCAAGTCTTTATGGAGCACTTAATATGAGGGTCTTTAGGTCATGAGATCTAAGGACCCATGTATGACTAGGATTGTGGGTATAATTGAGTATTTTTACCTAAGAAAGGCAAAAGGTATTGTACTTCATACTACAATTAATCAATTTTTTGATTAATTGTAGTAAAACTGACTTAAGAATGCGTGGATCATTTAATTGTTTGTCCCAGGAACGTGAAGCTAGACATGTTCATTGTCCCTGTTAAACAGCAAACCATGACTGAGTTCAGACAAAAGATGATGTGAATGCAGCAACAATTTCTAAATCAGTTAAATGTCTATAATGTAATATGTAGGATTCTTGTCTTTCTGGGATTGTGACAGGAATCTCCACCACAAACAGCACATCTGGTCCCCTGAGCCAATTCATCAGCATCGCCTGCAAGCCATATTTAAGATCAAAAGGATAGACAAGGTTACCAATGATGACGTTCTGGAATGTTGCCAGCCCATCAGCACTAACATGATACTTGCCACGACTTAACTCTGAGGGCCTGGGGATGTGTGAAGGATGGATATCAGCAGGCTCGCTAAGCAGATTCTGAATGCATGGTGTGGTGAAACAGAACAGTTACAAGTAGGGTGGCCAAAAGAAAAGCTCAATGTGAGACCCTTAGTGGCAAATTCAAGCCTTGTGGTAAAACTCAGGAATGCTGAGAAATAGTAAACCTAGTTAACACCCAGGATTTTTTGAGGCGAGAGAGAAAGGTTGTAATTTGGGGAGTGACAAAATAAAAAAGATCTTAGGGTACTGATAGTCACATTGCTTTTCGAGCTATATTATCTTTTAATTTAAATGAATAATTTGGACAAAATCAGAAGTAAATTGTTGATCCTTTCTGCGAACTAAGCTACATATTTTCTTTCTTCTTCGGTGACATCAGTGTTTTAAATAATTGATACAAATGCATTTAAACAGGGCATTGGTTTCCTGATTTTCAGTAATCTGCAGCCCTCCTTATTATCTTAGATCTGGCTCACATTGTTTATTCTTATCACTTGCATGACTTCTAGAAGTATTTGTGACCCTTGGAGGAAGATAAAGATACTGATGATAATGAGTACTGCTGCTGTACTAGTAGTACGTCTAATTCTCCTACTAACAGTTATTGTTACTACTATTCACTACTACTTCTACTTTTTGAATTACTATTATTTTTTGTTATGGCATCACTACCACAACTGCTACAGACCCATTAATTTAGACACCTAAATTATTTAAGCACTATTTCATTTAACTTAACAATTCTATGAGGTATATACTATTATTATCACCCATTACAACTGAAAGAACTGATGCATGTAAAGGTTAGAGAACTTCCTAAGGGTAAGCTGTCTAGTAATTTGTAGAGTTAGAGTTCTAACCCAAGCAGTCTGATTACAGAGCTCATCTGTGAGAGCCCTCCTATCCTAAAGTTCTTTATGTTTATTGAAATAGAACACTCTAATTTATTAAAATCCTATAGTTGAGTGTGGCTTTGTATTTTAAATTCAATTATATTCGATGCCTTCATTTTAATAAAATAATTTAGAGCTCCTTAAAAGAGGTGGAATATATGATTTCTTTCTCATCTTAATGGAGAAGAGAAGGTGCTTTTTTGGTAGTTCTGTTACAATTTGATGGCAGAGCAAATAAAGCAGGAGAACAGTGATTTATGCTCAGTCCTAGATTAAAGGACTTGTGTTAAAAGGTTATTAAGTATTTATTTAATAAATACTACATTTAATTAATATTGATTAATTAATATTAAATGTCCATTTAGACATTAAAATAATAGATTTAGTTTTAAATGTAGGCTTATATACTATTAATATTTTATTTAGTGGATATAAATTTAGAATTGTTATAGCTTATTGGTGAATTGACTTTTTTATAATTATGAAATATCTCTCATTATCTCTAGTAATGCTTCTTTCCTTAACATCTTCTTTATCTGATAGTAGTATAACTACTCCAACTTTCTTTTCTTTGGTGTTTACATGGTTTATCTTTTAATTTTTTTTACCATTATTGTTTCAATCTTTTACATATCTAAGATCGGTCCTTGTGTCAACATCATATAGTTGTTTTTTAAATCTGATAATCTTTGTCTTTTGATTGGAGTATTTATTCCATTTGCAGTTCATGAAGTTAATTATATATATATTTTAGATCTACTAAAATTCTATTTGTTCTTTATTTTAACTATTCCAACTTTCTTCCTTTATTATTTCTTGTAGATATGATTTTGTTTTAGTGGTTACTCTACAGATGGCAACATATCCTTGATTTATTACAGTCTAATATAAATTTTCACTTTCACACTTTTTTAAACAACACTTCAGTGCATTATTGCATTGTTAGCTTGTATTTAAATTTGCCTTATATTTTTAGACCTCATAAAACATTGTTATTGTAGTTTGGATAGTCAGCATTATGTATATCTGTCCACATCTTTACCTTTTACCTTCTGCATTATCCCTTTTTGTTCAGATGTGTTTTTATGTGGAATTCTTTTTCATCAGCCAGGAGAGCCCTCATTTTCTTCTTAATTTCTTTATTGACCAAATTCAGGAACATGTTGTTTAATTTTCGTGCATTTGTGCAGTTCACAGAGTTTTTCCTGTTATTAATTTCTAATTTTATTTCATCGTGGTCAGAAAATATATTTGATACAATTTTAGATGTTTGGTTTTTTTTGTTTTGTTTTTGTTTTTGCTTTTTTGTATTTTTTGTTTTGTTTTGAGACAGGGTCTCACTTTACTACCCAGGCTTGAGTGGAGTGGTACGATCACAGCTCACTGCAGCCTCGACTTCCCTGGCTCAAGTGATCCTCCCATCTCAGCCTTCCAAGTAGCTGGGACTATAGGTGTGTGCCACCACACCTGGCTAATTTTTGTAGTTTTTGTAGAGATGAGGTTTTGCCATGTTGCTTAGGCTGGTCTTGAATTCCTGAGTTCAAGCAATCTACTGGCCTTGGCCTCCCAAAATGCTGGGATTACAGGTGTGAGCCTCCGTGCCTGGCTGATTATTTTACTTTTGAAAAATTTGTTGAGACTTGTTTTGTGGTCTAACGTGTCATCTATCCTGGAAAATATTCCATGTTCTGATGAGAAGAATGTGTATTCTGCAGCTATTGGGTGAAATGTTCTGTAAATGTCAAGTCCATTTGGTCTAAAATGTAGTTTAACTCAGATGTTACTGTGTTTTGGTTTTTGTCCTATTTTTGAACATGGGGTTTTGAAGTTCCCTATTATTATCATATTGTCATCTGTCCTTTTCAGGATACAATTCTATTTCTTTCTATTCAAAGGAGTCTATTCAATCTCCTTTTCAGTGTATTAATATTTGCTCTATATATTTGGGTGCTGTGGTGTTGGGTGCAGATATAACAATTGTTATATCCTTTTACTGAATTGACTTCTTAATCATTATATAATTACCTCCATTGTTTCTTTTTGCAGTTTTTTTGTTTTGTTTCATTTTGTTTTACCTAAAGTTTATTGTATCTGATATAAGTATAGCTACTTTGCTCCTGTTTTTGGTCACCATTTAAATGGAATTTTTTTTTTTCATCAACCCTCTTTCAGTCTGTATGACCTTACAGATGAAGTGAGTCTATTGTAGGTAGACTTGGGTCTTGTGTTTTTGTTGTTGTTTTTTGTTTTTTGTTTTATTATACTTTAAGTTCTAGGGTACATGTGCACAACGTACAGGTTTGTTACATATGTATACATGTGCCATGCTGGTGTGCTGCACCCATTAACTCATCATTTATATTAGTTATGTCTCCTAATGCTATCCCTCCTCCCTCCCCCCACCCCATGACAGGCCCTGGTGTGTGATGTTCCCCTTCCTGTGTCCAAGTGTTCTCATTGTTCAATTCCCACCTATGAGTGAGAACATGCGGTGTTTGGTTTTTTGTCCTTGCGATAGTTTGCTGAGAATGATGGTTTCCAGCTTCATCCAGGTCTCTACAAAGGACATGAACTCATCCTTTTTTATGGCTGCATAGTATTCCATGGTGTGTATGTGCCACATTTTCTTAATCCAGTCTATCATTGATGGACATTTGGGTTGGTTCCAAGTCTTTGCTTATTGTGAATAGTGTTTTTTTTAATCCATTTAGCCATTCTTTTAATTGGAGAATTTAGTCTATTTACATTGTAGATTATTATTGATAGGTATGGAGTTATTTCTGCAATTTTGTTCATTATTTTCTAGATGTGATTTTTTTTGTGGATAATTCGTTCCCTTCTTCCTTTGTACTTTGATAACTTTCTATAGTAGAGTGCTTTTTATTCTTTTCTGTTTCTGTTTTGTATATTTATTATAGCCTTTTGTTTTGAGGTTACCCTAAGGTTTGCATAAAACATCTTATACTTCTAACAGTTTACTTTAAGCTGGCAGCAGCTTAATTTTGATTACATACACAAACTACACTGTTGCTCTCCCTCTTTATATGTTTTATGTTTTTGATGTCACACTTTATATGTTTTTATAATATGCATCCCTTAGCAAATCATTGTAGTTTTAGTTGTTCTTAGTAGTTTTGGCTTTTGACCTTTATACTGGAGATATAATTGATTTATCCAGCGGTGCTATAGCATTAGAGTGTTTTGAATTTGACAATGTACTTAATTTTACCAATGAATTTTGTACTTTTAAATGTTTTTAAGTTACTAATTAGTGTCCTCTTATGCTTGAAGAACTTCTTTAGCCTTTTTTGTAATGCGTGGTGATAAACTCTCTCAGCTTTGGTTTGTCTGAGAAAGTTTTCATCACCTCTTCATTGTTGAATTCCTCTGTGGAATTATTCAGTTCAGATATAGCACTCTTCAGATGTGTGATTTCCATGTGGCACTTTATAAAAAACTTTCTATCTCTTTATTGAAATTCTCAGCTTGTCCTTGCATTACTATTTCCACTTCTATGAGCATCTTTCAACCATTATTTTGAATTCCCTGTCAGATAAATCACAAAACACTACTTTATTTAGGTTAGTTTCTGGAGATTTATCTTGTTTATTTGTTTGGAATATATTCCCTTGTTTCTTCATTCTCCTTGAATATCTGTGTTGATTTATGCACATTTGATAAGACAACTGCCTCTCTCCTTCTTGTTAGACTGGTCTTATATATGAGAATGTTTTCATGAACCCATTTGGCCAGAGATTTTAAGGTTCCTCTCAAATCTTTGTGTTTGTCCAAACTGTTATTGCTGTTTTTGGTGAGCCCCTGAAGCTTATTATGTGCCTTGTCTGGTCAGTACCTGGAGACCAATGTAATAGGAGCCAGACTCTTAAGTTGTAGCTGGTATGGTTGGGGTGTTGAATGTGTGTTCTAGTTCCTTCTATCTTCATGATGCGGCTGGGTGTGGGCATTTACTTTTCACTTTTTCTGTACTGGGACAGGGAGAGGAACTATGGAAAATGCCTATTCTCATGTTCATGCTGTACCTTTTGATCCTAAAGGGATAGCTGCTGGAAGTGGGCTTGTTATATGTCCACCTGCTTGTTTTCTGTGTTCTCTGGTTATTCAGGATCACAAAGCCTCCTTGACTTTCATGGCTAAGTTGTTAAGGAGACAGTCCCTTAGGTAGGAGCTATGGAGGTTGTGGAGTTTGGTGCATCACCAAATTTATTCCAGGAAAAAAAAAAGGATAAGCCTGGATTTATCTCTGGGGTGAGCTGGAGGAATGTTGCATGAAGTGAACTCTGGTTTCAGCTTCCAAAGGGCTATTATTGTTTGCCCTGTTAATTCCCCAGTGTAAGTTCATTGGAAACCAGGCTATCAATTAGCCACTGGAGATGTGTGTCCTAAGCCTCTGCTAAGAGATAGTGAGACCTGCATGTTCCTGCCCTGTTTCTGCACTGCTCTGAGTGGGTCTAGGCCCTGGAAATGTTTGAATGCCTGTTAAAAATCACTTCTTTTTTCTTTGGTCAAGGGAGACTGTTATATGCCTTCTGTTCTCAGAGCTAGTAGGTTTAGGGTGGAGTCCTTCTGCAGATACCTCTAAAAACTGGGGCTTTTAATGTGTGTCCAAAACCTCTTCGGGGGATAAACAGGGATCTGCATTTTTTTTAAGCCTCTTCTTTGCACCACTCCAGGGGATGAAGTCCCTGGAGGTGCTCATGTGCCCACTTAAAAGTGCTTCTTTTTACTATGGTCTAGAGAGATATATGTGCCAGTTCCGTCTGCTTTTGGAGCTAGGAGATTTAGGATGCAGTTCCTTAGGTAGATGTTGTAAGAGCTGCGGTGCTTGGTGTGAGTACAGACACTTCCTAGGCTGGCAGCAGTTTATAATTGACTTTCCCATTAATTCCTTGATACTAAGTTAGTCAGGAACCAGGTTAGTAGGTAGACCCTCGAGTTGTGTTTCATAAACCCCTCTGGGGCTGGAGGGAGGGTGGAAAGAGAGCATCATACGTTTCTTTTTAAGTCCTTTTTCTGTACTGGCCCAAGGGGTTTGAAGTTCCTGGAAGTGCTTGTGTGCCCAAATAAAACTACAGCCTTTTCCATTACATATAGGTGTCTTTCTAGATACATAGGTCTACTCCCCTCTGCTCCCATAGCTGGTGAATTTAAAGTCAAATTATGGGGAAATTTACGATTAAGGCCCTCTATGTGGGATCCAGACCCTCCTCTCTAAAAGGAGAAGCTGGATGTTGGGGATTTCTTTCCCAGTTTTATGGTACACTGCCTGCGATGGGATCTGTGCCCGAATTTATCTCAGCTTTTTCTATTCATTAAATGTAGATGTTTTCTCAGTTGCTTAGTAGGCTGAAAGTCTTTCAGTTGGTCTCTGACTTCCTCTCAGAGGTAATTGATCTGTAGACAGATGTTTATTCGGTGCATTTGAATCAGGAGTTTCCTATTCCACCATGTTTCTGACATTACTCTGGCTTGGTGTCTTTTGTCAGCTTTAGAAAAGTATTGGTCATTGTTTTTTCAAATATTGATTCTATCCTGTCCTTTGTCTTTTCATTTTCTGGGAATTTAATTACATGTATATTAGACTTTTCCCTGTGTTAGAGTTTTTCACTTTTCCCTGTGTTAAGAGTTTTTCTCATGTTCTTTTGCATAATTTCAGTTCACTTTTAGTTCTCTGTGCTTTAGCCTAAATATTTTCTGGTGATATACTTTATTCATTAAAATTCTTAGTTTTTGTTCTTTTCCCATTTCCCTTTTATATTGTAAATCAGTTAGGGATGTATTTTTATCTACTGTGTAAATATGTTTCTCTCCACTCCATTGTCAGATACTTAAACGTAGTATTCCCTCACTGCACCTAGTTCATTCAGTGTCTTGAAAGTAATAGGAATGCTGTAATTTTTTAAACTACTTAAATTAATGAATACAATTTATATCTATGCCTCATATTGTTTGCTGATGGAAGATTATGTAATATACCTTGAAAGTACATTACTGCATTGGTTATACATTTTGACATATACAAAAATGCCCAAACTAGTGTTGAACATGTTGTAGTTATATACTAAATAGGACTATAATAAACTATTGATATCATTAGGAAATAGTTGTCTGAAATTATCTACATGATTTTTACTGGTTAACACTCTGCTTCATGAAACCCATTTTCAAGATCGTTGTCTAAAGGTAGTTGTTAGCTTGTTCTCCAGTTGGTATTATTTCAGCTGCAAGTAACTAAGACTCAATTATAGGTAATAATAAAGATTTTATTATCTCACATAACAAGTTTGAACATGAAGGATTTCCATAGTTGGATAATTCATTATCTCTATAATGTCATTATGCACTCAAGTTCTTTTTCTATTCTGTTCTACTCAAGCTTTTTCTCTCATGAGAAAAAAATGCAACATTGCAGACATTCTTGAAGCTCATATTCATCATAGGTTTATACAGATCTCTTCTCAGGGATTTGTAAAGAATTATCACACTTGTGATAATCCTGAAACCATCACTTGTAGGGAGGATATCGTACCGTCAGTGACTTCCTTAGACAAATGAAGTTGTCCTCTCTGAGAATGAACAAAAATGGTTTTCTTTAAGGGGAGGAGGAATGTCCTCTGGCTAGACTTGGAAAAAAGTAAAACCAAGGGTAATTCCCTGAAAAAGTTCTATTTTCTATACCAGTGTCATGCTTGGAAAATTGTTGATTAACCAAGTAATGTTTTAGGAAAGAAACTGAGTATCTATATTTTAAAACTATGCATTTCCTTTATTTATTAAAATGTTATTTATTTAGTTTTCATCCTGTGACAATATAAATAACATATAACCATCTTTACAATAAAGTAAATTCATTTTTTCAAAATTTTGAATGTATGTGGTAGACTAAACTTTGATTTCAAATTGAATTTTCACATTGTGATACTACTTTTACATAAGGCATCTAGATTATGAATTACTTGCAGGAAAAACCA
Organism: Pongo pygmaeus; assembly: GCF_028885625.2. Taxonomy (NCBI): domain Eukaryota; kingdom Metazoa; phylum Chordata; class Mammalia; order Primates; family Hominidae; genus Pongo; species Pongo pygmaeus. Next base: position 86,948,750 of record NC_072377.2, read on the forward strand.
TGTGTTCTTGTGCCTCCAGAGTTTCTTTCTAGGGTCCCACTTGTGTAAAGGTTTTAATGAGGTAGCTTTAGATCTCTAAGCCAACACTTGAAAAATTCAGCCTGAACTCTTTCCTTAACATATCACCTTGGCAATCCTAAGATTATTAAAATTTCTGTGGCCAGTAACAGTGACAGTGGTGATGGAGGGTCAGGGGTGGTATCTAGTATTGTTAACTCAAAGACCAATGACGGGTTGTGAAGAAGATGCTATCCACCCTGCTCTGAATGCATTTCCAGTGGTTCTTATTTTGGGGGGAAAAAAGGTTAAAATTGAGTAGAAATAGGAAGATAAATTTGAACTAGAGAAATATCTTCAGAGAAATTATTCTCATTCCATTAAAACTTTATTCCAGGAGACAAAATGTTTAAATTTTTTTTTTTTTTTTTTTTTTTTTTTTTTTTTTTTTTTTTTTGCTAAAGATGACTTTTATGACCAAATACATTTGGAAAATACTGAGTTAATAAAAACTAAACAGGTTTATTCTAAACTGTTCAGTCTTTAATATGGCAGTTGATATGCAGTTTCAGTCTCATTAAATACTGCATGCACCATTTTGCACAGTTGAATGTTTGCATTATTAGAAAGTTAATTTATTTTCAACAGATCATGAGATTATTGAAAATTAAAGTGTGAAACAATATTTGATATATTTTACTTTTTAATTTGTGCTTCTATACTAGAATTAATTTTGTTGATATTAAATTATGTCTCTAATAAACAGGTGTCTACTGAAATAGAGGACCCCCTTCCATTGCTCTGTGCATTTATCTTTTCTGTCTATTTTATCTTTTCTTTTTATTGGTTATTCTCTTCCATAGTAACATTTGCAGCACGTTTGATTCGGAAGTGCAACATTCTGAAGTTAGGTAATATATTTTACCGTAACAATTTTAATGGTTTCAAGTTACAAGAGATTTAAAAGATAATAAGCAATTTTACCTCTCCTAACAAACTTTTGCCACTTTCTTATTAAGAAACAAATTTCAAAGCCTAATTAATGTGACCTTCCTTTTGAAAAATCTGAAGGTTGTTTTTCAAGATTTTTCAACTACATAGCAAACCTACACAGGCATTCTTTCTCTGCTATATTATCACATAGCTTTCCAAAGTGAAAGAAAATTAGGCTTTGCCACCACTGGAATCCACACTCACGTAAATAATTTCTTTACGGCATGATATGTATGAAGTATTATGTAGTTATCATTTCTGTTACAAAGGAGATTGTAAATAATGAAATATTTCTTTTTAAAATTTAATTTTTTAAGTGACAGCCTTTCTTTTATGCTTTTTTACAACTTAAACAAAAATAGCATCTGATAGTTACATGGAGAGCTTCCTATAGACATGCTGTCAGTTGGAAAGCATTTATATTCAAAAACAAGTTCTTATAGCATATGTTACAAGGAGTGTGATTGGCACCTAGGTCCCTTGGCAACTCAGAATAAGAAATGAATTGATTTATAAACATAAATGAAGATGGTGCCACTTTATTAACATCTCTCTATCAATTTCATGTTTATGTAGGGACCAAAAATTAAAAACTTTAACTAAATCTATGTTCTCTTGTAGAAGAAAAATGTGACATCTCTTGAACTACTAGTTCTTTGTAATTCTAAACAGGAAAAATTACCCTCTTATAAGAATTCATTTTTTTTTTGCATAGGGTTGCTCATGTCTTATGCTGCCTGCTTGTTTAAAACTCATGTGATAACAGCCCACTGAAGGTAGAAGTCGTACTTCTGATTTCAGCGTCAGCACTATGAAAGTAAAATACGTAAAATACATGTCTGTAAGGAGAGGCAGCATAGCCTATTTTAATGGAAAAGATTTAGACTGTGAGCTGAGAGCTCATGTCTAATCTTCCCTTTATTATTATGAATAATGATACTCATCTTTTTCCTATATGTCAGGCTGGGATTCTGGAAGCTGTATATATGTGAAAGTATTTGCATCCTCTGGAGCACACAGACTAGTATTATTCTTACCAATGTTACTCATTACAGTAGGAATTTAAAGATCCCAAAGAACTTTTAGATTCGGTTTTCTGGGTTTCCCATATTTCATATTTTTGTTTTCTGTGTTCTAAAAGGCAGTTGAGTTTATTTAGTGTTAATTCTGCATCACCAAGCCCAGTGCTGTGCACGCAGTAGGATTTTTAATGTTTGTTTATCAAGTGGTGAATGAATGCTTTGCAGTACAACTGAATAATTGAGACAAATACAGTAAATGGAGTTTAAGTTGAATGATTCTTTTTAAGTCATTTTATCTGCCATGTTTAAATACCATTAGTAAAATGTTGACACATTTGGACTCTTATCGTTATTATCTGGCATAACATCAGGACTACCTAAGAGTTTATTTTAGCACTGTCACATTGCTAAACAAAGCTCAGCAGTTATGACTTTAATTTGGCACAATTTCCTACCTATTTCAGAAGGATAAATTATGGTTTATGCTAGTTGTTTGTCTCCAACCTTCATAACACTTATTTAAACATTGCGTTATATCCAAATTAGTCTAAAAAGACTCCATTCATTCACTGTTCTTTGGCTGGTGTGCACCTTACCCACTGATTCATTGACTGTGATTGATTATAAACTGCCAGTGAGATCCATTTCTATGGATTCGTCATTTGTTACAGTTTAAATGAGTCACAATTCCCTCTGCTATTGGACTTTATAATGTGTAATACGGTGTTTTTAATGACCTTCCCTGCAAAATACACTCCTTTAATCTCAGGTCAGCCTGGTTTAAATCTGTTTTGTTGGACATTACCCTCAAGAAAATTTGTGTCCCTCATTATTCTTCTCTTTCCATGAAACCATATCCTGCAATATTTTAAAAGCCAGAGTGCAAAGTAATTGTGTCTCTATAAAATATTTTCAGAAAGATAAACAGCCACAGTATTTTACATTAGCCTTTTCACCAAAATCACCTTTTACAAAAATTTTCTTCATTCCTAATAAATCGTATGAAGTTCCACAAAGCCACCCTTTTAGTTAGTTGTGTACTGGCCTGTTTGCGAGCTCCTTAAGAAAAAGGATAAAACCACTTTTGCTTCCCACCATCATCAGAGTTCTTTATACTTAACAACTTTAAAGAGCAGCCAACAATTTTCATCAAATCAAATTGTCCTAATACTTCCATAAAAGATTTATAAAAAATTATTTCTGGGACTGCTCCACAAAGGTCTTTAGGAGAACTGTTGCTTAAAGCCAAAAAACTTCAAGAGCAGGAGCATGGCTGTCTTGCAATTTTCGGATCAAGTAAAAGAGTAGGCATTAGAGCATTGAGACTTTCACCTGAAATGCTTGTTTAGTTTGTGGTGAAGAACTAAATACTGTGAAATTTTGTCCAAATTCATCTAGATATCCTCCTATCTCTCTTCCAAAAGAATATCTAAATTAGGATGACTGGATCATTGTCATTAAATCTTGTTCAAGAGCAAAGCTATTAAATCTTGTAAATTTCTGGTCAAAAAAATAATGGGAAAGTGAACTAACATTGACTTTATGCTGTTATTTTGAGATTCTGTGCAGCTAGTTGCTTTATATAATTTATCTCATTTCATCTTGACCACAATTAATATTAGGCCTTTATGGCTCTCATTTCAAGAAAGGTTAAGTAATTCGTGCAAGTTTACACAACTAGCAAGAGGAACAGCCATAATTCAAACCCATTTATGACTGACAAAAAAGGCCATGCTATTTAATTACCCACTCTGTTATTTGTGCTCTTTTACCTTCAATTAATAACTAGACTTGGTTGTTAAATGAATCTTAACCATTTTTTATGGGCGAACTGACAAGAGTTAATGTAAAGAATATTGAAGCCAAAAACTAAGTTGTCAATTATCATACTGGAAAATAAATAGTAATGTGGTCATCATTTAAAAGTCAGCTGGATGTACAGAAAGGATCAATCTGTAAAGAAACTTTCATAGTTTAATATGTCTGATGTCAATATAAATCCTACTTATTTCTCCAGCTTTGACTTGGATAACCACATCTTCTGTGGCTGGCTGTGCAGTAGGCAAATAGAAGTACCCTTGATTCTGACTTTTCTCTGGAAGTGAATCCAGAGAGAAAATAAGCAGCTTTTCTATTCTTCCTCATCTTTAGGCACCCTAAAGGAGGTTGCTGATGTTAATAATCAACTATATCACTTTTGAAGACTTAGTTTAATATATGTTGATCGTTTCCTTACTGTTTGCCTTATTGGGGGAACCCATTCTTCTCCAGAAAAGGACAGATCCTCTCTTGGATTTATATATATATCATGCAGAAACCTTTCTTCTGGAACTTCTATATATAAAAGAATTATAGGCCAGGCACGGTGGCTCATGCCTGTAAACCCAACACTTTGGGAGGCCAAGGCAGGTGGATCATTTGAAATCAGGAGTTCAAGACCAGCCTGGCCAACACAGTGAAACCCTGTCTCTACTAAAAATGCAAAAAAAAACCCAAAAAAATTAGCCAGGCATGGTGGTGCGTGCCTGTAGTCCTAGCTACTCAGGGGCTGAGGCAGAGGAATCGCTTGAACCTGGGAGGCAGAGGTTGCAGTAAGCTGAGATCGCACCACTGCACTCCAGCCTGGGTGACACAGCAAGACTTCATCTCAAAAAAAAAAAAGAATTCTAGCTATCAACAATAATCACCGAGTGATAGACAGCACAGTTATTTACAGCACTATGGAGATCTAGGGTTTAGTTTTAGTTCTACCAACACCTTTGCTCACGAATAAAGGCATTTTATACGGACATCTCTAAATCTCACTTTTTTAATCTGTGAAATTTAAGGAGAAAATTAGGTAATCTGCAAAATTCTATCAGCTCTACATTTACAGTTTTCCAGCACATTTAAGGCCTACCTTTTGCTTTATAATGAGGTCAGGGAAAGTCTACAATGTGCCAGGAGGTAAATGTGTAATGCTGTCTGATGGAAGTATATTCCTAAGTTTTCCTCCACCTATTGCCATCCCAATAATTTTGAAAGGAATTATATAAGTGGCTTACTGCTGAAATCACAAGCTTTATCTTTTTCAATCTGATTTTTCATAATATACATTCTTATTTATTTACTTATTTATTGATTCATTTATTCACTCACTCATTTATTTAATTTTAGACATGAGGTCTCACTATGTTGCCCAGGCTGGAGTGCAGTGGCTAGTCACAGTAAAATCAAACCACAGTACAGCCTCGAACTCCTGGGTTCAGCGATTCTCCCATTTAACCTCCCTACCACAGATGTACTCTATTGTGCCCAGCTTCTTCTATCTGATTTTTGAGAGGTCCTATAGTATTCGATAATTCTGCTTATCAGGAAGGATAATCTAGAATTGTAATCAAAAGGAAACTTATGCTGGTTATGAAGCTATCTAGCTTGAGATAGAACATTTCTCCTATGTCACAGGATAATGTATGATTTACCTTATTTATATTGCTAAGGGATTGAGGGGACTATACTATATTAATCTCAAGCTTTGGAGTCTGACTTCACTAAAGGTATGTAATTTGACGTTAAAAAAAAATTTTAAGCCTTAGTTGTCTCAATTATAAAATAGAGACTATAGGTTTAAAGAGGTTTAAGTTAATCCTCTTTAAATAGATATATTTGTATATGATGTATAATATATATTATTAAATATACATATAATTTAATATGGTATCTATCACATACTTAATAAACATTAGCTTTTATAGCATTAATATTAATATTATTTTTATTGATAGTGGCATTGGTAATGGTAAAAAGTAACACTGTTGGCTGGGCATGGTTGGTTCACACCTATAATCCCATCATTTTGGAAGTCCAAGGCAGGTGAATCATTTAAGCCCAGGAGTTTGAGACCAGCCTAGGCAACATGATGAAAACCCATCTCTACAAAAAATACAAAAATTAGCTACTTGGGAGTCTGAGGAGCGAGGATCACTTGAGCCCAGGAGGCAGAAGTTGCAGTGAGCCAAGATGGCACCACTATACTCCAGCCTGGGTGACAGAGCAAGACCCTATCTTAAAAAAAGAAAGAAAAAAAAATGCCACTGTTCTCAGGGATGCAAGGATGTTTCAACATATGCAAATCAATAAATGTGGTATGTTGTATCAATAAAAATTGCCAAAAATCATATAATCACTTCAATAGATGCCAAAAAAGCATTTAATAAAATTCAGTGTATTTTCATAATAAAAAATATCTCAACAAACTAGGTATAGAAGGAATATACCTTAACATGACAAAGGTCATGTATGACAAACCCACAGCTGGTATCATACTGAATGGGAAAAAAACGAAAGTCTTTTCTCTAAGATCTGGAACAAAAAAGGATGCCCACTTTTATGACTTTTACTCACAATGTTTATTCCTGGCAAGGGAGTCCTAGACAGAGCAATTAGGCAAGGGAAAGAAATTAAGGGCATTAAATTTGGAAAGGAAGAAGTTAAATTAGCCTTGTTTGCAGGAGATATGATTTTATATTTAGAAAAACTTGTAGATTCCACCAAAAAACTATTAGAACTGATAAATTCAGGAAAGTTGCAAGATATATAATCAATATGCAAAAATCAGTAATATATTTATATGTTAACAGTGAAGGATCTAAAAAAGAAGCCATGAAAAGAATTACATTTAAGGTAGCTACAAATGAAATAAAATGCTAGGAATAAACCTAACCAAAGAAGTGAAAGATCTCTACAATGAGAATTATAAAACATTGATGAAAGAAATTAAAGGGTCCACAAAAAAATGGAAAGATAATCCATGTTCATGGCTTGCGAGAATCAGTATTGTTAAAATGGCCATAGACCCAAAGCAATCTACAGATTCAGTGCAATCCCTATCAAAATACCAATGACATTATTCACAGAAATAGAAAAAATAATCCTAAAATGTATGTAGAACCACAAAAGACAATCATAGCCAAAGAAATCCTGAGCAGAAAGAACAAAATTGGAGGCATCACATAACCTGACTTCAAATTATACTACAAAATTGTAGTAACCAAAAGAGCATGGTACTGTCTCATAAAAACAGACACATAAGCCACTGGAACAGAATAGAGAACCCTCAGAAATAAATCCATGCATTTACAGTGAACTCATGTTTGAAAAGGTCACCAAGAACATACATGGGGAAAAGAACAGTCTCTTTGGTGCTGGGAAAATTGGATATCCATATGCAGAAGAATGAAACTAGAACCCTATATCTCACCATATACAAAAATCAAATCAAAATGGATTAAAGACTTAAATGTAAGATCTCAAACTATGAAACTAGTGGAAGAAAACATTGAAGGGGTGATTCAGGACATTTGTCTGGGCAAAGATTATTTGGATAAGACCTCAAAAGCACAGGCAACCACAGTAAAAATGGACAAATGGGATCACATCAAACTAAAAAGCTTCTGCACAGCAAAGGAAAAAAAATCAACAAAGTGAAGAGAACAACCCACAGAATGGGATCAAATATTTACAAATTACCCAACAAGGGACAAATAACCAAAATATATAAGGAGCTCAAACAACTCAATAGGTGAAAAAAAAAAATCCGTTTTAAAGACAGGTAAAAGATCTGAATAGCAATTTCTCAAAATAAGACATACAAATGGCCAAAGGTATATGGAATGATGCTTATCATCACTAATCATTAGAGAAATGCAAATCAAAACTGCAATGAGATATCATCTCACTCCAGTTAAAATGCCTTTTTTCAAAAAGGCAATAATTGATGCTGGTGAGGATGTGAAGAAAGGAGAACCCTTGTGTAATCTTGGTGGGAATGTAAATTAGCACAGCCTCTGTGAGAGAACAATATGGATGTTCCTCAAAAAACTAAAACAGAACTACCTTACAATCCAGCAGTCCCACTGCTGGGTATATACCTAAAAGAAAATAAATCAGTATATCAAAGTGATACCTTTATTCTCATGTTTATTGCAGCACTGTTCACAATAGCCAACACATGTATCCAACCTAAGTGTCCATCAATGAATGAATGGATAAAGAAAATGTGGTACATGTACACAATAGGATATTATGCAGCCATAAACAAGAATGAAATCCTGTCATTTGCAACAGCATGAATGGAACTAGAGGATGTTATATTAAGTGAAATAATCCAGGCACAGAAAGACAAATACTGCATGTTCCCATTCATATGTGGAAACTAAAAAAAATGCAAATCAAAGAGCTTATAGAAATAGAGAGTAGAATGATGGCTACCAGAGGCTGGTAATTATAATGTAGAGGGGGTGATAAAGAGGGGAATAGGGTAGGGTTAAGGGGTTCAAAAATACAATTAAATAGGAGAAATAAAATCTAATGTTCAGTAGTACCACAGAGAAACCGTAGTTAGTAATGTACTGTATATTTCAAAATAAAAGGGTGGAACTGGAATGTTTCTCACACAAAGAAGTGATAAATGTTTGAAATCATGGATATCCTTATTACCCTGATTTGATCATTATACATTGTGTGCTCTTTTTTTTTTTTTACAACAAATGTCACATGTACCCCATAAATATGTACAACTCTTTTGTATCCATAATAAAATAATTTTTAGACTACCTATATTACTATTTTATCTAAATTTTCAAAAAAAATTTAAATAAAATATGGTGATAGTATTCATTCCAGTAATTAAATATGTTTAAAATATTCTTGGAATTAATCTTAGTAGAAATTGATAATAGTATTATGAAGATAACATAAATTAGCACAGTACAGCCTCAAAATTCTGGGTTCAGCAATCCTCCCACCTAAACCTCCCCACTACAAATGCACTCTATCATGCCCAGCTTCTTCTATCTGATTTTTGAGAGGCCTTATGGTATTCAATAAGTCTACCCGTCAGGAAGGATAATCTAGAAATGTAATCAAAGGGAAACTTATGATGGTTACGAAGTCCTCTGGTCTGAGCTAGAACATTTCTCCTATGTCACAGGATAATGTATGTATGATTTACCTTATTACCTACTAGTGGCAGTCCTCAGAAAATGAGATCTTGCCTCCTTAATGAATGCTTTTGATTTTGGGAAAAGATCTGTCAGGCTTCAGAGAAATGTTATTGGGAGAAACAATAAGCCTTCACACTCCGGGTGTTTCCAAAATTTGGATGAAGCTGCTGTATTCTAATTATTTTAGTGTTTATCTTGGTCAGTAGATGTGATTAAATGCACACAAAGCTCTATCCTGAGTGAATTCTCTAGCTTGCAGCCTAATTTTAAATAAGACAAAAATAAATATTAAAGAATGAGATAAAAATATATAGTAATAAACACTAATAATTACCAAGACACACAAAGTAATAATTTGTATATGTAAGTAAATGGAGAACTGTATTTATATGAGATTTTTCTGATGATGACGTTTGGTCTTTCTCTGAATCGTTTTATTTTTCATAAAAGAAGTAATGTTGGGTCCTTTTAGTTAAATGGCCTTCGGGTTTATCAGTAACAAAAAAATTAAATAATTGTCACCAAAAATATAAAAGTTTTTAAGAAGAGATTTTTTGAAGTGTGAAGAACTAGGCTAAATAATGTCAACTTTTCCTTCAATAAATAGTTAGCTGCTAGAAGACCACAAATGAGTGATAAGTTTCAGGCAGCTCTGAAGTAGGCTGGTATCTCTTTAGAAAAGATGTTTAATTCCTGTTCACACTAGACTGTGCAATTAATAATTAAATGTCTAATGATTCTGTGCTCACGGAATTTTAAATTTTGCTGGGGAGAATAGATGTAATTGCAGTGTAGAAGAAATAGTATACTAGAAAGTACCAAATTAATGTATTTACTCTAACATTTGTTACAATGCCTGTTAGGTGTTGGGCCTGATGTCTGGCTTCAAGAATGCCACATTGAATAAGATATTGTCTCTGCCTTTTAGTAGTTCACTCTCTAGTTAAGGAAAAAAAAATCTAAACAATTAGTTGGAGTGCAAATTAGCAAGTGTTAACATGGTACTTTGTCATAGATGGTTCTCAATATATGTTAAATGTATAAGTGATTAATGAATGAATGTTTAACTGCTTCATAGAAAGTGCAGTGAAGAAAAAGAGGAAGAAATGACTCTCCGTCTATGATTTACAGAGAAGATTATGCTAAAACTATATATTAAGGAGTGAGCAGGAGAGCTACAGTGAGCAGGTCAAGAGGGCAGCACAGGACATTCCGGGTAAAGAGAATAACATATGCAAAGGCATAAAGATATTTTTCTTTTTGTTTTAAAGTAAAAGAATAGTGTTGGGTGTGGTGACACATACCTATAATCCCAGCACTTTGGGAGGCTGAGGCAGGAGGATTGATTGAGGCCAGGAGTTCAAGACCAGCCTGGACAACACAGTGAGACCCTGGCTCTACAGAGGAAAAAAAACAAAAACAAAAACACTTTAGCTGAGTGTGGTAGCATGCACCTGTAGTACCAGCTACTCAGGAGGCTAAGGCAGGAGGATCACCTGAGCCCAGGAGTTCAAGGCTGCAATGAGCCATGATCTTGCCACTCCACTTCAGGCTGTGTGACAGAGTGAGACCCCAACTCAATAAATAAATGAATGAATGAATGTAAAAATATAGGACATATTCAAGGAAGGGGGAGATGCTGTGTGACTGACTCAGAGTTTGTGTGGCAGAGTGGTGAGAAATGAACTGGATAGAAAGCCTCAGAGTATTAAATTGACATTTTAGAAAGATAACTCTGACTGGAGTGTGGAGGATGTCTAGAGAAAGAAGACACAGACACAAGGGGTATTGGATCAAAACAAGAGAGAAGCAATGACCTGAACTAAAACAGCATCCTCAGAAATAGAGAGAGGGGAGAGCTGAGAACTATGTGGAGATAGAATTGACAGAACTTAATTATTTGCTAATTATTACGATTGGAGGCATTCTGACTTTTAGGTTTCTACCTTAAACTAATAGGTAGATAGTAAAGATAGTAATCAAAACTAATGATGTAAAATGCTTACATATTGAACTCTTACTTTGGGGCCACACAAAAAAATGTCCAGGAAACACTTGGAACTCTGTATCCAGAGTTACAAAACACACAAAGGTACATTCTGTATTCTTGTGTGTATGAGATAGCTGAAATTGTGAAAGTGAGTGAGATCACCAGGAAAAACCAATACCACGGTATATTGGGAGTTCTAAAACTTACCCACTACGACCAATGTGAGGAAGAAGAAAGATTGTATTTGAGGGGTTTCTAAGGTAACCCAAGTATTTTCACAAGTATGTAAAAACCAGTGGTTATATTTAATTGACATCTTGCGAATGTCCCACTGGACTTTGTAAAAGTGATTCATTCACTGATTTACAAATTCAGGGCCAGGCGCGGTGGCTCATGCCTGAAATCCCAGCACTTTGTGAGGCCAAGACGGGTGGATCAGTTGAGGTCAGGAGTTTGAGACCAGCCTGGCCCACATGGCAAAACTCTGTTTCTACTAAAAATACAAAAATTGGCCAGGCATGGTGGCACACAACCTGTAATGCCAGCTACTTGAAGTAGGAGGCTGAGGCACGAGAATCGCTTGAACCCAGGTGGTGGAGGTTGCAGTGAGCCCAGATCATGCCAGTGTACTCCAGCCAGGGCAACAAAGTAAGACTCTGTCAAAAAAAAAATTCAGTAATATGAAGTAAATAAAATAAGAAAATAAAAATTTTAGTTGTAAGATTTTTAAGTTAATGCATTTATTAACTAATTGCAGCCATATTAGTGATTATGTCACTAATTAGTGATTATGTCAAGAAGCACGACATAATTTTACACAAATCTACCTTTTTGTGTAATGAATATAATATACAAGTGAATTAATTCTGTTAAATAAAAGTACTTCCGTACTCTCAGTTCACTGATCCTTTTTTTCTTCTCATTTCAGGAAAAAAGTCCACCTTTCAAAAGTGTCATATACTCTAGATAAGAAGGTTCAAAACTTTTTACTGAGACCCACAGTAAGAATATATTTCACCTTTCAATCAAGTACAGTTGATCCTTGTACAATGCAGGGTTTAGAGGTGCTCACTTCCCATACAATCAGAATACCACATAGAATTTTTGACTTGTCCAAATCTTTACTAATAGCCTACTGTTGACCAGAGCCTCACTGATAACATAAACGTCATTTAACACGTATTTTATGTTTTATGTATTATATACTATTATATATTCTTACAATAAAGTAAGCTAGAGAAAAGGAAATGTTATTAAGAAAATCATAAGGAAGAGAAAATATATTTACTATTCATTAAGTGGAAGTGGATTCTCAAAAAGGTCTTTACCCTGGCATTCCCTTTGAGTTGGCTGAGGAATAGTGGGAGGACGAGGAAGAGGAGGAGGAGGAGGAAGAGGAAGAGGAGGAAGAGGAGGAGGCAGAAAGGTTGGTCTTGCTGTCTCAGGGTGGCAGAGTCGGAAGAAGTAGAAGAGAAGGAAGGGGAAGTAGGAGAGGCAGGCAAATTCTGTGTAACTTTTATTTAAAAAAAAAATTCACGTATAAATGGATCCTCACAGTTCAAATCCATGTTGCCCAAGGGTCACTCGTATACACATTTTGTGTGTATGTATGTGTGTGTGTGTGTAAGCTGACACAAACCTTGCATGAAACACTACTTACCCTTGTTTGTTCCTGTACTCAACACTTTTAATCTCCTTAATCTCTTTCAGTGTTTTGCTTCATGGATATTTATTGTTTCTCACTTTTACTAAATGTATGAGATTGTAAATATGAAGTTCTGAGATTATAAGCATGCACAGTTCTCCTTTATTTTAAAACAAATAAACGAGAAATATTTATCTCTTGCTCTACTTACTTCATTTTCATTTTATTTTATTATTATTTTTTTGCCACGGGGTCTCACTTTGTTGCCCAGGCTGGAAAGTCGTGGTGTGATCATAGTTCACTGCAGCCTTGAACTCCTGGGCTCAAGTGATCCTCCTGCCTCAGCCTCCCAAGTAGCTGTTTGGTCTACAGGTGTGCGCCACTATGCCCAGTTTCTTCTTATTTTAAAAATTATTATTGAATGTAACCTTCATTTAACTCCAAATTTCTAACTTATATATAATCAATACTTGCTACTTTAACCTCCTATCACCGAGGCCCTTTTTCCTGCACTTACTCCCTTAGCAATCCCATCCAAAATCAATTTCCTTGGTAATAGCTAGCACTTGTATAACAACTAATGTGCCAAGCTAACTGCTTTACAACTGTTGATATAGTTTACTCACAACAAAAATATGAGGTAGGTTCCGTTTTTATCCGCAGTGAGATTAAGTAGTTTGCTCAAGATTACACAGATGGTAAGCAGGGCAACTAGGATTAAATCAGGTATCATATATAACCAACTCTTACACTAATTTCTATAACACCACATTGCTATTTAGATTTTCAATTATGGTATCTTTCTCTCATCTTGTTTTTTTCTCTCTCTCGATGTATCATTTATGTTCAAAATTAAACTTTTCTATAAAGACTGGAATAATAGTCTAGAGGTAGCGGTAGTTGGTAAATGTTCTGACTATATGCTTGTATTACTTCAAGGGATGAGGATAATGTTTTAATGGAAGTGATGACATCAAGTTAGTTTCATAATGATAAAGAAGGTGAGTGAACACTTCAGGAAAAATGAAATATATTCAGGGGTGTATGAGTTTGCTAGGGCTGCCATAACAAATTACTACAGACTGGGGACTTACCAACAGAAATTTATTTTCTCACATTTCTGGAGACTGGAAGTGGAAGATGAAGATGTTGGCAGATTTGGTTTCTCCTCAGACCTCTCTCCTTGACTTGCACATGGCTACCTTCTTCTCTGTACATGCACTTCCCTGGTGTTTCTTCCTCTTGTAATAAAGACATCAGACTCCCTGGGCTAGGGCCCACCTCCTTGACCTCACTTAACGTTATCTACCTATTTTAAGGACTTTTTTCCAAAGACAGTCATATTCTCAGGTGTGCTGGAGATTTAGGACTTAAGAATCTTGGGGGAACACAATTCAGTCTTTTAAAAGAAATTTCTTACCAACGGAAGAGGCAGTCTACAGCATGCGGTTACCCTGGAAAGGATTATGGATCAGTTTAGAGAGAATGAGAGCTAGGAAAAAGATACCAGAAGGGAGGCTATTGATCCTGAAATCAGTGTCAGCTGGATAAAGGAAGCAAGAGCTTGGAAAATTGGAAGCACATTTTAATGTTGTGGAGAAGGGAAGGACAAAACAGGAAGGTGTGTGTTAGGTTTGTTGACCTACCCAGCATTCCTAATTACAAGCAGAAAGTTGATGTTCAGGGTTCTGCAAAACTTAGAATCCCTGCTGCATGCCTGTCCCTGAGAAAGTTTAAATTAATAGAGAATGGAGGAAGTAATATTGGAGATGTGGCAGATGAAGGCAGGCTCTTAGAGCATATCTTTCAAAAATAATGTGCAAAGTTAAAAATGTTTTTGGAATTGAAGTGGTGTAACTAATTTAAAAGTTTTTTTATTATTATTATACTTTAAGTTTTAGGGTACATGTGCACAATGTGCAGGTTAGTTACATATGTATACATGTGCCATGCTGGTGTGCTGCACCCATTAACTCATCATTTAGCATTAGGTATAAAAAGATATTTTTATATTATTTCAAGGATTGTACTATTATGTAATGGTATATATAATAGAAAAGGAAATATAACTCTCCTCATTATGTACTTGAAGTATTAGTGATTTCTTCTTTATGGGTCACATTTTCCTGTTCTTTCACATGTCAGTAATTTTTTATTATATACTAGACATTCTGACTTCTATGTTGTAGGATTTTGTTGTCTTTCTTTAAACAGCATTGAGTTTTGTTCTGGGAGACAAATAATTTACTGGAAAGTCAGCTTGATCTGTTTTCTTCTTTTTTTGTAAGCTCAATTAGAGTGGGTCTAGACCTTTTAGGGTATCACTTGAGTGCTTAGCATTTTCAGTGAAGTTCTACATCTCTTACTATATGTGACATCTGGATTTCTGTTCAAATCACAGCTAATGGCTCTTGAGTTAGCTATTTTCTGCCAGGTCTTCAGCCTTGCTTTGTGCATGTGCAGCTTAATATGCATCCAATGACTTATGATAACTCCTTTTGGGGCTCGTTTTTTGTGTAGTTAATGCTTTCCCACCGCTTTGCCTTATAAATTCCAGCTATTTCAACAGCACCAAACTCTACTTTGTGCCTCTTTAGTTGAATAAGGTCATTGTGGTCTGCCTGGGCTCCACCTACATCCCTGTGCTGAGGTCTGGAAAGTACAGCAGGTAGAAAGAGAGAGTGGTCCCAGGGTTCACCTCTTGTATTTCTCTTCTTTCAGGAAGCACAGTCCTGCACAAACAGTTGTCCAATGTGGAAAACCAGTAATTTCTTCTTGAGAAATTGAAAACATCTTTAACATAAGTTTGGCATAGAATTAAATTCAACTTCTTAGAAATTGGTTTTTGCTGAAATCAGTTTTATATATTTCATACTAATAATACTGCTGTTTTGAAGTAAAATATGCATATATATTACAACATATAAAAGATAAATCACACCAGCTTGGAACAATAATGTAAACCACTTTGTAAAAACCCCATCCTGAGAAGGAGCAGCATGTTAAAATCACTTGTGTTGAGAAAAGTGTTCTGAGAATGGTTCTATTAAGGAAAGTTTGTTTTCTTAGCTTTTGATGTCCTCGGGTAACAAAATCAACATTTTTCTGTATTTAATGAAAATAAGTTGTAAAAAAGCAACAGGTGTTTTGGTAAAAAAAAAAAAAAGAAAAAAAACTATTCAGCACTTAAATCATTAGAGTACCCTGTTTTCTTTATTACAATTACTGAAACAAGAGATTTTGAAATTAATCTGTTGCTGTGTAGACTTGGAGAAAGGAGTCTAGGAAGTGAGTTATATGACCTTATTGACCGTTGGACCTATCATGTTTAATATAATTACCCACAATTAGTAGATTTTTAAACAATTTATTGTCTGAAAATATAAACAAAATAGAAATATGTAGCTACTAGAAACCTAGGAATATAATTGTTATTGTCATATAAATGCATGAATAAATATAAAATAAAGGAAAAATTAGAGAAAGATTCCTTTTTTAATAATTGCATAAGATTTTTTGGCTGAAAATTAATAGTTGTTAAAATGTGCCAGTTTATTTAGATTTCCAATAAAAATGTTCATTTGATATCTGTATTTAAAAGTTATTATTTACCTAAAAAGCAACTATGTATAGTGTAAATAATTGTTTGGAAGACATTTGAAAATATCTTATTTGATCAGGGAAGATAATACAGATTAACTTTAGGAAAGGTTCAGTAAAAATCTATTTCTCGATCTGTTCTCTTTCCCCCACTTTTCCCACTCCCCCCTCCATCTGTATTTTTAATACCTCTCTCTTAATCTCCTCTACTTCCCTCTGCAACAATCACATTACCTACAAGAAATAGATTATTGTCTATTGAATACTCATTCTTGAAAGTAACTGTTTCTTTCATCCTTGTTTTTCTATAGATAAAAATCTCTCAAATTATTTATCGAAGTTTCTTGCAAGTTAATTTTTTTCTATCATTGTCCTTTTTTCTAAGTTAGGCATAATATTTCTCACTTTTACTTACAGCATTTATATTTTTTATTTTCCAGCTGATATACCAATATGGATATAGATAGATATCCATATCTATCTATGTATCTATTCATCTGTCTGAACAGTAACAAAAATACACTTTTTCTTTCTTCTTCTCTACTTTTCCAGCTGTGTTATGTTAACCTCCCTTGTGTAACTGTATTCCTTGGCTAAGATATCTGGTAACCATTATTTACAAATAATATACTCCTTTGTACAAGACTAGAATATTCTCCACAGGGACATTTTAAATGCCGACTCCAGTTAAATGTGTTAGGCTTTGAATTCAGTGTTGGCCTTATAATGAAAATTACAGACTTTTTTTAAGAAGTTATGTTTATAGATTAACAAATCTGGAAACATTTTAGTCTGTTACTTTGTCCACATTTAATTAGAAAAAGTTTTGTGTCTTTTATATTCTACTTATATAATCTTCAGTATTTTCCTTGGTGCTATTTTTATTAAACAATAATTTTTTGGGCATCTAATACGTACCAAGCAACATGATGAATCATTTTTCTAAATGTCAGTTTATTATGGAAGAATTATAAATTTAAAAATGTGAGCATACATGACACATTTACCTCATTGGAAAGATGTTTCTTATTTAGGTAGTCTTTTCTCATTTTTTTCCATTTTATACAAAATGGTAATACTACAAAATTTTCAGTCCTTTAAAGTAACAGTTTGTGCATTTTAACTTATAAGATAAATGCATTTTGCACAAAAGCACATTTTATGAATTTCAGAGATAGTAAGATAGATAACTTTATGAGGCATACTATGATCTGATGTCCCCACTTCCAGTTCCAAGAGTAAAATATCTTATGAGATTGAAATGTGGACTTCCTAGCTGTTTATGAATCATAGTGGAGTTACTACTCTCACCAACTCAACTCTCACCAACTACTCTCACCAACTCAACCCTCAGTTGAGCAACTCAGAGTTGAGCAGAATACTCTTTCTGGCATAAGATTGATCATATGTGCAAACCCAGGAGTAGAGTGAGAGAATGGTACGTCTAACAAAATTCAGTATAATTGTAGAAGTAAGCTGACCAGGAAAAGAATGACATTTTTAAAAATACTTTAGGGAGTCTTATTTTTGTCTTGAAGGCAATAGAAAAAGATCTGACTTGATCAGACTTGCATTTTTAGAAAAATTCTCCTAGATGTTTTAATGAGAATTAATTTTATCTGCTTGGCCGTGTATAAACTATAGCAGTAATCTAAGTAAGAAACTGTGGAAGTATTGGAGATGTGGATAATTATTAGACAGATCTAAGAACTTTTTATGTGGTACTGATTAGATTTGCAAGATGAAGTTTTGAAAGGCATCAAGACTGATTCCATCTTTGGGGCGTGACAAGTTTTGTGGACAGTAACATTAAGAAAGCTTTGACCTGAACACATTACTGAGACAGCATGCTCAAAATAAGGAGTTCACACATTGCTAATAATCATTGCTAACTGTAATTTGAAGATAGCTAAACGGTCTTCATAAATATAAGATTTCATTAAAAAATACATTTATAATAAACCATGATAAATTGACCAGTTATTATTCTTGTCAAATTGATGCTCAAAGTAACTTTAGCTTTTAATTGTCTAATTTTGAGTATAAATAACCAAAGGATATACAAATTAGTCATTTAAAAAATAAAAACCTTACGAGATTTTTGTTGAAAATTTCGAAAAATCATAAATAACATGAAGTGGTACAACATAAAGAAAACATGTGGATGTTTGGAAATGAAAATTCTTAAGTAAAACTTTCTAATTTGGGCAATACTTTTTGACCCAATACTAACTTAAAAGTGCTTCAAAATGGTCTGAAAGTGCATTAGTCTATCTTACCAAATCTGGATAATATAATCATTTTTGAAAAGCATAATAAGGTAAATTACTGAATCAGGAATTTTTTTATACCAGAAGTAACCACGTAGTCTAATTTTTCCCCACCTAATTTTATGGATTTAAAAATAAACCTTTACAGAATTGTTATGTGACCCACCCGTCGTTATCGAGACAATGACTAACAGACTCAAGTTTGGAATTCTTCTAAAGTATTTTATTAATTCAGTATAAACATTTTCGTAGTTATTTGACCATTTGGTATAGAGTTTTTCTTATTCCTTCTAAATGAAAGTGTTGCCTAATCCCATTCGGTTTTAAAGCTAGTTAGAACATGTCTAGTGTTGCAAATCCAGAAATCTCTTTTTTGAAAATCATTTCACAGTTTTCAAGGAATGCCTCTGAAATTTAGCCTTCTACAAACTGGCCAAATTATATCACAGAGCCGTCAACCTTGTTGTAAAGGAGTTTAAAGAAGTGCAAATAGAATGTTTTTTCCTAATGTATCAAAATCATTCCAGAGTTTTCTGAGATTAAGCATGCATTGGCAAAATGAAGTGGAAAGGTTTATCATTGTCAAATTCAGTTAAGTTCTTCTTCCTACCCCTGTTAGTGATCAGAGAGAGAGAGTTTGTGGTATATATTACTGTTCCTTATCCACCAAACCAGATAATCAATCGTGCCAATAATTCAGTCTGCCAATTTTATCAGATTTTGATTTTGACTTACTAGTCAAGCTAGTGATCTTGTCCTAGTTCTAACCAGGTAATGTAGAGTCACTGCAGGTAATATGCTGGTAATATATTATTTTCGAAAAATAACCTGAAAGATTCCCTATACCATTTCTTTTACAAAGGTTTTATATTTTATTTATTTTTTCTAATTTTTAAATTTATCCTAGTTCAATGAAAGCCTCTCTAAGCTTTGTAAAAAGTCTAGATTTTATTAACAGTTGAGTAAAATAAAAAACAATGAAAATTTCAAAAATCCTTAGACACCTCTGTGAAGAAATCACTAGCAAATGTCTTAGGTTGACAGAAGTGAACCTATGAAAACAATGAAGCTTTGTGTTGGCTCCAAACATTTCATGACATAGGTAACTGTTGAAAACTGAGAAATTGTAGTTTTGTTTTCTGAAAACTTATTAACCATTTAAAGTGCTCTCAGAGGTTTGTTGTTTTTAACTGCAAAATGATATAAATTGAAGGCTTAATGTTGTTCTTTCACAAATTGCTTTTCCCCACTAATGTTTTTCTTTTCTTAATGTTAACTGGAACTGGCACCAGCAGGCATAAATAATCAATAATATGGTATTTCACATGATGCAAATAACTTGTAAGTTATTTATTATTAGGTTCCATTAGTATTTAAGAATTTATAGCAATCATTGAATATTTATTGAGAAATTAGTGTTACACACCATTCTAGTCTGTCCTGATCTATCAGTGGATAAGACAAACTAAGTCCCTGCCTTCATGGAGCTTATAAATATTAGATAAATTATTGTAAGTTTGATGAAATCTAAGGATGCTTGAGGGCTATCCAAAAGTTCTACCCAAAAAGGTGATTGTATAGTTTCAATTCAGATTTGCTGTTTGAGTTCATTCTGAAACATCCTGAAAACTTAATTTTAAAGCCAAGGCTTTTCTTAAATCAGTTTGCTCAGAGTGAGCTAGCCCTTTAATTTTCTCTTTTGGAAAATGTACTTCAGGGCCACCTGATTGTAAGGATTATGCTTTCAAAAAAAGCATCTATATAAGAAGAAAAGCAATGTAAGAAATAAAGTTATAATAGATATTTGACAATGGAAAAGAAAAATCGAAGCTTCACAGATTAATTTGGGAAATGTAGTAAACAGCTGGAAATCTATGCCTACCTTAGGACTATTAAATTAGTTCCTTTTTAATTGCTTGTGTGGCTTATGGCTTTCTTACAAATAGTTGTGTCTTTCTGTCCTACTTAATTATCAACTTTTTGAATGCATGCTGGTAGTGTCTTCTGGATAGTGCCACAGTTCCAGAGTTTTCAAGGAATGCCTCTGAAATTTACCTTAATATTTACCTCTGCATAGAATAGTTCATAAAACACTCAATAAATATTGCTTGAATGAGTGGAGGAATAAATGAATTCTTAAGGTCTGAAGAACTGAATTCCTTTGGTAGTAAAGTTTTAAGAAACAATTTTAACAAATTAAACACTGAGGTTGGGCACGGTGGCTCACTCCAGCACTTTGGGAGGCTGAGGCGGGTGGATCACGACGTCAGGAGATCGAGACCATCCTGGCTAACATGGTGAAACCCCGTCTCTACTAAAAATACAAAAATTAGCTGGGAGTGGTGGCGGGTGCCTGTAATCCCAACTACTCAGGAGGCTGAGGCAGGAGAATAGCTTGAACCCGGGAGGTGGAGGTTGCAGTGAGCTGAGATCACGCCACTGCACTCCAGCCTGGGCAACAAAGCGAGACTCCATCTCAAAAAAAAAAAAAAAAAAAATTAAACATTGAAATGTTTTGTAGGCGTAGAACAATAAATATCTAATATAATCAACTTGCTCTTTTTTATGCTACAGATACTTCTGGGGTCTGTGGTTTATCCTTAATGGCCCTCTCTGCCTCTGACATTGAGGGT
Source organism: Pongo pygmaeus (assembly GCF_028885625.2). Classification (NCBI taxonomy): domain Eukaryota; kingdom Metazoa; phylum Chordata; class Mammalia; order Primates; family Hominidae; genus Pongo; species Pongo pygmaeus. The sequence goes on from NC_072377.2 coordinate 86,969,883, forward strand.
ATTAGATTTCCAAAGATGACCTCTTGAGTTACCCGAATGTCAGTAGGTATTTATCATTAAGTCTGACTTACAGCTGTACTGGCTAAGAGAGGAGCCTGACGTTTGGGAAAGTCTATGTGCACAGATGCAGACACATACATTCTTAAGTGTTGGGTGCTATGTTAATAATCAGTCTATTTGGTGATTGCTAATTAATAGATTACACCATTGACCTGTCTTGTAAGATGGTCGTCAGTTATTCAGGTTAGATTGTGAAAACTGAGTAGCAACTGATTTACAGAATTGAAAATGGGCATTTGATAAATGGCATGGAAAAATACTGTTTGCTTGTTTGGTCAGATTAGAAATTTACTACCTCAAAATAGGTCACTTTGAGATACTGCCTATTGAAGTATGGTGTGATAGACCTTATCTCTGCCTCTTTTCTTGATTATCTTTATACTTGTCAGTAAGACATACTACAGAGGCACAAGGTAGCCTGAGGCATTGGTTGGTTGTTTTCTCTTGGGAAAGAAAGAATATGTGTTTTGAAGTTTCAGACTTATTTAGGGTTGTATTTTAAGGTTTGGATTTTGTGCTTTTTTCTCTTAATATTTTATATCTTTTGAAATGACTTATTTATTCTAAATATTTTATAAACACTTGTGAAATGAATAAATAAATAAAACAGCCAAAAGCAGTCATGGTAGACTGAGTATTCTGTGTTCATAATAGATGGTGGTTCTGTGACAATTGGAATATTTTGAATAGGAAAACTAGTATTTATCTTACTTTTTTTTTGGTCTGTGAGAAGATATAGAAGATAGCCTAAATGAATATTAATTTGGTCTTTTGTTAACAACATACTCTTTTAAAAATAATACCTTAATGATGATATTGGATATTTCTGATACTTTTTTATTTAAAAATATTTGTAAATATGTACATTGATTTATAATCAATTTATATTATTATTTACTCTATTTTGTCATCTCACAAATCATGGTTTATATACATTTTCTCAGCTGAGAAACTTAGAGATTCTGTAATATACCCAAGGTAAATGCAGAACTGGAGGCCCAAACCCAGGCGTTCTCACTCCACTTTACCCTACATCTCATCTGGAGGTTTATAAGTAAGTTTTTGATTAAAAGATAAGATGCACATTGGAAAATAAGAGATCCAGTCTTCATATTTATCTTGTATAAAACTACTGAGTAATATGTTAGGGTTTAGCACAAGGCATGGGTTCTAGCTATAGGGTATTCATAATTTAATTGGAGAAACAAGAGATAAACATAAAAAGAGAGTAACAATATAAGATTGTATGTATAAGATGAGTGATTCAAACTGTAAGTCCTACAGAGACAGGAAAGATTTCTGTGGATTGGGACTACTAAACTAGGATGACTGAAATGAGTTGGGCTGTGCTAGAAGGAGGCACATAGATGAGCCAGTAAAGGAGTAGAGGGCATTCAAAACAGGGGAAGTACAGAACAAAAGTAAAGGTATTGTTGCCCCTGCAGCCCTTGGTATAGCTTACATATATGGTAGAAAATTTGTGGGAGATGTGGTTACAAAGGCAGGTGAAGGTCACATTGTAGAAGGATTTGAATGCAGGGCTAAGATCTTAGGACGTTATTTTGTAGGCAATGGGAAACCACTCATGGTTGGTTGGTTGGTTGGTTGGTCTGTACATGGCATTTGCAAACAGTACACATTTTTTTTTTCATGATCAAGACACCTGAAGATTAGAGCTTCCTTCCTTCTATAAGCTACATTGCCACAACTGTGAATAACATGCTTCACTACATTGGGGTGTGTGTTTGTGTGTGTGTGTGTATATGTATTTGAGGGGGCTAGAGATGGGCATATCTGTGTGGCGGGGCAAGGGGAAGAGAGGTGGCAGTCTTCGTTCAAGTATTATAGACTCTGTGTGCCAAGCTATATATCATATGAAAAGAAAAACATCTATAAATACAAGATAATAATGAGGGCCTTATAAAAATAAATTATAAAACTGAAAAATGATGTATAAAAATATTGAGATTTAAAGATTTCTTGGTCAGAGGCTGAAGTTTACCAGGTAATTTAACTTAGGAGATTCAGCCAAATTTCTGGCAGCTTAGCCAACAGTGTCATTTCATTCCGACATTGAGAGTACCCAGGGAAGCTAACTCCCTGCCTTTCTCATGTCTGAACTACTGTTGCCAAGATCCTGCAGTTCTTCTGTCAGATGAGAAGAAGTGTGGCTTTTTGTGGAGCCACCTTTCACAATAACAGGGCTTGTGAAAAGATTCCCCATTTTCAAGATGCAGTGAACCTAACAAGAACTTGGAATTCATCCCACGGCCATACCAATCAGTATTCCAGCTGTAGTAAGTTAATTGGCAGTGGTTTTGTTTTTTTTTTCCTTTTGTCTTCTTTTTTAAAAAAAAAAAAAAAAAAATCCTGGAAATGGTGAAAGACATGTTGTCGTGACAAAAAAAAATGAATGCAATATTAAAAACTGAGAATTCTGGAGGTGGAATCTTAAGAAAAAAACCTTCCCAGTCAATATTGAAACCATACTTTTCTGCCTGAATTTGAAAACTTGCAAGCTGATTTAACATATCTCTCTGCCTTCTTACTCCTTCCATTTCTTTTCTGCTGCCCATATTTATCCTGTCTCATTTCCTGCACCTTTCACGCATGCCATTACAACAAGGCCACCCTCCTCCTCATTATCCTTTGAACATTTGCCATTCTTTTCCAACTCTATTCAAGTTCTGTCTCATATCTAAAATGAATACATATAACCTAATACACTTAATACGAATTGATTTTTTTAACAATGAGATGCCAGACTTGAAAGTGAAAACTTGAATTATTGCACTCAAATATATATGTAAGGTAATGAATATTATACATATTTTTGAACTCCTATCTGTGACCTCCTGTAGATATAGTTCGGATCCCTTCTGTTGTATGTGAAATAGCATTGCTCATTTGGAGACCGACAGTCATTGTTCAAGGGAGCTAATTTCAGAACAGAATTGTAGTATTTAGCATCAAGACCAAAGACAATGAAAAGACCAAACATTATCACAATTGGAGGAAAGAGGCAGGATGGGTTGAAATTTGAAAAATGTAGGCCAGGCGCAGTGGCTTATGCCTGTAATCCCAGCACTTTGGGAGGCCAAGGTGGGTAGATCACCTGAGCTCAGTAGTTCAAGACCAGCCTGGCCAACGTGGTGAAACCGTGTCTCTACTAAAAATACAAAAATTAGCCAGGCATGGTGGCAGGCACCTGTAATCCCAGCTACTCAGGAGCCTGAGGCAGGAGAATTGTTTGAACCCAGGAGGCAGAGGTTGCAGTGAGCCGAGATCACGCCATTGCACTCCAGCCTGGGCAGCAAGAGAAAAATTCCGTCTCAAAAAAAAAAAAAAGAAATTTGAAAAATGTTCGAGATGAGCAATTTAATACTTAGGTACCAAGTATTGGAGTAGTGTCTTTTTATCCTGGTTTCAGGGTGGAGAGAGAAGGATAGAATGGATTGTTTTTGCCTTTTATTAAAGGCTAGATAGATAACGAAACTTCATTTTAAATAAATATTTGAAGTAAGAGAATCTATTACAATATGGTTTGCTATTACATTTATGTGAAAAACTGAGGGAAACACTGTTTCCCATGGTGCAAACACAAACCAGAAAAGATGTATTCCATTTAAACTAACTAAGCTCATACAGCCAGCCCTTTTTCTTCATGCCAATTTTATAGAAAGGTTACACTGTAATTATCAAGAGGAATGAATCGTAATGTGGTGAACTGGTCAGAAGTCCTTGGTCACACACAACTTCAGTTTATTTGTGGTATAATAATGATAGTCACCAAGAAGTTTGAAGTATGAGAACATTAGACACTTCTCCTACAATTTTGTTTCAAGGCAATTAATAAAATTCTCAAATTAAATTTTGCCACACATACAATTATTAACTAAATATTTACTTGTAAGTAAGCACAAAATAATTCATGAACCTGTCCTATAAGTTTGAAAAAAAATTGCAAGCTCTCGGTCCTTTTAGGTGTCCCAGTCACTACCTCATAGAAAATGTTCATTTTTGACAAATATAAAGATTCCTGAGCAGGAATGATGATTCTTCCTGACTTCAAACAACCACAGTTGTTCAGGGTTCATAGCTGGACACAGAACCATTTAAAAATTTAGCAGAACGTTATCTCTAGGTGTAAATAGGCCTCATGGGATTTTTACACCTTGTCCATAAAATGATGGGCAGTATTTCTAAAATATTTTAGCCAGTCTGTATAACACTAGTACTTTTAATTCACTCATGAAAACCCATATGCAATATTCATCAAGTTAGTTTACATGCTTTGTTTTTATCAATAGGCATACATTTTGTCATTCAGTATACTGATTAGTAAGTCATCAGTTATTGATTGAAATATGAATAACAAAAGTACCTGGAGTGGCCTCCTTAGGGTACAGATTTCTGATCCCATCAGCCTGCTCCTGGCCGGTGCATTCCTGATTAGATGCTAGAAACATCTTGGTTATAGTCCACCCTCACTAACATACCTTTAGTAACGTTGTATTTTAAAGCAAATTGCAGACGTTATAATACATGATGTAGTCACTTCCCAAATACAGTATCCTTTTTGGTTGCCAATTTGTAAGACATCATTTGGAGTTCTGAAATGAATGGAAGAACTTTTCATTAATTTTATTTTTAAAAATTTTGCCTTGTATTTTAATTTAAACTCTTAATATTCTTTTTTCCTAGATATCCGCTGTGACATTAAATATAATCTTTCTCCAGTTTACAAATCTATAATTGAAATGTCCTCCACCTCTAACAGTTTTGCTAGTTTTGTTCATAGACAAGCATATACTTGTACTTTCATTAGTCATCTCTTAGCTTAATAGCATTGGGAAATCTTTCAGCTTGAATGTGTTTAAAAAAAAAAAAAAACTTCCTTTTTAATTTACCCTTATCTATTCCCCATACATTTTTAGAGGCTAATAAAAAAAGTCCTAAAACTTAAACAACTTTGGAAAGTAAACTATGCTTTGATGGGCTTTCACTTAGTATTTGATCAAAGAATAATTTACCAACTAGGAAAAAATATTTTTTAATTGTCATAATGACAAAATATAAGAACAAAGGCTTTGTGATTTGGGAAAGTCACTTAACCTCTCTGAAGCCTTGTTTTCCTTATAAATAAAATGAAGATAGTAATAATAAGTACTTTATGAAGTAATTTTAAGGATTAACAAGGTAATACATGGAAAACCCATAGCAAAGTGCCCAAAATATAAGATCTGGAAATTAATAGTTATTAAGAAAAAAAAATCAAGAGAGGAATTTCAGTGGAGTGTTCAACAGTGTCCAAGTTGTCTCGCAGAGATCAAGTAAAGCATGAACTACACAGAGTGAGAACTCAACATGCAAGCTTTTCTGCCAGAATGTAATATATGTGTACCTAAAAAACCACTCATTCTGCAAAATCACACAGTAAAAATCACAGGCTTAAGGGAGAAAAAATTAAGCTTTGGGCAATATATTCAAAATCGACTCAGTTTCTCCCATTCTGTAGCAATTTACCCATCTGCCAAAGGGCTGATATCCAGAGTCTACACAGAACTTAAACAAAATTTACAAGAAAAAAAACCCCACTAAAAAGTGGCCGAAGGATATGAACAGACACTTCTCAAAAGAAGACATTTATGCGGCCAACAGACATATGAAAAAAAGCTCATCATCACTGGCCATTAGAGAAATACAAATCAAAACCACAATGAGATACCATCTCATGCCAGTTAGAATGGCAGTCATTAAAAAGTCAGGGAACAACAGATGCTGGAGAGGATGTGGAGAAATAGGAATGCTTTAACACTGTTGGTGGGAGTGTAAATTACTTCAATCATTGTGGAAGACAGTGTGGTGATTCCTCAAGGATCTAGAACCAGAAATACCATTTGACCCAGCAATCCCATTACTGGATATATACCCAAAGGATTCTAAATCATTCTACTATAAAGACATATGCACATGTATGTTTATTGCAGCTCTATTTACAATAGCAAAGACTTGGAACCAATCCAAATGCCCATCAATGATAGACTGGATAAAGAAAATGTGGCACATATACACCATGGAATACTATGCAGCCATAAAAAAGGATGAGTTCATATCCTTTGCAGGGACATGAATGAAGTTAAAAACCATCATTCTCAGCAAGCTAACACAGGAACAGAAAACCAAACATTGCATGTTTTCACTCATATGTGGGAGTTGAACAATGAGAACACATGGACACAGGGATGGAAACATCACACACCAGGGCCTGTCAGTGGGTGACGGGCAAGAGGAGGGATACCATTAGGAGAAATACCTAATATAGATGACAGGTTGATGGGTGCAGCACACCACCATGGCACTTGTATACATATGTAACAAACCTGCACATTCTGCACATGTATCTCAGAACTTAAAAGATAATAAAAAAAAAACTGCAGTTTTGTCATTGTTGCTATGATTTCTAGTTACAATCCTAATAAAAATACTAGCTCCATTAAATCTCCAAGAACACGTTCACCCAGCATCAAAGATCATTTTGATCAAATTGTTCCATGTGTACAATATACATAATGTTTTTTGTTGGTAGTGAAGTATCATATGCCATCTAACTGTCTTGATTCAACAAATCTGCATAAAGATTTGAAAGAATAGTTTTGCTATATTTTAATTGTCACCTTATGTCAATGCTAAAACAGCAAGTTAATACTTTACTTACAAATGATTTGCATAATTTTGTTGGGTCACATTCTCATCTCATTTTATTTTAGCTGCTGTAAGTAAAGATGATTCCATTATTTCAAGTCTTGATGTCACTGATATTGCACCAAGTAGAAAAAGGAGACAGCGAATGCAAAGAAATCTTGGGACAGAACCTAAAATGGCTCCTCAGGAGAATCAGCTTCAAGAAAAGGAAAAGTAAGTCATTTTATTCTTTGCCAAGAAGTGAGATGACATTTTTGAAAATCTAGCATATGATCTTAAAAATTATGTTTTCATTTTGAACGTTTTTAAAGTTATTTTTAAGAAAATGTCATTTTGGAATTAGAAAATGTTTGAATCAATATATTGTTTCAGTATTTGGTTAATTTCTATTAATATTTAAAGCTGAAATGCTGAAAACATTAGCAAAAATTTTTTTCTCATGGTTTTTATAGATTAATTAGAAATGGCATGTAAGATACAAAAAATATTGGAATCCAACTAGTGTTCAGTAAAGTGTTTCAATCTAATTTACTGCTTGAAAGAGACCCGTATGGCATTCAAATTAGCCATTTAATTTGGTTATGCTTGGCATTTTTTTCAAGTAAAATGTCTCTTTTTCATCATCTGTTTATTTCTATCAAGTTTTGGCATTGTGTACTTTATTTTAACTGTTTTTCACTCTTTGATTCTGATTACCCTGCATCAGTCTATATTTCAATTTAGGTGTGATGAGTTGCGAAGTTGAAACACTTAATATTTCGTTACAGCAAAACAATGAGCATTTATAAAGAATATTATCAGTTTAATCCAAAATGAATGTGCAAATCATTTGTATCTTTGGGTATATGTATATATGCTCTAAGAATTTATTTTTTCTAAAGTTTTTGTTAATTCAGTAAATAGTTATTGAATGATGATGCTGTGGCAGATGATTTTATAGTTCAGGGATTTTCACAGTATGGAATGAGGGTACCTGGGGTTTTCCAATGGCCCTTTGTAGGGGTCCATAAGGTCGTCCCTTCTTAAATTCCATACCTGTGTGAGGCTGGATTTTCTTATATCCTTCAATTAAAATAACATTTCACCGCGAATGCAGAAGCTGGTGAAAATCCAACTGTTTTCAATCAAACCAGCTATCAAACAGATTTGAAAAGTATAAAACAATGCCCTCATAACATTTTTTTCTGGAAAATACGTTTCATAAATAATATATTATTCATATTATAATATACTGGATTTGTGTTATTTTTAAATGAATTAATGAATCTGTTTAAATTTTCTTAGGTTTAATTTTCAATATGGCAAATAGTCTACATAAACTAAAATGTGGAGTCAAAACTCTTGAGACCTTCAAAAATTTTTTAAAGTATGAAGGGTTCCTGAGAGCAAAAAGCTTTAAAATTCTGTTATAGACAATAAGGATGCAAAGAAGCACAATTCATGCCATCAGGAAACTGGCAGCCTAGTGGGAACATGTTTTAGTTTCTAGCATATAAACATTGTATAGTGGGATTATTTTGTCTATCATTGTGTTTTTGTTCTCTCCACAATTGGCCTGATCTACATATACTTAAAAATGCTATCTCCATACTAAGCTGGATCCCTAATGTCTTTAGACAATATATGCAAAAACTCATTGTGCACTAAATTCTATCTGGTTTGTGTTTATCATTTGAATTTATTCATAGCTTATAACCCCTTGATAGAGCTCATAGAGTTCAAGGCATAGTGTGATCTCTTTTATATAGTGAACCAAAAATATTTTCATTTTACAAACATTGAAATAGCCAAACTATTCCTATGGATTAATATGGGAAAGAATAAAATTATAAGCAGTTTGAAACGTTCCAGAAACTAAGTACTTCATTCAGTCAATTAGTAGACAAGTGAGTAATGAGTTGAAATTGAACTATGTGCCAGGCATAATATTGATCATGCTGAGGATCCCAGAAAGTAGAAAATAGACACAGCTCCTGTCCTCGTGGAACTTTCAGTCCAATTGTTTTGTCTGATAATGACTTCATGGTTTGAGGGAAGAAGGAAATATTGGTTTTATGTTGGAGAGCTGCATCTTAGGTCTTTTCACTCTGTGTGTGAACCAAAGGTAAGGTTTTAGGTTGCTAACATTTTCTGAGTACACTGTGTTGCTTTAGCAGGTTTCTGATATGCATGATACAGAGATGAAAGGAGTTTAGCTCTGAATCAAGACTAAATATTTTTATTTAGCTTTTTAATAAAGGTAATGTGTTTGTTTCTCCAAACATACAGACAATTAATATTATGTTCCTTTTCTTTTCCATGTTTAGGTAATCGTGTCAATGTTTATGTTACATATTTTCACCATTTTAAAAGTTGACAAAGTTGATGTAAACTGTATCAGCTTTTGGGAATGGTCTGATAATTATATCATTGTAGGCCCTTTAGGCAGACTGCCCCTAAGTAGAAATGAAAAACACCTGTTAGATGTCAGGGAGCATTTTAAAGATTAAGAGAAATTTAGTTTGGCATGTATCAGTCAGATGTTGAGTGGTTGATACCCTACTGTATAATGCCTCCTCTTTTGCTCAAATAAAACAAAATGTTAAATTATGTATTTTGTTCTTTTTTTTTATACTATAGGATTTTTTTGCATTTTAAATACAGGAGACTGAAATTTTATGGCTCTTAAAAATTTTAAATACTAGTTGTACTTTCCCAATTTTTTTAATAAAAAAAAGAAGCTTCTATAAAACAAAAGCAAAAATAAGCCTTAGCTCTTAAAAAAAAACCTCAGAGTAAGACATTCTCAATTGCTAATGGCTAGCCCTTATTTTAAGTTTTAAAATTAAAACTGCTACCTATTTTCCTGCCTTCCTGAAGCATGATTTTTTTCTCTGACAGCTTGTCATCAAAAACATAAACATCAATTAGGTTCATGTACTCTATCTGTAGACTCGCAAATAAACGCAGATGTGGTTAGTTTGCTACTTACAGGTGAAAATACATCAGTCCCTACCTCTAAACTTCAGTTTCCTAGGCCCTTCTGATCGCATGACCTTCAGTCCCTTCCAACATTCCCACCAGACATCTTACATGTGATTCCACTGTTTAGCTTCTCTATCTCTGCAACTCAAGAACAAAGAAACAAAAGTAGAGGAAGGAGTGGTCATAAGTACTATGGCTTAATTTTTTTTGTGTGTGTGTGTGTCTACAAGACTTTGTGCAAGTCATTTTACCTTTCCAAGGTTCAGTTTTCTCATCTAAAAATGAAAGGATTGTACTAGATGATCTGTAAGATCCCTCTCAATATTTATAAATCTATTGTATATTTAACTATTCACCACTTTCAAAACATGAATATGATTTAGCAATAAAATACTTCCACATTTATTAGCTATTATTGATTAAAATTCATGAAGCAATTAAAAATATGAAATATCCATGAGAAAAGTATTCATTTTTTAAATTTAACTGTTTATAGGTATTTTACAATGTAACATATTAAGTACTTTATAAATACCACAGGGTTATTTTGCATTCTGAGAAAAACTAAATACTTATCTATAAAACGAAATCATCATAATTTTTAAATTTAGTTGAACATTTATTGCAACCGTAAGTCATTGTTATAGTGACAAGGTATAGAAGGAGAGAGAGATATAAAAATAAATCAGAATTTTGATAAGTGCTTTATATGTTATCTCTCATTTAAATCTCACACAAACCCTACAAGATAGGTATTAATTTATCCTTCTTACAGATGAAAAGCAACCAAGGCTTATAAAGATACAGTTCTTTTGCCAGAGCAGCACAGCCGGTGTTTTATTCCAGAGTTTGTGCCTGGTTACTTCCTCAACTGGGTTTATAATCTTCTGAGAGACAAAGATATACACAAATAATTCTGTGTAGAGCGAGGGGAGTACATCAGTCATAAAGTTCTAAATTGAAATATTTGGAATTGTGTTCCAGATTTGTGAGTGCACTATTATATGTGGGAATGGATTTTGGGCATTTTATTTTATCTGAGAACCACTTTTTTGGGGTGTGGGGAAGCTTTCCTTTTATTTTGACTCAATATACAGAGAGAAATTATTTCAGTTAATACATGAAATACTCTGCAAAGCTTTTAGAGACTTCAGAACAAATATAAATCACTGTAAAAGGAATACAGATATAAAATAAATATAAATTATTAAATTCACAGAGCTTTATAATGAATTTGTTTATTAATCTTGTAAACTTTCAAAGTATCTGAACAAACTATGTCTATCAAATATAAAAGAAAATTTGTAGTAAAATCGCTTTTACCAATAAAAATACTAAATAGTATTTCAAGTGAATACTGGATGCCAAAACAACACACACACCTTAGAGTGAGTTTTTTATTTAATTAGCTAGGACTACACAATCTTATCACAGTCTTGTGGCTACAGGGGGCAGAAAAAGATGTAGCGTATTTCAGCCCAGTATTTCCCCACCTCCATAGAGTGCAGTGCCACTGATAAAGTTTGTATAAGGTATTGTCTTCCTGAACCTACAAAAGCGCAATTCTTATTTTGTTATGCCAGATGCTTACAGTATTATCCTTGAAGAAATTGCACAATCCATGCACTTTTGTTTTGAGAAGTTTTATTATAAACATCAGAATTTTTGTGGCTTCCAAACCAAAGTGACTATATCTATTAAAGCTTTTCAGGGTCCTAAAGAGCTCATTTCCCCGCAGTAACCCAGTTGCAGTCACATAGAGTTTATGTGGCAATATTCACTCTTAATAAAGATTCTTCTTTTTAATGGAGTTTTGAAGAAAGTTATTTGTTTGCTTTCTGATATCTTCTTCCTATGTTTTTATTATTAATGTTATGAATTATAAAAATTAAAACAGTGAGGGGGTAAGAGTCTGGTATTAATTCGTTTATTTTTTAATAAAATGAACTTTATTTTATTTGTTTCCCAATTATAAAAGCAGTTCATGCTCATTCCAGAAAAATCAGAAAACACACAGAAACAAAAGAATGAGCATATGGGAAACTCGTAATCCCACCCACTTGGAGATGACCACCGTTGAGACCTGGTACTCTGTGTCTTTGCAGATCCCTCTCTCTTCCACACTTCATTGACAAAACTAGGCTCACGCCAGTTATGCTATAACCCACAACTTTTTTTTTCTTCCATTTAGCAGTCAATATGGTGTAATGTGGGAGGAAAATAATATCTTTGGAAGACTATGTTTTAAAAGCGATTGATTAATTTGAGACATGTAATAGTTTATATATAGAGAGAGTTGTATGTGGAATTACACATATATATTACACATACATATATGTATGTTTTGCCAGAATTTCTCCAGGAAGGCTATAACAATTTGTACCCTCACAACAGTGTTTGCCTTTTGAGTTTTTTGTTGTTGTTGTTTACCAATTCATTTTAGAAATACATATATAGAGAGAAGGAGGTGAAATTGCATGTGCCAACTTAAAATGGGGTAGTTGACCATCCCATCTTTTCAAAAAGAATTTATTTTCATACCTTGAGTCTTAAAAATTGCTAGCAATGTATTCAAAGTTTAAATCTCAAAGTATTTGAAAATTATGTTTTTTAAATTTAGATGGATAATGTAATCATCAAATTCAAATATCTAATTTTTGTAGATTTTTGGTACCTGAACTTTAGACTTTTTAAATGTCAAATTAGGTACATAAAATGAATGTTCAATTGCTATATATTTACTCTGGTCATCATGAGCAAACCTCATTTTTTACACAACTTTAATTTTATCATAATGTTTATCTTAGTTGCAAAAGTAAACACGGTGGTGGTTTTAAAACGAGATAGGTTTTTATTAGCTTCACTCTATGTTTACCTAACTGGTCAGGCTGCGGCTCTCACTTTGCTTGCTGCATATTTTGATTAATGGCCCCTTGGCCTTGTTCCAGAGTATACTGATTATGGTCAGTGCACTTCAAAGATGATTTATTAATTGTGTTTGTGACCCAAAATAATTCAATAAAGATTGATCGTATGCATTATTATAGATTTGCCAATAAAATCTACAGTTACACTTTAAGAGAATGTTTGCCTGAATAGATTTTTTAAGTATACAAAAAGGACAAAAATTTTTTTTAATGTATTCTGTATTAAACACAGATTTATGGCCTTTTAAAGCATGATTATTAAATGTATCATAAGCTTGGTCTTGTAAGTGCATGAATTGTAAGTTCTACTTCAACATAATTTCAAGATAATATGTTTCATTGGAGCTTACATAGGTGTTTTAAAAAAATATTTTGATGTTTATAACTCACCCTGGGAACAACCCTTACTACAATTCCCCCAGGCTATTACATACATTTAAATTTTAAATTACTGACAGACTCAGATGTCTGTTTTAAAAAAAATGTTTATAGGAGGCTTTTATAATCTTTCTGAGTTTTAAGTAAAGGAGATTTACTGTATGTTTCCTATATGTTATACTCCTGTCATTTGAAAGACTTTGATACATACAATTTCTCTAAATTTGGCTTGATAATAGTTATTGTTTCAGGCATTTTAAGCACTCTACCAACATAGAATAATGTGTAAATATTCATTATACATGGCCGGCAAAGTTATTAATCAAAGGAAATGACTCCCCACTCATAATTTATGGTTCAGTATTAAAGGAAAATAGGAGGTATTTTTTTTTGGTATACTGTATGCAAAATTTACACAGTAACAGTGAAATTCTATAACTTAAATAATCTAGTATGATGTGTAACTCTATGTAAAGTAAGTATTTGGTCCGTAGTAAAAATTATGAAATAAAATAAAATATTTTACCCACTAGAAATGTAGACTGTTTCATGTTGTCTGAAAAGTATAAACTAGTTATGCCAAAATAAGAAGATATGAACCCCCAAAGTAACAGATGTCAGCAAATGGAAGAAAGAAATCAGATATGAGAATAAAAAATAAACCTAAGAGATTAAAAATATATAATGATCCATTAGTATTATTCAAGGACTTTGTTTTTGGAAAATTGTTACTAAAGGACAAAAGCACAAACATGCTTTGTTTAAACATCATTATTCAAAAATACTTTTAGTAAAATTTTAGGACATAATATTTTGTTTAATTGAAAATCTTTTACAATAACCTTGTTTCTAAACAATTTCTAAAACTTTTTTCTCTAGATCAAATATGTATATGTTACTTTTTAAAATGTTATTTTTGTAGTAAATGAAGATAAATTATCAGTGTATTGGATAAAGCAATGTTATCATTACCACCATTATTGAATGTTTACTCCTGTATAAATCACTTCTAGAAATACAGAATAAGAAGTTGATACAGCCTCTGTCTTTGTCTTTGTGTATGAATAGAACAATGAAGGAGGAGTAATGAATAGCACACATACGTTGTTTGCTTTTGGGCCACATTACATTTTCTGACAAACTATCTTTAATATGTATATGGATAACTATAATATGTCTAGATTGTGCCAAATTCCATAGCAGGTATGAAAGCTATGAAATTTCAGAGGAAAGAGAGTTGCTAATCCTTTTGGAGCTATATGGAATAAGGAGATAGGATAAAATCAGAGAAGACTGACCAGGAGGAAATGTTCTTTGAGTCTGGCTTTGGAGATGAATGTTGTTTCTAAAGGTGTAAACACCTGAGGAGGTGTTATTTGAGTTTGGCTTTGAAGATGAATGTTATTTCTAAAGACAAAAACTGAAAGAAAGAGAGTTCTAATTGAATCCAATCCACAGTGTCCCCTTATTTCCTTTAGTAACAGAACTCCTTTCCACCACCTGCTCTATCCACAGGGTTTAACAGTGCATGTGCCTGTCAACCTAGAGGCTACAATTCCCAGCCTCACTAGCAGTGATGGGTGGCCATGTGACAAAGCCATTGCTAATGAGATATAAATGGAAATGATATGGGCAATTTGGGGATCTTGCCCATAAAATGATTGGGCATACATTCCTATGTCTCTGTCTTCCTTCTCAGCCATTTAACGTTTAAGAAAACCATGGTAGGAGATGGGAAAGCAAGATAGGAGGAATCATGGTCCCTGGACAGTCTCAGGGAGCAGGGCAGCGTACCCACCATGGACCACCCAGCTACCTCTGGACTGTTGTGTGGGAAAAATAAATGTCTAGCTTGATTGAAGCCATGGTGGTGGTTTGTTTTTGTTTTGTTCTCTTTGTTAGAGAAATCTGGGATAGTCCCTTACTAAAAAGAAGGGCTGTCCTATCAGGGAAACAGATTGTATAAAACAAACGCATGAAGAAAGAGTCTGAAAGATTGAGGACTAATGCCTGTATCATTGAGGTGCTTAGAAGTATGAATAAAGCTGGCAAGGAAAGCAGAACGTAGAGCACAAAGAGACTTATTTATTTGGACTTCTTTTATGAGTGCTACAAGAACTGTTAAAAGGTTTTGAGCCAAATAATGGCATACTGAACAGAGCTTTACAAAAATTTTCCTAGAAACCATATATTGGATGGAAGAAAAGTTTACGGGTTGGCAGTGAAGATAGGAAGATACTCTAGTAGTAATCCAGGAAGAGTTACCTGAAGAATAGTGTCTGTAATTGGTGTAATAGTGAATGTGATTGGAAGGAACAGCAGGGATGAATTGAGAAACATTTGAGATTGCTATCCTCTTACTACCAGAGATCTGGGAAACCTCATCAGTTATTGAAAGCTATTTGGTAAACTTAGTCTTTACCAAAATAAATCATCTATCTTACTTTAGAAATCAACCTACGACAAAAGATGGATAAACAAAACAAGTCATGGGGATTGACTTCTCAAAAGACTGGAAAAGCTCCCTTTTCCATGCTGCTATATTTATATACTCAAATATATATATTGTGATGCATTGATATTATATCATTTTACATCATTTCATTTATTTCATTTTTGAACTTAATTGCACCAATAAGTAATTTATCAGCAAGCTTTCTTCAAATTGTGCTCTAAGAAGGGTTACTCAGGAAGGTGTATTGTAGCCTCTGAAAACCTTCCTTGTCATAGAGGTTCTTGTTTGCTCCAACCACAGGAAATATTTTCTCTGGACATGTGTTTTGATTGTGATCTGAAGGCATGGGGTTTCTCTTACTTGGGGTTATATGATATTCTCCTGATGGAATACAGAGAAAATCAACTTTTTAACTGACACATTCTGTTATGGATATAGTGCTGATTTTAAAGAGTATTTTCCCTAGGACCATGATATATGATGTTCTAGAAATTTCCCAACTTTAGAGAATAAGATATGAATTGAACAAATCAATTTAGCAAACCAATGACGTAATGAGATATTAATATAAAACCAAATGGACCTATATATCCCATTTCAAGGAAATCATGAAAATGATAATTTTCTATTTATTGAAGTTTATCTTGGGTTAAGCAATAAATGGCACCATGTAAAACAGAAACTGTTGGAGAACGTTTTATCTGTTCTCAACTGCTATGTGGGCAAATAAGGCAGATGAAAATCTCAGTGTTCTCACTGAATAATAAGATGGTCTTTCAGGTCTCAAGTATATTTTTAGAGCCTTCCATCTAAGTTGTCAGGAACATACACCAATAACTTCCAGAAGAGGAAAACAAACCCATCATAGGAATGAAAATTTGGCATTACACATTATCCTTAGACAATGGTTATAGGCCTCAGCCTTTTATCTCCACCTTAATATAGTAATGATGTACCTACTGTGTGCCAAGCACTGTGTCCTATGCTGGGACTAGCACCAAACGAAAGAGACCAGGTGCTTTCCCTCAAGGAGGATAGGATGTAATTTCAGAAACACACCAATAAATAATTACAGTACAATGTGACAATGAGGCCAATTGGTGTAATAGTTCCAAGTACATCTAGAATGCCCAATTAAAATGAATAGTAGAGGGAGGCACAAATAACAAAGAAAAAATTTGCTACTGTTTCTCATTAACCAAAGATGGATGCACAGATAAGTAACTCTAGGTGAGAAAATATATTACATTTGATAGAGTTCAAAAAATAACCTGAAATTGGGAATTCAGTAAAAATAGACAGTTACAAAAAAGAAAATATTATACACTAGCATAACCTACCACATAGTAGATGTTCAATAATTATCAAGTAAGTGAAGTAATAAATAGGCCTTTTGTATAATACAGGAAAGAAAATATTTAGTAGATCTAACCCAGCAGAATCTTCCCCTTTTTGGAAAATGGTACTACATCTGTACCAGAAGTCCCCAACCTTTTTGGCACCAGGGACTGATTTTGTGGAAGACAATTTTTCCATGGACCTGGGGTGGGTGGGGGGATGGTTTGGGGGTGATTCAAGCACATTACATTTATTGTGAACTTTATTTCCTTAATTATTACGTTGTAATATATAATGAAATAATTATACAACTCACCATAATGTAGAATCAGTGGGAGCCCTGAGCTTGTTTTCCTCTAACTAGATGGTCCCATTTGGGGGTGATGGGAGACAGTGACGGATTAGCAGGCATTAGATTCTCATAAGGAGCACACAACCTAGATCCCTCGCATGCACAGTTCACAATAGGATTTGTGCTCCTATGAGAATCTAATGCCACCACTGATCTGACAGGAGGTGGAGCTCAGGTGGTAATGTGAGTGATGGGAGGCGGCTGTAAATACAGATGAAGCTTACTTACTCACCCACCACTCAATTACTGCCGTTCAGCCCGGTTCCTATTAGGCCATGGACCAGAGGTTGGGGACCACTGGTCTATACAGCAACTAAAGCCTTAAATTTAAGAGTTATCTTTAGCTTCTTCTTGTCTCTCACCCCTAGCTCTACTCCATTTGTCAGTCTCATACTTTATGCTTCTAAAATATCTTAGAATTTAATCTCATGTTTTCTACTTCTGCTACCATTAACCTAGTCTAAGCCATGATCCTTTTGCATGCATGACTGCAGCCTACTCCCTTTTTTTCCCATTTCCACTTCTCTGACCTCTAAACTGTTTTCCACATAGTGAACTTCTGAAAACACAAATTGAATTATATCTTTATACTTCTCCGAATATCTCCAGACTTTCCATCCCATTCCTAGAGTATTCCAGTGCCTTCTCATTGTACTTAGTCTAAACTCATTACCATAGGTTACGTGCTCTGAATGACCTTGCCCCTGCATCATCCTGAAACAAATTGTGGGATTTATTCATTTTTTCGAAAAAAAAAAATATATATATATATATTTTTTTGAGACAGAGTCTCACTCTGTCACCCAGGCTGGAATGCAGTGGCAAGATCTCGGCTCACTGCAATCTCTGCCTCCTGGGTTCAAGCGATTCTCCTGCCTCAGCCTCCTAAGTAGCTAGGATTATAGGCACCCGCCACCATGCCCAGCTAATTTTTGTATTTTTAGTAAAGATGGGGTTTTGCCATGTACAGGAAGACAGAAGGGGTTTTATTTAGCCCATTTAATCAACTACTAACTAAAATGCATTCCTGGATTGTCTTTCACAGGCACCATGAACCTGATTGAAATTTTCTGTTGGTTGAAGTTATCTGAAATTTTGAAAATTCTTATTTCTCTTGACATTTATATTATTTTACTTAATTGCTTACTGCCTTTGGCATTTTTTGAAACTTGAAAATTATTGTAATCCTGTCCTACATTTGAAATAATTTACAATGATAAGGAATTGAATCCAGCAACTCATTCATTCTGAATGTTTGGAATATCATAGATTATTATGTACTCTAAGAATCCTAAATTTATTACTAATTATACTCCCATTTGAATTACAAGCAATAAAGGAAATAATAATGTCAATCTAAAATAGCATAAAGTCATTCTTATTTTTTTGTTTTATTTTGTCTACTTGTTCCACAAATGTATTGTTATAACATTGGGATGGAATTTATTAATTATCTAATCCAAAATAATAATATATGGCATGTAACCATTATATAAATGCTTTGTGGGACAATAAGGCATATTACTTTAAATGAAAGCCTATTTTACCTGGTAATATCTACTCTTTGATCACAGTTTTGCCTTCTGTATTATATCAGATAAATCTTCTACATTAAAGTTACTCATATAAAATAGAGTCATGTTGAGTACATAAAATTTGTGCAAATGCATCATATTCTCTCTATTCCCCTCTCCTAAATAAAAAGGGGGAGGGAAGAGAGAGAGAGGAAAGGGAACAATTTAAATAGTGCTGGGCATTCTAGTCCAGCATATGCCCAGGAGTGAAAATGAAATGGGAAACATATATCTCCTTTCCCTAGCTGTTTGAGTTCCCACTATCTTTCTGTTATGTGAGCACTGCATTTAAAGATAAACCTTTACAGGCAACTAAACACAAGGCAACCATGTAACATTTTCTAGTGCTTCATGGAAAACAAATAGCCATAAATCCTAAAATAAGAGGAAACCTGTTGATCCTGGGGTACTGGACCAATTGAAATTTGTATAACATGCTGGACTATGGTATTTTCCTAAGAATTTTTCAGGATAATTTGATTTTCACATTAAGACCTACAATTAAAACTCTATCACTAAATTAGATATAATTCTATTTAACTTGAAGACCATTTTATATTCTGGAGTTTTTCTTCTGCAAGCTAAAAGAGCCTAAGTTTTTAACATTCTTGTGTATAATATTGTTGTCACATATCAGTCTCTTAGTTGGATTTGCTTTTCACTGAATGCACATAATTTTCCATTGTTCCATTAAAGTCATGTCCGCCAAACCCTGTTTATATCTCAGACATGGTGTGATCTTTACAGAGAATAATGGGATACTACACTTCTGTTAGTGTGGGGTGTTCCCTTGTTGTTACACCTTTTTTATTATTATTATGTATTATACTTTAAGTTCTGGGGTACATGTGCGGAACATGCAGGTTTATTACATAGGTAGGTATACATGTGCCATGGTGGTTTGTCGCACTCATCAACCCGTCATCTACGTGTTACGCCCCGTATGCATTAGGTATTTGTCCTAATGCTCTCCCTCCTCTTTCCCCTGACCCCACGACAGGCCACAGTGTGTGACGTTCCCCTCCCTGTGTTTATGTGTTCTCATTGCTTAACTCCCACTTATGAGTCAGAACATGCAGTGTTTGGTTTTCTGTTCCTGTTAGTTTGCTGAAAATGGTGGTTTCCAGCTTCATCCATGTCCCTGCAAATGGCATTAACTCCTTATTTTTTATGGCTGCATAGTATTCCATGGTGTATATGTGCCACATTTTCTTTATCCAGTCTGTCATTGATGTGCATTTGGATTGGTTCCAAGTCTTTGCTATTGTAAATAGAGTTGCAATAAACATAAGTGTGCATGTGTCTTTATAGTAGAATGATTTTTAATCCTTTGGGGATATACCCAGTAATGAGATTGCTGGGTCAAATGGTCTTTCTGGTTCTAGATCCTTGAGGAATCACCACACTGTCTTCCACAATGGTTGAACTAATTTACACTCCCACCAACAGTGTCAAAGCATTCCTATTCCTCCACATACTCTCCAACATCTATTGTTTCCTGACTTTTTAATGATCGCTATTCTTACTGGAGTGAGATAGTATCTCATTGTGGTTTTGATTTGCATTTCTCTAATGGCCAGTGATGATAAGCTTTTTTTCATATGTCTGTTGGCTGCATAAATGTCTTCTTTTGAGAAGTGTCTGTTCATATCCTTTGCATACTTTTGGATGGGGTTGTTTTATTCTTGTTAATTTGTTTGAGTTCCTTGTAGATTCTGGATATTAGACCTTTGTCAGATGGATAAATTGCAAAAATTTTCTTCCATTCTGTAGGTTGCCTGTTCACTCTGATGATAGTTTCTTTTGCTGTGCAGAAGCTCTTTAGTTTAATTAGATCCCATTCATTAATGTTGGCTTTTGTTGCAATTGCTTTTGGTGTTTTAGTCATGAAGTCTTTGCCTGTGTCCTGAATGGTATTGCCTAGGTTTTCTTCTAGGGTTTTTATAGTTTTAGGTTTTACGTTTAAGTCTTTTAATCCATCTTGAGTTGATTTTTGTATAAGGTGTAAGGAAGGGATCTAGTTTCAGTTTTCTGCATATGGCTACCCAATTTTCCCAGCACCATTTATTAAATAGGGAATCCTTTCCCCCTCGCTTGTTTTTGTCAAGTTTGTCACAGATTGGATGGTTGTAGATGTATGGTGTTATTTCTGAGGCCTCTGTTCTGTTCCATTGGTCTATATATCTGTTTTGGTGCCAGTACCGTGCTGTTTTGGTTACTGTAGCCTTGTAGTATAGTTTGCAGTCAGGTAGCATGATGCCTCCAGCCTTGTTCTTTTTGCTTAGGATTGTCTTGGCTATATGGGCTCTTTTTTTTTTTGTTCTGTGTGGCCATTAAACCTTTTATTCCTGAGTTATCACTACTTTTCTAGTTGTAGATACTGCTGCTCCTGTGTCAGGGCTCACCGCTATGTGAGCAAGCTACTTAATGAGTCTACGCCTCAATATTATAATTTCTAAAATGGGAATAGCAATACCTACCTCGTTAAAATTAAAGAGACGACAGACAATTATATTATGCCAGGCACATGATAAATGTTCAATATTGGTAAATGCCCTAACTCTTGCTCATGTTCATTCTGTTTTCCCTTTCCAGTACCCAGCTGTCTAGGTTTGAATGTAAACTGTCTTCCAAGTCAGGTTAATTACTTGTGGAAAAATTACACTACAAAAGCATTTGTCTTTGTTATGTTTAATAATTTATAATATAATTTTTATCATCTGAAATTCCAGAATAATTACAAAGTATCAAGTGTTGTGTTATGTAATTTTTGTACCTTCCCTGCTCATGCCATGTACTTTGTGTATTTTGAAATCATAAGCATCTTTTCAACAAATATTTGCTGAGTACCTAATGTGAGCCAGACAGTGACTTAGGCACAGAGGATAGAAGACATGGTGGTGAGCAAAGCAGCTGAGATTATGTTTTAGTGGTGTGAAACAAGTGAAAAAGAATAAATAAACATAGACACATTGTAAAATAATAAAGAAATATGCAGATAATTAAGGTGATGCAAAAGATAGTGATGAGGTGGTTCCTTTTTATATAGAATGGCCAGGAAATTGGCATTTAAGCTGAGCCTAAATGACAAGCAGACATCTTGCAAAGATTGAAAGAAAGGTAATGCAAAGGCCCTCAGGTGAGCAAATCCACTGTATTGAAGGAGTAGAAATATGTACCATGTAGGGGAATGAGAGGGAGTGGTCTGTGATGTATGTATCAATGAAATAAGCTTTGAGGGCCAATGGTTTTTAAATTTTATTCAAAGTATAATGGTAAATTTTAAGGGCAATGACATGGACTGATGTGGTTTTTAAAAGATTGCTATTATCAGTATGTGGAAAATGGATTTGGAAGTAAGGAGTTATCACTGTGTGGAAAATGGATTTGGAAGTAAGGAGTTATCACTGTGGAAAATGGATTTGGAAGTAGGGAGCTTGTGATAACAGACAGATCAGGTAGGAGGTTTTAACAGTAATCCAAGTGGAAGTCGGTCTTAGAGTAGGCTAATAGAGGACCTAGTGAAGAATTCTTAGGTCATGCATATGTTTTAGCAGTAAAGTTCCCAAGACTTGCTAGTAGGTTTGATTTAGAATAAGGGAGAGAGAGGAATCAGGAGGATTCCTATGTTTTAGCTTGACAAACTGGGTAAATGGTGCAGCTTTCAGACACGGGAAGAACTGAGAAAGAAACAGCTTTGCAGGTCATGAAAATAGATGGTTCTGTTTTGGCTAGGTTAGGTTTTAGAAACTTAACAGACATCACAGCAGAGATACCAAGATATATATGAATCTAGAATTCCTGCGACAAATGAGGTATGGAGATAAAGATTGGAGAGTCCTAGACATTTTGGATTTATGACCATGATCTTAAAGTGAGCACAGACAGCATGAGTGGCTGTTTCTCTTCAGCAATATGTGGATGGTTCCTAATGTGTAGATTTACACAGCAAATACAATGAAAGTAAAGAAAGGGATTATTGTAGTGTCAGATTTACATGCATGATTCTTTAATGGATTGTAGCATTTGTGGAAAAATGAATACAGTTGGTCTTTGAATAACTATTTTGTTGATTATACCTGGATTTGATACCCAGGTGATTCCTTCCTGGGCTCTTAACTCAATTTTAGTATGATCCCAGAACTGGATTTAAATACAGACAGTCCCGATTTACAATGTCTTGACTTAGGATTTTTTGACTTTATGATGGTGCAAAAGCAATATACATTCAGTAGAAACCCTACTTTGAATTTGAATTTTGGTCTTTTCCTGGACTAGCGATATGTGGTACAATACTTTCTCAAGATGCTGAGCCAAATCATCTAACACAGAGCCTATTTTAATAATAAAGTGGCGAATAACTCATGTATTTTATTGAATACTGTACTGAAAGTGCTCTGAGCATGTCTAAGATAGGTTAGGCTAAGCTATGATGTTTGGTAGATGGTATGATTTCAATACTTGTTTCTTCCAAAATCCATGATGAAATTTGATCCCAAATGTGTCAGTATTGAGAGGTGACACCTTTAAGAGGTGATTGGGTTATGAGGGCTTTACCCTAATGAAGGGATTAATCCATTCATTTATTAATGGATTAATCATTCATAGATTAATGCATTAATGGGTTATCATGGGAATGAGGCTGATGGCTTTATATGAAGAAGAAGTGGAAGAAGAGAAATCTGAGCTGGCATGCTCTGCCCCCTTGCCACATGATGCCCTGAACAATCTCAGGATTCTACAGAGGCTTCACCCATAAGAGTGGTCTCTCCAGATGTGGCCCCTCAACCTTAGACTTCCCAGGATCCAGAACTTTAATAAAGAAATTCCTTTTCTTTATAAGTTACCATTTCCTATTTAATATACCTAACCTAGTGTCTTTGTGTGTTTTCTGTTGCTTGTAACAGAATCTTGTTATAATTTGTTGCTTATAACAGAATCTTGTTATAATTGTTTACTTATGAATTTTCAATTTGTGATGGTTTTATTGGGATGTAACCCATCATAAGTGAAGGAACATCTATATATTTAGTATTGGGGGAAGTTCTAAGAGGACATAATTAATTTATTTAAATCACACTTTATATTGAACTCATCTATCTATGTAGAATCAGTGAATCAAAAGAATTTGTTGGGAGCCTTTCAAGTTGTAGATTCTGATTTCATAGTTTAGTCAGGCAGAGAAAACAAAGATATGTGAAACCATAATAGAGCAATTTTTTGGGTAACTGTGATAGTCATTAGTTCTGTTCACCAAATATTTCCAGCTCTCTGCCTTCTGGGCACATGATGAAATTGCACTTCACAGCTATCGTTGAGTAAGACTATATTAGTTCTTGCCAGCAAGTTTTGATTAAAAGTGACATATGTAACTTCTGAGCCAGAGAACTTTCTTCTGCCATAGCAACTGGCAAAGCTGGTGGCTGCCCTCTCCCTGGATCCTGGAATAAGGAGACAGCACGGAGTGGAGCCCTCAGGCCGCCCATGATGGACATACAACAGAATGAAAAATTAAAGCTTTGTCATTTCAATCCACTGACATGTTGGGGTATTTGTTACTGTATATAACCCGACCTATTCCAACTGATGGGTTACAGAGACATCTAAATATAGCATATTTTTAGCACCATCACACTCCTATGTCCATTTAAAAATAAGAAACTATAAAACAACACTGGTTGAAAGTTTAATATCATTACCATGAAGTGAATATTGACACCTTCACTGTAAGCAGAATAGTCAAAATAAACCATTGTTTAGCTACCTTGTTACAAATTTACAAGTTCGTTACACATTTCTATATGTTATAATCTGGAAGTTTTGTTTTCTGTCTGTACCAATGTGATTGTCTAGTACAGAAACTTTAGGATAACTATACATTCTTTGATGATTTTGCAAAAATAATTTAATATCTTGTTTAAGAAAAATACAGCATTTTTATTTAATATCTTGTTTAATAAAGAAAACAATATCTTGTTTAATAAAGCATTTAATATTTTGTTTAATAAAGAAAAATGCATCATTTTCAAGCAGGTAGTAGGAGTAGGTTTTATTATTTACAGAGCTATTCAACAAATGCTCTTTTATTAGCTCATCAATTTGCCAGTCAGACAAATGGAGTCTCCCATCCAGGAGGTTAAGAGAGAAAACACTCAGATTTCACATCACTTCACCCCACCTAATGACTTCACTTTCCATTTGACTTGTTGTCTGGCTCTATTAATTATTGAACTAAAAAAATGTACTAACCAAATTGAAGCTGTAGTCTTCACTCCCACTAAATATGCAGAGATTAACCACAATGCAGATGATCTGGAAACATAAATTAATTTTAGTCATAGAATTTTTGAGGTAGAAATATGGTAAGAAACACTTTTCTTTACTAAATATTTAGTGGTATCTGTCTTAGTCCATTTTTACTGCGATAATAAAACACCACAGTCTGGGTAATTTATAGATAATGGAAATTTACTTCTCACAGTTCTGAAGGCTGAGAAGTCCAAGATCAAGGTTCTGGCATTGTGTCTGATGAGGGCTTTCTTGCTGCATCTTCACAAGGTTAAAAAAGACAAATGCTATGTCTTCCCATGATGGAAGGCAGCGGCGCAAAAAAGTGCCTAAACTAGTTTTCTCTAGCCCCTTTTTTAACTGTACAAAAAATAAATAAGTTAACATTATTAAGTTACTACTTCAGTCTTTATGTTGTTTTTTAAAAATAATCAGTTTGAGGCCAGGCGCAGTGGCTCATGCCTGTAATCCTAGCACTTTGGGAGGCCGAGGCGGGTGGATTACCTGAGCTCAGGAGTTTGAGACCAGCCTGGGCAACATGGTGAAACCCTGTCTCTACTAAAATACAAAAGAAATTAGCTGAGCGTGGCGACATGTGCCTATAATCCCAGCTACTTGGGGGGCTAAGGCAGGAGAATTGCTTGAACTGAGGAGGCGGAGATTGCAGTGAGCCGAGATTTCGCCACTCCACTCCACCACTCCACTCCAGCCTGGGCGGCAGAGCAAGACTCTCTCTCTACCAAAACAAAAAAAAGATATATATATTTTATAATGTACTTTTATATATATTTTATATTATATATAATATATAATATAAAAATATACTATATATTTTATATTATATATAATAAAATATATAATATAAAAATATACTATATATTTTTATGCATATCAGTTTGAAACACATTATTGAAAGTGAATACACACAATAAATTGAAAAATAGGGATGCATAGTGCTGGATACATATCAACCAACTTATCTTCATCTGTTGCCTGCTGTTGTAGACAAAATTTGACACACAATTAGCATATTGACAGAGCAGCCAGAATACGTAGGAGAAAGTGGCAAACTACTAGAAATGTAGCTTAAAGCTCTGGATCCATCACCAAAAATACTAAAAATAAAAATAAAAAAATTCATTGTTTATCTGGGAGCTAACCACACTATGGCACTGAATTATCTACTACTCACAAAACAATTTTTAAAATATCAAAAGTGCCAGAGAACCTTCATTAACAGTGTTTTTAAGTCAAAGTTTTTACTTTAAATATGTGATGATTACTCAAATACCCCAAGCCATATGGCAGGCCCTATCACAATAAGTTACAAATAGTCTGAATTTAATAACTTAAATGTGATATGGTTGCTGTAATACATACTGTGTGAATATCTTAATTAACCTCTTTCAGGTAGGTGATAATTAAAAGATTTAAATTTACAGTTTCAATTTCTGCTTAGAAGAATGATGTCAGTGTTCTAGCAATAGTGATGGCATCCCATTGTAAATGCAGAACATGATAATGTCTGTACAAGTGAATCTATATTCTATGTGCTAGTTTTCAATGGTGCAAGTTTATAACCGAAGCTGGGTTTAACAGATGCTTTCTGACTTCTGAAAACATCATAAAAATCCTTCCTAAAGTGAACAAACTAAAGTTACAAGTAGGT
The DNA here is from genome assembly GCF_028885625.2 of Pongo pygmaeus. Taxonomy (NCBI): domain Eukaryota; kingdom Metazoa; phylum Chordata; class Mammalia; order Primates; family Hominidae; genus Pongo; species Pongo pygmaeus. The sequence goes on from NC_072377.2 coordinate 86,996,593, forward strand.
GACACCAGTTGTTTTTTCCCTTTATGCATGATGAACTTCATGAAGCATTAACTCCTGAGGTATATTTGTTTCTGGACCATACAACTTACATCCTCTTTCAAAGGCAGCTACCATCTGCTTTACAACTTCATCGAAAAACAGTGTAGCAAGCTGAGAGTGTAGAAGAAATTGAAATTCAAAAGAAATTGAATTTCAAAAGAAATTGAAAAATCAGAGGTACATATTTTTGAGTAGCCTGGAAGACCTGGGCTAAAACGCTAGTCTCCAAATGATTGAGAAGTTTCCCATCAATACAGGATGCCTTTCCGAAATGAGGTTTCACCAAGGTTACTACTGATGTATATTGCCCCAACACAGGTGGAAACCCAATTTCTAATTGTGTTTTACAATATCTGGATCTCTCTGATACTACATCTGATGTTTTACACCAAGGAATGAAATGCTTATAATCCTCTATTCCTGATACTACATCATGCATTTCCTTCATGTTTCCTGAATGTCTTAAAATTCTTCTCTCTGAATATTCTTTCCTTTTGTTTATTAATGGTGCCGCAATTTTGAAGAAAGTTCTTACACATATCTCCTTAGGCAAAATTGAGGTATGTAGTAGAAGAGTTCTGCTCATCAGTATACCACAGGAAGCTAAATATCTGACATTCTGCACAGACCCCTGCACTGAAGCCCACACTCCGACCACTGTAGCCGACTTCAGATGGCATCCCAAGACCACCCTTCTCAAGGCTGCCTGACCAGTCCAAGCTGCCATGATAGACTCCTCTCCAGCCCTTTTATAAGACATGAATCCATTCATAAGGGCAGAGCCTTCATCACTTAATTACTTCCCCAAAAGGCTCCACCTCTTAATATCACCTCATTGGGGATTAAGCTTCAACATGAATTTTGGAGGGTCACCATCATTCAAACCATATCAATCTGTTTATCTGTTGTTTAGTTGTAAACTGGCATAGAAAGCCAAATGAAGTATGAGGGACTTTATTCATGGTCACTGTATTTGCCCACTGTGTATCTCATCAGGATTTCTCTATATATCCTCTTTCCTGGAGTTTCTTTTAGTGCAAGGTTTACCTACGCTACATGATAGCTATAGGAAAAACTCCTGGTATTTCAAGCTAATGTTTGTGAAGAACATCCCCCGTATCTTAAGACTTGCAAAATAAATAGCATTCCACTCAAAAGACATCTTGCAATACTGGTATAGTTAGCTATAAGAATATCAAGCAATATAAGGTAGGAGACCTGGGTTCAGGTTTCAACTGTGTAATTTACTAAACCATATGACTTTTTAACCTCTTTCAAATCTGTCTCCTTCTTTCCATGCCTCCTTCACTGCTTTGATTTAAGCCCTTCTTACATAGCTCCCTTTCAGACTTCACTCCAGTACAGCTGCCAGAGTGATCCTTCTAAGATGTTAATCAGTGTCAAGTCTTTTTAATGAGTCCCTACAGTTCTCAAGATAAAGTTCAAACCCCTGAATTTAGTATACACAGGCTTTCATGAGCTGCGCTTTCCCTAACTCCCTAGTCCTAAGATTGTAAAGTGAGACAGGCTGTTAGCAAAATGCAGCTCACGTATGTGTTTGGTCGAGTTTGCACTGTTTTTTTTTTTTTAATTTTGTACCATCATTAATTTAAAAATTGAAACCTTTTATGGCTTTGGAAACTAGAAGATATTCCCTCACATGGTGGCAATTGGTTATACTGACCGTTCTCTTTAGAATGGACATTCACTCTTAAATTTACTACAGTTTCCACCCACAAAGTTTTACCCCCTTATGTAACTTGTGGGCAATTTGCATTCGTCTCTGGCCTCATCTCTAACCACTTTTTTATGTTCATCATTTATAGCACTGAACTATGCCAAGTTCCTCCAATGTTGTCTGATTACCTTTGCCTGGAATTCTCTCCTGCCCTTTTCATTTCTTTGTCTCACTAAAAGTGCCAAGTAACAAAGGTATTCCCCCACCAAAGGGGACTATCTGCTTTTGATTAGCTACCTTCTATAGAAGTTGACTGCCTGGACAGATCATTGTCCAAAGACAACAAAAGACTCATCCATTAGGCACCCGGTGCCATTTAACAGGAAGGAAATATTGGTGCTTCAAGGAGGGCATTTATTTAGCCTTAATACTAGCCTATTTGGCATCATAAGTAAGAGAAAGAAAAGATGAAGAAATATGTCAGAAATAGATTCTGATTCAAATGCTACAATTGGGGTTAGTTACCATTAAATAGCAGAATAGAAAATGGATGACTCCTATGGCAAATGGTTTGGGGAGAGACAATGTCGAAGTTGCTTGGCATGACAATGAGTGCCTTAAAACCATTTGGCCTAGAAGTTTCACCTGCAGGAATTTATCCAAGGAAAATAACCATGAATGTACGCAACTAACTGAATGATATTTATAATAGCAAAAAAGAAAAGAAGCAATTTAAATGTCCAACATTAGAAAATTGGTTAAGTGATTAGTTTTAAGACAGTACTTCTTAAAGTATAGGATTCCATAGGAGTGTGTTGACAACCATGTCAGAAAAGCCCGAAGCTCTTCATCACCACTTCAATCGGAGTAGTTTCAGTTTTATGTGTTGTACATATTAAGGTTCCATGTGAGACTTTGTTTAGGAAAAAAAAAAATCTGATCATAAAAATAAAAATTTGAACCGAGCGTGGTGGCTCACGCCTGTAATCCCAGCACTTTTGGAGACCGAGGCAGGTGGATCACGAGGTCAGGAGATCGAGACCATCCTGGCTAACACGGTGAAACCCCATCTGTACTAAAAATACAAAAAATTAGCCGGGCATGGTGGCGAGCGCCTGTAGTCCCAGCTACTTGGGAGGCTGAGACAGGAGAGTGGCACGAACCTGGGAGGTGGAGCTTGCAGTGAGCTGAGATTGCGCCACTGCACTCCAGCCTGGGCGACAGAGCAAGATGCCGTCTCAAAAAATAAAATAAAATAAAAATTTGAAAACCATTGGACTCTGTAAATTCTAGTAACTTATACGACAATATATATTTGGAAACATGTATGTTAACAGCTCAGGTTATCTTTGGGTAGTGACTTTTTTGTTTGTTTGTTTTTGCTTGGATTTGTCTGTGTTTTCCATATTGTCTACAGCAAACATGGTACTTCTGTAGCCAGACCAGAAAAAAATGGTTTTTGCAAAAAAACAAAAACAGAATTGATAACAAATAGTCCACAAGCCACTGAAAATTCTCCAGCTTACCATTTTTGGCATTCAAATAATAGGTTTGTAAACCTGCTGTAGTTATGAAATGTTTCCTACTAAGTATCATAGGTTATAAAGAACGTTGAAGATACAGTTCAACACCCTCATTTTACATTTGAAGAAACTATGTCCAAAATGTTTCACTTTGTCAAAGCTAGAGCTGGGACCTCATGGTCTTCTGATTCCATTGCCTTTTCTGCTATCCACCTAATTTATAAAATGTATATTCATAATTCTTATTTCTTCCATTTATGTCTACCTAGTTGGAGCATTCATCATTGTGTTACTACTTTTTCCTTTGAGTGAAAACTAATATTTTTGAGGTGCCAGTGATAAAAATTTCTCTGTTTAAAAAAATTTGTCACAAACTAGGACATTAAAACAGGTCCAAAAGCTCTCATATAACTAATTGTTCTGATTTACACAATTGGAGTTTTATAATTGACTTTATTCCACTAATTCATTAAATGTGTATGTTTAGTCAAATTTATAATTTCGAATTGAACTAAATTGACTCCAAATATTCTTACTGTTTTCATTCTCTCTTGGCATCTACAAGGAAGACATTAGAACATGTTCCATGTGCCCCACCTTCCTTCTCAGACATGAATGTACTTGTGAAGCACTCTGTCTTGTATTTTAGGGTCTTAACTCATCTCGGAGTTATCTTACTATGATCACATTGATCTAACCCCCAAAGTAATGGCTCTGTGTAATATTTTCTACATATGTATGTATGTCAGGACTTTCCCATGGTTTCTTTCACATTTTAATGTTGAGAAGTGAAAACTGGGTATCCAGTCAAGCTTGGAGAGTCTGAAGAAATAGTATGAGGTAATGTGTTTCAAATAAAGGAAAATGAGAAGATGCATAAACTTAAGTCACTTCCCAAAAACCTTCTACCAACCCAGAGCAAAAAAAAAAAAAAAAGTGAATAATTCATGATGAAAGGTAATCAAATACATAAAATACATAGAAGTTTTTAAGGTGAAATTGATATAGTTTGTTATTGATGATCCTATTCATGAAAAAACTTAGAAAAGAGGGACTTTGTAGAGCACTTTGATGTTTAATTATTCTGGTAAAAAGGGAAGTCAATATACCCTATAACATATTAGATCTATAACCAACCGCACAATATTGTACCTTAACTCAGTGACTAAGAATTTTTTTAACCATTTTCTCTAAGAATCCTAATGTTTTAATTTACTTAAAATGTAAATCTTTCAGATGTGTATCTCACAGAGAACATTTTGCTTAAAAGAATTGTAATTAAAACTGAAATCATTTATAAAGTTGTTTTTACCAAAATAATTCCTTTGAGCATCACATGTAGGAAATTTGGGGTGAATTTTTAAATATTTTTAAATGTCATAGTTTTATGACCTCTTCTGATTTAGTCATTCTCATTGTTTTAATGCACTTGGGCTGTTGTTCATTTACTCTAGGATTGAGCATAGAAGCTCATAGATGTAAAATGGAATTTAATTTGTAAACAATCAATTTAATAACTTGAATTTCATGTAAATATATTTTCTCATGATTAAACCTTTGTTGACATAATATGTCAGTGTTTCCAAGGAAGCAGTCACATTTAGGAGTAACTATGCTATTAGCTAAAAATTTCAATATAGAAATATTATTGTGACACCTCTTAAAGTTTTAAGTTAAATACTTATAGTATATACTATTAGAATAGCACTACCTGATTATTTTCTAGATATTTAAGAATAATATTTTATGTATATATTAAACAGTACAGTTTTCAAAGCACACACAGATTATTTCATTTAGTTTTGACATATACCCTGTGAAAGACAGCAATGAGGAAGATTATTTAAAAATTAGGATAGTGAGACTAGTGACAGACTCAAAATTTCATGGCTGTTATTTGATAGGGCAGGCCTAGAACCTGGTGCTTGCCCAGGATTATTTCTGCTTATCTTTTAACCTCTATAAATGAAGACGTATACCCTAGAATTGTTTACAGCTTAATAAAAAGCAAGTTGCAGAATTGTACATATGTTATAAAGCAAATAATATAAACAAAAAAAACAAATATTTTCCATTGTTACCTAAATAAATGTGTAGATGGTTACATATAAACTGTTAAGATTGGTTATCTCTGGGGTATGTGGGGCTGGAATTGACACTGAGGGGTGTTTCAAAGGGGATTCTAGCCTTATCTGAAATACAATCTAAATATATTTCTGTATGGCTTGTGAAGTTAAAAATTTTTCATTTAACTTTAAGGAATATACAGGTAGACTATGAGAGTTACTGAACTATACCAGGAAGGAGTGGGAATGGATAGAGAGGTAAATGGAAGAGTCGCTGCTGTTTCATGAATAAAAACAGGTCATTACACTGTCTTTGGAATCCCTATGTAATTATTTTATGTCTTGTTGTAACCTACTGGTTGGCAGAAATAAAGGAATCAAAAGAGCATCTTTTCAGAATCATTCTAATTTGTTCATAGTTTTGGGAAATATTCAGCAAAGATAAACTGGCCATGGTGCCATATTGTGCAACAAATTAATATCAGTCAAGGGGGGGTTGTTTGTTTCATTGACAATAGCACTGGTAAATTAAAAGTAATAAATTCAGTTGAAAACCACGTGTAATTCTGAGTCGTATATGTTCCGATCCCATTGGTAACTCCTTTGGGCTCTGTTCAGCGGGGCGGAGGCATGGTTCATGATTCCCTCCATTGTCACTTCACCCTCCTGGAATGTAGCAACTGATTTTCAAAAGCTGAAACCATGACTTTTCACAGGAGCTTGTTATTCCTTTTTTCAAAGTTTGTTTGAATCAGAGTGGGATTAGTCTAAGATATCCCCTGTGCTTGGCATGTGTTCCTTTAGAAAAGCTAGCTGATCCAGCCCTTAATTCCTGGTTAGTAAGATAATAGACATAGCTGGGTGAGGTTCTAAAGATGGAATAATTTGGCACAACACATCTCTGACTGAAATCTAAATGTGACTCTTGAGACCAATGGACTGAATTTGTCTGTCTGCGTGAATTTCACTTTCCTTTCTCAATTAATCAACTTCGTGTCTGAAGTGTCTAAAAGAAGCTCTTCTCTAACTTTTCTGGCTCACACATTTACTTTTCTGTCTGACAGCTTGTCACCTTTATTCTAGGCCCAAAGCATCCAACAAGTAGTTTTTGCCCTTGCTTAGTGGCTCTCTGATATGATTTTCCAAAATGTACACTTTATAATCCAGGAAATCCTCTACATTCATGATAGCCATAACAGTGATGGCAATAATAAGAGCAGCTAACATTTATTTAGCCCCACGTGATTATGGGGGCTGGCAAGTCTGAAATATGTCTGGCAAGCAGGCTGGCTGGAAACTCAAATAGGAGTTAATGCTGCAGTCTTGAGGCAGAATTTCTTCTCTTGGAATCCTCAGTTTTTGCCCTTAAGGGCTTTCAACTGACTGGATGAAGCCCACCCATATTTTTTAAGGTAATATCCCTTACTGAAAGTCAAGTGATTGAATATATTAACTACATCAACAAAATGGCTTCATAGCAACACCTAGAATAATGTTTTATTGAATAACTAGGTACTCTTACCTAACCAGTTGACATATAAAACTAACCATCACAAGCTAGGAACACAAAGTACATGAGAAGATTGAGAAGGAATGTTGAGAGAGGTGGACAATGGGAGGTTATTGCAATAATGCAGATAACTGACGATGTGCACCTAAAGTAGTTGAGGACTAGATGAAAATTATGGGACGAATCTAAACAATGTGAAAGAGGTAGAGTTGACGGTATCTGGTGACCATTTGGACAAATAATGTAATCAGTAGTAGGAGACTGCCACCAATAATAAATTCATTGACCATCAGTTTTCTAGTCTGGCCTGTGAAGGATTAAGATTCGTGTATGTTGTGTATCTAGGATTTGTTAGGCATACTGCCTCGGTGTAATGACACAGAGTTTTTGAATGACTCTTCTCCAGCCCATTCTCCTGCCCTCTTACCCTGCCTTTTCACATCAACATATTCTGAGGAAATTGAAAAAGAAGGTCATAAATTTTGAAAAGATCCATTAGTAGGCTTGGCATTCTGCCCATTCATAACATTTCAGGGACAATATGAGAAAAGAAGAGAAACATCTTTTGTACAAAATCATTGGCTGAAACTTAGCCATCTTGATTTACAAACAATCTAAAACCCAATATCCTAGTGTAACAGAGAGAGAATAGCACAGCTTTCTATGCCTTATTTCACAAATGTTAATGTGAAGGAGAAAAATAAAGCAAGTTAATTTTATTAATGTTGATATTTGACTATGCCAACCAGAAAACTTACTATTTTATAATTTACAATAGTTTTATTTGCTTACATTATAAATGATCCAGAATGGAGATGGAGAGAGGTACATAGAAATCTAATCATAAAATCTTCATGATACATTTCCATCCATGTAATATTCAAAAGACTGGAATTGCTCTCAATGTTTTGACCATCTGTATAGTGTTAAGTTCCTCCCAAAAATGTGTAATTTTTTTTACTTGAACATATTTCAAATGAATGAATAAATGCATGTCATATATTCATCTTTTCAAAAAACAGTTTTTTAGTTTGTTGATTTTCTCAATTGTTTTCAATTTTATTGATTTCTGCCCTAATATTTATTATTTCTTTTCTTCTGCTTACTGTAGGCTTAAACTGCTCTTCTTTCTCTAGTTTACTAAGATGAAAGCATAGGTTATTATAGACCTTAGACCTTCTTTTCAAATATATGCATTTAAGGCTATAAATTTCCTCTCTAAGCACTGCTTTCATTGCATCCCACACACACAGTTTGATGACTTGTATTTTAATTTTCATGTACTTCAAAATATTGAGTGTCTTCTTGACCCATATGTTCCGAAGTATATTAATCTCCAAATATTTTGGGATTTTTTCTGCTATCTTTCTATTACTGATTTCTAGTTTCATTTTCATTGTGGCTTAAGAACACACTTTTTATGATTTCTGTTCTTCTTAATTTGCTGTTTTTTATGGCACAGAATGTGGTCTGTCTCTGAATGTTCCATGTGAGCTTGAGAAGAATGTATATCATGCAGGTGTTGGATGGAAGATTCTATAAATGTCAATTAATCAAGTTTATTGATAATGCTTTTCAGGACAACTACATCCTTTCTGATTTTTTGCCTACTTGACCATATCAGTTACTGAAAGCAGAGTATTGAAGCCTCCAACTCCAATAATGCATTTGTCTTATTCACCTTTCACTTCTATCAGTTTTGCCTTGTGTATTTTGACATGCTTGTTAGTTGCATACAGGCTTAAGATTATTATGTGTTCTTGTCTATTATGTCTTATTTGACTGAAAAAGTCTTTATTTCTCCTTCACTATTGAAAGATAATTTCACTGAATATAGAATTCTAGGCTGGTGGGTTTCTTTCTTTCAACAACACTTTAAGTATTTCCCTCCAATCTCTTTTTGTTTACATGGCTTCTGATGTCCACTGTAAATCATACCTTGTTTCTGTGTATGTAAGATATTTTTTACCCTCTGGCTTCTTTCAACATTTTCTATTTGATTTGGGTTTTCTTTAGTTTTTAATATGACATGCCTAGGGATATGTTGGTTGAGTTTCCGCTATGGTGTTCTCTAGGCTTCCTGGATATCTGAATTTTGTGACTGGCATTATTTTTAGAAAATTCTTGATAATTATTACTTCAAATATTTTTTCTACTCTGTTTTCTTTTTCTTCTTCTGGTATTCTAATTATATATATACCTTTTGAAATTGTCTCACAGTTCTTGGATATTCTGTTCTATTTTTTCATTCTTTTATCTCTTTCAGTTTATATCATTTTTTGTTGACCTGTTTTTAAGCTTACTGATTATTTCATTAACTGTATTCATTCTACTGATGAGCCCATCAAAGGTATTCTACAGTTCTGTTACAGTGCTTTTGATTTCTAGCATTTCATTTTGATTCTTTCCTGGAGTTTCCCTGTCTCTACTTACATTACCCATCTGTTTTTGCATATAGTCTACTTTTTCCATTAGTATCCTTAATATATTAATCATAATTACTTTACCGTGTCTGATGACTTGAACATCTGTGTCATATTTGAGTATGGTTTTGATGCTTGTTTCTACTATTAAACTATGTTTTATTCCTTGCTTTCTGGAATACCTTGTAATTTTCTGTTGAAAGCTGGACATGTATCAGGTGATAGGAACTGAAGAGAATAGACTTTTAGTGTGAAGATGAGCATTTGGGTAAGAATTGTGCTATATTTAATGTTTGTTGTAGCTGTAGGTGTCAGAAGCTTCAAATTCCCTCCTGCTGTCCTTGCTTTTGTCTCCACTGTGAAATTTTGGCTTTCCTAAATTCTTCTCAGAGATAGTCTGCATCTTTCAGCTCTTTCAACTGCAGTCCACTGTTATAATACTGGAGTCCTTTTGGTGTGGTGGTATGATGTGGGAGAAAAGCATTCTCGATTTTTGTGATTAAATCTTAGTCTTTTAGCTGACCTGTACCTTGGGGACTGTGACCTCTACAAGTATTTCTCTGGTTTTGTACCTTTTTTCCCCTCTTAGGTGAAACAAGTTGGTAGAGGAGGTTGAAACATGAGCAATATACATATCCCACGTGGGGCAGGGTTCACTTCTTTCCTAGAGAATAGGCCTTTGTTATGGAGAAGGACCTGGGCATATTTCACCATGATGACTCTCCCCCTGGCAGAATTAGGAGAAGCTCTTTCTTGGATCTTTACCATGAAAATCTGGTGGTGTTCTTGGACATAAACTGTAGGATAGGATGGAGACTCCCTAAGACTGTGGCCTCCAGGAGTTTCTCACTCTCATGCTAGTCTACGTTAAGTCTCTAGCAGTTCATTAAAATTCCCATTTGAGTGTTCCTATCCATTTTTGGCTCCAGTGGCCTCTACCCCAGGTAACCACATCTCAGTTGTGACTCTGGGTTTGTCTTTCTCCAGATTTTTGGATGGTGGTTTGCTCTGCAACCTCAGTTATCTAATTGGTATAAAAAAAGTAATTGATTTTCAGTTTGTTCAGCTTTTTCTTGTTAGGGTAGGAGTAAAGATTATCTTTACGTATTGAATATCTCCTTCATGTAATAAATTTATTTAATCCATAAATAAATGGAAAGCCACAATATTCTTATTTTGACTTATATATACATTGTATAGACTTATATATAAAGTGGAGACCCTTTTATTAATTCTATTTAAGAAAATAGAAACTTAAATATATTTTATTCATTTTATAAATATTTATAACATTACTACTATTATATATCTTAAGTATTCTGATCATATTCTGCACTATGTGATTTGTAAAGATTATCTGCTAAAAATCAATCTTTGGGTAGTTGGACACTGTAAAACATACTATTAAGGCCCAACCTGGTGTTGCTTGTCTGAAAAATAATTTAAAAGAATATGTTTCACTTTATCTGTTACTCACTTAAAGGGAAAATTTTCATTCTGACTTCTTGTTTAAGAGTTCATATGTAGCAATTTAGAGAGTTTAGGGATTTTCTAAATTAGTACAAAGAAGTCCAAGTTCTCCACAATTTTTTCCCTAATTAAATAAATTGAATTTTTATCCTTTTGTCAATGCCCACTATGCAGAGATCTGTAAAGTGCTGTGCTACAAAATTACCACCCTTTATGAATAATGGCAGGTAAAGACTTACTCTTCCTTAGGCATTATAATGTGCCTTTATTGCAGGGGAAATGTAGTATACCCACAAAATCATTACTTTGTTGTTTTGTTGGGTTTTGTATTTTTATTCAGCTTACATAGATTATTTATGTGTTTTCAAAACTTTAAAATCAACAGATGAATGTGAATACATTCTGGTAGAAAATAAAGTGAACTTTGCTGGTATCTTGTAATCTCTCTAAACATTTATGTATGTAAATATTTGTGTATCTTTTTTTTTTCTGAAATGTATGACAGTTCTCAAAAGCAATACAAAAGAAACAAACAAAAATCATCGGAGGCACCCCAGTGAACTGGAAAACTTAAAGGATGAGAGTTTAAAGACAGGTTCTAAGCCTTGATTTGCCACAAGTTTGTGTGACTTTGAGCTCCTTTACCACCCCATCCCCCTTTTAAAATATCAACCATAAATGAGAATACTGCACTAGGTAATTAGTAAGAGCACTTTCAGCTCATAAATTGTATAATTCTACGTCACAATCCACACTGAGATTATTATCTTTAAAAAATTGGTCATTTTTCTATAAAATTTGCCTGTTTCCTTTGTATATTTTTTCTTTGAGTTGGAAAGGATAAGAAAGAACAATGAAAAAAATAATACCTTAAGCATAATAGCAATGCTTTTCTTAGATCAAAATCTATTAGTGGACTTACATGTAAGCCAGGTAAATAGATGCTTACATAGAATAGCTGGTGGGACAGCAGAATAGAATAATATTCCCTCACACTTCATCTGCCTTTGTGCCACAGTGCTATGTGTGCTCTACTTCTTTAGATTAAGACAGCTGGGCCTGTTTTTTTTCAAATTCATGTGTACCTGACTACTTACCGACTTTATCAGCCAAGTCATCTTAATTTATTAGGTGCTTTCTTCTGTAACAGCTCATTTGGAGGCACTATATGTTACAACTTTTGATTTGGACATAATGATAAGAGAAGACAACTGGATTCTGAGGCACTGCTCAGGCAGGGTAAATGTTGACTTCAGATATAGTTCAGATGGATGGATGGATGGATAGATAGGTAGATAGATAGATAGATAGATAGAGTTATATGTATGTTTATATTTATATAAATATATGTTGTATGTGTATTTCTGTGTGTGTGTGTGTGTGTGTGTGTGTGTGTGTGTATTTTACAGTGTAGTAGAAAGTGTAGGACTGGAGGACATCTTGTAAATGAGATATCAAGAAAGGTGAAGTAAGACCAGCAAACTTTGTAGAGAAAAAAATGTAAACTTTATTATTTCTTATAGAGCAGCATCTCATAGAGTTTGTTCCTTGATATGGTAAAAATTGCCTGGCAAATAACAGGTTCCCTTGTCATGTGCTTTTGGGAAACTTCGCAGGCTATAGCCCTTGCCTAAGATTCACGGTGCACATTGTCATGTTGGCATTATTGAACCAACATTTTCCAAATGTGTTTGAATTGAGAACCCCTTTTACTGGAGTGTGTCATGGAATTTTGGAAAACAATGGCCCTGAGCAGTTTCTGATTATAATTATTATAGTTTCTGCTAAGCATCCGTCAGTATAATTGGGATTGACTAAATGTTTTTCTGCTGAAGAATTCAGCATTCCATGTTATTCCTTACCCACAAACTTAAGCTCAAAATCTAATTTAAAACAAATTTTTAAATATACATTTGACTTACCCACTGTTTGTTTTATGGTAATGAAATAGCAATATTCTATTTTGTAAAGAAAACATTTTGAGTAGTACTATATTCCCCAAATTCATGAAATTATTTAACTTTTGTAAATAAAATTAATGAATAGTTCCGCAAGTTAAACAAAGCAGTAATTTTTCTTTATTCTCACTGTTACAGGCTAGTTAATATCCCAGTAGACTGAATACACAAGAAACTCTTTTCCTTTTTCTTTTTTAACTTAGTTGTTTGAGCAATAGCATATTAACTAAATGGTTTTTTTAATAAATTCATAATTTAATCAAATATGTGTTTTTCTTATTTATTTTCTAGATTAGATGACAAAACTACATTTTGGATTTCTCTTAGTTTTTATGAAAAGAAGAAGTTAAGTCTTAATCTTATTGTAGATGTGATGACAGGATAAAATGCTCTTTTAAATCTCTGTATATGGTAATCTAGGTATAATTAGTCACAATTGTCATAAACAATAGAAATAACAATGAGATTTATTATAGACCTTTTTTTTACTCAATGTAATTTTATTTAACAATTATAATTTTACATGTCAATAAGGATGTGGAACTCAGGATTTGTCAGCTGACTAAGACTACCTTCCCATTGTTTTCTTCCCAGACCAGAGACTTTGTCTCTAGCTGTGAACCCTGTAGTAGACATTCTTTACTCTTTCTTATTTACTGCCAGTCATATTTCTCTTATGTATCACCATAATGTCTTTCTTCCCTTCCGAAGGAAATGATATTCTTTTCTATGACCAAAAGTCAACAACTCTAACTCCTAGTATAATACTACACTATGCTTAACCTATCAGTGCTTTTCTCAAGTTGGACTTACAGAAATTACTCACATATATCTGTCATCTCATCCATTCATCCCTTCACATTTCTTCACATTTGTTTTTTCCTCTTTTCTTTTTCTGTCTTTTTTTGTTGTTGTTTAAACTGCTGTCTTTGAAAATTCTTATTCCTTCACATCTTTTATAATTTAACCCATCAAAAGTTACCTCTTCTAATCAGACTTTCTTGGAAATCATGAGAACAATCTCTCTTTTCTCTTTGAGCTTGTAGGCTTCTAAGCACATCCTTTAATATTGAACCCATTTCGCCCTATATTTATGTATGTGTCTTCCCTCCATTATCAGTTTGTAAATTTCAGGCAGCGATAGCACTCCTGCATTTTCTGTATTTCATGGCACTTAGCATGATACTTGTACATTGAGTGAAAGGTGTGCAACAGATTTTTTTGAATTGATAAATGAGTGAATGAATGTGTTTTTACGTCAGATCCTATAAGAAAAAGAATGTACAAGTACAGAAGCAATTCTGGTTTTGAACAGAGTAGATTGCAAAAGATACTTTTAAATTAAAACTATAAAAATAACTTATGTATCAGTATTCTTTAAAAAGTTGGTTTTATTTTAAAAATTGTAGGTACCAATGACATTAATAGCTAACTAATTCTTCTGGTTTCTTTTAAAATCAAAAAAAAAATAAAATAAAAAAATAAAATCTCTTTTCCAAAATGTTCAAGGAGTTTGACTTTTGTTTTTTTTCTCTCTCTCTTTTAATCATAAATAGGTATAAACAGTGCTTTAAATACTCTGAGTACTAAAGAACAAAATTATGACAAAAAGAAAATGACCATGACTAATTTTCAATAGTATCTGTTGGTAGCAACCAGATACACTTGCATTCTAACGAGTGGCATGTATTTGTACAAAAGTTTCTAAGTACACAAGAGGAACTTGCAGGTCATTTTTTGCCAAATAGTATTTTGTGCCAAAGAAATATAATTAAAAGATAATGAGGATGATAGATTCAGTTGTTGAATTTCTAGAAATTTAAAATGTTGGTATTTTGAACAAAAAAATATAAAGTTATGAAATAGTTCAAAGATAGAATGATAAAAATAGCTTTACCGATTACTTTAGCTGTATTGTACTCTGAAAAGTCATGTGCTCCAATTACTCATGACTGTCAGTTAAACTTCTGGTGAACTGGCTAAACAAAAATGTTTTAGGAGCATTGGATAGCTATGTAATATTTTACTAAAAAGAATTAGTGTGTCTTATGAGAATCGTGGGTGCAGATTGCCATTAGCAGCAAATTCTGTCTACCCCAGTAGCTTTTTAGGAATTAATTGAGAAGACTTCTGGTTGCCTTATTAGTTCATAGGCAAATAATAATAAAACTAACATAGTTATGGTTAAAAGATCATGTATCAAAAATAAAACATAAAATACAATATCAGGGATAAGGCCTGAATTTTAGGTATTCATAATTTACTAGTGATGTATTACTAGTTCATGTAAATTTAGTTAGCTTTAGCTTTTATGATAATGCTTTTTTTCTAGCACTCACTTTTTAAAGTGTGATTTTATGGAATAAGAGGTTTCTTGGAAGCACCCTGTGGTGATATGATAAAAATCCTTGAATCCATTTAGATAGGTTAATAGCAAAATTAGTAGACAAATAGTGCTTCCCTGGAGTTCTGGAGCATCATTTCTCAAAGTTTTTTATGTTAAGCATTATATCTTAGAAGGTTGGTAAATGCTAAATAAGGAAGAGAGTGAGGAGTTTGCAGACTCTTCAAATATAGGAAACAATGCACTGAGTAAAAGTAAAAGGATTTCTTAAATCTTTTCATATACTAATGTGCGTCATGAACTCTCAAGAGGGACATATAGTGAGTAGCACTTGCAAAAATTATTTGACCACCAAACCACTTTTAACTGAACATCACTTACCAGTATGGAACATGTTTTCTGAAACACTGTCTTCCTAAGTGTTTGTAAGTGAGAAAAAAATAAAAATGATATGCATATAGAATAATCTACCTTACATATCTGTCATAAAATGTTGTATATAATAAGATGCCATGAGAAAAGGCACCCACTTTGTCATCATAGAGCTTACATGTTAGGGGAAAAACTTTATAAATAAGCTGACAGATAAAATAAATAATTGTACTCCATGATATATGCTATGAGGGAAACAAACAGGGAGTTGAGATAGGGAAGTGCGGAATGAATCTGCCCTAGGTAAGATGGTCAGGAAGGACTCCAGGCGGGTAATATTTAAGCTGCATGTAAACAGAAAGTACTCATCTTTTTAGAGGTGAGGTATTCCATGAAGAAAGAAGAACATGCAGAGGCTCCAAGGTGGGAAGAAACTGGCCATGTTTAGATAGAAGCATACACAGGAAGTAACACACACACGCACGCACACGCACAAATATGCACATGCACAAGCCTATCTAGCATGGAGAGGTAAGCAGGATCCAGATCATGCAGAGCCTGGATGCCAAAATGAGAGAGTTTGGAATTTATTCTGTATACTTTGGGAAGCTTTTGCAGGGTTTTAAAGAGTGAACTGTGTTATTTGATTTACATTGTGAGAAGATCACTTTTTCTATTCTAAGGTAGATTGATTAAAAGTGGCCAAGAGTAGAACTTCAGAGGACCAGTTAGGAGGCTGTTGTAATCCAGATGAGAGATGAAAGGGATACTGTGTTATCAGACTGAAGATAGAGTTTGATGCTTTCCAGTGGGAGATAAGAGGGAAGCAGCAAATAAGCATGACCTTGATCTCCTTTTCTTCCTCGTCTCTCCTTTCCAAATAGCACAACCAGAGATATTTAGCACCACTGCTTTATGCCAAAGTATTAAGTATGTAAGTTACAAATCTCTCTTGAGTTTGACTTTATTTGATGTAATGTTTGGAAGACTTCCAAAATGACCAACAGAGACAATGTGTAAAATCTCTTGAAGTCACATTTTCCCTTTGGCCTGTTTTATTCATCTTATTCTGACACTTTAATTTATTTCAACACACTCTTTCACTTTGAATAAACCTCATTTGCTTTCACCTTAATTATGACAGTCTTGCATAGGACATACAAATGAACAATACATTGATTCTCTAAGAAATAAGAATTTCTTTGACAAGGATATGCCACCATGGCACTCTCTGCCATAGCTGTTTTTATTAGTATCATTTACACTAGCCAGATGTTATTGCCCCTAAATTTAAATCATGCTTAATACCATTTATGGACTTTAAGTCAATGATAAAAAGTTTATTTATTTTATTTTTTGCGGTACATGAATTATATTTTATTAGATGGAAGGAGGTTGTGAAAGTGAGAGCAGAAATTAAAGTGAAAAACAAAATTAAAGAAGAGCAATAAATTAAAAATTTGGCCCTCTGGAAAGATTAAAAACATTGTTTTGGTGAGATTTTGAAAGGAAAGAAATTTGAAACATGGGAAAAGTAATATTAGTAAGAAAAAAGTAACAGAGATTAAAATTATAAATAGAGATTACTGTGAACATTATATACCAATATACTTGAGTCTAAACAGAATAGACAAATTACTAGAAAAAAATACGTGAAGAAGCAGTTTAAAAATTCCCATTAAATAAAAACAATTCGGTGCAATCTTATAGACAATTGCCAACAGACTTGCAAAGAATGGATCATTCAAATTGTACAAAAACCTTGAGCAAATAAAGAATGTATATCTTGGATAATAAAGGGAGATAATATTATTAACAGAAAGGAAAATTACAGGGCAATCTTATATATGCATATAAATGCAGAATTTCTTAACAAAGTATAAGTAAACTGAATATGGTAACATTTCGAAAAATAAAAATCTTTACCAATTTGGAATTATACTAAAAGTGTTAGTGTCATTAAATATTATGTAACAGATCAAAATTTAATGATAAAAAATTTAAAACAAGACTAAGTTATTGAGGAACCTCTTTTGTATAGAGTGTTTGTGCTACACAGAAGTATTGTGAAGATTAATTTTAACTTCACCTATTCAAATTTAAATTACGTACTTTTATATGTTAGCCAAATTTTATGTTAATGAGGATTGTAGAGAAGTTAGAGAAGTTTGTTTAGTATTTGCCACATGTGCATTTCCAAACTGAATTTCTTCAAAACAGGATGCTTAGGAGGAACATTTTCTCTTGAGTTTTCTACGATTATTAAATGAATACACCAATACATATTTTAAATAGCTATTAATATCAGTTAACAGAAATAACAAGTATTTTTGTTTTGGAGCTTGGTTGTGAAGAAGAAATACCTAATAGTGAAATTTATTAAATTTTAAATAATATTATAGAGTAAGATTATATAATGCTTTAAAAGTAGACTTAGATATATGTGACTTAAGTATAATAGTAGGCCTAGTTTTTGTTATTTCTCTTTGGTACTGAAATTGTTAAATAGAAACATGAATATATGTGAAGATATGTCTTTTCATACGCACTTCAAGTTCTCATTATTTCTCATCTTATTTATTATCTTTTACTCCTACTGCAGCTCTCTGCTCCCATCTCCAAGCAAGTCTCCACCTTGCTGCCGTAAACAGCAGATTAACAGAATCATTAGCAAAAGATTTTGTCTTTCTAAAAATTTATGCCATTCCTATTTGAAATGTATTTGGTTTAAAATACAAACTTTTTCTCTTGCCATGTAGGACCTTTTAATGCATCATTTCTTTATGTCTCTGCCTTACACAGCAGAAGCATATTATCATTATCATTACCATTTTGCACTTTAGGAGATTGAAGCTTAGAGAGGTTAAATAAGTTCAACAAAGTCATAAAGCATATAAATGACAGTATAAATTACACACTGTATGAATCCAGTCCTTTGAAGTTTGTTGAAAACCGTCTATGGCACCATAAATGTTCTATGTGTGTTGAAAAAAAAGCCTGTCTACAATTGGGTGAACTTTTATATACATATGTATTTTTTTCAATTGATCAAATTTATTACTCTTGTTATTAAGATTTTCCGCATTCTACGCATTTCCCTCTGTTTATCCTATGAAAAGAAATTTGGTAAAATCTCCCTTATCTCTTTGTAGTTGTCAATCTAAAGCTGTATAATTTGATCACATAGTTTTATCTTCCTGAAGAAGAGAATCTTTCATTATTATAAAATGACTCTCAGTATTTATCATGTTTTTATCTCAGTCTGTTTAATCTGATACTAATACAGCCACATGAGCATTCTTTTGATTAGTGTTTCCCTGGTATATCTGTTTTTTCACCCTTGTTACTTTCTAACTTTATGTGTCCTTACATTTTAGAAATCTCTCTGGCATAGTACATTAAATGGATTTTTTCTTAATCTCATCTGGTAGTTTTTATCTTTTCTATTTTGGAGGAAATACACTGTTTCTCTTCTTTTAGTATCTTCTCTTAAATTACAACATGCTCTCTTAACTTATGAAAGTATAAAGTCAACCAAGTACCCTTTGCTCTTGTCAGACAACAAACAGGAGTCTTCTGATTTGGAAGACATTAATTCCTTTAAATGTTAGCTCCCTTAACTTCCTTTAATTCCAAGTAACCTGCTAACGTGTATGTTATTTTTATGTCCTTGGAGAAAGTTTAATTCTCTGTTTCTAAAGAATAAGACATTCTTCTTGTTATTTTATATAGTCAATGCTCATTTTAATTTATCTGAAAATTTATAGCTTTCATTTTTTTCTTCTTGCTTTTTAGCCTTATTATCCTAGATTATTTTACATTTGCATGAAGTACATTCTCTAGCGTTTCCTTCAATGAAGTTCCACTGGAAGCAAACTTCCCAATCTTAGTGGACTGAAAATATCTTTATTTCACTTTTGATTTTTGGAAAAAATTCTACTGGAGCTAGAATTCTGAGTTATTTCTTTCAGCATTCAAAGATTTAATTTCATAGAAAGTTGAGAAGTTGGCCAACAGTTTCACAGTCACTCCTTTGGTGGTAATCCATCTTTTCTTACTGACTATTTTTAAGATTGCTCTTATGTCTTTGGTGTTCTGAAGCTTTGATATGATACAACAAAATGTAGGTTTCTTTTTAGTTATTTTGCTTGCAATTTGTGATTTTTGAGGTGAAGGTTTGGTGAAATTCATCAGTTCTGAAAATTTCTCAGCCATTTTTTGTTAAATAGCTCTTCTGCCTCATTCTCCCTATCCCTTCCTTTGTAACTCCAATTAGACTTACGTTGTATCTTCTCACTCTATTTTCCATGTATTTTAACCTCTCTTTTATGTTTGTTACTCTGACTTTTTATGTTGAATTCTCCATAATTCTTCTAGCCTTTCTTTCAGTTTTCTAATTCTCTCTCAAATACGAGCAACTAATCTCTATTAAACTTGACCATTCCATTTTGAATTTCAAGTATCATCTGTTTTATTTTTAGATATTACATGTGTTGTTTTCAAATGTGCTTTGTCATTTTTATAGTTTCCTGTTATCATTTTAAGCTTATCTTTTATTTCTTTAAGTATCATCAACATGGTTATTTTATTGCTGTGTCTGTTAGTTATAATATTTGAAATCTTCACCACCAACTTTTATTGCTTTTGTTTCTACTATTCTTACTTATGTGCTTTGCCTCTTTATGAGTGAAGTGATTATTTACTATGTGATAGCCATTTCATGGAAAATTACTTGTGGAAATTCTTTGAGGCTTAGTATGAAGATGTTTTTCCTGAAAAATATTTGTCTTTGCTTCTGCTATGTACGTACACTATGGGACCACTTTAATGATTTGAGGTTGTTTTGTTTTAAAACTACATGAATTATATTAATTTGGGCTGCAAACATACCCAAGTGATTTGCAAACATAGTTTTTGGTTACAAAGTGAGTCAGTAGTGTCCCACCTTTATAGATGGTCTCCTATTAGACTCTCCACTTTGGACAGGCCCTAGGCTTTGTCTCTCCGTGATGTGCTTCCCAAGTCTGTAAAAATACCTCACTAGCTCTCCAGTGCTATTAAGAAAAAAAAAGTGTATGTATGTTCTCTTTCTCTCTCTCTTTCTTCAATTTTAGTTATTTTAAGCAGGAGATATTAGCTGAACACCTAAACTTTTATATAATTGGATGCAAGCATTCAATTTCATAAGCTTCTGAAACTTAGCAAGAATTGTACTAAAAGTATAACATAGAATAACCTTACAGGCAAAGTTTATTAAATGGATATAGCTGATTATGACACACTAATTTTATCTTTTGTGTGTGTGTGTGTGTGTGTGTGTGTCCTTTTTTTAAAAATTATACTTTAAGTTCTGGGATACATGTGCAGGACATGCATGTTTGTTACATAGGTATACATGTGCCATGGTGGTTTGCTACACCCATCAACCGGTCATCCACATTAGGTATTTCTCCTAATGCTATCCCTCCTCTTGCCCCCACCCCGCAACAGGCCCCGTTGTGTGATGTTCCCCTCCTTGTGCCCATATGTTCTCATTGTTCAACTTCCACTTATGAGTGAGAACATGCAGTGTTTGGTTTTCTGTTCCTGTATTAGTTTGCTGAGAATGATGGTTTCCAGCTTCATCCATGTCCCCTGCAAAGGACATGAACTCATTCTTTTTTATGACTACATAGTATTCCATGGTGTATATGTGCCACATTTTCTTTATCCAGTCTATCATTGATGGGCATTTGGGTTGGTTCCAATTCTTTGCTATTATAAACAGTGCTGCAATAAACATACGTGTGCATGTGTCTTTATAGTGGAATGATTTATAATCCTTTGGGTATATACCCAGTAATGGGATTGCTGGGTCAAATGGTATTTCTGGTTTTGGATCCTTGATGAATTGCCACACTGTCTTCCACAATGATTGAACTAATTTACACTCCCACCAACAGTGTAAAAGTGTTTCTATTTCTCCACATCCTCTCCAGCATCTGTTGTTTCCTGACTTTTTAATGATCACCATTCTTACTGGCGTGAGATGGTATCTCATTGTGGTTTTGATTTGCATTTCTCTAATGCCAGTGATGATGAGCTTTTTTTCCTATGTTTGTTGGCCACATAAATGTCTTCTTTTGAGAAGTGTCTGTTCATATCCTTCACTCACTTTTTGATGGGGTTGTTTTTTTCTTGTTAATTTGTTTGAGTTCCTTGTAGATTCTGGATATTAGACCTTTGTCAGATGGATAGACTGCAAAAATTTTCTCCCATTCTGTAGTTTGCTTGTTCACTCTGATGATAGTTTCTTTCACTGTGCAGAAGCTCTTTAGTTTAATTAGATCCCATTTGTAAATTTTGGCTTTTGTTGCAATTGCTTTTTGGTGTTTTAGTCATGAAGTCTTTGCCCATGCCTATGTCCTGAATGGTATTGCCTAGGTTTTCTTCTAGGGTTTTTATGATTTTAGGTTTTACATTTAAGTCTTTAATCCATCTTGAGTTAATTTTTGTATAAGATATAAGGAAGGGGTCCAGTTTCAGTTTTCTGAGTATGGCTAGCCAGTTTTTCCAACACCATTTATTAAATAGGGAATCCTTTCCCCATTGCTTGTTTTTTTCAGGTTTGTCAAAGATCAGATGGTTGTAGATATGTGGTGTTATGTCTGAGCCCTCTGTTCTGTTCCATTGGTCTATATATCTGTTTTGGTACCAGTACCATGCTCGTTTGGTTACTGTAGACTTGTGGTATCATGGCTTTGTTTACCCTGTGAGGGGAAAACCGCCTACTCAAGCCTCAGTAATGGCAGATGCCCCTCCCCCTACTAAGCTCGAGCGTCCCAGATGGACTTCAGATGACTATTCTGGCAACAAGAATTTCAAGCCACTGGATCCTAGCTTGCTGGGCTCCGTGGGGGTGGGATCCGCTGAGCAAGGCCACTTGGCTCCCTGGCTTACCCCCTTTTTTCCAGGGAAGTGAATGATTCTGTCTCCCTGGTGTTCCAGGAGCCAGTGGGGTACCAAAAAAAAACTCCTGCAGCTAGCTTGGTGTCTGCTCAGATGACCACCCAGTTTTATGCTTCAAACCCAGGGCCATGGTGGTGTAGGCACCCGAGGGAATCTCCTGGTCTGCAGGTTGCGAAGACCATGGGAAAAGTGTAGTGTCTGGGCTGGAGTGCACCGTTCCTCACGGCTTCCCTTGGCTAGTGGAGGGAGTTCCCCGACCCCTTGCGCTTCCCAGGTGACACGATGCCCCACCCTGCTTCAGCTCTCCCTCCGAGGGCTGCACCCACTGTCTAACCAGTCCAAATGAGATGAACCGGGTACCTCAGTTGGAAATGCAGAAATCACCTGGCTTTCGCGTTGGTCTCAATGGAAGCTGCAGACAGGAGCTGTTCTTATTCGGCCATCTTGCCTGGAAACCCTCGATTTTATGTTTAATAGAAAACAAAGATCTTATTCATGGAGAACAGCTCATTAGGGTTCTTGGGATGAGGAGGAATAACATCAACTACAAATATAATAATAGCTAGCACTATTAAGGATTTACAGTGTAACAACTTCTCAAAGTGCTTTACATGCATTACGTTTTTTAATCCTTATAATAATTCAGTGGGATAGTTAATATTTGTATCCCCATTTTATATATGAGGAGACTGAGGCACAGAGTCACAGATAATAAATAGTACAAAAGATGTCAGGCGGGGCGCGGTGGCTCACGCCTGTAATCCCAGCACTTTGGGAAGCCGAGGCGGGTGGATCACTTGAGGTCAGGAGTTCGAGACTAGCCTGGCCAACATGGTGAAACCCCGTCTCTGCTAAAAATACAAAAATCAGCCGGGTGTGGTGGCACAAGCCTGTGGTCCCAGATACTTGCGAGGCTGAGGCAGGGGAATTGTTTGAACCCGGGAGGCGGAGGTTGCAGAGAGCCAAGATGGCGCCACTGCACTTCAGCCTAGGAGACAGGGCAAGACTCCATCTCAAAAAAAAAAAAAAAAAAAAAAGATGTCAAACTTGGGTAGTAAGAATCTAAAGTACTCTATATTAAGAATCTAAAGTATGCTCTATACTATATTGTTGCCCTAGCTGTAAAATAAAATGAAAGATATTTTTATTTATGTGCAGAGAAAAGTTTCAAATGTATCTTATAGGGGATAGGATCAAAGCAAAACATTTGTACATTTGTAAGAACAGTTATCCTATAGTGTAGGAGCCATCACATAAGATCACATAAATGTTGGTTGGTGAATGAATGCTTTTATTATGAGAAACACTAATGACAATTGTGGTGGTATAATAATAAATTATAAGGAAAGTAGTAACAACAATTTACAATTCTTCCAAATTGTAAAAGAGAGAGATTACTCTTATAGTAAATCTTTTTAAAAATGAGTCAATTAAAATATATTTAATTTCATGCCTCTATAACTTCCAAAACTCAAATACTGTATAATGTAGTAAAAAATACAAATAATACAACAGCAAATTCACTTAGAGAGGCAGCACCACATAGACTACTTATATTTAGGTAATGTTATATGGAATAAACTGAGGAAGAAAGATCTAAGATAATGATCCAAATGAGTGTAATTTCTAGCTCAAAAAATGGTTACAAATATTATTATAGAAAACATTGACAATGTTTGTAGATGCATGGCAAATAAGGGAACAGTTTTTGAAAATATGGTAAAACTAATGACTTTGCACTCAACTCCAGTCAACTCTTAATTAACTGGCCTAATTGGGGTGAGGTGAGGAATAGATAAATAGAAAAATCACAGATTACCTAGAAGTGGTTAAAACAAAAGTAATTTAAAATATGACATAAGTAAATTTTTTAATTATCTAGTATTTTAGAACACAGTTCACAGATACGATCCGAAACTGTAAAAGTAATGCAAGTACTTTTATTTAAGATCACATGAATCATCTGCCCAAAATTACTGGGCTGTTAAACAACTTTTTTTTTTTTTTTTTTTTTTTTTTTTTGAGACGGAGTCTCACTCTGTCAACCCAGGCTGCAGTGCAGTGGTGCAGTCTTGGCTCACTGCAGCCTCCGCCTCCCAGGTTCATGTGATTCTCGTGCCTCTGGAGTAGGTGGGATTACAGGAGTGCACCACCGCACCTGGCCTTAAACAGCTTCTTGGTAAAGATCTTCGTATTCATCAGACTTGAGTTAACCAGACACGTGACTCTTTTCTCTTTATTTGCTCTCTTACCTGAATTCTACCAAAATCCTTTGCTCTGTGATATTAGAATACACCTATAAGGCTGTATTAGGCACCTCTGTGTCATCTATTGGTTATTACAAATGTCTTTTGACATGTGGGTATTTTATTAATATATAGAATTTTAATTTGTTCACAAATCTACTCTCTGTGATTATTACTTTAGTTATCTTCTACCAGAAAATGAAGATTTGAGTATCCATACAAACATGTAGTCATTTAGAGAAACTCTTGATCAAATTTACCTTTGCTTTGCTTCTGTAATATTTATCTATAAATTTTCCATGTTATTGATTTTTTCATAAGTTTAATAGTTAGATAAGACTGTAATCTAATTCTGTATTTAGTTGGATAAGACTAATTTGCTTTAAGTTTCTTCTAAAGCACTTAAATTGGCTAGTATATCTACCTAAAAATATCTGCTAAATTGAATTACTAAACTGAAGTTGAATTTCTGAGTTACAAAATAAAATTAGAAGCAAACAAACTCTCATGTCTTGGTACCATTTTATAGTTATTGGGAAGAAAAATAAAGTTTCAGTAATTTAGTTTTAGTTACCTAAGCAAGGTCTCCCAGAAGCAACTCAGCAGAGCTAAGACTAGAAATCAGGTTTCTTAACTCTTATCTTAGTGTTATTTCATATCCTATCGGCATTTTCAAATTTTTTAATAATAAGCTTTATTTTTAGAACAGTTTTAGATTTACAAAAAAGTTGAGAAGATAGTACAGAGTTCCCGTATACTTCATACTCAGTTTCTCTTATTATTAAAATCTTACATCAGTGTGGTATATTTACTACAATTAGTGAACCAATATTAATACACTATTGTTAACTAAAGCCCACAGTAACTTCAGATTTTTTTTTGTTTTATCTAATCCAGATCAATTTTACAAGATATTTATGAGTGTTATTGGGGCAGAGGGAGAAAAATGTATCTTGTGGTAAAATAAATTTAGGAAATGCTAAGTAAAAATTAGACATATTTCTTACCTGAAAAACTCAGAGCCTTTAGGATATGTAATTTAAATCTCAAAGTAGAGTCTAAAATGTGTTATGTTTCCCAAAATGCTTGGGTAACTGAACTTTTATTATATAGAACACTTAAAAGAATTTCTGTTCTGAGGAATACCCTTTGGAAAATTCTGCCCTACACCATGGCCCATGATATTAACTTAGACTGGATTAATTTAAATATAAAATTGGTAAAACTCAATTTCATTAAGATAATCCCTTAAAGGATGGCTGAGAAAGTGTTTACTTCCTAGAGGTGGCTATTGAATGAAGGTTAAATCTACTCTCCTGACCCAGCTCCATGGTAACTAACTCTTCTTGATGTTTTACTCTCTGACTGTAGCTAGAGCTTAATTATACAAAGTCTCAATAATTAAACATTCAAACATAATCCATTAAAAGAGAGAAAGAAGATATCAAGTATTTTTTAAACGAAAAATATCCATGAAATTTTGGAATAATCTCTTCAGAATCACAGCACAATGAGAACTGATTCTCAGGATGATCACCAAAGATGTTACATTTTGATCTGCAGCTTCTGTTTATCAAGTCAGGAAAGTATAAGGATATATTTTGCAATAGTTTTTAGGCAACAGTTTTTGCTCAGTTATTCAGTTTTTAAAAATACTGTTAACTATACCAAGTTTAGCCCAGAACAT
Source organism: Pongo pygmaeus (assembly GCF_028885625.2). NCBI lineage: Eukaryota > Metazoa > Chordata > Mammalia > Primates > Hominidae > Pongo > Pongo pygmaeus. The sequence continues at coordinate 87,022,857 of NC_072377.2, forward strand.
TTTAGTGAATTCTCTACTGAAGGTTGCAGATTTCTTGTGAATAGAAACATGTGGTCCTCGTCAAGTACTGTTATGATACCTATATGGGCTGATGCATAATCAGTACTTTTATATATATATATATACACACACATACAAACAGATATACATACATATTCATGAAGATCACAGAGCAGAAAAATGAGTAGTTACGAAAAACCATAGAATTTGCCATCACATTAAAATTTACTCAATATTAATTAGTCATTGGTATGTTCATCTCACTTCAAATACAAAGAGAAAAACATTTCAGTATATAAAATCAGAGAACATTATTGAATTTCATGTGAGATTTCCTAGCCACATTTTAAAATAGGGCAAAACAATATAAACATTCAAGTTATCAAGTAAATCTCAGAATTGTATACTTTTCTCTTAAGAATGACTTTTAAAGCACCAAATAATTAAGATGTTAACATGAATAATTTCATAAGCAAATGGAAACCACAGAAAGGCAGTAATACAGTTCTCAGCCATTGTTGTTTGATAATTTGCATGGTTTAGGCTTTTCAAATTAAGCAATACATAGCATTGATGAAGAGTGGATGATGTGAGCAGAGCCACACAAGCACTGTCCCTCCCTGACTCCAGCGATAGGACTGATCGGGCAACAGGAACCTGCCTCAGTGAAGTGCTTTAGCCCGGGCAGTGACTGCATTAGAGATGCTGGAAACTCTGACTCATGTTTTTGTGGCTTCTTTTCCCCTCTCATTGAGGCACAGAATAGAACAGAACAGAGAACAGAAAGCAGAAAGAAAAAGGAGGAACAGAGGAAGGGAAATTTCGTAACTCTCTAGAATATTTCATTGTTCAACTGTGGTCATACCTTATTTCCATGGGAATAAGTAGTCTGAGTTGGTTGTGCTTGGGATTCAGAGCCTCTTACTATGCCAGAGTAAGCACACACTTCACCTTTCCCCTGTTAACATAGTCTAGCCTCACCCTGGCCAAATATTGAAAAGTACAAGACTTCTTTCTAAAGTATCTGAATCCAGTGCACACTTTCTTGCTAATAGACAAATACGCTAAGTGCTGAAGGAATTCTGATGGGGTTTTTAATTTTATTAATTCAAACTAGTAATGTTTACTCATTTGTTCTAGACAGTGATCATACATTGTTCCTGCCAATTGTTTGATGCTTGGAGGGGCAGAGTCATAGAGAATAGGTAATATTTCTATCTATGGCCCTTCCATAAACAGTTCTGACAGATTCCACACTGTATTCAACACTCAGGGGCTACCAGCTTTCCCTAATATAGCTCCCTGAATATACTTACAATTTAGCTGAAGGATTAACAAATTCACAAAATCTATATTTCTTAAGGCAAAATAGGATTTGTGTCTTAAGAGAACTATAAAGAGAATGCTTTTTAATTGAAAGTCTTTTAAGAGACTCATAAGCAGAGTGTCACAGACCAAGTTGGAAGCCACAGTTAGTTGTGATTATCAGAAAGCTTTACATCCAAGTGGTAAGAATCTGAGTTGGTGAATGGTGGAAGCAAGGCAGAATCGCTGACAGAGAATGACAAATTCAGTAGCACAGATAGAAAGAAAAAACAATTATTTAGGAGCAGAAAGCATTTATTTTTAGTTGGAACATAGCATGTACTGGGAAGGTTGAGAGAGAGAACTGAAAAAGTAAGGTGAGAGCAAGGAAGCATTTTATGTATACACCTGTTTACTACATGTACATACTGTAAATATTGGCTTTCTAGAACCATATGGAATTCCAGACAGAAAATTCCAGATGAAATAATCAAATAGCTTAGCATTAACACTAAACGATTGAACTTTATATTTTCAGTTTTGTGACAAAAGTTTTTATGAAGCACACAATATACTCTGTATCTTACCAGAACATATTATATATTCCTCTTCTATGGAGCCCTAAAAATTCCTCAAATGTATTTTGGAGGACCAAGAAAAAAGTTGTTAAATAAGAGAATGTTCCTCCTATTGCCTCTCCCTCATTCCCAGGGCAGTTCAACTTTTTACTGTTTTGCTTGTTAGAAGATACCTACAATATTTCATTTGAAGAAAGTGTTCCATCAATAAAACAAAGCTTGAGCCCTGTAAGAAATTCTTGTGTAGTCATATTACTAAGAAAGTATTTAATCATTCTCAGCATTCCATTTCATTTAATATAATAGACATAAATATCATGGAGAGATGAATGGATAGAAACAAGCACATGGATGGAGAGAATAGTATTTGGTGTGGGATCTTTTCATGAAAAGTTGTGTATGCAGGAATAAGTTAATAACATATTATAAAATTGGGCCACTTTTAACCATTTATATTTTGGGGGAATAGAAATCTTATTTTATAGGTGGATTTAGCCATTTACAAAATAACTTTCCAGGTTCTTAAGAAAGATCAGTGCCAAATTTTCTCTACACTTTTGTACAGGTTTTGTCCTTAATTCAAAGGCTCCCTTTAAAAATATTCCTCTTTACATTCTAAGAACATGTAGGTACTTGTAATATTTGGCATGTGTTTTACCTAACAGAAAGGATTCTTATTAAATACATATTTCCCAAAATTAAAATAACAGTAAATATAATTCTAGTTACATTTTTAAAATAAAATGTTTCAAACTAACATTTACTCCGTATATAATCACAAATCACTCATTAATATTTAGATTGCACAATTATTTAATATTTGTCCGATTTAGTCTTAATTCATAATTATTTCTGTTATCTAATATTTTTAATCCAAATATCCAAATTTGATTTCAAATTTTTATACTCGTGTAGGAATTCATGACATGAGAACCATATTTTTCATTTATTGCACAGCAAGGAACAAATCTTTAGAGAATGTCATCCATAGAAATATAATTTGCAGCCCAGCACGGTGGCTCACACCTGTAATCCCAGCACTTTGGGAGGCTGAGGTGGGTGGATCATGAGGTCAGGAGATCGAGACCATCCTAGCTAACATGGTGAAACCCTGTCTCTACTAAAAATACAAAAAATTAGCTGTGCGTGGTGGTGGGTGCCTCTAGCCCCAGCTACTCGGGAGGCTGAAGCAGGAGAATGGCGTGGACCCGGGAGGTGAGCCAAGACCATACCGCTACACTCCAGCCTGGGTGACAGAGCGAGACTCCGTCTCAAAAAAAAAAAAAAATACATATATATATATATATATGTATATATAGGCTATGCATGGCAATCATATTAATTTAACAAATATTGAAATACCAACACTGAAATTTTCACTGGGCTTTATTAAGCCATTTCTATTAACATTTAAGGGAATGTGGTTTCCATATGCTTTTGAACAGAATTATATGTGGGTCTTCTAGAAAATGGATTAGGCTGGGCGCAGTGGCTCACGCCTGTAATCTCAGCACTTTGGGAAGTTGAGGAGGGTGGATCACAAGGTCAGGGGATCGAGACCATCCTGGCTAACACGGTGAAACCCCGTCTCTACTAAAACTACAACAAAAAATTAGCCGGATGTGGTGGTGGACGCCTGTAGTCCCAGCTACTCAGGAGGCTGAGGCAGGAGAATGGCGTGAACCCGGGAGGCGGAGGTTGCAGTGAGCCAAGATCGCGCCACTGTACTCCAGCCTGGGCGATAGAGTGAGACCCATCTCAAAAAAAAAAAAAAAAAAAAGGATTAAGGTTTTAGGAACAAAAGGGATTTTTAAAATATACCATCTATCACATCTCTGCAGTTGTTGACTGGTATAAGTACAATGTGAAAGTACCACAAGTTAGTAAGATTTTAAAAACTAATCTTTATGTTGTGGGACATTTAGAGAAAATATAAACATGTTCAAAATATTCTTTTATGCTTAATAGTATAAATTTTCTTTTAGTATATTCAGGAATGACAAATAATTAACCACCTGTGAATATAAAATAGAGTGTCTGACCTCAGGAGCTTACATTTCTGTTGGGGATAAAAGATGCAGTCATATTTAAAGATAACTGCCCAAGATCTTATATCTTATGCGGTAAAGGCATCTGGCTACAGGATCTCAAAAATCCCTTTAAGCTGTAGTGATGGGGGAAGATTTTAGGAAGCAGTAAGAATATTTTTTGGTCACCGCATTAATGGGAGAGGACTGAAGCTGTAAAGAGGAGGAGGAGGCCATTCAACTAAGAGGAACAAGATGAGCCAAAGTAGGGAGGCTGGATCTACTCCGTGTGTTTACTAATTTGTAGAGGCTTAATTGGCTCCAGTGAGAGGTTTCTCTAGGAGAACAGCAGGAGTCAGAGCTAAATAAGGAGGATGGGCCAGATATGGAGAGGGTGATCAAGAAAAAGAGCCTCCTGGCAGTACTATAAGTTTCATTATTATTATATAATATTTTCACACTTATTCTGTGTACCTTTCTGCGGCAAACAGAATAAGCTTCCCCATCCCCCTCAGAAAAGCCGTCAATTTCCATTTAATGCCTGGAATCTATGAATATGTTACCTCATATGGTGACATGTGAAAGAGGAAGGCATAATGCGATAGGCTGAATAATAGTCGCCAAAGATAATCAGGAGTGACTCCCTAGAACCTGTGAATGTTAGCTTTTACGGTAAAACGTTATTTTGCAGCTGTGGTTAAATTAAGTATCTGAGATGCAGGGGTTATTCTGGATTATCTGGATGAACTCTAAATGCAATTATAAATTTCCTTATTAGAGGGAGGAAGAAGGAGACTTCAGAGAAAGAGGCCATGTGATGGAAGCAAAATGAGAGAGAAAAGATGCTAAGCTGCTGCCTTTAAATAAGGAGGAAGAGAACGTGAGCCAACAGATCCAAGAACTGAAGCTCTAGGCAGTGGAAAAGCCAAGGAAACTGATCTTCCCTTCGAGCCTCCGGAGGGAGTGTAGCCCTGCCAACACCTTTATTTTAGCCCCACAACAGTCATTTCAGACTTGTGGCCTCCAGAATTGTAAGAGAATGAATTTTTATTGTATTAAGCCATCAAGTTTGTGGTAGTTTGTGGTAATTTAGCCATAAGAAACTAATACACATAAGGAATTTGATGCTCAAAAAGTCGTGGGAAAGCCAGCACTGGGCTCTAGCAGGCCGGTGAGAGTGATCCACGTTGGCTGCCATTAGAACACAAGAAGCCGGAGGATGAAGAGAGGTTGATTGATGGGTACAAGCACACAGTTAGGTAGAAGAAATAAGACCTAGTGATCAAAAGATCACCAGGGGACTATAATCAACAATATTGTAATTTCAAAATAGCTAGAAGAGAATTAATTTGAATATTCCTAGCATTAAGAAAAGACAAATATTTATGGTGATGGATATCTAAATTACCCTAATTTGATCTTTATACATTATATGAATGTATCAAATTATCACATGTGTACCCAAAATATATACATCTATTACGTATCAATTAAAAAATAGAAAAAAATCCTTAGAACCTTTTGCCACAGGAAATGAAATATTTTAATTTCAATTTATAAATATATTTTGTATCAGAGAAGTATAATAATGTCAGCAATAAAAGACTTTCAACCATAAAAAAATTACCGACAAAATTTATCATCTAGTCATTTTGGTAGAGTTTCTCATGGAGCAAACATCAGAACAAAAAGTTGTATCTATATCTGTTTTATATATATTATTAAACTCTTAAAATAATGCATACCACTATTTTGTGCTCACTAATTTAAGTAGGCCCTTTATTCCAGATATAGTTTCTGTACCTATTTCTTCTTTATAATAAAGGCTGTTTATTAAATATTCAGTATAATATCAATAATTCATATAGCCTTTTAATATAGTTTATAAAAGATTCATAAATATGGAAAGAAAGTCTTTTGTGAAACTGAAAAATGTAAAAGAACGCAAGAAGCCATTCTCTAATACAGTCACCAGGAAGCTCTTCTGCATGGCAGCCTCAAAATTGGTAAAGGGGCCTGGGAACATAGAGTCTGCCACCACCTCTACCACAACTGCCTCTTGCCACACAGAAAGCTGAAGAATAGGCACAGAAATCTGCTACAAAAAACCCTCTCATACTCTATCGAGACTTTGCTTGTTGGGGCTAAAAAACAAAAACAGTAAAATGAGTTAAGAGGATACCCTTTGCCTTACTTTCACCTTCAAAATATCTCAATAATTTCACAGAGGAGACCGAGAAATACAATTTTTAGCTTTCCAGTTTCTACAGTAGCAAAAATCATCCTAGAAAGAGAGTGTAATGAAAGAGGAGCAGGTAAATCCACAGAATTTACACAAAGAGTTTGAGGTTATTAGACCACTCTAGGCTCTATCTCATTCCCTATGTCTTTATAGAATTACTTTTTAAGCAACATAAATTAATAGAATTAACTATGGAAAGATCACCTGTTGTGTGAGGAGCATCGTATTAAGTCAAGATGGGAAGATACTTTAAGAAAGCCTTAACTTCTGCTCTTTAAGAGGGTACCTTAATACAGAAACAGAACTGATACCTGCATAGGGTTAATACAAATTAAATTATGTTTAGGAATGCTCCGTGATAAAAATGAGTTGGAAATTAATTTAGGAATTTTTCATATGGGAGGAGAGTTTTGAAAGAAGAGGCTTTCTCTGAGAGGAGAGGGAAATGCATTTCTGGGTGGTAGAAGACAGCTTATTGGCAGTATGGAGGCAGGAGTGAATGTGTTCATATGTGTGATTATAGTTGGTTGGTACAGGAGTCAGCATGGAGAAGTTGTGGAAATGAGAGTGCTAAGATGCACGTAGTTGCTAAGTAGCCAAGAAGCTCAAATTGAGGAACTGATTTTTCTTAGTGAAATTGTCATGACTTTAGTAAAGTCATTGGACTAGGCTCTGATAAAGGAAGTTAGGAAACAGAACACTTGCAAAATTCATTTTGGGGATGCTGAGATGGCATTCAAAGGGCAAAAGGCAAAACTCTTAAATCTACTGCTGATGAGATTTGACAGAAACCATGCCAAAAAATGGCTCTTTTTTCTTTTTTTTTTTTTTTTTTTTTTTTTTTACAGTAAAAGTAACAGTACAGGTGGTCAAAAAAACAAAAACCATGGTATAGAAAAACCATAAATTGACAAGTAAAAGCTTTTCTTATATGCCACCCTGCCTCTGAATCTTCTGTCCTAAAGATTGCTGCTATTGACTTTCTTACGTATCGTTTTAGAAAGCACTTTTCTGACATAAGGATCATGTATTAATGTACACAGAAGGGATCATGATATATGCACAGTACTGTGCCTGTCCATTGAAATCTTCTAATAGACAACACATTTAGATCTAACCCATTCTTGGTAATGAGATTCCAAAAAATCTCATTGCATAGACTTTCCATAATACATGTAACCGGTTTACTGCTGTAGGATATTTATTGGGGTTTTTTTCCCCCAGTTTTTACCTATTTGCCCCATTTACCTCTCTGGGCTCACATCTGATTACAGCATGATTTACTCAATATATTAGGCCTACTGTGGAGACATACTGCTCAGAAAAAAAAAGATTCCTTTCATACTTTTCTCCCCAACACTAACTCTGCTCCAGCCACGCCAATCTCTTACATATTTGTCTAACACATCAGCTGTAATCCTGCTTTTTGCACGAGCATTCCTCTGCCTGGAATACTCTTTAGATACTGACTTGCTTCCTCCTTCACACCTTAGTTTCTATTCCAACTTCTCAGTGAAGCTATTCTTGATCACAGTATTTAATATTGTAACCCCATCCCACTCCTAATTTAATTCCCTTTAAAATTTTTCTCTGTAGACCATATCAGTCTCTAAAATATTATATTCTAATTGATTTTACTCATCTCTTTTCACTAAAATATAAGTTTTATAAAGACAGTAATATTGTATGTTATTTAATTATTACTACATAGCTTTCTGAGTAAAGAATTTCTAGACATCTTGTGTCCAACCAAGAACAAAATCTTTAATAAATCTTATTCTTCATTAGTATTATTTTATTATTATTTAATCTCATTCTTGCTTCAGATACCTCCCTTTTCATTCTCAGATATATCCTAGCACTATAGATTTTTCCTTTAATAAATGTTACTTCAATATATATTCCTTGTAAAGCAAACTAATAACATGTGGTAGGCACTAATTTAAAAAAATTGTATCAGTCAAATAAATAAATTATAACCCTTTCTCTAACAAAGGGATGTAAGTAATGCTGTTCTATACTTTGATAATTATCCTTTAACTTGATTTTTAGGTAATTGTTGCCTAGTTAAAGAAAACCATTTGGTTGCACAAGGAAACATTCTAATTGTAAGTGAAATTGACATAGGATGTATATTAGTCCAGATTCTCTACATCCATAATGGAAAGAAATAGTAATGAGTGCAGTTAAAATGTAAATGATATACATGATAACAGCTTTCAATAGGCAGTGTTATTTAATACAGGCATAATTCATTTTATTGTGCTTCACTTGTGGCACTGCAGATACGGCATATTTTACAAATTGAACATCTCCGGCAACCCTGTGTTGAACAAGTCTGTCAGCGCCATTTTCCCAACAGCATGTGGTCCCTTTGTGTCACTGTCACATTTTTATAATTTTCACTATACCTCAAACTTTTTATTATTACTATACCTGTTACGGTTATCTGTGATCAGAGATCATTTATTTTACTATTGTAATTATTTTGGGGTGCCACAAACCATGCCCATAAAATATTACAAACTTAATCGATAAATGTTGTATGCATTCTGACTGTTTCATTGCCTGGCTGTCTGCTCATCTCCCTCCCTCTCCTCAGGCCTCCCTATTCCCTGACCCACAATAATATTGATATTAGGCCAGTTAATATCCCTACAATGGCCTCTAAGTGTTCAGATGAAAGAAAGAGTTGCACGTCTCTCATTTAAATTCAAAAGCTAGAAATGATTAAGCTTAGTGAGGAAGGCAAGTTGAAAGCCAGAAGTCAAAAGGTAGGTCTCTTTCGCCAAAGAACCAAGTTGTGAATGCAAAGGAAAACTTTTTGAAGGAAATTAAAAGTGCTAGTTCAGTGAACACAGGAATGACAAGAAAGTAACACAGCCTTATTGCTGAGATGTAGTTTGAATGGTCTGGATAGAAAAATCAAACCAGCCACAAAATTCCTATAAACCGAAGCCTAATCCAGAGCAAGGCCCTAACTCTCATCAATTCTGTGAAGGCTGACAGAGGTGAGGAAGCTACAGAACAAAAACTGGAAGCTAGCCGAGATTGGTTTATGAGGTTTAAGGAAAGAAGCCATTTATAACAAAAATGCAAGGGGAAGCAACAAGTGCCAATGGAAAAACTACAGCCAGTTATCCTGAAGATCTAGCTGAGATAATTGATGACAGTGGCTACACTAAACAGAATATTTCCAGTGTACACAAAACAGCCTTCTTTTGGAGGAAGATGCCATCTGGGACTTTCATAGCTAGAAAGAAGTCAATTCTTGGCTTCAAAGAACAGGCTAACTCTCTTGATAGTGGCTAATGCAGCTGGTAACTTTAAGTTGAAGCCAGTGCTCATTTATCATTCTGAAAATCCTAGGGCCCTTCAGAATTAAGCTAAATCTATGCTGCCTTTGCTCAAGAAATGGAACAACAAAGCCTAGATGATGACACACCTGATTATAGCATGATTTACTGATTATTGCAGGCCTACTGTTGAGACCTACTGCTCAGAAAAAAAGATTCCTTTCAAAATATTACTGCTCATTGACAATGCACCTAGTCATCAAAGACCTCTGATGGATATATACAAAGAAGTTTGTTTTCATGCCTGCTAACACAACATTCATTTTGCAGCCATAGATCAATGAGTAATTTTGATTTTCAAGTCTTATTATTTCAGAATTACATTTTGTAAGGCTACAACTGCCATAGATAGTGATTCCTCTGATGGATCTTGGCAAAGTAAATTGAAAATGTTTTGGAAAGGAGTCACTGTTCTAGATGCCATTGAGAACATTCATGATTCATGGGAGGTGGTTAAATTATCAACATTAACAGGAGTTTGGGAGAAGTTGATTCCAATCCTTGTGGATGATTATGGGGTTCAAGACTTTGGTGGAAGAAGTAATTGGAAATGTGGTAGAAGCAGCAGGAGAACTAGAATTAGAAGTGTAGTCTGCAGTCTTACAGTAAAATTTGAAGGGATGAAGACTTCTTGTGGATGAGCAAAGAAAGTGGCTTCTTGAAATAAAAACCACTCCTGGCGAAGAGTCTATGAACATTGTTAAAATTACAAAAAGGGATTTATAATATCCATAAACTTAGTTCATAAAGCAGAGGTGGGGTTTGAGAACATTGACTCCAATTTTGAAAGAAGTTCTACTGAGGAAAAAATGCTGTCAAATAGCATCCCCATGCTATAGAGAAATATTTTGTAAGGGGTCAATCAGTATCATGAACTTCATTGTCTTATTTTAAGAAATTGCACAGCCACTTAATACCTTTGGCAACTACCACCCTGATCAGTCAGCAGCCATCAATATTGAGGCAAGACCCTGCACCAGCAAAAAGGTTACAACTTGCTAAAGGCCCAGATGATTATTAGCATTTTTTAGCAATAAACATTTTGAAATTAAGTTATGTACTTCTTTTTTTTTTTTTTTTTTTTTGAGACAGAGTCTCGCTCTGTCACCCAGGCTGTAATGCAGTGGCATGATCTCAGCTCACTGCAACCTCTGCCTCCCAGGTTCAAGCAATTTTCCTGCCTCAGCCTCCCAAGTAGCTGGAACTAAGGCACCGCCAACACGCCTGGCTAATTTTTGTAGAGATGATGTTTCACCACATTGGCCAGGCGGGTCTGGACCTCCTGACCTTGTGATCCGCCTGCCTCGGCCTCCCAAAGTGCTGGGATTACAGGCATGAGCAAGTTATGTACATTTCTTTAGACATAATGCTGTTGCACACTTAATAGGCTACATATCATGTAAACATAACTTTTTCTGCATAGGGAAAGCAAAACGTTTATATGACTCACTTTATTGAGATTTTGACTTTATTGTTTTGGCATGGAACCGAACTGGCAATGTATCCAAAGTGTGTCTGTATTCACTAAGTAATAGTTTTGAACTTTATGATTGCAGTAAGTTTATATCAGTTTCACTTCAGTTTTTTAGGGTTGCATAATTTGCCACAGTTTTCATCAGATATTTTGGAATGATGTAGCAGAATACATCAAGAAAATTTCCAGTTCTTTTGACAATTTTTATTAGAGCTTTTTGATTCTTACCCCCATGGAAATACTTGTGTATAAATATAGAAAATCATCTCAGATTAAATTATTTTCTTGGTAGCCTTGCGTGTTCCTATTAAGCCACAGAAAATATTAATAAGGCAAACATGTTCACTTTTTTTATTTTTCAAATTATTGTTAATCTCAGCGTACTATGAAGATCATGAATGTACTGTACACACAAACAACTTGATGTCTCACTAAATAAAAGACACATGTGCATTAGATCCATCTACCTTTCAGGCACAGTCATGGGCTTTTTAACTCCACAACATTAACTGGAATTGTGGAATACAGATAAGATCATAATTTCAAAGATGTGATATTCTCTGAAGAATTTTTTATCTATGATCAACATGCAACAAATTTAATGTGTTATGGTAATGTTCTTTATTATTCATGATTATGTCGCACCAAAATGGCACAAAGACCAGGAAACCAGCCAAGCATTCACTGGAGGCGTTATTCAGTGTCTGAGAGATTCAGTTGATTTATGTGAATTAAGGAATATTTTACTATCTAGTATGTATCATGTAAAATAAAACAACCCTTCTAAAGATGATAATTGTAAACATTTGAATTGTGTTTTTAATTGGAAAAGTAATGAGCTTGTACTGTTAAGCTGTTTCTTATTTTATGTTCTATGCTTTCACAATTAACATTTACTTACTTGTAAATTGTGTTATCTGAAGAATTTTTTGCATATCTGATGTCTGCATAACTCCGGAATATTGTTAGACATTTAACAGGAACCTAATTATAAAACAAATTTATTTACTATATATGCCATTAAAAACATTACAATTAGCCTGTTTAAGCCTCAATGTATCTCAGTGCTGAACTCTATCAAATGCTGTGAACTCACAATTTTCCATGACTTTATATGCAAGTAAAGACCTCAATGAAATTATTTATGTTTTTATCCCACAATTATATAGTACCTACTCTGTGCCAGGCAATATGCTGTGGACTGAAGGTACCAACATGAATAAGATACCTTTCCCTCACTGGGTGTGATAGACTGAATAACCACCACTCCCTCCATCTCCCCCAACCGCCACATGCGCATGTCCTAATTTGTGGAACATGCAAATGTTATCCTATGGCAAAGACTTTGTGGGTGTGATCAAGTTAACGATTTTGATTATCCTAGGATTATCCTGGATTACCAAAGTAAGCCCAAATACAATTACATATATCTTTATAAGAGGGAGGCACAGAAAGATTTGGCACAGACAGAGAAGAAGGCAAAGTGCCATTGGAGGCAGAGATTGGAGAGATGTGGCTCCCAGCCAAGGAATGCCGCAACCACAAAAAGCTGGAAGAGGAAGGAACAGATTCTCCTGTAATGGCCTTGGAGGCAATGCAGCCCTGATGATGCCTTGATTTTATCCCGGTGTTACTGATTTCAGACTTCTGGACTCCAGAACTATAAGAGAATAAATGTGCGTTGTTTTAAACAACCAAGTTTGGGTAATTTGTCACAGCAGTCATAGGAAATAAATGCACTGAGGAACTCAAAGTTTAATGAAAGAGACAAACACAAAAAATAATTGTTATAGTACAGCAAGAGCCCTATTCGAAGTATGTGGGAGCAGATGGGGAGCATGGGTGGAGTATTGACTCTGACGGATCTAGTTCTTTAAAGCTACTTAGAAGATCTCAACTGAAGCTTGAAATAAAATAGTGTTTTCCAAGCAGGGAAGGGAGTACAAAAATGCAGAAACCAAAAAAATGTGGTGAGTTTTATAATGCAAAATGGTATTTTGAAATGCACAGTTTAAATCAGGAAATAATTAGCCCTAAAATAATTTTCATTGATTTTAAATTTTTGATTACTCATATTTATCAAAAAAAAAGTATATGGCTGTAAAGTATCCTTGGAAAATGTAATAGTAAATGTACTACAAATAAGAAAATGAATATTACAGCATTACAAATTATTTTCTATCATTGCTTGTTGCTGAGGATTTTAGAGAGGTTGTTAGTTACACAGAAATGTTAATTAAACCATATCAACAGTACCATACTTTATCAGTTGGAGAGAATTTATTTATTCTAGTTATAAAAATAATTACCAATTCCTCAAATTCTAATAAAAATAAGGCAACAGTTTTAATAAAAATATTTCTCTTCTCTTCTATTTTTTTTTTGATTAACACAAATTTTTGCCTAGAAGTTTTTGGCCAAGTGCAAAATAAATAGAGGTCATTTTTCTTGTGTTCTCTTGTCAGAGTTGAACAGTAAAAGTGGTAAGGATGTATGAACAAAAATATCTGATACTGTGTTTGGAACTCCTAGAAATTTTGCAGACTAGACAGAACTTGGGTGAGTTTTGAAATATGTTTTCAAGGTTAATTTCACTATTTGAGAGAGAGAGAATGGTAAAGAAAAGATGTTATAAGCCAAATGAAGATTTACTGTGGCATAGATCAGGTATCAGTGATTTAGCAATGAAACCAAAGGAAATGACAAATTATAATATGAAGGACAGTTTGATTATCCAGAGATGATAGGATGAGTTTATATCAGTTTCACTTCAGTTTTTTAGGGTTGCATAATTTGCCACAATTTTCATCAGATATTTTGGAATGATGTAGCAGAATACCTCAAGAAAATCTCCAGTTCTTTTGACAATTTTTTTTAGAGCTTTTTGATTCTTACCCCCATGGAAATACTTGTGTACAAATATAGAAAATCTCAAATTAAATTATTTTCTTGGTAGCCTTGCCTGTTCCTATTAAGCCACAGAAAATATTAATAAGGCGAATATGTTAACTTTCTTTGTTTTTCAAATTATTGTTAATCTCAGCATACTATGAAGAACATGAATGTACTGTACACACAAACAACTTGATGTCTCACTAAATAAAAGACACATGTGCATTAGATCCATCTACCTTTCAGGCACAGTCATGGGGTTTTTAACTCCACAACATTAACCGGAATTGTGGAATTCCTGTTTGTTTTTATCAGTGGTCTAAGATAACTCTTCTATTGATCAAACATTAAAAATATTTTATTCATGTAAATATCTTTGTCAATATCCTTATCCTTGTCAATAGATGTAAGAGGAAAAGTAGAAAGTGTTGATCAATATTTTGGGATTTCTTTTTTTAAGTACATAAGATGCGATTGGCTTTTGCCATTTCTGCAGCTTTTTAGTGTAGCTGAAAGAAGGAAAATATAGTTCTTAGTATTCTAGGAAGACAGACACATACTTGAATTCCATATATGTTCATGCCAGTGGAGTATTCCTATGGCTGCCTTTGTTTCCTCTCAATACACTCTAATGATTAGCCCTCAGACTCTGCTAAGATTTTGAAGTATTTGACATTAGGTAGTACCTTAGGGAGAGTAAAGATTTTGATTGACTCAAGATAATATGCATAGAATCACCATGCAAATTCAAGAACAAAGCCACTTTATAAAAGCAAACTAAAAGTAATTTGAAAATAGACTTACTGGGAACTCAGAAGATTTACCTCAGTCTCAGGTGATCATGTAGAATGGACTGCCTCCCCACCTTTGGCTACTTTGGGAACCCTTCAAGTGATTTTTTTAAAGTTCTTCCTAGAACAATGTAGCACAATCCCATCTTCTTTGGCACGTAGGTGTCTCCTATTTTATTTCCTAGTATGAGCTTTTGCTAGTCAACATTTCCCTTTTGCAATGAGGCTGGAAATGTTTCTGCCTCCTAATAAAAGCTATCACATATTTGAGCATGCTGTTTTTTAGAGTCCGTGACCTTATCTGCTTTCAGCCATATTCTCTTACTACTTATAGGCAGTTTTCTTCCAAATTTCATTTTATTTTGTTATTATTCATAATGGAATCTGTCCGTAATTTTTTTCTTTTTTCCTATAAGTTTTATTTTAAGTTCAGGGGTACATGTGCAGGACATGCAGGTTTGATACATAGGTAAATGTGTGCCGTGGTGGTTTGCTGCACAGATCATCCCATCATCACCCAGGTATTAAGCCCAGCATCCATTAGTTATTCTTCCTGATGCTCTCCCTCCCCCAACACCCCCCAACAGGCCCCATTGTGTGTGTTGTTCTCCCATTGTGTCCATGTGTTCTCATCATTCAGCTCTCACTTATAAGTGATAACATGTGATGTTTGGTTTTCTGTTCCTGCATTAGTTTGCTGAGGATAATGGCTTCCAACTCTATCCATGCCTCTGCAAAGGACATGATCTCATTCCTTTTTGCGACTGCGTAGTATTCCATGGTGTATATGTACACATATTTTCTTTTTCCAGTCTATCATTGATGAGCATTTAGGTTGATTCCATGTAATTGCTATTGTGAATAGTGCTGCAATGAACATATGCATGCATGTATCTTTATAGTAGAATTATTCTATTTCTTCGGATATATATACAGTAATGGGATTGCTTGTCCGATGGTATTTCTGGTTCTAGGTCTTTGAGGAGTCACCACACTGTTTTCCACAGTGGTTGAGCAAATTTACACTCCCACTAACAGTGTTTGCATCCTCACAGCATCTGTTGTTTTTGACTTTTTAATAGCCATTCTGACTAGCATGAGATGGTATCTCATATGTTTGTTGACTGCACTTATGTCTTCTTTTGAGAAGTATCTTCCCGTGTCCTTTGCCCACTTTTTAATGGGCTCGTTTGTTTTTTCCCTGTAAATTTGTTTAAGTTCCTTGTAGACTCTGGATATTAGACCTTTGTCAGATGGATAGATAGCAAAAATTTTCACCCATTCTGTAGGTTTTCTGCTAACTCCAACGATAGTTTCTTTTGCTCTGCAAAAGCTCTTTAGTTTAAGTAGACCCCATTTGTCAATTTTTGCTTTTGTTGCAATTGCTTTTGGAGTCTTTGCCATGAAATCTTTGTCCATTGCTGTGTCCTGAATTGTATTGCCTACATTTTCTTCTAGGATTTTTATCGTTTTGGGGTTTTACATTTAAGTGCCTAGTTTACTTAAGAGTTTTTCAATACCTAGTTTATTGAGAGTTTGTAACATGATGTCCCTAATTTTTTAACCATGATTAAAAGGAATTTTAAAATCCTTCTAACCAAGCTTGAGCCATATCACATTTAATATTCTTTATGGGAAAATTTGTTTGGGATCTATTATTCTACTAACATGACATTTTCCAGGCTTTGAACTACACTATGGTTTATTTCTTGAAGTTTTGCTTTTACAAGTGTAATTTTGACATTGCATAATGTGAGTTTTTTGTAATGTACAATTACATTTCTTGTAGTCTTATAGCAACCAATTCGTGCCAGAAAGCAGCTTGTAATCTATTTCTTAAAGACTGTTAAGAGAAATAAAAAACTAAAGAAGCATATTAAGCATCCCTTGACAATTTGACACTAGCAAACTGCCTTCCTCAATTGCTTGTCCCCATTCCCAGAGGATTGCTAAGGAATTCTTATTGCTGTTCCATGAATATATATTTCACAATGAACAATACACTGTTTTAAAAAAAATTGCTTTTTTACACCTAATGGCATACACCTGCATGTTAATCAGAGATAAAAGCTCATCATGAATATTGAATTGCTAGAAAATGCTCTTCAGGGGAAATATTTCTATCTATATTTTTAAACTTGTTTGTTTTGCTTATTGAAGTATAATTAACATAAAGTAAAATTCATGCTTCTTAGGTGTATAGTTCTGTGAATTTTGACAAATTTATATAGTCAGGCTGGGAACATTTCCATCATCCTAAGTTTCCTCATGATTATTTGTAGTCAATCCTCTTTCCCCACACCCAGCCCTGGCAACTGCTGACCTGATTTCTATCTCAAGAGTCTTGCCTTTTCCAGAATGCTGTATAAAATCCTACAGTATATAGCCATCTTGAGTCTGGCTTCTTTCACGTAGCATAATGCCTTGAGATTTTTCCATGTAGAAATATATCAGTATGTGTTATTGCTTTTTTATGAGTAGTAGTCCATGTGGGGATGTACCACAGTTTGTTCATCTATTCATTCGCCTTATAAAATGGTTCACTAGTAGTAATTTCATTATTATTAAATTTAGCTGTTATTTTATGTATTCTTATACAAAAAAGGTAACTATATGAGGTGACAGTTATGTTAATTAGCTTGATTGTTGTGGTTATTTCATATTGTATATGTATATAAAATTTTCAAATTGTATACCATAAATGTATACAATTATTTGTCAATCAGTCCTCAATAAAGCTGAAAAATATATGATGAAAAAGTTGAATTTATTTCAGGAAGGAGTAAATATACCATGATGATTAAAGGAGTAAAACCTCAATTAGTGCAAAGAAGTTTAATAAAATTCAGCACTTAGACATAACAAAATGTCTTTGCAAGCTAGGATTTATGAGAATTTTCTCATGTATACAACATACAAACACAAGAAATAGAAACATTTCTTCTCAACAAGATGCCCATGATCACTACTTCCATTCCGTACTGTATTGGAGGTCCTAGCCAGTGCATGCATAGCACAAAAAGAAATAAAATATATAAGTCTTGAAAAGAAAGAAACTTTTCAATATTTCTATTAGTCCGTTTTCACGCTGCTGATAAAGATATGCCTGAGATTGGGAAGAAAAAGATGTTTAATTGGACTTACAGTTCCATATGGCTGGGGAGGCCTCAGAATCATGGCGGGAGGTAAAGGGCTCTTCTTACATGGCAGCAGCAAGAGAAAATGAGGAAGAAGCAAAAGCGGAAACCCCTGATAAACCCATCAGATCTTGTGAGACTTATTAACTATCACGAGAATAGCATGGGAAAGACTGGCCCCCGTGATTCGGTTACCTCCCCCTGGGTCCCTCCCACAACACGTGGGAATTCTGGGAGATACAATTCAAGTTGAGACTTGGATGGGGACACAGCCAAACCATATCAATATTCATAGTGCATATTATTGACTACATAGAAAATTCAAAGGAATCTATAGGTAAATACTTTGAATTAATAAGAATATTTAGCAAAGTGGCTTGATACATGACAAAAATGCAACAATTATTGCATTTCTATACACCAGCATCAGAGTTAGAAAATACTTTCAAAATATACAAGGATTAAATAATAAAAAGATGGAGCAAATTATAAAATTTAAAGGACAGGAATATTCAGTATCTTAAAGATTTTTATTCTTTCTCCATTATTTGTAGATTCACTTACTTGTCATCAAAATTCTAACAAGATTTTGGCAAGCTGTTTCTGAAATTTACATAGAAGAACAAAAGGCTAAGAATAACCAAAGCAATTCTGAAGAAGAATAAAGTGGGGAAACTTTATCTACCAGAATCATGACTTATTATGTAGGAATAATAGTAAAGCAAGATATTAGCACTGGAATAGACAACAGATAAAGGAAAGAATTGAGCAAGATACACATGCATATATACAAATTTGGCATATGGCAAAAGTAACAATAAAATTCACTAGAGAAAGAGTCAACTATATAATAAATAATATTATGACAATTGAGTTTATTTTTAATTTTTTAAATTTTTCTTTCAGAGGTAGGGTCTCATTATGTTGCCCAGACTGGACTCCAACAACTCCTAGCCTCAAGCAATCCTCCCACTTAAGCCTCCTTATTAGCTGGGACTGCAGACGTGTGCCACTGCACCCAGCAAGTTTATTTTTTATTTAAAAAATAATGAAACTTGATCCCCTCCTCACACCTACATGAAAACAAATTTCAAATGAATTTAAAATGTGAATATAAAAGGCAATAGTTTAACAGTTTTGGAAGAAAACACAGGAGAATATTTTTAAAGTCTTAAGAGAACATATTCTTAAATAAGGCTGAAAGAGTGCAACCCCACAAAAGAAAAATGTATAAATTTGACCACATTAAAATAAGAAGTGTTGGTACATCAAAGAACATTATAAAGAAAATGACAACCCATGTAGTGAGAGAAAATATTTGTAACCCATATAGCTGACAAAGAATTTGTATTCTCTAAGTCAATTAAATAAAAGCCAAGAAAACAATAGTAAAATGGGCCAGAGACTTAATCAGACAATCCCAAAAAGAAAAGCACAAATAGTTTTGAAACATAAAAATATGGTCAACATCATTACTTCTTCATAAAACACTTATTAATTTTAAAGGGTACAAGAGAAACTTTTCAGTAGAAAAGCATGGTAACCTTGTGATCAAAATCAACATCATCAGTAATGGTACAAATTGAAACCATATACCACCTTGATCAAATGCAATAGGAACACAGCAGCACTTCTGTAATAGTCCTACCAAAGGTGCACAACTTTAATCAAACCATGAGGAAATCTCAAACAAACTTAAATTAAGTACATTCCATTATATTAACTGGCCAATTATCATCAGAAGTGCCTCAAGAAATGACTGAGGAACTTAGGAAGAAGCCTAAAGTGATGTAACTGCCAAAGTATTGTGTGATTTGGGACATTTCGAGGTAAAGGACATTAGTGGAAACTGAATGGAGGTTGAAAATTAGATGGCGGCAATGTAACGATGTTAATTTTCTGTTTTGATGGTTGTATTGTGCTCAAGTAGGAGAATGTTTAGAAGGACATTTATGGTCACCAGATAACAAAACTATTCAGAAGTAACACGGGCATCATATTAGCAACTTATTTTCAAATAATACTCTTCCCATAACTTCTTTCAACATAAAAGGGAATTTTTTAATTCTACAAAAAGATAGAATTTTAATCATTTTGGCAAATATTTAAAGTTCTGACAATATGAGGTATTGAAGAGGAATTGATCAAGAGGAACTCTTATACACTACTAAAGGAAGTGGAAAACAGTATGACCCAGGAATTCATACTATGCCAAGAGAAAATCTAGTACACATGCTCCAAAAATTCATATTAAAACATTCATAGCAGCCTTATTTTAGCAAAATATAATAAATTATATAATTATACAAGATAGTATTACACAACATTGAAAATTAAAAATATTTATAGATGAATCAGTTTCTTAATGGTGAGTATAAGAAGAACACTAGCTACAGTGATTCCATTTTTATAAAGTTCAAAAATAAAGCAGCATTTATACAAGCTATTGTTTAGGTATATGTATACATGTAATAAAACTTTTCTTTTTAAGGCAAGAGGATGATTAATGCACAGTATAAGAGAGGGTTATATCTATGTGGAGAGGCAGGGAGAACAGATTGGATATAACTGCATTGGTAATTTTGGGTTCTTAGGTTAGGTGGTAGCTTTGCAGGAGTGTAATATACTATTATGCCCTATAACATGTATATTACATATTATGTCTATTATAACTATATGTATCAAAATATTACATAAAATATTTTTGAGTAATTGAAATCATTGAGGAGCAATTTAAGATAGCAGGTTTGGGTTTTCCCTTTTAATGCTGGTAAGAAAACATTTTAAGACTGGAGAGAAAGGGGAAGACAGCAAGATCTATCTCTCAGGACATTTTTTTGACTAACATAGGCAAACAGTAAACACAAGAAAACCCTGGGACTGAAAAATTAAAATATTTCCTGGTATTATATCCCAGGGGCCCTGGTTATTTGAGACTATTTAAAACCATCCCTACCTACCTCATCATTAAAATACAGCAGGAATAGGTAGATGCAATACTCTAGTCATCTCTGATGCTGTGTGCCCTCCTGGTGTAGTTTAACCAAAGTTCTCAATAGAAGTAGATTTTGTTGTGCTGATTTTTTTGTTTGTTTTAAAGAGTCTCTCTGAAGCAGAAAAACTACTCCAAAAAGTCTTTGCTCTTAAGTATAGAGTTCCATTTCTATTTATCAGATGGTGCTCCAACACATGAAGAAAACTAGCAAATTGATTATGTAACAAGGTAGACAACTTTATAAACATAGACTAGTGACCTTTGGAGCTCTAAGACTCAGTGTTATAAAACATAGATGCTTCCTGACAGCTTTTTCACATACTTTGTTTGCACTGAATCTGTATATATGGTATTGGAGAGGAATTGATCAACAGGAACTCTTACACATTGCTAAAGGGAGTGGAAATTAGTTCAGACACCTTGAAAAACAACTTGGCACCATTTTGTAAAAGATGTTAAACATTCACAAATAGTATGACCCAGGAATTCATACTATGCAAAGAGAAAATCTATGTATATGGAGTCAGTGCAAACATTTAAACTATAAGCAAAAGAAAACTTTCATATCGAGCTCACATTCTGAGATACTATAAATGAATGTTTACCCTGCAGTCGTTGATTAGGTAGATAAGAGTTGTGTGGTCACTAAACATTTTATTTTCTGTTGAAATAAAATTCTTTGAAATGGAGGTGATAGAGTGTAAACTTTATTGGCACAACTTTTCCTAGTAAGAAGCAGCAATAGATATCTGTCACAAAGATAATTGACTGAAAAAATAAAATAATCGCTTCATCATAAGGATAATAGAGCAAAGCAGCAGCAGAAGAGTTGATATCTGAACATCTCCAAGTACCCGTTTTTGTATTTTCCACTACTTCAGGATGGATAGTACCATATGACTTCAACAGAAGTGGAGTGAACCTGTTACTAATAAACCTGGGACTGATGTGTAATTACGTTTTCAGTGATTCATCTGTGAAACACCCTGGGTTATTTTACATAGAAGCATCTGGTTCACATGTGTCCAGTGGTTATTCTGTGGTGACTGACATCTGTATTCTTCTAATAAAGTCCCAGTTGCACAGATGTGAGCTGTTGCCTTCTTATAAAGACAAAACTTACAATTGAAAAATCCTAACCTTAAACTCTTCTTGAATATGAACATTTCAGTCTTCTACACACACACACACACACACACACAGAAAGAGAGAGAGAGAGAGAGAAATGGACCACTTGCACTGTGTCTGGAACATAATATAAATATTTCATGCAGTGTCTTTCAATCATTGGACACATGTATGTAGGCACCTTTATCTCTTTTTATGTTTGTTTATAGCATAGCATCTGTTTTAGATTGTAAGCTCAAAGAAGGCAGTTACCATGTCAATTTAATATTATACAGACAGTGTCTAGAAAAGCATAATTCACTTTTGAGTGCTTGCTAAGTATTTGTCAGTCAAGATGGTGATGTTAATGACTTTCAGAAAAAATGGAGTTTATAATCTGACTGTAAACACCTTTTGCACTTTAAGAGGTAAATGCTGTACATGGACTTGCTTCTTATTTCACTCATTATCATTAGACAGGTAATGCCTAAAACTTTGTTGTTTTGAGAATAATTTATTTATGTTAGAATAATCCTCTAGTGATGTGTGATATATGAAATTTTAAAGTGGCAGACTTCAAGGCACGTTTCATGAGGGAAGTAGCATTTTAGCTCAGCCTTCGAGGGTAGATAGAATTTGGACACATAATAATGAAGGAAAAAGAAGGAGAGGCCATTGGTGAAGAGCATGGAGGAGACAGGCAGGCATGGGTTCAAGTCCTTCCTTGGCCAGTAAGTTATGAGACCTCAGTGAATCAGTACGATATCTAAGGGTTTGTTTTCTCATAATAGACACGTATTATTGTGACAATTACATACATAACAAGCTTAAACACAGCATTTGGCATAAGGAGAACATTTAATACTTGTGGACAGCCGTTACTCTTAGGACAAATTAGCCATTTTGAATAGAATTTCAACAGAATTTTGAATATTGAACTTGAAAAAAAAATACTTGGAGGGAAACTCCGGGCTATGTGTGAAGATCTAAAACTTCTAATGGAATTCTTATTTGCACAGAGAAAGTCAAGGTCCACTTCTTAAGACATCTTTTTCCCTCTTAAGTTAGTCTTTTCAATTACATGTATGGCAGAGTGACATCAAAGTATAGTCATGTATACTCAAATTAAAATATCAATACCATAATTAATAAAATACTTTCAATGTGTGAGTTACTTTTCTTTCTTAGTCCTTTTATTTATCTTCTGCATGCTAGACTTGTAAGTATTGTGGGCTCTGACTCTGAATCCTGTGAAAAACACCTGTTTGCCTTATTTTCAAGTTAATAATAATCATTTATTTTATGTGTAAGAAAGAGTTTGTCCTATACACTTGCATAAGCAGACACAAAACACTTATCATCTGTAATAGGTCATGTGACCTCCTCTAAATTCCTCAAAGAGAAATTAACAAAAATAGCACTCAGTGTATAATATTTATGAGGTCCACCTCTCATGCATAGTATCAAAACTTTTTATCACTGGCAAGGAAGGGGGACAGTGATCTCTAAAGAGAAGCCTAAAGAATTTATAACCACGTTCTATTTTGGTAATATGCAAATATTTTACTAAATATTCCTCCAAGATTTAAACCATTTTTTTTGGGGGGGGGGGCAGACAGAGTCTTGTTCTGTCGCCCAGGCTGGAGTGCAGTGGCACAATCTCGGCTCACTGCAACCTCCGCCTCCCGGGTTCAAGCGATTCCCCTGCCTCAGCCTTCCAAGTATCTGGGATTACAGGTGCGCGCCACCATGCCTGGCTAATTTTTGTAGTTTTAGTAGAGACGGGGTTTCACCATATTGGCCAGGCTGGTCTCGAACTCCTGACCTTGTGATCCACCCACCTCAGCCTCCCAGAGTGCTGGGATTACAGGCATGAGCCACGGTGCCCAGCCTAAACCTTTTTTTTCTTTCCAGGTTTACATTTATAGGAACAACCACTGTGATAGTTGTTTCATTAATGTCTTTGTATCTATGTTGTACTTTAATCTTTCTATAGTAAAAATCACATCATATCAAAATAGAACTTTCATTTAAAAATAATTTAATTTCCAGGTAGTGAAAAGGCATATATGCTACTCTCTTGGTTGTAAGACCTACTTCTTCCTCTAACATTCCTAGGAATAAAAACTTCCAGGAACTATAGTGTTATAGTTAACTATTATCCATTAGAATTCAACAGACCAGTTACCTTAAGAACATTACATAGAAAGAGTATATTCAAGGATGTTCATTGAAATGTGGCTTACAATATGGGCATTTACCTTGTTTATGATTTTTGACTGTGAATAAATAATCAGTTATATTTTTAAGGTACCTCAATGTAACGGAATAGTATGAGGTTATTGAAAATGATCAAACTATTACGTAAACCTGTAATTATTGACAAAGGAAGCTATTCACCAACAAATTATTAAGGGAAAAAATGGTATAAACTCTTTTATAATACAACTACTTTTAAAAATATTATGTACATATGTACATTATATGTATGTGTGTGCATATATAGATATATAAGATAGACACTAAAATATCAACAAGTGAAGGCACAGAGGATTATCTTTATTTTGTCCTTTCTATTTTTCTGAATTTTCTAAAGTTTTTGCAATGCATGTGTAGTGATTTATATACCAAAAAATAAATAATTTTTGTGGTTACTGGGATCTGTATAGGATTTAGAATTTCTGTGGTGTTTGAAATCTTACTCTTCTAAGAAATGATAAGGGAAATTCATTATTTGTTTTTAACCTAATATTTATTTTAAGTAGTAACTGTTTCACCTACAGAATATTTATTTGATTATGATTCAACACTCAAAATAAATTAAGGAGCTGAGAGAAGACAGAAAATTTAAATTTATGACTTTGGGTGAAACCTAAAAGCTGTGTTATTCTCCTCTGTCCTGAAAATACAATAGAATTTTAGACCTAGAATGGACCTTCAAATGCAGAAATTGGCCTATTAACCCACCCTACCTAAATTTCAGATATTTGCATTGGGTTTGTTTGGATTAGAATGGTCTATCATTATTTTAATAAAATAAAATTAAAATATAAAACTTTTTCCTTAAATATATGGTGGCCTGATATAGCAATCAACTCAATTTTCGTTAAGATAAGAATTGCTTGGGAAAACAATTATTATTGTTAGAATAAGAATTACTTATAATTATTAACAACAAAGTATTTTTTACAAGTTATGGGAAATTGTCACATAGTACACATTTAATAGTATTTTATGTGTAACATGAGACTTTTTTTGTACATATCTACAAATACAAAAAGCCTTCTGTAAGAGAAGATGTGTTCCTGTCATTAGATTTAGAACTTGAAATGGATTTTTAATCCTACAAATCAGTACTTTGTACATTCTTCACTGTAGCATATTATAATTAATTGTTTCATATATTTTTGATCAACTAGATTGTGAGATTTTCAAAGACAGGAGTGTTATTTATCTTTTCATCTCAGAGGCTAGCACAATGCCTGACATTTAGAAAATATTGGTTGAAGTAAGGAATATATGAAAAACAGGATTTTACAATTGAGTTGACTATTAGTTAAATTTTTATAATTGCTACCTCTAATAGCTCTTCTATATCACAGACTAAGTAGTCTTTATAGAATGGTCTGAAAATAACTGTTATTTATAACATTTCTGAAAAATCTGTCCTGAGTTTAAGTTTAAAAATAAGCTTTTTTAAAAAAAATGACCATTTCTTAAGTTGCAGATCTTCTGTATGTGGAAAACTACACATAAGCAACCATGGTTCCTGCCTTCTGAACACTTTTAATATTCTTACAGATGAGTTTTTTTTAATTGTTCTTTTAGTCACTTCCAAATTACGTTGTTACAGAAAAGTGTTCAGTGATAAAAATAGGAAATACTGAACATCCTTTTTCTCTTACAATATGACAAATTGGCCTATTTTTATAGAAGGCAATGAAAGAATATACTTTAGCCATTTAAAACATTAAGATTTAAGTTTTTATCATCTGTAGAAGCCCAATAATATTTTGAAGGGAGTTTTGGAAGTTATGTATATTTTAAGGGAAATTACGATCAGACTGTTGAATTCAGCTAAATATTTTCTGTGCATATTTATAGCCTGTTCAGTTTTCATGGTTGTCTTTTCGGGCTGCATGTGAATTTATGTATGACAACTTTCCTAATTCCAGACAACTGTTAGAATTTCTTGGTTTAACATTTTAATTTCTGTTTATGCTTTCTCATTTTTGAAATCTGATTCTTTTTCTTGGTTGGTTATTGATTGTGAGATTGAGGGTAATAATTTCCTATTGATAATGGGGTCACATTTCAGAATAAAGGATGTCTAGAGCTGAAGACTTCATTTCAGCTTTCACTTACTTAAATTATCAAGAAAGAAGTATGATTGCTTATTTGCCGTGTGTTTCTCCATAGCCAGATATAAGAGGTTTAAATTGACTAACATTCATAAACCTTTAATAAGAATAATTTAATGAAACATAGGTTAATAGAAAACTCAACTAACTAGTCTTCCTGTAGTTGGGTTGTGAGTGTACGTGTGCTTAGAAGTTGACCAGCATTTGTTAGTGAGACTTTTAGCCATTAGGTTTGAAACACCATTCATTTAACCACAACTCTCTCTTCCCAATCATTCCAGTAGAGTGGGATATAACTAAGCTAATGGTGTTAGTGTAAATTTGTAAGCATTTAAATTTATAAACATCCAAAACTACTTGATAATAAACAATTGAAGTTACCTCATAATGGAAAGTGAGCCAACTACTGACCAGCTATAGTTGTCAGAAATTAAAATTTCATTTCTGAGCCATAAATGAGGTTTAAATCTTTTTCTAAGTGATAACATTTCTAAAAAGTTTATAATGTTGCCCTTTGATTTAGAATGGATTTTATTCTGTGTAAATTGTATATGAAACTTGCTATAGCTTTTTTCACACTCAACTCTAAAAGAAAAAAGGCAAATACCCTTGACAAGAGGATTTTTGGTAAATTTATTCAACAGAACCTCATTTCTTTATTATAAGGAACTATTCTTAATTCTGAATGAAACAATTCTAAATCACTGTCCCTGTTCTCAAGTTACTTACAATATAAGTAACAAAGATGTCCACAATTAAAGTCTGTGGTTGACACTCCTTCTATTGAGAGGCAGTTTCAATATGTGTGGGCTTTTTTGGCTCATTTATAAATAGTAGAATACAGGAGAAGTGATGCTGTGTGATTTCTGGAGGCTACATCAGAAAAGGCAACTTTGTGCTTAGAGCCTCAAGTTGTTACATGTCAGACTACCTGAGACTTCCCTGTAGCAAGGAAGCCACACCAGTGTACGCTCTCCAGTGGGCAGCCCTAGTCTTTGAGGCCTTCCAACCCATCCACCAGATATGAATGAAAGAGCTTTTGGATGGCTCTCAGCCTTGTTTCGACCCCAGCTTTCTAGTATTTTCAGCTAAGACACTGACACCTTGGAGCAAAGACAAGCCATCCACTCTGTGTCCTGGACAAATTGCAGACTCACAGAAAATACAAGCATAACAAAATGGTCTTTATTTTATGCCACTAAGTTTGGGGTGGTTTATTACACAACTGTGATTACTAGAACAAAGACTTACTTGATTCGGTATATACTATGGGTGAATAGGAGATAAGGACCTTCTTTCCTGGAGGAGTCATGGGAAGCTTCACAGAAACAATGACATATGAACTTGGCAAGATAATGACCTTCTCTCCCGGAAGAGTCGTGGAAAGCTTCACAGAAACAATGACATATGAACTTGGCTTTGAATCATGAGACTAATCATTCATTAGTAGACAAGAAGTCTACTAAGTAAAGAAGGTACAAGAGTCCCAAAACTGAGGAAGCTGGGTGGAATAGCCTGGAGGCTAAGAAAGAAGAGTGTGTTGGTGAATGACAAGAAGTTTGGTGGGGAAAGAGCATTAGATAGTCAGATCCAGAATGGTAGTCAAGAAGCTAGAAGTTGTACAATAATTTTTTTGTTATGCCAAGGAAATTTCAATTGTAGCCTTGTAGGAATAGAAAGTAATAATCAATTTGCCTTGTAGAAAGATAACTAATTATAAGGTAGGTAGGCTAAAAGGGAAAGAAGTGAAAGACAAGGAGAACAGGTAATAGTTACATACATAGTTCAGACGACAGGTGACTGAGGCTGAGATCTGTAGCTTTCTTGTCATAGCAAAATAAGATCAGTTAGATAACAATGGTTGTTTGAATTGGTAAATTAATTATGCATTGAATTCATATGGTCAAGGCATAATAATCAAAGGCTACAGTCCACCCTGCAAATTAAATCAATGCCTTTATAAAACATTAATTTTATTAAATGTATTAATATTGCTGAATGACATCTAAAAGCTTCCTCCACTATGAAGTTTGGAGAATTATTATTTTTTAAACTCATTTTTATATTTCCATTAAGCCATTGATTATAGCAAGACATTTAAAGAAATGAGACCACATTGTATCAGTTAATGCACTAATGGAACCATGTGTTATAGGCACTCTGGTCCTCAAAATGAACATCAGTTCAGAGTAAAGTCCTGAAAAAATTAGTAATTTGTGTAATCATAAAGATTTTACAGTGAGAAAATGTATATAGTGTGTTTAGTTAATATAGTTAAGTGAACATAACACACAGCTGTGGTCAACGGCTTTCTGTATAGATTTGATTGAGTTTTCAATAGCATTTGAAATTACTTCACATATTTTTAGTGTGATAAATAAAAGTTCAGTAGTGACATATAACTTTTTATTGAAATCATAATACCATACATATTAGAGACTTTTCCAGGGCAAAAAACGGCTGGATAGGTCTTTCTCCAGTAATTCTGAGCATAGACTGTGTCCCCACGGCTTGTGTTGCCTCATCTACGCAGCAAATTGCTGCCAATTGTGGAATACAGTGATCTGTTTTAAAAGCCTTCTGCCTTTCTGTACATTTTGGTTTTACTTTACAGTTAGGTTATATTTAAAACATCAATTTAAAAGTTTAATGTTTTTAATTCAAAATCAAAAGTGACAGAATTTTATAGATTATTTCCATCTGACTTCTAGTGCTGACCCCTTTTTAATATCTTTAAGAAAGAACACCTTCCAGAATTTGAATAGTCTTGCTTTATAGACCCGCTTTTCATTCACACATGAGTCTTCTTTAAAAATTCAAGCTGCAAAAGTAACACAAGAAGAGAAAACCAAACACCACATGTTGTCACTCATAAGTGGGAGTTGAACAATGGGAACACATGGACACAGGGAGGGGAACATCACACACCGGGGCCTGTCAGGAGATGGGGCGGGTGGGGGAGGGATAGCATTAGGAGAAACACCTAATGTAAATGACTAGTTGATGGGTGCAGCAAACCACCATGGCACCTGTATACCTATGTAACAAACCCGCACATTCTGCACATGTAACCCAGAACTTAAAGTATAATAAAAAAAAAAATTCAAGCTGTAGAATCATCCTTAGTCAACCATTTCATGTAAAGCCTAGAGAAATATTCAGCAGAGCATTAAACCAAATATGAAGCCCTTCTAAGCTTGTGTCCCTGTGTGATTGACAGCACAGGTCACATTCCCATGATGGTTCTTTAATAACCAGCCTTGCTCTTTAGAACCATTGTAGTGAACACAGTATTCTGTTTTGTTATCCCCTAGACAAAGGCTACTGTAAGTTTGTATTTAAGGGAATTCAGAAGTTCAGCATTACTTCTGCCTTGGATTGATTGTTTGCTCACTTTAAATCCCATGTGTCTAGCTCAGTCTCTGACCCACAATAGACACTCAATAAATAGTGGATGGGTAAGTGATAGATGATAGTGGTCACCAGCCTGTCTCAATGATTCTAGTTCAGTTATCTCTAGATAAGACCCAATGTCTGTTTCTTTGAGCTATAGATAATATTACATTGACCTTGCAGATCCCTCTTCCAATCAGCTTGGGGGATTTCTTTTAACTCTGGGCCTTGCATGTCTTGCTCTTGCTCAGCTTCTTTCTCTAGTCAGTTTTCCTGAAATCTATTTAATTTAGCATATTGGAATAATAATTGAGCCCTAATAACAAAGTTAAGACTAGAGTGGTAGGCAGAATAGTACACCACCCACCCTCTTCCCACAGAGATGTCTATGTCTTAATTCCTGGAACCTGAGAATATGTTAGACCACGTAGCAATGGGAAATTAAGGCTGAAGATGGAAATAAGGTTGAAAATCAGCAGACCGTAAAAACAGTGAAATTATCCTGGATTATCCAGTTAGGTCCAATATAATCACAAAGGTCCTTAAGTAGAAAAGAGAGGCAGAAGAACAAAGTCAGAGGAAGAGATAAGACTAAGCAAGCAACATCAGAATGATGTGCAGTGAGAAGGAGTCCGCCTGCCATTGCTGGCTTTGAAGCTTTGAAGACAGGAAGGGAGTGGCCTCTACAAGCTTAAAAAAAAAAAAAAGCAACAAAACAGAAACGGCTTCTCCACTAGTGCCTCCAGAGAAGTACACAGCTCTGCCAACTTCTTGACTTTTGATCAGTGAGATCTGTCAGACTTCTGACCTCCAGAACTGTTAAGATGATAAATTGGCATTGTTCTAAGGCATTATCTTATGGTAATTTGTTGCATCAGCCGTAGGAAACAAAAACAGCTCATCCCACGCTATGGTGAAACTATCCCCCTTGGTCCCAGTATAGAAATCACTAACCTCCATGGCTGGTATTATTGTCTACCCATGTGTTTGCCACTTCTCTTGATAGCTAAAAGTAGAGTTCTGTCTTCTTTTTTGTGTATTTCTGTTTTCCTTAACTGGACCACTAAGTTTATGGTTTCAGACTAATGGATGTTGTTTTCTCAGCGAAGAAGGTAATACAGCCTATTCCAGAAGACACTAGTTTCTTGGGATGTTAATGGTGAAGAGATTGTGAGAAAAGAGGCTTCTGCCACCAGATTCATTTGGAAAACCTAGGTTAAACAAGGTTCTTTTTTCTTAAAGCACTTACAAAAATACAATGTATGTATAAGGTTTAAAAAAAAAAAACCAACAGTTTAAGAGAATATTCAGCAGAAGTATCCCTCTCAGCTAAAATTCCTCTCAGCGGTTACCATTTACCTGTGTATCCTCCCATAGCTATTGTAGACACATGAGCACATACACACACATACACACATATATACATGCACATATGGTATAATGTATATACACACATATTCTGGTTTTCTGTACACACTTTTCTACACTTTGCTTTTGTTTTTCGTAATTAACAGGTTTCCCAATTAACAGAAATTTTAGTGTATAATATGTATATGAAAGACTAAGAGAACTTAGCGGATGCAAATAAAGATTTTCTGAACATTTCGGACCATAGATTTTTTTAGAGAATATCTTATAGAACTACCTTTTGAGACACACTGCACACAACCAAGCTGCCTTCCTCAGAAGGAAAAAACATCCTCTGGAGTAGAAGGAAGAGTTAGTGACGACCCACCGACTCCCATTAGAATGGCCTAGTGTAAAGGGTATGGATTTTGGATTTTAACCTAGGCTAAAATCCTGGCTCCATTACCGACTTGACTGCCTGCTCACTCATGCTTACTGGCTGTGTGGTTTCGGGTACATTGCTTAACTTTGTTGAGCCTTCTTATTAATACACTCTCATATATTCAATTATTTGTTATTTGGTTAATACATGCAATCAGTGGAACTTTTATGTGCTAAATATTGTTCCAAGTCAAATAAAGCAGAGTCCCCCCAACTGGAGAGGCTTCTAGGCTAGTGATGGAAGTTTCATTTGTAGCACAGCAAGTGGCAGTAAGCTCACAGATCACCTGGCCTGTCTTAAAGGACTAACTTTGCACTAACGTGACAGTTTTCCACTTTTATAGGCATAGATCAACAGTAGCAAATGTCACCTATGTGACTTCAAAACTTGGAATTTATGCAGGATATTTCAGGTATTGATTTTTTAAGTATCTGTGTACTTTGGTATTGATTAATGAATTACCATAACAATTTTATTTATCTGAATAAAGTACAGCTAGAGTAACAAAATCTTTAGTCATTATGAAATTATAACATTTCTGTGTAGGTGGCCAGCATCCTTGTAGATTCTGGATATGTTTACCTTAGTGGTTGACTTTAAAATTTGAATTCTCCAGAACAGATAATCTTATTTTTAAATCTATAATATATGTGTATTTTACAGGAAAATTTTAGAATTCTCATCCTTTCTCAATGTCTATAAAGCATGTCATTTTAACATTAAGTGTATTCACTCTTTATTATTCTGCTCATTTTCTTTCCATTTTCTTCCTGCTCTTGATGAATTTAAACAGCAAAGTCATATTCATTAGAAAAAGATATCTTTAGGAATTTAACTGAAAATAACAAATGCAATTTCTTTTATTTGCCATTTTGTCTGCCAGAAAGTTTCAGCTTCTCTTTTTATTTTCTAGGCCAACGAAATGACGTGTAGGCCTAGTGAATTCCAGGCAATGTTCAGCACTGATTTTACTGAATCTGGATGACTTCAGTCTGTTAATTTATTTAGGAGATGGTTTTGGTTTTTATAAGGTCAACTAAAAATTTGTAGGCTACTTTTCCCACTTATTCTAAGATCAAATTTTTTTTAATACTAACATTTAAAATTTGAAAATACAGTGGTAACTTTGGTGATGTCAAATCTTTAAGCACATTATTTAAAACTTTTCCATTTAAGAAGTGTTTCCATAATTGAGTTTATTTCATAATGGGAATTCTGTTAAGGTCGATCTGATAGCTGCTTAGTTATTTAATATCAGCAAGTACCTGATATTTTGATTTGGCTGTTTTTTAAGGTCATTTCGATTAAAGTTTGATTTGATATGTCCTAAAAACAAACCGTAAAATATTTGACTTTTTTTTTTTAACCAAATGATGTGTGCCCCAGCCAGTGCTTAGGATGGATTCTCAATTTATACAGTGCCCTTACCTTACCCCTCATCTTCATCCCTCACCCCATATCTGAGCTTTACCCTAGTCCTCATTGGTGATGAGGAGGATGGATGCCAGGGAAGTCTGTGATAAAACAAAGATGTATATACTTTTGTTATTTTAACATGAGTAAAACAGCTGCCTCAGAATGCCCTGCCATGGTGGATAGGCAGGAATTGACCATTTGCTGGATTTTTGCTGTGAGTGCTGCAGTCCAAGAATTTGAGACTTCATTCTCCCCAAAAGAAAACATTGCCTGTTCTTCTTGTCTGTAATAAATCATGAACATAGCAGTATTCTTCCAGCCTATTCTTCTCAACTCCAGATAATTTATAGTGGGTGAGACTCATTAGCCTAAAGTATATTTACAGGTTTGTCAGTCAGAGTTATATAGAGAGCCAGTGTTTGGGTGGCAAGTGGAAACAGCACAAGCTGTGGGCACACAAAGTAAACTTGGCCCTTGGCTTCTGTACAACACTCCTCCCTGGTTTTACTCATTTTTAGAGTCGTTCCTTTTTTGACTCATTTCTTTCTCTAGCTGTCTGTCCCTACAATTTTAATATTCTCCACTATTTCTTACTAAACCTTTTCTCTCTGATGGTCTCTTCTCTGGGTGATCATTTCAACTCACCCAGTTGCCTTATAGCAATGACTGCTGTCTTGGTGCATCTAGTCCAAACATCTCTCCTGACTTCTATACCTCTGTATTTGTTAACCTACTCAACATATATCTACATTTGGATATCCTTCAGGCACTCAGACTCACCCGTTATGTCTGAAACTGAAGTCTTTATGCCTAATACTAAACCTTCTCCTCTTCCATGTCACCATCTTCACAATAGCCAAAGCTACAAAATCTAGAATTCTGAGAATATTGTCATAGAAGAGAAATAATAAGATCCAGAACCATTCTCTTATGAAATAGCAGATCAGATCCAAAAGTATTATGTATGTACATACACAGATACGCTGACACAAATCACACACACACACACACACACACACACTCTTGTTCAAAGAGTAATATTGCATAGTTTTGCATGGTTTTGAAATTTAAATAAATATAATCATTTATTTAAATGTGTGTATTTTTTTTAAGTGATGGGGTCTCACTTTGTCACCCAGGCTAGAGTGCAATGGTATGATCATAGTTCACTGCATCCTCAAACTCCTAGGCTCAAGGGATCCTCCTGCTTCAGCCTCTTGAGTAGCTAGCACTACAGATGTGTATCACCACACCCAGCTAATTTATTTTTCACTTTTTTTTTTTTTTGTAGAGACAGAGTCGCACTGTCTTGCCCAGTAGTATGGTCTCATACTTCTCATACTACTAGCCTCAAACGATCCTCCCGCCTTAGCCTCCCAAAGTGTTAGGATACAAGTATAAGCCTTGCTCTTTTGCTCAACATTATGCTTAAGATTCATGTATGTGTATAACTGTATAATCTAGTCCATTATATGAACATTTAATAATTAATTCTCCTGTTTTCCTGTGGGGAGCTTTTGGGTAGTTCTTGCTTTTCACTGTTGTAAACAATGCATCTATGATTGTGTACCTATCTCCTGATACACATATGCAAATGTTTCTCAAGGGAGTGTACCTATGAGTGGAATTCCTAGGTTATAGGTACATATACCTTCATATACCTTGACAGTTATTTCCAAATTGTTTTATAAAATGGTTTCAAACATTTGCACTCCTACCAGCAAGAATTTATCTAGTTATTCCACATCCTCCAAAATCTTTGATATTATTGTACATTCTAATTTTTGCTAATCTGGTGTAAAATATTTCACACTGGCTTTAATTTGCATTTCCTTGGTCACTAATGAAGTTGAGCTTATCATCATATGCTTATTTACCTCCATTGTTCCCCCTTTTTGGAAGTTCCTATAGTCTTTGGCATATGTTTTGGTTTTTAAAATATTGTTAATAGGAGTTCTTTGGATATTCTTTGTTACTAGCATATGTTGCAGTATCTCCTCACAGTTTGTGACTTGTCATTTCATTCTCTTCAAGGTATCTGTTGATAAACAGAAGTACTTACTTCAAATGCAGTTCAGTGTATCAATCTTTATCTTAATGGTTTTCAATTTCTGCCTTGAACAAACTTTCTTATTTCAAGGTAATAAAGACATTCCACTTTATTTTCTAAAAGCTTTAAAGTTTTGCCTTTCTCACTTAAGTGTTTAATTCACCTGGAATCATGCTTGTTTGACTTCTGACACACACAAAAATTGAATTGTATGTGTGTTGTATAGGTAGAGATATAGTTAGGCCTCAAAAAATTAGTTATTTAAAATAACAATTGAGTTTTTAAATTTAAAATCATTGTTTTTGTCAAAAGTCAAACAAGCATGATTCTTCAAGTGTTATGGCGCCATCAGTCACTATTCATTTTCCCAGATCTCTGTTTGCTCAGGTTGACACCTGGATGTATTTCAGAAATATTACTCTCAGAATATGTTATAAAACATAAGTCACTCTAAACAGTACTAGTGCTTCTCGTTTGAATAGGAAGGGATTGCTATTCCGGCCATAGTGATACCATTTTAAATTTGGCTGAGAAAATGTCTTTACAAAATGAGATAAATATTATTTTAAGGATGTTATTAATTTAACTCCTATAAAGTTAAAAGAGAAGTCAATCATTTATTCTAACATTTTTAGAGAAACTTACCCTGGATTAGACTTTTTTAATAAATCTAGCTTTTGATCTATAGTGTTTATAGTTAATTAGATGATGTAGTGCAATTTTTATTCAAGTTGTAGTTTGTGTATGTGTGTCTGTGTGTGTGTTTTAACACAGTATGAAATTAAACTAATAGAACATAGGAATCTCTGCAACTATATTATTGAGAATATACACCACGTTTTAGTAAGAGTATCATCTGGAGAAGTTTCATTATATTCTCTTTATTTGAAAAAAGACTTAGGCTTTAGACTGTAACTTGAGTTTCTTATTCTGTCATTAATCTTTCCTCTTTAATTCACATTAATCATTTATTCCACAAATATTTCTTGAGAGCCTGTATTTTGCAAAGTAGTCTATGCTGAACTATTCAAACATAACAAATTCAGATTCAGGAAGTGGAAGAGCTCTAAGATCATTTATAATAACCTCAACCTTCCACAAATGAAGAAACTGAGGTCCAGCAGTGACCAAAATTCCTATTGAGATTCAAAATATCTAGATTGAGAATATCCCCTATTGAACCACGTTGCCCACAGAAAACTATCCGAACATATACCTGAATGTTAAATATTGATATAATATTTATAGAGATGCCTAAAGGGATAAGTCACTCTTTGTGAACAAATTATGTCATTTAGTTGTTACCTTCAAGCTATTTATAATATTTTTAAGATAAAAAGACACATTTGAAAACATTAGGTAAAGTAAATATTTAACTGAAAGCTTTCTGAGAGCAGGAGTAACACTTATATTTGTTCTATTTTCCTAACACAGTGAGCTGTTCATAGTGTATAATCAACAAGTACAGTATTGATTAAATAAACAGAACTATATATTGAAATATAAGATACAGATATTAGGTACTGTAAATGACCAGAGGAAATAAAAATTATGAATATGAAATGAAATAGGAATATGAAAAAAAAGCAAGTCCTTGTGGAAGGTTTAGAATTTAAACAGAGCCATAACTAATGGCTATAATTTCATTAGGAACACCCAAGTTTCTAATTATTTGTTCCTCTCACTTTCTATTAAAACTTTAGATACAGGTCCTCTGAGTTGTTTACTTCAAATTATACCTCTAAGCATGATTTCTTGGAAAAAGCATGTTCATGAAAAAATAAAAATACGCTAAGATATATGTATAAGGATACTAATTGTTGTCTAGTTTATAAGGGCATTTAAAAATTGAACCAACCCAAACCTCTATCAGTGAACTAATAGTACATCAAAATTAAAATCAATGATGAATGTAGATCTAAATTTTTCAGCATGAAAATACATCTCTAATATATTATAGATTAAAAATATCAAGCTGCAAAACTATAAATGTGTAGAATGATCACATTTTTGTAAAAAAAAAAGGCTGTGAATATACAAGTAATGCAAAATAGGATAGTAGACATTTGTATTCGTCTTTTCTCACACTGCTATAAAGACATGTCTGAGACTGGGTAATTTATAAAGAAAAGAGGTTTAATTGGCTCACAGTTCTGTAGGCTGTACAGGCTTATGCTGCTGGAGAGGCCTCAGGAAACTTACAATCATGGTGGAAGGCAAAAGGGAAGCAGACGCATCTTCACGTGACTGGCAGGAGAGAGAGAGCAAAAGGGGAAGTGCTACACACTTTTAAACAAGGAGATCTCATGAGAACTCGCACACTCACGAGAACAGCAAGGGGGATGTCTGCCCCCATGATCCAGTCGCTTCCCACCAAGCCACTCCTCCAACATTGGGGATTACACTTCAACATGAGGTTTAGGTGCAGACACAAAGCCAAACCATATCATGCCATCCCTGGCCCCTCCCACATCCCCTTCTCACATTTCAAAACATGATCATGCCTTGCCAACAGTCCCCTAAAATCTTAACTCATTCCAGTGTTAACTCAAAAGTTCAAGTCCAAGGTGTCATGTGAGACAAGGCAAGTCTCTTCGACCTACGAGCCTATAAAATCAAAACCAAGCTAGTTTCTTCCAAGATACAATGGGGGTACAAGCATTGGGTAAGTTCTCGTATTCTAAGTGGGAGAAATTGGCCAAAACAAAGGAGCTACAGGCCCCATGCAAGTCCAAAAACCAGCATGGCAGTCATTAAATCTAAAAGCTCCCGGATAATCTCCTTTGACTCCATGTCTCACATCCAGGGCACAGTGATGCAAGGGGTACACTCCCAAGTCCTTGGGAAACTCTGCCCCTGTGGCTCTCCAGGGTACAGCCCCCATGGCTGTTTTCATAGGCTGGTGTTGAGTGTCTGCCGCTTTTCCAGATGCATGGCACAAGCTGATGATGGATCTGCCATTCTGTGGTCTGGAGGATGGTGGCTGTCTTCGCACAGTTCCATTAGGAAGTGTCCCTTTGAGGACTCCAACCACACATTTTCTTTCCATCCACACTGCCCTAGTAGAGGTTCTCCATGAGGACTCTACCCCTGCAGCAGACTTCTGCCTGGACATCCGTGCATTTCCATACATTTCCATACATCCGCTGA
Source organism: Pongo pygmaeus (assembly GCF_028885625.2). NCBI lineage: Eukaryota > Metazoa > Chordata > Mammalia > Primates > Hominidae > Pongo > Pongo pygmaeus. The sequence goes on from NC_072377.2 coordinate 87,060,920, forward strand.
AACCTAGGTGGAGGTTCTCAAGCCTCAGCTCTGGCACTCTGCACATCTGCAGGCTTAACACCACGTGGAAGACACCAAGGCTTAAGGCTTGCACCCTCTGAAGCAATCAACGGCCCAAGCTGCATGTTGGCCCCTTTTAGCCACAGCTGGAGCGGGAGCAGCCACAATGCAGGGTGCCATGTCCCAAGACTGCACAGAGTAGCAGGGCCCTTGGGCTGGCCCACAAAACCATTCTACCCTCCTACGCCTCCTGGCCTGTGATGGGAGGGGCTGCCATGAAGATCTCAGAAATGCCTTGGAGGCACTTTCTTGGTTATTAACATTTGGCTCCTGTTTACTTGTGCAAATTTCTGCAGCCTTGAATTCCTCCCCAGAAAATGGGTTTTTCTTTTCTACCGTATGGCTAGGCTGCAAAATTTTCAAACTTTTATGTTCTGCTTTCCTTTTAAATATAAGTTCCAATTTCAGGTCATTTCTTTGTTCATGCAGATGAGAGTAGGCTTTTAGAAGCAGCCAGGCCACACCTTGAATGCTTTGCTGCTTAGAAATTTCTTCCACCAGATACCCTAAATCATCTCTATCAAGTTCAAAGTACAGCACATCCCTAGAGAGCAGGGCAACAATGCCACCAATCTCTGCTAAAGCATAGCAAGAGTGACCTCTACTCCAGTTCCCAATAACTTCCTTATCTCCATCTGAGACCACCTCAGCCTGGACTTTATTGTCCATATCACCATCAGCATTTTGGTCACAACAATTTAACAAGTCTCTAGGAAGTTCCAAACTTTCCCTCATCTTCCTGTCTTCTTCTGACCCCTCCAAATTGTTCCAACCTCTGCTTATTACCCAGTTCCGAAGTTGCCTCTATATTTTCAGATACCTTTATAGCAATGCCCCACTTCTCTGGTTACACACATACTATCACAAGAATAGCAAGAGAGAAATCCACCCCCATGATCCAGTCACCTCCCAACAGGCCCCTCCTCCAACATTGAGGATTATAGTTCAAAAAGAGATTCAGGTGGGGACACAGAGCCAAACCATATCAACATTTTTGTGTTCTTTTTTATGCTTTTCAGAATTTACAAAAAGTCTAACAATAAACATTTATTACCTGTAAAAATAATAAAACTTTTTTAAGAGTTGTGGAGAGAGTTCTAAATTTACTCTATTGACTTGCCATGGATATAAAAGCTCAATGATCTCCATTCAGGACAACTTTTACTGGGTACCTGTTATGACTAGGCACTATGAACAGGAGTCAAAATCTATTTCTTAAGCCCCTCATGACCTCAGAAGGAAATGTAAATTGTAAGTGGAGCACCAGGAATCTATTTATCCTTCAGTCTGGTCACTTCAGAGTGGTCCTTTGGTCATATGCTGATTTTTTTAAAACAAAATTGATAGATCTCTGTGTTCTGGGTCACAGTATCTAAACAATAGACACAACTACAGAGATCTTTCCATGTCTGACTTTTTAAATATGATTTCAGCTTTTATTTTAGATACAGGGGGTACATGTGCAGGTTTGTTACAGGGGTGTACTTCATGATGCTGAGGTTTAGGATAGGGATCTCGTCACCCAGGTATTGAGCATAGTACCCAGTAGGTAGTTTTTCAACCCATGACTCCTTCTTCCCTTCCTCATGTAGTAATCCCCAATGTCTATTGTTTCCATCTTTATGTCCATGTATACCCAAATGTTTAGCTCTCACTTATAAGTGAGAACACAGGTATTTGGTTTTCTGTTCCTGCATTAATTTGCTCTGGATTATGGCCTCCAGCTGCATCCATGTTGCTGCAAAGGACATTATTTCATTCTTTTTGGTGGCTGTGTAGTATTCCATAATGTATATGTACTATATTTTCTTTACCCAGTCCACCAATTATGGCCACCTAGGTTGATTCCATGTCTTTGCTGTTGTGAATAGTGCTGCAATGAACATGCCAGTGCATGTGTCTTTTTGGTAGAACACTTTGGGTTTTTTGGGAGGTATATGCCCAGTAACGGGATTGCTGGATTGGATGGTAGTTATATTTTAAGTTCTTTGACAAATCTCCAAACTACTTTCCACTGTGGCTGAAGTCATTTACATTCCCACCAACAATGTATAAGTGTCCCCTTTTCTCTGCAGCCTCTCCAGCATATATTATTATTCGACTTTTTAATAACAGGCATTCTGAGTGGTGTTAGATGGTATCTCATTGTGGTTTTAATTTGCATTTCTCTGATGACTAGTGATGTATAGCATTTTTTTTCATATGTTTGTTGGTTGCTTGTGTGTCTTCTCTTGAGAAGTGTCTGTTCATGTCCTTTGCCCATTTATTAATGGGGTGATTTGCTTTTTGCTTGTTGATTTAAGTTTCATATAGATTCTGGATATTAGACTTTTGACAGATGCATATTTTGAGAATATTTTCTCCTATTCTATAAGCTGACTCTTTACTTTGTTGATAGTTTCTTTTGCTGTGTAGAAACTCTTCAGTTTAATTAGGTCCCTCTTGTCAATTTTTGTTTTTTTTGTTTTTTTTCTTCAATTTTTGTTTTTGTTGCAGTTGCTTTTGGGGTCTCAGCCAAAAATTCTTTGCCAAGGACAATGTTGAGAAGGATATTTCCTAGGTTTTCTTCCAAGTTTTTTATAGTTTGAAATCTTACATTTAAATTTTTAAGCCATCTTGAGTTAATGTTTGTATATGTTGAAAGGTAGGGCGATATGGTTTGGATTGGTGTCCCCACCCAAATCTCATGTCTAATTGTAATCCTCAATCTTGAAGAAGGGGCCTGGTGGGAGGTTATTGGATCCTGGAGACAGATTTCCCCCTTGCCATTCTCATGATAGTGAGTGAGTTCTCATGAGATCTGGTTGTTTAAAAATGTGTGGCATCTTACCCCCCGCTTCCTCCTTCTCCGGCCATGTGAGACAGGCCTGCTTCCCTTTCACCTTCTACCATGAGGCTTCTCAGCCATGTTTCCTGTACAGTCTGTGGAACTGTGAGCCAACTAAACCTCTTTTCTTTATAAATTACCCAGTCTCAGGTAGTTCTTTATAGCAATACAAGAATGGACTAATACATAGGGGCACAGTTTCAATCTTCTGCAAATGGCTAGCCAGTTTTCCATGCACCATTTATTGTATTCACCTTGCTTGTTTTTCCATTTCTTACTTTTAATTGAGATAGTTCAGTTATCTCTTTTGTCTAGGAGGAGTACAAGCAACTCTAAGACATTTTGGCCAGAGAAAAATGTTTAATGTGTTTTGAGTTGGCAATGAAAATATATATATATAAAAAATAATTATACTTTTATCCCATACTGTATCATTTTCTCCTCCTTTGGAATGTATTTTTAGATATTTAATTACATGTTACAATAATTATGCCTGTATTTACTGTTAATTTTAACATCACAAATCCCAGAGGGTAGTACTTGTCATCTTGAATGTATTAATGCCTAGCACCTTGGCACTCCTGTAATGATAATATTGTCTGAAATTGGCTTGCTCAGAATAAGACAGAACATGTCCCAGGTCTAGTGGCAGCCAACTGTAGTTAATTGTCTCTAATCAAGATGCCAAGGAGAACTCATTTCTAATAATCTGTGCAATTAGGTAAGGGTGCAGGCTTTTAAAAATACTCATCACCTAAACACACTTGATATTTGGGGGTTTTCATTGGCTATTCTTCTCTGCTGTTAACAGAAACTCTTACGTAGTTTATGCAGTATTAGCAGGTAATAATAATACTTTCCAAATACTTCATGGGAATTTACAAGCATTTTCATTTACATCAACTCATTTCATCTTTAGACCACCTCTAGACAAATACTAATATCTCAGTTTTACAGTGGAGAAAATAGAAGCCCACTTAGTTTAAATGACTTGCCTAAAGTTACATAGCTAATATGAAATAGACCTGTGTTCAAACTTGTGTTTCCTGACTTCAGGTCCCATGCTTTCTCAGCTATACCAAGGTGCTGTGACTCCACCCCGGCCTTCGAACTTGGAAATAGAGGGGTATTACCAAGTATTACTGGGTTAGCTCAACCTAATCATAATTGCCCCAGAAGCCACCTCTAATTGATAATATTAAGCATACTTTATTAAGGTTCCATAGAGAACCACTGACAAGGTTTCTGCAAGGATATTAACACACACTCCAAAGCTTTACTTCTGATTGAGCTCTGTTATTCTCCGGCACAGTCTTCCTAAGACCAATTAATAGTGATCATGGCAGTCAGCCTGTTATCTTAGGATTCAAAGAAAATATCTACATAAATATAGCAGTCAGTCCATTGAAGTAGTGACTACAATACTGAACCTGAATAAAATTTAGTTTACTAAATGAAGATATGCAGATTCAATAAATGATTATGGACCAACATTTCATCAGCAACTGCTATAAATGTGAAAAATCATTATTTTTCATATATACACATAATCATCAGACCCACTAAAGGTAATTCATGTGACCAAAACTTTTTGCTGCTAAGAGATTAAAATTCATGTTAATCAGTAGAATTTAAGAAAGCCAGAGTAAAATGTAAATTGTGATGAAATCATTAAAGGAGTAACTTGAAAAACCTTCTATATCCTGGCATAAAAGTGATTATAGCACAGAGGATAGAATATTTTATTTCTTGACCTTGATTATGGGTATTATTATAGATTCTTGAATTTTTCTTAGGTCAGAATAGAGACAGATTAATTCTAAAGCAGTTAGAGAAATTAGTCTCTTCATCTCTTGCCTTATAGTTAACAGCATAGAGAAATAAATCTCTAAACCAATTTTGAAACAGGATTTAACTGTCATTTCACTTATATGTCTCTTCATTTTCTTTTACTCTATAACAGAAGTTTTTAAAAATAAAACTATTTTGATTTTCTTTTCAACTCTAGGCCTGATTCTTCACTACCTGAGACGTCGAAAAAGGAGCACATCTCAGCTGAAAACATGTCTTTAGAAACTCTGAGAAACAGCAGCCCAGAAGACCTCTTTGATGAGATTTAACAGTCTCAAAAAATACTTTAATGTTCACTAGACTATGTTTTCTATTCATTTCTTTAAAATGAAAAAACAGAATTTCAAGGCAGCAGCCGCTATTACTGTATCTTACAATTTAATTACATACACACTGAATTGAAACCATTGTGCAAAATGGATTACACATGTATACGAAGATACGATTTGATGATGACACTGGCTCATTATTCTGAACTATTCATTCAGCATGCCTATAATTACATAAAATTTCAGACTTTTTGTTGCAAAGGACACATTTATCTTATTCATTCACACATACTATATGTGATAGCTGTCTAACATCCTGTCTGGGAAGATTTTGAAAACAGGACAAAGAAAACATCATTTTAAAATGTCTTCAGCTTTTTTTGAATAGACGTATTCAAACATATTCTGAACATTGATGTTTGAACATTTTAATTTGTGTGATGTATAAAATATAATTTTCGTTGGTACATAAACATTGTGAAAATCTGATAATAAAATTCTTGATACATTGAAAGTTTTGTGTTCTTAATAAAATGTGTTACTTAGGTTAACTTTTATTATAGTAAGTAACAGGTTTTTAGAAACTGCTTATTAATGTAAATGTAACCCCTTGTGTGGCAAAAGAAAAGCATATTTTTCAGGGATTATTGATAAAAGATTTATCTTACACATACAGGGGCCCTTCTTGAAGACAAGGACCTTGTCATAGCTATTTATCTCCAGTAACATCTGGCACTATTATCTTTGTAGTCACTGTTTCTGCTTCTTAACCTTTCATTGTGTCTTCACTTCTTACCTGTTTAATATCCATTCCTTCCATGTTACTCAAAGTTAACAACATCAGAGTTAACCATGACCACTATGTTGCTAAATGCAGTGGTTGACCCATTCTTAGTTCTCATGTTACTAAGCCTCTCAGCACATTTGATATAGTTGATCGCTTCTCCTCAGAAAACATTTTCACTTGACTTTTGCAATAGCATATGCTCTTTGTATTCCTCCTTCTTTCCAGTCACTAATCGTTTAGACTTTTGACTGATTCCTTCTCCTTTGCACAACAGTTAAATGTTTGAATGCGCTAGTTTAATTTTCAGCCGTCTTCTCTTCATTACCTACATTGTCACCGTAGGTTATTCTAGGTCATTTGTGATTTTAAATGCCATCTATATGTTGATATCTCCAAAATTACGTAGTTTTCTTTGTAGTCAAATTGTATATATACATACATATACATGGATATACATGTATGTATAATTTATCATTAACTTGTCACAAAAGGAGTTTCTTAAGATTTCTTAAAAGTTGTTTGTATTAAATCTTGATACATCTTGGCATCTTTTTTTAAATATAGACGAGTATAGTTATCTACTTATACCTTTCTTTAGATGTTTTAGCATATCCAAAGCAGAAATTTGATTATCCTGACCATCATTTCTTCTCCAGTCTTACCCATTTGGGAAATTTCACTACCACATATGCAGTTGCTTCAAGCTAAAAACCCAGGAATCCTCCTTGGTGTCTCTGCTTTCTTCTCCTTGCACATCCTGTTATTTTTACTTCCAAAATACAAATTGACTCTCCCTTTGTGTCTCTCTACTGCAGCTACACTGCTTCCTCACTGGTCTCCCTGCTTAATTTTCTATTCTCCTACAATGAAGCCAAACTGAATTTTAAAATCTTAGATAAGATTATTTTCCTACCTGGATTAAAACCTACCAATAATAAACCATTGCCCTTTGAAAAAAGTCTGCACCTGTACCGTGGCCTACAAAGTTTGATATGATGGCACCCCTGCTTACCTCCCCAATCTGATTTCCCACCCCTCTCTCTTTACTCCCTTTGCCCCTCAAGTAGGCCAGAGCTCAGAACCATTGTATTGCTAATCTCGCTGCCCAGAATGCTCAGCTTCACGTGGTTGGTTTCTTTATCTTTCAGATTTAGAACCAAATGTCATCTCCTCAGGGGTACATTCCCTGAAATACCCTTTTTAGGGTGGTCCACCCTCCCAGTCACTCTCTGTCCCATTAAAATGTTTTTTTCATTATGCATATCACTTTCTGGAATTACTTTTTCATGTCTCCTCTCCCAGTGGAACATAAGCCCCATCACAGCAGAAACGTTGCCATCTGCTTTACCTCTCTATCCCCAGTACTAAGAACAAGGTTCATAGAAGCTTAATTAGTGTTTGTTGAATGAATGAATGCATGTTTATCACATAGTTGGCACTCAAAAGTTTCTTTACTTACTAAACCATTTTGAAAGGATTGAAAGATTGAAATTTAGCTGGATGACTTGATACAAAGAAATAATTATTCAGAAAGCTCAAGTACTCTTTGTGAATAATGGTAAATAATAGGTATATATATGCATGCACATAGGTGTTTTGTTCTGTTTTGTTTGAGACAGAGCCTCACTCCATCACCCAGGCTGGAGTACAGTGGTGTAATCACAGCTCACTGCAACCTCTGCCTCCCTGGTTCAAGAGATTCTTGTGCCTCAGACACCCAGGTAGTTTTTACAGGCACGTGCCACCACACCCAGCTAGTTTTTTGTATTTTTAGTAGAGATGGGGTTTGGCCATGTTGGCCAGGCTAGTCTCAACCTCCTAACCTCAAGTGATCTGCCCATCTCAGCCTCCCAAAGTGCTAGGATTACAGGCATGAGCCACTGCACCCTGCCAGGTTTGACAGTAGAGAGAGAATAAGAAAAAAATTACACACATACACTATTAATCAGGAAAAGGATTTGACTTAAGTCAATGGGATAGCAAAATGTTTTAAATAGAAATTTTCCTGCATTTTAATTTCTTTGATGGCTTACATGCAAAAGGAAAAAAACTTTTAAATATATGAAATTTAAATATATAATTATAAACTATCAAATTCTACTCAGTCACATTGGAACTTCACTATAATACTGAACTTAGCACTATCTTAGATTTACTCTGTATCTTTCCAAAGTGATTTTGTATGTGAAATACCAAAATCTCAAAATAATATTATCTCACCTGAATAGACCACAAATGACTAACCAAAATTAGTATACAACTGTATATGTGTGTATATGTGTCTGTCTATCTATCTGTATCTATAGATATAGTGAAAGAGAAGAAATTTTCTCATCTTTTGGCTCTTAACTCCCTGGTGATAAGAGAGATGTAGGGAAGGTATTTCCTAAGTAATAATAACAAGTCTATAAAGGTCATAATATTTAGAAAATGTTTGTTTATATTTTTCTAAGGCAGCTGATCTTTTCAATCATTGCTCTGTGTCAGATTGATTCAGTTGGTTAGAACAGAGCATAATAAGCCTATAATCTTGGGTTCCTCCTTTATATCTCATATGGAGAAATTGAAGATGTGGTTTTTATATTTCTTACCTTATATAGACAGAGATCTATAGATCTGGTATAAACATGTCCAGATCCTATTATTCCATACCACGTTTTCTCCTCACATTTTTTCATTGTCTATACTCTAAGCATTGTTGCAGAATGCTAAAATGGAAGGCACAGAAATTGAGTTACAATGCAGCATGGCTTTTTTGACCTTATAATCCTCACCTCTAAGATAAGGAGATTACATTTCTGAAGGTTTTTTCAGCTTAAAATGTATAATTTTTGGCCCTTGCATCAGGTGGTGTGGCTCCAGCCTCATTACAGAAATTAATGAAAGAAAAAAAAAAATCCCCTCTCAAGAGATGTCTTTATTATGTGGTTTTAAAAGGTCAAGAAACTACTTTAGAAAAGTTTTTCTGAATGGCCTATAACTCAGATTTGTAAAATACAGGACCCTGTGTTTTTGAGTCAGGCAGCTCTTTATTGGGCAAGTTTGATTCAACAAATGTTTATTAAGGATCAGTTATACAAAATACAGAACTGGACCATGTGAAAAATTGAAGGATAATTCGATCCTTTCAACAAATATTTGTAAGTATTTTTGCCGGTCTCTGTTCTGGACCCCAGATGTGGCAGTGAATAGCACAGACAAGTGTCCTGTTTCTGTTGAGGTTATATTCTAGAACTGAAAAGAAGGGAGTATATGGGAGGGGGTTGCATTGAGTTTTGCGCCTGAAACTACTATGTAATGAACTATAATATGAAGGAGTGGTAGTAAAGATGGTATAAAAAGAACACAAAATTTAAGGGTATGGATAAGAATCCATAAAAGATTCAATTAAGAGATTATGAGAAATCGGGGGGGTTGCAGAGTGGGCTGAGGATGCGACTATCTGCCTCGGATCACATGAGAATACAGAAGGTACTGGGGCTGGGTTTGGGTGGGTACATGGCATTAATGCCTAAATTTGTCACTGTGAATCATTGGAATGAAGGAGACAAGTTACAAGGTATCCCAGAAGCAATATTGGCCAAGGGTAGTTTAGTAGTGTGAACAGTGAGCGAAGTTATGTCAAGAAGACATGACAAGAATTGAACTCTGCAGTTCCAACTGGCACTTCCTTGGGAAGGTGTGAGCTGCCAAAAAATCGAAGGTCATAGGGCCCTTCCTGGGTGTCTGGAAATTGGAAAGAAAAGCCAAACAAGAGGTCTCTTGATAGAGTTGCCCGGAGAAGCAAGCAACCCTTACCTTTTCATGTCTCTGTCATTCTTGCACTCAGTATTATTTATAGAATCAATTTTTAATAAAAATGAAATTAAATAGCTGACATTTAAATTCACAAAGGCCTCACGAATTTACCTATAAGACAAGAAATCCCACAAATAGGTAGTTACATTTTGTATTCATTTCAATGATTTTGTGAGGGAAAATTATATAGTAACAAAAGAACTATTCATACATCCATTCGTAGCTATTGTCTGAATTTAACATTTTCACTACTCATCTGACAGTTTCTAATACACTCTTTTCGGGAAGGTAGACTTCATTTGTAAGTATTCTATAAACTAACCTAAAGTGGTTTTCTCCGTATCTCGATTACTGGAAATGGATACCTTGAAAAATGCATTAGAGCAAGCATTTTATGGTTGCTCATTAACTGACCGTCCACCATCGCTGTTTCTGACTCCCAACTCCCTTTCTTATCTGCTCAAAAACACACTCTCCAGCCTATATTAAACTCAATTTCTTTCTTTCATATATCCACATATCTTCTCATTTAGCTGCTATTTTCCTCTTTTTTTTCTTTTCCTCTCCTCTATTTAAATAAAATTCAATATGAATTTTATGTTAATTTTTCTTCCCTCTGTCAAAGGGTTTTCATTTAAAACTCTCATGTCACAATCTCACAAGAAGCTAAACTTTCTAAATGACAGTCTCAATGCCGCTAAAGGCTCTTGGTTCTGCAGGGAAGTAAAGAGAGATTAGAGCCCTGCACCCATCTTGATACTGAATTTTCTTTTAAGGGCAGGAGCAATTTTGGTAGCCACTGTTCCAGTAAATGGAGTATAGACCAGTCTTGAACCACTTACTTTTGATTTAGAGAAAATCTCTAACTTAACTGCAATCTTAGAAATAACACAACTAGTCAAATTAATATAGATGGATTAAACCATTTCTATAAAACCTGTTCATACAAGACCTTTCTAGGAATCTGTCTTTCCTTGCATTCCTCCAAAAACTGGGCCAGAGACAAGGGCATATATAAAAGCAATGTGGTGGGACAGTAAGCATAAAACAAGAAAGGCGGAGAAGCCACTGCAAGGATGCCTTATCAAGATGGCCACCCTATTGATGACATATGCTTCTTCCCACCAGGATCTTCCAAGGAACCTTTTGAAAGTTTCCTCGGAACTGTATATGCAGGGGTGAAAAGGAAAAGCCTTTATCCATCACTTGCTGTTTCCTAGTGGTCAAAGGTAGCCTGGAAACATTGTTCTCCCTACTTCAGGTTTCCCATGTGTGAATACACACCAGGTCTTGCAAATGACCCACGCTGCAGTCTCAGAGAAGCCCTAGGGCAGGAAACAAGAGAAGCAGGGGTGCCAGTTACACCTACTTATAGTAGGGGAAAGACTACCTGGAACTGAGTGCCAAAGGAATGGCTGCTATTGATATAGGGCTCAGAGGAGTTTGAAGTAGTGTACAGAAGAGCCTGATATAGTACTCATGCTTTATACCACATGATACTGCCCCACTTCCCACCCCTAGCCAGAGTTGATTAGATCAGGGGAAGAAATGTTCTGGCTAACTTGAATTCTTGGCCTGGCTGAACTTGGGTTTGCTGAAGAAGCCAATCTATAAATTACCAGAGAAAGCTGTTAGAAGAGAGAGAAATGAGCAAATTTGCACACAAAAGCAGAGCACCCTGGGGACCGACAAGGGAAGTAGCCAGTGCCTGGAGTGGCCTTCATCCTTATATATTTCTGGACCAATTCTGGTATACACATATCCTTAGAAATCACTGCCTCCTTTTCTGATGTTTTATTAGTCGAATGGTTCTTTGAAACAAACAAGAAAGTGCCTAACTAGTAAGGAAACAGAATACATTCTCCAGAGATTTCAATTAATTTCCATTAGCTTCAATTAACAAGTTTGTCACAAGTTAACACTACCATTAAAAGAATATTTCAGAAGAGCTTTAATCAATATTGGTAGAGACGATTAAACTTCTTGATATGATAGGAAAATAAAATCAATTTTATAATTAAATATGTGTAATTTTCCTAATATAAATGTTTAAGTTTATTAAAATGTCATTACATGCAGCTATAGTCTTATCCACATTAGATGTATCTTCTAATCATTGACAGATTTTAGTAATAGAGTGAAATGTCTATGATCTTTGGCAACATAGCATAGTACTATATATTTTATAAATAAGAAATGTCAGATATGAAAAACTTCACAAAGATGGCCACCATTGGTAGAATAATATGTATATTAATCCTTGAGACAATACAAAGCAACATATTTTACTTCATCTTATCAAATAGTCAAGAGACTACTTTAGAGTTATAGCATTTTTATGTTATGACAAGGAGTTCTCTCTGTCACTCTCTCATATAAGATGTGTTTGAAGTCCTTAGTAGAGTTCTAGATAATCTACTGGGACAAGATGATTGTAGTGATGATGGGAGATGTATGCTTAAAGGTGATGGTTTCATCATTATACTTTGCAAATATTTAGGGAAATTCAACCAGGTGAAATTTTTCAGAAACACCTACTGATTTTAGAAACAACCTGTTTCTGTCTGCTGAAAGAGGTATAATACAGTATATTTCTCTGAGGAACTAAGTTTTCAGTGATGTAATTATATTACTACCAAAGATTAAATGATTCTCATGAATATTTGCTCTTTAATGCCAAAATCCATTAACTTGCTTTGGCCAATAAAATGTGAATGAAATAACAATATGCCAGTCTTGAGCCTTGAACTAAAGAGGCATTACATGCTTCTGCTTGCCCTTTGGGAGAGTCAAATCTCTGCCATGAGGAGAATATGCCCCAAGTAGCTGCTGCCCCTCCCACCTGGGCTTCTGAAGAGTTACAGAGCAGAACAGAACCTGATTCACATGCTGGAGCCACGCACACTCCCCTGAAACCTTTAGAAGAGCCATCCAGCTGAGCCCAGTCTAGATAAGCTGAACCACAGTCAACCATGCTATCCTGTGAGCATGAGTAATGCTTGCTACCAAAAGCCACTGAGCTTTGGGATAGTTTGTTACATAGCAGTGTTTTGACAATAACTGACTAATACTTATATGGAATAACAATTTTACAACATTTGTAGTAGCTTCTAGTATATCATGGAACAGAAATCAGGTATTTTCTGGCTGGAACCTGGTAATAAAATAAATAGGAATTAGGAATGTGGGTTTGGGGACCAGATCAAGCCAAGTTTCTACTGTGCTTCTGACAGCTGTTGACTATGTGACTTACTTATTTTCTCTGAACTTGAGTTTTCTTATCCATACAATGAGAAATAAGACGATGCACATAAAGCAGCACAGAACCTGGTGCACAGTAAGTGAGGAATATGTGGAAGCTCTTTTGTTACTATCATACTATAAAATCAACACAGAATGGATCTGCAAGAGTTACGTATAACCAGATTATCCACTAAAGTGATCCTTTCTTTCAAACACCCTATCCTTGGACCTTCCTAAGTCTGATGCTGTCCTAAAGGTTTTTATGAGTTTCTGTAGGATATATTTTCATAGCCACTTCTGCTGTGAATTCCTGCTTCTACAGGATTCTGAGCCTCATTCATGTTTTGTCAACCCTTACTTTCTTCTTTGTCAGCTCTGTGCTGAGCCATCATGGAACTTATCCCCCTTTCTTTCATTTCCATGACAACTTTCTGTGTGTAGCAGAACTTATTAAAGGTTTGGGTCAGAGAAAGCTGTTTATCCCAAAGAAAGCCAGCAATTTATATTTGACTTTTACCATAACTCTATTCTTTTTTCTTTTTCTTTTTTTTTTTTTTTTCTTGGAGATAAGAGTTTTGCTCTGTTGCCCAGGCTGGAGTGCAATGCCATGATCGCAGCTCACTGCAACCTCTGTCTCCTGGTTCAAGAGATTCTCCTGCCTCAGCCACCCTAGTAGCTGGAATTATAGGCATCTGCCACCATGCCCAGCTAATTTTTGTATTTTTAGTAGAGATGGGGTTTCACCAGGTTGGCCAGGCTGGTCAACTCTATTCTTTAAAGTCTTCTAACTCTCTACAAGAATTTTCTATTGACAACGTATATCCATAGAGTCCAGACTCCTGCCATGTTATCTATTCCTTCCCTCTGTCCCTCCTTCCCCTCTACTCTCTGCTTTCCCACAATTCCTGTTACCTTCTTATGCAAAGCAACTTAGCTGCCTCTTTCTTTTGCTCATCTCTTTTTGTCAAATAGTCATGTAACATGTTTTTATGTAACACATTTTCCCTAGTACTAAATGTTAATACTTTTTACTCCCTCATCACACTTGCAATGTCATGTTAAAGATGGCATGACTTCCAGGCAAAGCAAGACCTGATTAAGGTATTGACCTATCTAGTGAAGTAATATGATTACCAAAATTGAGGAGAATTTGCGATTAAAGTATAAGAAGTGAAGAATTTTAGAGGAAAACATTGTCTGTCCAAGTGCTATTTAGGCAAAAAAAAAAAACCAAAAAAAAAAAACTATCTCATTGTTTTAGGTATGTTCATGTATTCACATATTGATTTATTTGTATTCTCCCCCAAAAGATAAAATTGGGATTCTTCTATAGTGACCACAACTGGTTGTCTTTCCTTAGGATTTGGAATTTCACAGTGTGGTTACGTCTGACTTGGAGACAGATTTTCATTTGCAACAATTTATTACCCAAAGGCTATGTGTATTTAACAATAATTTTATGTTGCAAGACTTGTTGCATTTGAGTAAAAGAAGAAAAAAAGTATATAATAAAACAAACACTAGTGTTTTCTTGAGGAATTTTATACCAAATACTGCCATTTCTGAAAATCATTTCTCTCTTGGTTTAAGTTTTCTGCTATTGTCCTAACCTATCATACAAGATATCAGTAACTTTCACAATTTCCTACAATCAGCAAATATTAAGTTAGGGGTTTTTGGTGATAGCAAACCAATGTATTATTTCACTTTTATTATTCTCTGTATCAATAATCTTATTTATTTCAAGAACTTAAAATTTGGACTAAATGCAAGAACATGAGGCCTTGAGGTTATACACAAAGTTACCAACTGTGGTTAGAAGAACACAAGTCCTAAAGTGTATGTATGTGTGTTCACCCATTTATTGAACACTTTGTGCCAGGCACGCTGCTAGGCACTGGGGATATTAAAATGAAGACATCACTTTTGGCTTCCAGGTTTTTGAAAGTCTAGACAAAGGAAGGAGGCAGACGTGTAAACAGACAATCAAGATACATGGTAAGTGCTGTAAGAGAGATGTGCCCAGGATGCTCAGAGGCACAAAGGAGAATCAGCCTGCTTTTATTCCACTGGGAGAAGCGGCCATGCCCAAGGAAAATTTGAGAAGGAGATAGATGAAGTTTGAGCTGAACTTCAGGAAAGACCCAAGGTTTGCCAGGAGGCTTAGGTACTCTCAGCCACTTGTGAGGCACAGAGGAAGAGAGTGTGGCCTGATCAGTATCTTGTGGCAGGAGTGAACCCCAGGGCTGAGAATATAGGGTAGGCTACCCACTAAGAGTCTTGAATTTGGCAATAAGAATTTACATTTTAACCTGAATAAGCATCTGTGAAAGGATCTTAAGGGCAGTAAAGGGACAAGCTGATTAGATTTGTGCTTTTGAAAGGGAAGTTTGAAGGTAATGTGAAGGCACGACCACACGCACTCAGACTCTCCTATTTCTTTGCTGGCTGTGTAATCCGCCGATGCTATTCCCAGCCTGTCTGGGAAATTGTCAAACTCCACTTCATACCAAGGAGCATCCATAAATTAAATGTTGCAAACAGTTTTTGGAAGTTGAGAGACTACTGGCAGAGTGACGCTTAACCTGCCCACAACCAAGAGAGCCTCTTTCTAGTACTTGGCCCTTGGGCTTTGATATAAGCAGAAGTGGTTTTATCATTTTTTTAGAAGTGATTTGGGGAGAATGTTTTTAAGCCTCTTGTGGAATTGACTTCCTTTTTTGAACATTCCCAACCCTGCTTTGACATCTTTATTTCCTGCAGAATGCTGCTCCTGTATACCTTGAAAGCAATTGCTGTCACTGTCGTCATTAATTCGCTTCTCTTTGCACCTCCTTCTGGAGTCTGTAGGTGCAACTATGCTGTTGAAAGCAGTGTTCACATTTCTTTCTTAAGTCTTCAGCATTTTGTACAAAGGTACCAGATCTGGATCCAGTCCATGTGGAGGTTTGAGGGGAGTGGTGTTCAATACACTGGTACCATTCAATGAATGTTAAATAACACAAAGCATTGTGAAAGAGGGGCTTAAATCCTGAAAGGAGACATTGTGAACTAACCTTTTATTCCCTGAGATTTTGATCCCAGGACAATTAAGAGCTATAGAATATCCTTTTTCCCCAAGTACAAAGTGGCAGAAATAGCACTTTTTTAAAAAAAATCAAATTATATTTTGTTTTCAAGTTTCAACAGAAAATTTGAGACAGTATTTCTCATTGTCTTTCTAATAGACTCTGGAGAAATAGTGGCTAACATTTCTAATATGTTAGCCACTATTTCTCCACAGATTTTAATGGGCAAATGAATGAGGAGACACTTTTTCTACCTCCCTGATGATTTTTGCAATAATTGAACTTTATAAGAATACTAAAAATAAATCTTTCATGAGTCAGTCTTCCAGTACACTTGAAAATAATCAGATTTTCTATCACTTCCCTTCCTCTCCTTATCAGGAGAGCACTTGCAACCAGACCATCTATGCATGTGGCTGAATAGCATCATAGAATCATTGAGAATGTCTTAAATATTAAAACGACTACCAATGTCCCTGAAGCCCTGAAACAGGTGGCAGCATCCCCACTTGGGGTCACCCATCAGTCCTGTGAAGAGGACACCTACAGCAGCTAGTCCTTATAAAGAAAAACACGGTTGAGTCTTCATTACACTTAATTAAAGAACAGCTGAAAATCCTGCCTTGCATTTTCAACACATGGTTCCAATTAGTGTCCCAAAGCAGGACCCTGACGTTGATAAAAGCATTCATGTGCACCTTTGGTGCCTGTACAATGTACTCTTTCATTTTACAAGATGGCTGAAGTGCAGTTTTAAATATCTTTTTTAAAATATTAACAAAATCCAGGAGTATAAGTTTAGAAAGACGTGAAGAGAAGTGAACACAATTTTGTTAGAATGGCCTGCCATAGGCTTCTAGAACCCTGTATGCAGAGGGCGGTTTATTTGGTAAAATCTGCACTGCTCATTTGCAGGGCTGTGTACAAGAAGCATTACAGTTCCTGAGAGTTGCACTCAGAGGCCATTCGATGGGAGTTCCGTTACCTCAGGAAACACCACTTACTGTACAGTAAATTTGCTTAATATGACTGATCTGCTCAAAAGGCCAAGGAAAGCCCCATTCAAATAAATTGTTTCAGACCACGCTATAACTGATGGACATCTATCTTCAGTGGGACTCTCTGGGTAACTTCTGGGAGGGTGGTATTTTTTAAGTAGGAAGAGAAAACTTGTGTCCTAGAATATGGGAATTAGATGTGGAAATACTTAATTTCGGTCATCACTTCTCACCTTTTGCCAAAATAAAGGGAAATAGCAAGAGGAAAAAGTAAGATAAAACAAGTAAAATGTTTTATGACTGCTTCACATGGTGAGTGTGCCACAGTGCCCCAAGAATAGTGGAATGATTTTCCACTTTGGGTCATGGGAAAGCGTGATGTCTTTAGTCCCAGAAGGGTGAGACACATACGATTATACAGCCCTTCATGAAACCTGAAAACAATCCCTTTTGTGCCTGGCTTTCATTTTCAGAAGTACCATTCAATTTTTGGCAGATAATACACAAGTTAGAGAAATGTGCCCAGCAAGAACAATAAAAATCATCCCCTAGATTCATTACAAATTTCATTATTAGGAAATAGTCTCTAAAAGTGCCAAGGCAAGAACAAAAATATGAGTAGAGTAAAACTGAGCAAATGGATTTCTTCAGACTAATTACAACTTCAGAAAATAAATAATTGAGATGATCTTTCTGATAGCTTCATTCTTGGAGACTTGGTGACAATAGATATACTATGTCTTCCCTTGGTTTTCGAAATCATAAAATAGAGTTTGTCGCTTTTCTAAAAGGGATCCTAAATAGTGATGGACTGAAACTGTGCAAACCTGTTCTTCTTACAGGAATCACTTTTCCCCTCCCTCAGCTTATGCCCTCTAGTAACCACTAGTGATATACCTTCATCAGGCAATAGAGAGAAGTATGCCATCTTCAATGAGTCCCTTTTTAACAGCCCCATTAACTCTTACTGAGTTGACTTATTTATACATAGGTGAGTATTATACATCATTAATGAATAATTCTAGACTTCAAATATCTCTAAATCTCCAAATCATGATTCAAACTGAACTGTGCTATAGGCACCTTTCCTATTCACTCATGAAATCTTGGACTTCCCAACCTCCAGAACCATGAGCCAAATAAATTCAGTTCATTGTAGATCACCGAGGCTGTGGTATTCTCTTACAGCAGAACAAAACTGCCCAAGACAGGATCCTTGATTCATCTGTTTCTCTCACAACCTACATCCAATTCATAAGCAAAATACACCCAGAATTAAATTTTTTTTTCTACCAACTTCAGAGCTAAAACATGTTAGTATCCTATTTCAACTGGGTTATTTCAATAGCCTCCCAACTAGTCACCCTACAACTCTTCAAATAGGAGGCCGTGACCATTTTAAGATGTTGGATTCATATTCCTTTTCTGCTCAAAGCTTTTCCATGCCTTCTTGGCATGCTCAAGTAAAAGCCAAAAGCTTTACTGTGGCTTACAAGACTCTGAGAATAATCCTCTACAACTCCATTTCTCTGGCTGTATCCATTACCCTGCCCTGTTTTGCCTTCTTTTTGCTTCAGCCACACTCATGTCATTGCCATACTTTGAACAAACCAAACCACTCCTGCTTTTGAACATGCTGTGTTTCCTAGCAGGAAAGCTTTTCCCTTAGATACCCACAGAGTTGCTTCCTTACTTTTTTCACGTTATCAGGGAGGCCTTCCCTGACCACTCTATGTAAAACAGCACCCTTCTCCTACTACCTGTCACAGAAGTATTTTCCTTGCCCTGATTAGTTATTTTCCACACCACCTATTAGACCTAGCATACTATATATTGTGTTTGGTTTTTTGGCCGTCTGTTCTCACCAGATTGTAAACATGATTAGAACAGAGATTTAGTCTGTTTTGTTCTCTCCTACAACTTTGTTGCCTAGAACGATGTTGGGTACACAGCAGATTCTCAATCGATATTTTTTGCATTAATGATCTAAATCTACATTACTGATTAAATCAGTATCATGATAATTACAAGAGCAATAAGTCATAGAAAGGTTTGTTGATTGGACTCATTACAATTCTAGTACAACAAACCCTTTACTAAATCTCACTTGATAGGTTATCTAAAGTACAACATCAGACTCTCTTAGCATTGATAGTGTTCACATATTACATGTCTATGTGCAAATCGTATGTCCAAGCCCCATCAATGTAAGGCTGAAAATAAAATCATATTAACTTTAAATATTCAAAATAAAACCTTAGCCTTCACCCTATGTGACTGTTGTGTTCTTCTCTTTACAAACCCATCCTGCTCATTGTTTACTGTGTCAGCCAGCCATCTGGCTCAGACCTTAGTCCTCTGCTCCTTGCACAGGCCACTCTGCTCACTTCTCAAGCTCCCTGAAAGGGTTTCCTCAGGCTGCTGCCACCGCCACCATACTGCCTCATCCCAAAAGTGGGCATCTAGCTTTCTCTTGAAACTTGACATACACACAGCACAGTGGAAACCAGGCTGTCACTTAAATAAGTCCTTATCAAGCTCTCTAGTGATCTTCATATTCTGAATCCAGTGGAGAAGATGGGAGAAGCTGGGATTACAGGCGCCCACCACCATACCCAGCTAGTTTTTTTTTTGTTTTTTGTTTTAGTTGAGATGGGGTTTCACTATGTTGGCCAGGCTGGTCTTGAACTCCTGACCTCAAGTGATCCACCTGCCTCGGCCTCCCAAAGTGCTGGGATTACAGGCATGAGCCACTGCACCTGGCCTCTTTTAGTCAATATTTTAGTGGCCCTCAAGTGTACAACATAGGCAGCTCTGTATACCGTACGCAGGTGTGGAACTGGTTCAGATGCTGTATGGAGAAAACACAGCTAATGCAAGTGCTTCACACTGTTTTTAAAACATGCTGTGGATGCTTATTTCAGTGAGCTCTACACTGAACCCCGATATGAAAAAAAAAGGAGTTGCTGTGATTGGGTAGGATTCTGTAGTTGAGTTCCCTTATGTTTTGTGAACAAAATTTATTTTGCAAGCTATTGATTAAGAGAATACACTTAACAGTCAAAGAATTGAGTTCAAACCCCAGTTCAGGGTGACCCTTGGAAAGCGTCTTTCTCTCCCTGAACTACAGTTTCGTCATCTCCAAAATGCAGTCAATCATCCCAGGTGGTTCTGAGGACTAAAGGAGATAACGTAAAATGGCAATGAGCACAGGGCCTGGTGCACAAGAATGGCCATGTGAAGTGTGAGGGATTGTTCATGTTCATCTGCTGTCACTTCTATCCTAGCCTAAAACTGTTAGGAGGGGAAGGATGAGTGTGGTGTGATGCCCAAGGCAACAAAACTTGGTGCTGGTGACTAACTAACCACTCTCCCAAGGGTAACAGAACAACTGCTTTTTTGTAAACTGGGTTAAATCACTCCCTGGTGTGGCTAACAATGACTAATACAGCAGAAGGGAGTGGGCTCCCCTGGTGCAAGGCACTATTGGGAAGTTGGCTGTGCTCTGCTTACAAAAATGTGGGTCATCAGCGAGCTCTAATTCTTGTAGATCCTGCGATGGTCCTTAATTTGCAAAAAGTTTACTCATTTGCAGAAAAGATTGCAACCCTTACGATATACTAAATATAATTTCTGGGAAGTCCTTACAGACATCCTAAAGTGAAAAACACTCCATTAATGGTGTGTTAATAGCCTTTTGACAAGGCAGGCTGTGTTAGTGTATAAGATATTAGAATGGATAGAGACATAGAACTTGGTAGATGGTAGGTAACAGGGAATATTAACCAGAAAACTCATATTGAAAACAGAAAAATGGCCCCTTTTGACCACAATATTGAAATTCTTTTATTTTTGTCTCTCTAATAGCACAGCAAGGCACAATATTTCAACTAGAGGTATTAGAAACGTTACTAGCATTAAGCAAATATGTAGCAACTTGCATAACTTCTTAGAAGTGAGTAAAATCCAGTTCCTCATTTTTTCAAGATTCCTTTTTACATAGTGTTCTAGATAGGATTGCAAAAGCAATGATCTTGCAAGAAACGGGACCTTCACTGCAAATGGGATACACCATTAAAATACAAAAGAGAAAGCATTTTTCTTTCTTTGTTTTCTTTTTAAACTTTTATTATAGAATCGGAGGGCGCATGGGCAGGATTTTTACTGAGGCATTTTGCGAGATGCTGAGGTTTAAGGTATGACTGAGCCTGTCACCCTGGTATTGAGCATAATACCCAATAGATAGTTTTTCTACTCTTACCTCCATCTCTCCCTCCCCCGTCTAGTAGTTCACAGTGTCTATTGTTCCCGTCTTATGTCCCTGTGTACCCAATGTTTAGCTCCTACTTATAAGTGAGAACATGTGGTATTTGGTTTTCTGTTTCTGCATTATTTGCTTAGGATAATGGCCTCCAGCTGCATTCAGATTGCTGCAAAGAACCTGATTTCATTCTGTTCTATGGCTGCATAGTATTCCATGGTGTATATGTACCACATTTTCTTTATCCAATCTACTATTGATGGGCACCTGGGTTGATGTCATGTCTTTGCTATTGTGAATAGAGCTGTGATGAACATACAGGTGCAGGTGTCCTTTTGGTGGAATAATTTACTTTCCTTTGGGTATATACCCAGTAATGGGATTGCTGGGTCAAATTGTAGTTAACTCTTAGTTCTTTGAGAAATCTCCAAACTGCTTTCCACAGTGGCAGGACTAATTTACATTCCCACCATCAGTGTGTAAATGTCCCCTTTTCTTTGTAGCCTTATCAATATCTGTTATTTTTTGACATTTTAACAAAAGCCATTCTAACTGGTATGAGATGCTATCTCACTGTGGTTTTGATTTGAAAATATGAGTCTTTTTCTTCCCATATATTTAATCTTCTGTACTCATTTCAACCTGGTCTAATTTGCTAACCCAAACCTAGACTATATTGCCACATCCCTGCCAGGATTCTGAGAGAGGACAAGAGCCCCAAACTCGGGTATTAGCTATTTCAGAGGTGCTCTTAGTCCTCCTAAACTTTCCTTGACAACTGTGAGGACTTTGGCCCCTTAAATCATATTATTGAGAACTAGACAATGTAGTCACAAGACCTCTGATGCTAAGTGTTTGATTCTTGTTGCAGATTCCCCAATACTCCAATTCCCCAAGCAGTGGATCTTGAGCTGTGACTTCTATCTGTCATAGGAAGTGTCCTCATCCCTGGAAGAAAGGTAGATCCCCTCAGAACCATGTCAGTCCTCCTCTCCACATCTTGCATTGTGGCTCAATCAGACATGCTCCCAATAAAGTTCCCAGGAACAGAGAAATCATCACTATTTCCTCATTTCTTTACTTATCTCTGAAAGACACAGAGGAGGGCTAGTGCATATCAGGTACCCTACTGCCTGTAAGTTGTTTCTGCTTTTTAGAAATGTCTTAAAACTCCAGCTGAACTCATAATTTCCCTTCCACCTTTAGCCTACCTTGTTCCTACTTGGGCTTCTTCAACTTGGTGTGGGTCATCACTGAACACCTGGTCACCAAAGTTGGAAACCTCATTGTGATTATTGACTTTTTCATCTCTGTGACTAAGCATTGTCCCCAATTCCAGCCCCCAATCCATCTTCAAATTCTATTGTTTCTTCCTCTGTAATAGCGAATTCTCTCTATTCCCACTAAAATTACCATCATGTGTTACCTGCATCAATATCACAGCCACGTACCAAGTCTGTCTTCCTCTAACTCTGCCCCATGCCAACCCTTTCTCCTGCTTTAGTCACTTTCCATCTCCACATTCTTCATTCTTCTGCCTTCCCTGCTCTCCACTGCCTTCAGTAAAAGAAGTCCAGTCTTCATAAATTATCTTAAGGCCTGTCAGCATATGGTGCCTCCTTACTCAGGTGACATTTTCAGTATTCTCCTCTTTGTCATCCGCTCTGATTGACACTAATCCACCTCAGCTCTTGTGCTTTTTCTTTGCCTCCAAGCCCTTTCATCCACTCTTCTCTTTGTCTTGAGTATCCCTTCTCACTAAGCTCCCTTCATCCTCTGGCTAATTCCTATTTGTTTTACAAGTCTTGGATTCGGTGTCACTTTCTTCAGAAACCTGTTACTGAATTTCCAGATGCTGATTAGGCATTCCTTGGGAGTATTCTCTTACCATATCTTCCTCACTAGAACATTTAGCACATTCTATTTTAACTGCATATTTGTTTTTCTGATTATCTCAGACTGTCAGTTTATAAAGACAAGAACCCAGTCTTTCTTTTTTACTGTTCCATTCCTTGTATCCAGAGCAAGTCTTCCTGAATGAATACATGAATAAATGAGTGAGTATAATGGAAATAAACAAGAAAACATGTTTAAAAATTAAAAGAAACAATCCACATATCAGATGCATCTGAGAGAGCTGAGAATGAAGTGAACTGTGGACTCATAGGTAGATGGTCTATGACCACAGCAAGAGCACTTTCAGTGGAGGGATGGGACAGACGCCAGAGCCACGTGGATTGAAATTGGCTGGGACATGAGTGTGTGTAGACAGCAAATGTATGGACAAGTTGCTTAAAAAGTTGTACCATGATAAAAGGAAGACATTGTTGATGCAGGAAGGAGAAGGGCTGACTGCAGGAACATACACATGAAAGACTGAAGAAATCCTTTGTAAGAAGGTCAGAATTATCCTTAGGGTCACCAAAAAGGCAGACACACACAGAAAAGGAAAACACAATTGGGCAAAAGTCCACAAACACATTTTAAATCAAAGTTCTGATAAAATGTGCTAGGACAAGTAAGAACATTCCAGAAAGCACTAGCAAAGTAAGTTTACAATGTTGCTTAGCTCTGCTTTGTGCAGCAAGTAATAACTATATTGGTAGATTTTGTTGGCCTGTTGTGATAACAACATAAAGGGAAACAGCTGGCACTGGGGTGCAGGAAATCCTTTCGCTTTAATACATTATTAAATATTTAAGTAACAAAATTATGAAGAGTTATACATCAATCAGTCATCTAATCACTTCCCAGGTTAAGAAATTAAAAAAATATATTAAATACAGTTGAGCACCTAGTGAATCTAGAATTTAAAATGATATTTATCCCAAATGTGCAAATTTCCAAAGTGCAATTTATTTTTTAGCATGACAAATGTTTCCACTGTGGGAAGTCATAACCAACTTGTAGAAGTTTATACAGAAAATATTTTCAGTAAACAAAGTGGAGTGCAGAATTTCAAGAAGAAAGTGTGAGGGACGTGATGATAAAAGCAAAGGAAGACTAGCAGATGTGCCCCAGGCCCTCCTCATTGTCATCAATCATAAGCCTGTCCTACTCCGTGGTTCCCAAGCAGTAGGTCTTGGACCCCTGGGGGTAGCAGAATTTATTGTGAGGGGTCTGCAAATCCATATGCACATTCAGTATGGAGAGACTAAATAAATAATATGTCATACGCACACATTATTTTTAAACTGTCTGTAGTTGAGGTGATGAATAACTTACAAATTCAGTTACTTGCTTCGCCAAATTAATAGCAGCCTTTGATCATTAATGTATTTTCTCAATCTACAGACATTAAAAGTATAATTTCTAGCATGACACAGTCCTCATATTCAAAAAATTAGAGGCTATTGCTATTGTTACTTCCTAGAAAACATGTGTAACTGGACGATCATTTAAATGGGAAATAAAAGTTTGATTTAATGTTTTAATAGTTGTTTGCATTATAAAAATATCACTTACAATACATTTCAAGGAAGAAGCTTGTTTTATTCACTTTTTGTTTCTGCAGAATGCTTGAGTGCTAAAGCCCTTCTTAGTCCATGCTCAATAGCACAAGGCAGTCAGACCTTGGAAAATGAAATCGAACATCCAAGGACCAGTTCTGTCGGATTCTGAGTGGAGTTTGTCTTACTCTTTTGAACACTGATAGTCCTTCCTTTGGTGAAAAAAGGGAGGCAGAAATCTCACCTTCCTTCCGCTTGCCTTCTGCTTGCCATGCCCTGAGTCCCACTAGGCAGCTCTACCCAGCATTGGCTCCTGTTTCTAATCCATCTGCCCTTCTTTGCTTTATTCATGCAGAGGAGCTCAAGGCTCCTTGTACACCCTCATTTGTCGAGGTCCTTAGCACGCACCCTTCATTGAGTGTTGAATTGCTTTTTAGTCATTTGTTTCAAATGCTTTTGTTTTTCCTCACCATAAGAGAATAAATAAATTGAAATATCTGAGCATACAATTCATATTGCTTGTTGAATGAAATTGATTGTGGAGGAAAAGCAATGGCCCATTCTTTTCTCAACTTCTCTTTCTCACTGTTGTCTAACTGAACAATAGAAATGCTCTTTTGAATATAGTCGTGTTTTCCAAAAACTCTTCACTGAAATATTTTCTAAAGTGAGACAGCACAAAACATGGCACACTGACCCAGCATCATCACTTTGAGTTCCATAATGAGAAATTGAGTTCTTTATGAATTGTCTTTCAATCCTGATCACATGAAGAAGAAAATCTTAATTCAGTGTTGGTGTGTATTTAACACTCTTCACACTGCCCTTTGCCTTTTCTCTATTTTTTTTTAACAGAGAGAATGTCTACACCTCACTTTTGGAGTCTTCAGCAGAAGATAATAGTATTTACCTAAACTTTAAAGCATTGTTTTATATTCATTGTGTATATCTATCTATATAATAGCTACCTTCTATTTAAGTCCAATGATATGGTTTGTAAATCTGTTTACAGTAGTGATATAATCTTTTAAAATAATAGAAAAAGTGGTTCCATTTAAAGAAAAATATATGGATAATTGATGGTTTCATGGTACAGAAGAAAACATGTAAGTTATTCAAAAACAAAGTTTGTGAGGACCTGCCCTATCACAAAGCAAATACATTAGTGAGAAGCAGAGAGTATTAACCTGTGATCCTGAGCTCTTTTGTCAATGTGGAAAAGCCATTCATCACCCAGCATCCTGTAAGAGGACCCAGAAGAGGTTACTTTTATGGCCATATGAGGTGAGTAGGTGATATGGTTTGGCTGTGTCCTGACCCAAATCTCATTTTAAATTGTAGCTCCCATAATTCCCACGTGTTGTGGGAGGGACCCAGTGGGAGATCAAATCATGGGAGTGGTTTCCCCGATACTGTTCTCATGGTAGTGAGTAAGTCTCACAAGATCTGATGATTTCATAAGGGGCTTCCCCTTTTTCTTGGTTTATATTCGCTCTTGTCTACCGCCAGGTAAGACGTGCATTTTGCCTTCTGCCATGATTGTGAGGCCTCCTCGGCCAAGTGGAACTCTGAGTCAATTAAACCTCTTTTTCTTTGTAAATTACTTAGTCTCAGTTATGTCTTTATTAGCAGCATGAAAATGGACTAATACAGTAGGCAAGTGGGAGTCATCAGAGTCCTGACCAGGCTTTCTGCTACATGTGTATACGTTGTTACCCATAGCACTGGCCCCATGTCTTTGAATGTGAAGAAGAATAATAAAAGGAATGAAACTTCCATTACATTTTAACCTGGCAGCACATCACTTTTCCCATGCCACAGTGTCATAGAAGCCATTCATACAAGGGGTTTATTACATTTTGAGATGCTGACAAAACCGTTCTCAAGTGCATTGCTCAACTCCAGTCAGACGTCACTGGCTATCATTTCAAAGTCAGTGGGTGTAAAACTTGCTGTTCCTTTCTATTTGTGAGATAATCCTGGCTCTCCCTTCCCCTTCAGGATATGGCTGCCAAAAGGAATTAATGCCATACCTACTCCATCCACGATGACCTCCAAAACAGAAGTAAATGTTTCTTATGCTCATTGAAAACATTTCCCCAAAAGACTGCAAATAGTACAAATGCCTACTCCAGTGATGGATAATTCCAGCAACATTTTTTTTTTTTTCAGCCAAGTGAAGATAGCATCACAAGTGGGGATAAAGTGAACTGGAGTCTCTGACTTTGACATTCCAATCCTTGATCATTCACTGCCTAACTCTGCTCTCAAATTGACCATTCAACCTCTTTTTTGGAAGTCATCTTCCTTGAAAGTGAGACCTACTAGCACGTACTTCTTGCCTAAGCAACAGATAAAGTGGAAGCTGTACAGAGGCAGTAGCCATGGCCTAATCTACAGTGCAGAAGTTCTTTCCAGAATTTTTTTTCCCAAAAAAGTTCTTAAATAACACAGCTTCATCAGTGTCAAAGGCTACAGTCAGACACGGGGCCCTTCCTTCTGCTAAAGACTAGGCCTTTGCCTTGTATGGGCTAATTTATCATACATTTTGATGTGCTTGTAGAAATAGTGGACACTTTCTTTTCCTTATATTCTTAGTTTGGTGAATATTATCTACATGAGTCATTTTAATTTTTTTTGTTTTAGTTCTCTGTTTTTGTGCTGTGAGACTCTGAATTTCCAGATAGCTGCCAAAAATGGAAAAAATATGCCTTACTTCCCAAAGACAGAGGTTTTATAAAATGAGGATGCCATTTGTTATCCATCAAACATACTTTGCCTTTTGGCATCACTTGGAATGTAGAAGAGACACACTCACATTTCTCCTAGGGCTGAGACTAGATAGCAAAACTTGATCTTGGAAATATACAAAGATGATACTGTTGTCTTTTTCTTCAGCCATTGCTGAAGAACTGAATTTAGTTGAAATACATATTTGCTGAGCAGTAAGCAAAAGTATTGAGAGCAAAATAAACTTCATTTAAAAGTGGCAAGACAGAAGTAGTGTCTTGTGTGGGCAAATTGGTTTGTATGCTTGAGCCAAATAGTTTACAGAGAGTAAGAGGTATCCAGTTTTTCGGAACACCACGCCATACACTGTCGACTCCTGCTAGTTATTTCCTTCATGATTCTCTAGTGAACTGAAGAAACAAATTAACATCCAAAAGTTAACCTCTGTTTAAATAAAAACACAGCATACACCGAATAGTTAGTCATACTAAATGCTTTGATATCCCATCTTAATAAGGGACTAATTGGATTAAATTTTAATTATCCAGATATAAAGTAAAACATACAGTAGTGAATTTGTATAACGTTTATTACTATAAAAAAGATAAATGGTTATTTATAAAATAATGTGTGAACCTTTTCTTGATCCTGAGGGGTCAAAGGAACAGGTAATGACTAATAATACTGATAAGAAACCGTATGTGGAAGACTGTGGTGAATAAAATAAAAAGGCCCCAGGGACATTTTGTTATGCCTGATTTGGCCCAATCTGTTGACCACCTTGGCTTTTAATTCCTCTCATTAGGAACAGTCTTCAGCAAAGATAGCCATTAGGCAAATTACAAACAGTGTGTTAATGTATTTGATGAGGTTTTCTACTTTTCT
This sequence comes from Pongo pygmaeus, assembly GCF_028885625.2. Classification (NCBI taxonomy): domain Eukaryota; kingdom Metazoa; phylum Chordata; class Mammalia; order Primates; family Hominidae; genus Pongo; species Pongo pygmaeus. The sequence continues at coordinate 87,089,146 of NC_072377.2, forward strand.
TGCTTTGAAGCTTTGAAAGCTATTTCTGTTGATTATTATAATTGAAGTCCATTTGCACACTGATTTTTCTTTATTTCTCTTTAACCTTGATTTTGGCCTCAATCTCTACCAAGGGGAAGTAGCATTGCTGCTAATCCCATCTTGGCAGAATTATTGGGTTCCACCCCAGCAGTCACCAAAACATTCAGGTTTAGTCAGAACGCCAATTCATCACTTCATAAAACCAAATCTTTTCTCCATCCCACAATAACCTGTTCATAGACCAAAGGGAGAGTGAAAGAGATGTGAATCAACTCACTGAATAACAGGGCCAAGCCCTCCCAGATGTGGAGAGGTCTGAGACACTTCCATTTTTTTTTTCTTGAAGATTTAAAATAAAATGAAGAAGAAAGAAGTGTCAGAACAGAATAGCAAACATTATAGCACATTTTAAGTACTTAAAATCATGCTTTAAACACATTAAAAAATAACCTTTTTGGAAGGCAAGAACAAATGGCCCAATTAAGGCCCTTTGTGAATATAAGGCCCTGGCTAAATGGCCCTCCTGAGGATCCTTATCTCTCAACCATCATAGCTGCTGCTCAGAGGTGGATAGAAGTTTCAGGACCAGTTAGACTCATTTTATAAATAAACAAATGTGAAGAATGTAAATGATGTGCTTTAGAGCACAGCCAAGTAGCTGATGAAAAAGCATATGGCAATGGGCTCTCTATGCAGGTGGAAGAAACGTGGAAGGCACAGAAGAGTTTTTGGGTGTGTGGAAGGACTACTTGCAATTGATAAGGTGATGAATACTGAGAGCATCATTGCAGTGAAAATAAATATTGGGCAAAACCACCATAAAATGGACTGAGTCATGCCCAGATGTGGCTAATCAAGACTCCAGATTGATATTTCCACATGATTTCAGTAAGAACTGCAATTATGATGTTACTTCCTAAGATGGAAGAAAGACAGCTTCCTTTTTTTTTTTTTTTAATTTCTTATTTCTAGTATTCTTATTCCGTCTTTAGTTCTCCAGTTGGGAATCTATGTGAGAGTCCTGTGGAGACAGATGACAACCTTTTCCATGGAATTATTAAGCTAGAAAGCAAGGATGTTAGGATTTGATTTTGATTCAGTCTTTTGTGAGACACACTCTTCTTTGAGTCATGCTTTAATAATTTGGAACTCAGCAATGACTTTATTTATTTCGGGGAATTTTACTTTTCTAGAGAGCCAGAATAATTCTTCCCTTTTAGATATCACAAGCAGACACTGGAAAAAGCAGACACTGGAAAAGCTGCTTTCTGTATCTTTCTCATAGGATTCTGGGCTCCTTAGCAACTTGGCCAGCCATCTTGAATCGAAAGTTGGGCAAGTGCTATTGGCTCTGTTTCCTCATAGATCATTTCCAGCTGTTACCTCAACACAAATATGAGACCTTCTGAATTCAAGAAAACTTGAACTTTTCATTGGATCCCCATATAAAGATTGGATGCGATGATTAAAAAGAAGTGTCCAATCCTATGCTGTGAGAATGTCAAGATCTGGATATTACTCTACCATTAGTGGGAATCTAACTTGATAGAAATGTTCTAGTAGGCAATTTGGCAATACAAATAAAAATCCTCAAAATTTTTAAAATTCAAGATGGCAGACAGAACACACACATTAACCTCCCATTTCTTCCAAGATTTTTCCACTAAACATGGATATATAGAATAGAATACCCCTTTATATGTATATGTCTCAGAGTTGAGTAAGGAAAATTAAGTCAAATCGTTCAATAGAATTCAACACAGGGAACTATGTATGAAGTTGTAGGAATATCTAAAAAGCCAGATAAATTAGGGACACCCACTACCACCACTAGGGCTGAAGCAACCAAGGGAGAAGGCATTGCCAGAGCCCAGGATCCAGGGCTGCCTGGCAGGAGCTGGAACCATGGATTAAGGGGCTGTTTGGGGTCTAAATGAGATGGAAGAAATGTAGCCACATCAAGAGAGACTGCCCAAGGCAGAAAGAAATGGAAGAAATATCCTGCCTTTGTCATTCTTCCCTCTCTTCAATATCCCACCAGCATTTCCCAATGGCTGAAGCTGTTGGAAGCCAGTTGGCAAGAAAATGTCATTTGCAGGGGTCATTTCCCTGTGGTAAAGAGCAGAGGCTGGCACAGCAGACAAGAGAGAGTAGCGTATGTGCATCCCTAAAGGATGAGACATTTAAAAAATTCCTGGAATATGAAAATTAAGCGGGAGCCATTTAACAGAAGCAAAGGGTAGAGAAATTGTCAGCCTACAATAGACTCTGAGAGCTCTGCAGAAGAAAAGAACAAATCTGCCTGTGGAATCTCAGAGATGCCCTGAGTGCAGAAGATAAAATCAGAGAGAGCACTTAAAGGTCTGACTATCCCAGAATTCTTCCAGTCAGTGCCTCATTGCCAGTGTATACAACAGTAAGAAGGCTTCCAACAGTTTACCTGCAGGCAAAATATATGATGAATCCTTACTAAAGAAACTGGGCAAACTGTGAAAAGTGAAAATTTCTGAATTTACAGGTACCTCAAAGAAAAGCCATTATCATTCGGGCATTTGCAGAGACTCAGCATGACAGTGAGCTCCCAATCCACTGATCCTACATCAAAGTTACCAGTCATTGCCTGGCCCATTGCAGCAACAAATTCCAGTAAGAAAAAAAAAGAGATCTATTACGAAAACAATCTTACACAAAAGTGGAAACATCTACTCCATCAGCTCAGTCTACTCTTCTTAATAACAGTCAGAAATCACTAGCATGTAAAGAGAACTAGCAACATAAAAAGGGAAATAACAAATTTTACAAAGTAGAAAAATAACTTTGGAGTAAGATGAAATGATTTAGGTAACACAAAAGAAGTTAAAAATTATTCTTATAAATGTTTTCCAAAAGATTCAAGGAGGCCAGGTGTGGTGGCTCATGCCTGTAATCCCAGCACTTTGGGAGGCCAAGGCAGGAAGATTGCTTGAGGCCAGGAGTTTGAGACCAGCCTGGGCAACATGGTGAGACACCTCCATCTCTACAAAAGAATAAAAACAAAAGATTCAAGGAAATATTACACCTACAAAACAAGAAATAGAACAATGAGAGAATGAGAAAGAGGTCTTAGAGATTTAAAGTATAATTTCCAAGACTTAAAATTTATTAGAGAGGCTGGAAAAAAACATCAAAGCAGGTTAACAAAATGTTAAACAAAAAAGTAAAAGATGGAAAATATGAGGAAGAAACTGAGAGGGCCTGTATTCAACTAATACGAAATCCAGAAAGAAGAAAAGGCAAAGTGTTAAAATTATTTCAGCAAATAATAAAAAGATACATACTAGAGCTAAGGACAAGAATCTTCCATTTGAAATGGCCCACCGAATGTCCAACTCGATGAATGAAAACAGATCTCCCACTAGCCACATTGTGATGAAGTTTCAGGACAACATAATTTAAAAAGAAGAACCCAAAAGCTTCTAGGAAGAAAAAAACTCACAAGCCATGAAGGAGAGGGGTTGAAGTTCTGCAGTAAAATTATGTTCCACCTAGAATACTCTATAAATATAATGTCAAAGATACAAGCACTAAGTACATTTACCACCTGTGCATCATCTCTTACGAAGCTATTTGAGTGTTCTTCACCAGCAGAATCTGTAAACTAGGACGGTGTAAACAGAAGAACTGACCCAGGACAAAGTAAAGGAATCTCCCAAGTTGTGGCCAACCTAAGGAGCGACCAATCTCTCGAGACTAGTAGGATAATAATCCCCAGGGGATAGGCTTCTGGGACAATATGTAGCTTGTTGAACAGCTAATATACCTTAGAGTGTGAAAAATCTAAAGAACACATAACAAGGGTGGGATGGGAAGTTATAGAAATTCCAGGGGAAAAAAAAATTGTACAAGAAAATCTTGATCAAATAGAAGCAAACTGAATGCTGCGATCTTTAAGGAATCTGTGGACCATCACACTAGTATTCTTTAGGTGGCCCAGATTCCTGTACAAGTGCTCATGAAGAAGGCGCTGGAAGCCTAGTGCGTCACTTGGCATGGCACATATCTGTTTATGCATTAAACTGTAACACTGCCAAATCAGTTTATTAGTTTTCTCCTTAAGAGACAACCTAAGGAGATAACATGGAAGATTTATTCGTGTTTGCAGGAGAGCACAGAAATGTTAACTACTTAGATTACTTAAAAGTCGAAGCAGAAAAAAACAAGAGGTGGAACACAAGTTTTCTGAGGCGAAAGATGGAAGAAAAAATAGAACTCCAATGATCTCATCTTTTAAGGGAATGGTCAAGTATGAAGAAATACTGTCAAAATTGGAGAAAAAAACAGGAATTTAGCCATATTAACTAAAGATACAAAACAAATCAATATTAAAGCTAAAAGTAATAACATAACAAACATTGAGAAAAGAAAATAGGAGGGTGTGATTAAAATGAGCAAATCCTTATCTTCATCTCAGGGAGTCACTGCATATTGTCTAAAGTAAAGAAGTAAATAGAAGAATACACATACTGTCTAGCCTTGACACTCAAATGTGTCGTCTGCAGACCAGAAGGATTGACATCACTTGTTAGAAAAGCCAAATCTTGGCAAAACTACTGAAATGGAATCCACATTTTAACAAGATCCATGCATATTTTATAAACACATTAAAGTTTGAATACTACTTTTCTGTAACAGTGATTCTCAGTCTTTGCTATGCATTATTAGAGTCATATGGAGAGGTTAAAACATTATTTTAAGAAGAGCAAAGCCCAGTCCTTACCTTAAGAAATTATGCTTTAAATGGGATGGAGCCCAGAAATCAGTACTTTTTTTTTTTTTTTTTTTTTTTTTTTTTACAGTTTCTGAGGTGATTCTAATATGCAGTCATGGTTAAGAACCTGTGATCTAGAATAATAATGGTAAGTGACCATAGAATGAAAAAACTGATTTTGAAAATTTGCTTCTGGATCTATCTGGGCAATGTGCTGAAGATAGAGAAACATGGGGAAGAAGACTGTTATTTTAATCATGAGAAAATTTATAATCTTTCACCTTCTCCGTGCCACATGTACTGCTTTGATATATAGATTTATCTTGCATGCATGCATACTTTGATTCAGCAATTATATTTCTGGGAATATTCTAAGCACAGTAACTTATTAACTATAAAAAGTGTATGTTCATGGAAATTCATCATAATATTGTTCATAATTTCAATAATTATGGCACAATATAAATGTTTATCAAAAGAACAATAAATAAAAATGTACAACACAACACCATAGCACACTTGGATAATTATAAATACCTGATTAATGTATTGCTATAGGTCTACACTTGTAACAGAACTACTAGTTGTCCCTTAATAGCCATCTTTTCCCTCTTTTATTGTAACATAGCCTTTGATTTGGGGATGGTCACAGGGCCAACAGGGAAGATATTCCCACCCTCTTTTGCAGCTAAGTATATCCAGGCTACTAAATTCTAGCAATGAGATGTAGGGAAAAGTTGTGTGTGCAATTCCCAGAAAGTGTTCATTATGGAGGAGGTAGGCCCTTTTCCCCCCGTTTCGTTCTTTTTGCTGGCTTGAATGTGTCACTGGAGCTGAAGAAGTCGTCCTAGATAATAAGGTGATCCAGGAGTGGGAGGCCATGCTTGCCAGAGCAATAACTAACACAGAAATAGCCTAAGCACCTGATGCCATGAAGCACCACACCAGTCCTGAAATGCTTTTCTCCAAACCTCCACATGAAAAAACAAATCAAGTTCTAGCTTTCTAAAGCCAGAATTACCTTTCCTATTCTGTTACTTGTGGCAACCTCATTCTAATGAGTACAATACTCATTAATAAGAAAAACAGTTTAAAATAAATGTATTGGGAAAAGATAAGTTGCAAATGATAATTTATTTTGGGAACAACCAGATATAAGGTAAATAAGAACACAGAAGACTTGAACAACACTACAGACCAATTAGAACTAACAAACACTGCCAAACAGCAGCAAAACCTACATTCTCCTCAAGTTCACATGGAATATTCTTCAGGATAAACCACATACTAACTAGGCCACAAAACAAGTCTTAAGAAATTATACAAAATGTATTTTCCAATCACATTGGAATGAAACTAGAAATCAATAACAGGAAGAAAATCCACAAATATGTGGAAAGTAAACAACATACTCTTAATCAGTGAATCAAAGAAGTCACAAGGGAAATTAGAAAAATGCTGTGAGACAAATGAAAATAAAAATACAACATACAAAAGTTTGAGATGGGCCAGGTGTAGTGGCTCATGCCTGTAATCCCAGCACTTTGGGAAGCCATGGCAGGCGGATCACCTGAGGTCAGGAGTTTGAGACCAGCCTGCCCCACATGGCGAAACCCCATCTCTACTAAAAATACAAACAATTAGCCGGGTGTGGTGGTGGGTGCCTGTAATCCCAGTTACTCAGGAGGCTGAGGCAATAGAATCACTTGAACTTGGGAAGTGGAAGTTGCAGTGAGCCGAGATTGCACCACTGCACTCAGCCTGGGCGACAAGAGCGAAACTCCATCCCAAAAAAGAAAAAATTGACTTGCAGTGAAAGCAGTGCTAAGAGGAAAGTCTATAGCTATAGACAAACATTTAGTAAGAACAAAGATCTCAAATCAACAAGGAAACTTTACACCTCAAGGAACTAAAAAAAGAACAAACTACATCCAAAGCTAGCAGAAGAAAGGAAATAATTACGATTAGAGCAGAAACAGATAAAATAGATATTTTTTTAAATCATGAAAATAAGAGTACATGTTTTTAAAAAGATCAACAAAAAGAGATAAAACTAAAATAACTAAAATCAGTAATGAAAGAGGGGGCACTACATGAAATAAACAGGATTATATGAGAGTATTTTTAAAAATTGTATGCCCACAAATTGGATAAACTAGAAGAAATGGATAAACTCCTAGGAATTGACAACCTACCAAGAGTGAGTCATGAGAAATAGAAAATCTGGACAGGCCAATAATCAGTAAAAATAGTGAATTTGTATAAAAACTTCCCCAAAAAAGGTAACTCCAGGACCAGATGACTTCACTAGAGAATTCTACCAAACATTTAAAGAATTAACACCAATCCTCTTCAATACCTTCCAAAAAACTGAAGAGTAGGGAACAACTCCAAGCTCATTCTATGAGGCTAACATTACCTTGATACCAAAGTCAGATAAACACACTACAAGAAAAGAAAACTACAGACTAATATTCCTAATGGATATTGATGCAAAATCATCAACAAAATACTAGTAAACTGAATTCAACAGCACATTGAAAGGACTACACACCATAACCAACTGGGATTTATTCCTGGAATGCAAGAATGGTTTAATATACAAAAATCAATCAATATAATACATCATATTAACCAAATGGAGGACTAAAAACACACAGCCATCTCAACTGATGCAGAAAAAAGCATTTGATAAGATTTAACACCCTTTCGTAATATATTAAAAAATAAACACTCAACAAACTAGGAATAGAATGAAACTACCTCAGCATATCAAGACCATACATGAAAGGCCCACAGAAAACATCATACTCAATAGTGAAAGACTGAAGCCTTTTCTTTTAAGATCAGGAACAAGACAGGAATGCCTGCCTGATGTAAATATTTCTATTCAATATAGTATTTGAAGTCAGCCAGAAAAATTAGGCAAGAAAAATAAATTGGAAGAAGTAAAATTCTTTCACAGATGACAGGTATATGTAGGAAACTCTAAAAATTACACACACACACAAACAAACCTGTTAGAACTAATAAGATAATTCAGCATATTTGCAGAATACTTTTGCAGAATTATTAAGATATCAATATTACCAAAATGACCTACACAATCAGTGCAATCCTTGTCCAAATCCCAATGGCAATTTTTTCACTAAAATTTTTTTAAAAGTTATCCTAAAATTCACATGGAATTTCAAGGGACCCTGAATGGTCAAAACAATTTAAAAAAGAAGAACAAAGTTGGAGGACTCTTACTTCCTGATTTTAAAACCTATTATAAAACTACAGTAATCAAAACAATGTGGTGCTCGCATACAGACAGGCATCTGTACCAGTGGAATAGAATAGACAGCCCAGAAATAAACCATCACAAATATTGTGACATAATCTTTGATAAGGTTATGGGGAAAGTACAACATCTTCAACAAATGATGTTAAGAAAACTGTATATACACATGGAAAAGAATGAAGTTGGATCCTTATTTTGTGTCATATACAAAAATTTACTCAAAATTGATTAAAAACATAAATGTAAGACTCAAAACTATAAAATTCCTTGAAGAAAATATAGGGGAAAATCTTCATAATATTGGATTGACCATGATTTCTTGGATATGACAACAACAGCACAGGCCACAAAAGCAAAAATAGACAAATGGGACTAAATCAAACTAAAAAACTTCTGTGCATCAAAGGACACACTCAATACAATGAAAAGGCAATCTACAGAATGGGAGAAAATATTTGCAGATTATTTATCTGATAAGCAGTTAATATCTAGAATATATATTTTAAAAGACCTACAATTCAACAACAAAAAATCAAACAATCTGACTTTATGGGTAAAGTGAGTAAAGGACTTGAATAGGCATTTCCATGAAGAAGATGTAAAAATGGCTAACAAGCAAATGAAAAGATGTTCACTATTATCAATCATCACAGAAATGCAAATTAAAACTATGAGCTATCACCTCACATCCATTAGTATGCCTAATATTTTAAAAAGTAGAAAATAACAAATGCCAGTGAGGCTGGAGAAAAATTGGAACATTTATGCACTGTTGGTGGGGATGCAAAATGGTGAAACCACTATGGAAAACAGCATAGTAGCTCTTCAAAGAGTTAAAAATAGAATTGCCATATGATCCAATAATTCCATTTATGAGTATGTATTCAAAAGAATTGAAAGAATTGGTTCTTGAAGAAATAGCTACACACCCGTGTTCATAGAAGCACTACTTGCAGTAGCCAACAGGTGGAAGCAACCCAAATATCCATCAACAGGTGAATTGATCAACAAAATATGGTACATATACACACTATAGAACAGTATTCAGCCTTAAAAAGGAAGGGAATCCTATCACATGCTACAATGTGAGTGAACCTCGAGGGCATTATGCTAAATGAAATAAGCCAATTCACAAAAAGACAAATACTGAATGATTTCACTTACACGAGGTATCTAGAGTAGTCAAATTTATATAAACAAAAAATAGAAAGTTGGCTAAAATGGGGGGAGAGAAAAAAGAGAGTTGTTTAATGGGTATAAAGTTTCAGTTCTATGAGACAAAAAAATTCTGGAGATCTATTTCACAACACTGTGAATAAACAACATTGCTGAACTGTACACTTAAGATTAAGATGGTAGATTGTATGTTATGTGTTTTTAGCACAATAAAATATGTATTTTGATAAACAACAACTCAAAGTCTGTGACTTTGAATGCACATGGGGGGAGGGGGGAGAGATAGCATTTGGAGATATACGTAATGTTAAATGATGAGTTACTGGGTGCAGCACACCAACATGGCACATGTATACATATGTAACTAACCTGCACGTTGTGCACATGTACCCTAAAATTTAAAGTATAATAAAAAAAAGTATTATAAATAGGAAAACAAAACAAAACAAAAAAAGTATAGAAGAGTATACAACAAAATGGTCATAATAACTAGCAACACTACAATTGAAACTTCTTAACTTTCTAAATTCTCTGAGATTTGTACAGTAGGCATAAAATATTTTTATAATTAAAAAAATGAAGCTGTTTCCACTTCTAAAAATACAAAACAAAACTTCTATTGGGGCTTACTGTGAGTGAATGACTTACATACGGGAAACCCGTATTTGCCAAAGAAGCAATTACATTCTCCTGAGAAATTCAAGACTCACCACCCTTTAGGGGACCTTTGTGTGGTGTTTGATTCCTCTGGGACAGTTGGGTCTTCTGTCTAGTCCAGGGAAGAAGAAGCAAAAGCTAGGTAGCCCTCTAGCACACAAAGTGAAAAAGCTAGCTGTCTTCAAAGAACAATTTTGTTTCACAAATTTATTTAACTTCAAAAACCTGCAAAGCAGAGGTGGACGTGGCAGGAGGAGGAGCCAGTTAGGACGGGGTGGGGGGATTAATTGCTTTAGACAGAATTTCCCAGACCAAGTATACACTGACATTTTAGCTTTGTGTTGCAACTCTTTTATCTTGACCCTGACTGGGTACCCTGAGTCACAGTGACAAACAACTGGGTCATTACATCATTATTGTTTTATGACTATTTGTGCATGTCCTTTTGGTTCTTGAAGCTATAGTCTGTCACTACACTGTCTTGTGCTGAAAGGGGATCATTAACAATTTTTCCCTTATTTAAATGATTGGCCAGATGAAGCATCCATAAATGTGGCAAAAAAACAAGTTAAACCAGATAATAATCTCCAATATTATTAAAACCAAATGCTTAGAAAAGGAATTTCACTTTAAACATCAAAATGCCTCTGTTCCTCGGTGAAACTTTTTGATTCTACCAGATACTAAAGTCTATCAATAAGCTAATGTACATCAATATCAGCAAGTTCCTGAGTGATACTTGTCTTGGACTTCTTTTGTGGTATTTAACCATTCTAACAAGAATGGCACCATATACCAACATGGAGTGCTTTTCAACACCCCCCCCCCCAAATTAGATGGTATGGCAAGAATCTTGGCAATCCAGCTTTACTAAACAACAAAACACAGAAAAATTAATAAAGGCATTGTAAAATAAAAATAAGTTACTTATATTTCCATCAAAATACTTAACAAATCTTATCTTCAATCTAAGGTTAGAATTACAGCACTAGCCTACTTCCATTCTTGTTATGAGGTTTGAACATACCACTTTAGCACATCATCCCCATCTTTTCTCATTTTAGGGTCTTCTCTGTTTTTAAGAAAGAATTCTAAAATGTCACATTTCTAGCTCCCTTTTTCCTTCCCATAACTCATTTTCTCAGTTTGGAATACATTGTCAGTTTTTTGCAGGAGTGAATATAGTTGCCGAAGATAAAGGTTGTTTTGACAATTTAGTAATGGTTTTTGCACTATAAATGATATTATTTTCTTTTTTTTTTTTTGAGATGGAGTCTTGCTCTGTCACCAGGCAATCATTAATGATATTGGTTGTAATTTTAGAGTTATAAAAAAATAAGAAAATGGGGAGAAAGAAAAGGGGGGAAACAGGAAGAAGATAAAGGAGAGAACAGAAAAAGAAAGAAGGAAAGAAGAAAGGCAGGAAAGCAGGAAGGAAGCAGCAAGGAAGGAAGAGAAGGAGGAAGACAGACAATCACAAAGCAGACTTTTCGGGTAACTGTTTCTTCCAGTATTAGCAATAGTCCAGACAAGTTAATTGAATTTCTGCCCCAAACCCAATTTGAACAAATTCTCAGATCTTCAGAATAAAAATAAAACACATATAAAAATGATCCACAGTTGTTTTATTCAATCTGAGTGTTTTCGCTAAATCCTAGAGAGAGAGAATGTTGCTACAGTTTTTTAAAACATAATTTTTAAAAAATATCAAGGGAAGAAAAAATAAACACATTTTCTTAGTGCCTCCAGGATAATTTGGGTAGCAAGCCACATGAAATTTTTGAGTGAAACAGTGCTGACATAGAAAACATTCTCAGTATCTGGGTCTTTAAAAATTGTGCTAAGCTTGCAAGTCCACAGCAGCTCAAGAGTAAGAACTTTCTTAGGATGTTTGTTGGTTTTTCCTTAGTTTATATGTAGCCAGCTGGTTTCTGACCTCTTTGTGTAAATATCCAGCTTTTCACATAATCAGATTCCATATTACCTTGTTATGACATAATTCTGGGCAGGCTTTGATCCCTCACTAACGTTTTCAAACTATGCACATAAACTTAAATAACAATAAGAAGACTGCTACTTATCCAATAAATACTACTGCTGATGTTGTGTGTATATTGTGTGTGGATATGGATGTAGACATAGATATAAATATTTGTTGTTTGTATATATTTGCATAATAACACATAGACCTACAGAGGGGTTAGCAATATACTGAAAACTATATCCTATTTGATTCTAAATTATTGAATATTTGAAAATATTTTGCATATTTCTGGTGAAATATACATTTATTTTAAGTTCCCTTTTACTGCAATTGTTACTGTTTAATATTTTTGTTCAACTGATATTTTTTAAAATAGGTGAATTGAAGTCTAGGATTTAGAGATGCTGTTATATATTTTTCCACCTGGATAGATAAAAATAAAGGTTAAGCTATATTCTTTGGCAATCCAGAGGCCAAGATATAAAAGACACAATGATCTTCTAAATAACCAAAAAAATGACTTATTTAGTGTCTGATTAAGATAAATGACACAAGGCAGCTGTAAAAAGAATTCCCACTAGCCATTGACCCACAAAACTGTGGAGTCATTTTTCATTTTTAGGAAAGTATCAAAATCAACTTAAATTCATAACAAACCTTTGGAGTTATAATGAAATGTCCTAAATTCTGCTTCAAAGGGTATTGACTAATGTTATTTTTGAAGTTAAAATACACTAACACATTCTGATTTCTATAGAACGTTGATGGCTGTTAAGCAGGAGTCATGTTTCTACAGGATTATTGTATCCCCAACACTAGAGCAGTGCATAGTACATAATAGTGGCCAATAAATATTGTTGAATAAATGAATGAATTAAATAGTAATAATATATTAGCTTGTGGAGATTTGAATACTAAAAGTAATGTCACCCATACCAAAAAGGCATAGAGCTAATAGATATATAATATAATAATAATAAATGTTTATTTCCTGCTTTTCATGTGCCAGGCATTATGCTAAGTGCTTTATATGCATTCTCTTACACCAGTGATCCTATTACCCCTATAAAAGGTAATGGTTAGGCTATCTCATGTGAGAAACTCCGGCTAAGAGAATAGTACTAACGTGCTCAAGGTCACACAGCTAATAAATGATGAAGCTGAAGTTAAAAGTTAAGTCATCCTGGCTCCAGAATATACATATTTTTAAAAACCAACTATGCTCTCTGTCTCGACACACTGTGGTTTCATGGTAACTTTATTATGGTCTTTAAGTTCAATCATGAACTACAGCTATAAAGAAAAGAAAAACTATATTTTACTACTTCCAGAAGAATGGCTTTCATGAAGCATTAAATTTTTTACTAACAGGTTAAATGTTTTTATTAATATAGTGTGTAGAAATTGCTCAATAAGATTATGCTTTTTCTACATAGTACATAGGAATTTATCCTGCAAATACATTTTCACAAATGAGAAGTAGGTATAAGGATTTAACTACTGCATTTTTTTCATAATAACGAAAAACTAGAAATAATCTCAATTCAACTCAGTAGAGGCCTGGTTAAGCAAATTATGAATGTGTACTGGATTGCTACACAGTTATTAAAAAAATTGATGGATGAAATTCCAAGATTGAAAACAGCAAATTTCACATGAGTATGCATTAATCCATTTACCTATCTTATTGTGTGCTATAAAAAATGTGTACTTTTTACCCACTTTGTAACCTTCTGTAATATTTAGATGTTTTCCATAAGTGTATAATATTTTTTCAATTAAAACAACACTTTTTATAAAAAGCATTTTATCCACATAAGGAAAAATAAAATAGCACATAGTTCTGTGACATGTTTCAAGCTTCATGATTAGATTACATCTAAGGACAGTAAATGTATACCCACAGAAGCCCAGAGCAACCATAAGATTTATTTAAACATTCAAAAATTTGTTTAAAATTACAAAAATTAATATAAACTTTCCATCTTACCAGTAATGTTCTTTTTGTGTTAAACAAACAAGAAAATAAAGATTACTATTTTAAATTACTATGACAAAAAAAATCCTAACCAATTTGTTTTTGGATAAGGTGCTTGGATTTTGAAGCAATAAAATTCAGAAAATTTTGCTGATACTAGGAATGATGAGGAAGTAATGTAAAATGGATGAGACTACAGACATTGGAATCAAGTAGATCTAGTTCATCCAAGCGCTTGACCACTTCTCAGATGTAACTTTAGTTGAGTATTTAACTTTTGTAGGCCTTATTTTCCTTATTTGTAAAATGTGGGTATGAATCATACCCTATGTGGAGCTTTAAATGATGTTGGTATACATGATGTTGTAGGTCAGCAGGGAAGGTGGGGTGAGAGGGGAGAGGTTTACATGCTAGGTTCAGCATTTTTTTTTTTTTCCTATCTTGGTGTCACAATATTTTAAGCATCTGGATTCACAGTAATAAGGAATTACCAATGGCAATGCTAAGGAAAGATGGCTGGCCAGATTACTGCCAACAGGTACAACGTTTTCACATTTTTAACATTTTTTATACTATTTTTTATACTATTTTAATACAAATTTTATATTTTACTAACTGTATCTTTTTATTTACCAGCCCAATTCCTTCTTTATTTAACATACTCAATGGACCTCCAATCAGGTTGTTTTATTGAAGGAGGGAAATATTCATCAAACAACATTTTCAGGGAAGAAAGACATGGCTGATGCTTTTTTTTCCTTTTAAATCATTAATACTGTTAATTACTGTCCAGTAAAAGAAGAGAGGCAAACATTTCACAGGAAGCAATGAGATCAACTCTCTGCATCCAATACTCAAACTTCATTCACAGTGGCAGCATTCCCGTCACATAGTGAAACATTCATAGTTTAGCCATGGAGTTGTCAACTGACTTCGGAGAAAAGTCTACTAAATAGGCCAGCTCTCTAAGCCACTCTTTGTTATTAGAAGCACAATTAATTCACTAATCCTATTCAGAATTTTACCATTTGTCATCATGTTATTTATTTATTGATTGATTTATTTATTTCCTTTACAAGGAAAAACATGTTTCCAATCTGGAGCCAAACACATGATCATCTCTTTCCTTGGGATGAGCTAGTATTGAGTCTACATAAGTAAAGCCAAGTTTTGAAGTGACTTCCTATATTCACTCCAACCCCAAAATAGAAAATTACCATGTTCTCCAAAATGTACCATTTCACTTACATGGAGTTCATCCTAAAATATTGGGAGATACATGAGAAGTGATATGGTCTCAGTGTGTGAGGCAAAGGGTGCTAAGACCCTCAGGCCTCAATGGGCAGTTTCCTCTTAGGATAAAGTCCAAATACTTTCCCATGACTTGTGTAATTATTTGTGAGTGGCCCCTGCTGTTTTCCACTTCATTCCTTCTTCTCATTTCATTTCTCAGTTTTTCTAAATGGACTCATTTCCTCATGTGCTAGGAGGCCTTTGAAAGTACAATTTCTATGGCCTGGAAACATTTCCACTTTAACTATTCTATGTGACTTCTCTCTCACTCCTACTTTTTACTCTTTCTTCATCTTTCAGCCAAGTTGTCACTTTCTTTGGAAAGACTGCATGGGCCCTGACTGGGTGAGGTAGCTCTTCAATATGCTTCTTGTATTAGAGTTCTCCAAAGAAGCAGAACCAAAAGAAAATTTCTTGAGAAAATTCATGAGAAATGAATTGAGAAATTTCATGAGATTAGGAGGGCTGAAAAGTCCCACAATCTGCTGCCTATAAGCTGAAGACCCAGAAAAGCCAGCAGTATAATCATTCAGAGTCCGAAGGCCTGAGCCCATGGGAGCCCATGATGTAAATCCCAGGACGAGGGCAGGGAAGGATAAGTTCAGATGTCCCAGCTCATGCATTGAGGTGGGAAAA
The DNA here is from genome assembly GCF_028885625.2 of Pongo pygmaeus. NCBI lineage: Eukaryota > Metazoa > Chordata > Mammalia > Primates > Hominidae > Pongo > Pongo pygmaeus. Next base: position 87,104,924 of record NC_072377.2, read on the forward strand.
GGGAATGGATTTCTCCTTCCCTCGCCTTTTATTCTATTCAGGACCTTAACAGATTTGATGATGCCCATGCACACTGGGGAGGGCAACCTACTTTACGGAGCCCACTCGTTCAGAGGCTCATTTCTTCTTTAACATAATTAAAATGCTGTTTAATCTAGGCACCTTCTGGCCAATCAGGCTGACACATAGAATTAATCCTCACACTTACAGGTTTATGCATATTTTTGCTCTCCCAATGCAGTTATCACAATATATTAGAAGGTCTGTGAGGGAGGAGACCTCATTTACTGATGAATTCCCAGTGCTTATCACAGTGTGCCTGACATAAAGGAGGAGTTTAATACATAAGTGAATGAATACTGTATTTTTTAATACTGAGCATCTAAAAGGCTTCTTTAATCCAGAGCTTCGGAAGAAAACATGAGAAGTTGAACTTGAAAAGTAGGATTTTTGTGTAACCTATTGATTCACTAATGATTCACGCAACGGCATGTATGAATCTTAATTGCATTGTGTTAAATGAAAGAGCCAGACACAAAAGACTGCACAGAGAATGATTCCATTCATATGTCATTGTGGAAAATGTAAAACTAAAGGAACAGAAAATAGGTCAGTGGTCTCCAGGGGTTCTGAACGGAGGGATGGGGAAATTCACTGCAAAGTGGCAGCACTGGGGCATTTTAGGATGGAGTTGTTCTGTATGGTACCTGTGGTGTTGGCTCCATGACTCAATGTATTCATCAAAACTCAGAGCTGTACAGTGTCAACCTGTATGCAAATGCAAAACATATTAACTAGGATGTGGGAAAACCCAGGATATGAAATCTGACATTAACTATACTACAAATGAATTGTATCAGATAACTTCATTGAAGGATATAGGGAAGAAAGAGCTGACCTAAGTAATTTTAACAAAATGTTTTGACTGATACTGTAAGGTTAAATATAAAGGAAACTGTGTATCAAAACTTGGTGTTAGTTGGTAAATTTATTTCTCATGGGGTACAGTTTAGCAGTCCTTAGTGTATATAAATACATTGTGATGCTGAGAGCCACTTTTCTCACTGTTAGAGAAGGAATCTACAAATAAAAGAGCACAGGCTAGAATGAAACCTATTATACTGATTAGAGTCAGAGACATCAGAATAAGCTCTTGTTTATTTAAATAGGGCTATATAGATATTAAGCATATAAATTAGAATATATGTTTGCATCCATATAGGCAAAGAGATACAGAAATATATACCCTTATATAGGTGTTTATATACACACAGATATGCATATAAATATATATATTTTCTGTGTGTGTGTGTGTGTGTATATGTATATACATATACAGAAATAAATGTATTTCCTAGATATTTTTTCTGAGAGGGCCTAGAAATAGTGAAACAGAAAGAGAAACAAGCATTTCAAGCTCACTGATTTCTAAATACCATTCTCTAGTAAAATGAATTAGGATTCCTTGAAGAAATTGCTGATTCTAGGACCGTGGGAGGAAAGATAACATGATGAGCCTGGAGCATCTTGTAGCATCAGAACATAAGGAAATAGTTATGCTTAACAGCAAGGATACGTTCTGAGAAATGCACCATTAGGCAATGTTGTCATTGTGTAAACACCGTAGGATGTACCTATATAAACCTAGATGGTATAGCCTACCACATACCTAAGCTATGTGGTATGGCCTATTGCTGCTAGTCTATATACCTGTACAGCATATGGCCATACTAAATACTGTAGGCCATTGTAATAGAGTATCAAGTATTTGTGCATCTAAACATATCTAAACATAGAAAAGATACAGTAGTAATACAGTATAATTGATTATTTTATGTATGTATTTATTTTTTTGAGATGGAGTCTCACTCTGTCACCCAGGCTGGAGTGCAGTGATGCAATCTCGGCTCACAGCAACCTCCACCTCCCAGGTTCTAGCGATTCTCCTGCCTCAGCCTCCCAAGTAGCTGGGACTACAGGCGTGAGCCCAACAAGCCAGGCTAATTTTTGTATTTTTAGTAAAGACGGGATTTCATCATGTTGGCCAGGCTGGTCTCAAACTCCTGACCTCAAGTGATCTGCCCACCTCGGCCTCCCAAAGTGCTGGGATTACAAGCGTGAGCCACTGCACCTGGCATAAATGATTTTTTTTTAATGGTATACCTATATAGGGCATTTACCTAGGAACTTGCGGGACCGAGAGTTGCTGTGAGTGAGTCAATAAATGAATATGAAGGCCTAAGACATTATTACTCTGTGCCACTATAGAATTACTTTATAAACACTGTATACTTAGGCTACATTTAATTTATTTAACATATTTTTTTCTTTAATAATAAATTAACCTTAGCTTACTGAAACTTTATGAAACTATAGAATTTTCTTTTTTTTAACTCTCTGACTCTTTTGTAATAACACAGCTTAAAAAACAAACATGTTGTATATCTGTACAAAAATATTTTCTTTATATATGTCCTTATTTGATAAGCTTTTTTCTACTTAGGTTTTTGTTGGTTTTTTTTTTTAACCTTTTTTAACATTTTTGACAAAACTAAGATACAGACAATAGCCTAAGCCTACACAGGGTCAGGATCATCTTCTACCTCCACATCTTTGCCCACTGGAAGGTCTTCAGGGGCAATAACATGCATGGAGCTGTCATATTCCATGATAACCATGCCTTCTGGAATACCTCCTGAAGGATCCATCTGAGGCTCTTTTACAGTTAACTTTTTTGTGTGTGAGTTGAAGGAATAAATTCTAAAATAATGATTAAAAGTACAGTATAAATAGTAAATACATAAACCACTAACATAGTTGTTTGTTATTATTATATACCGTATATAATTGTATATGCTGTAGTATATGTTGGTTTATTTACACCAGTATCACTGCAAACATGTGAGTAATGCATTGCCCTACAACATCATGATGGCTACAATGTCACTAGGTGATAGGAATTTTCAGCTCCATTATAATCTTATGGGATCACTGTTGCATATGCGGTCTATTGCTGACTGAAACATCTTTATGCAGCACATTACTGTAATAATAAGTGTTTTATACCAGCATGCTGGCATGTCAAAAGTATATAAGAGACAACCTGAAAGAGCTACCAATAGCTAAGCTATAAGAAATTTGAGGCTGGGTGTGGTGGCTCACACCTGTAATCCCAGCACTTTGGGAGGCCGAGGCAAGTGGAGCACCTGAGGTCAGGAGTTTGGGACCAGCCTGACCAACATGGAGAAACCCTGTCTCTACTAAAAATACAAAATTACAAAATTAGCCAAGCGTCGTGGCACATGCCTGTAATCCCAGCTACTTGGGAGGCTGAGGAGGGAGAATCGCTTGAACCCGGGAGGTGGAGGTTGCGGTGAGCCAAGATCATGCCATTGTACTCCAGCCTGGGCAACAAGAGCAAAACTCCATCTCAAAACAAAACAAAACAAAACAAAACAAAACAAAACAAAAAAACAAAGAATTTGAGCAACTAAATAAATAACTTTATTGGATTATAAACCACAGAATAGATAATATCCATGAGTCCAGACACATAGAAATAAATGGTTAAATAAACAAATAAACAGACGAGTGAGATTAGACAAATATTCATTTTGGAATAATTCCAGTTAATAAATATAGAAGGAATTAAGGAAATAGAAAATCATCATTAGAACCCACAGTAATATTTGCTGCAGGCAAGATCTAGGGACAAATGTAAAAATTTGTGAGTGAAATGTTAAGGTAAAACAGGATGTTTGTATGGCCTCAAAGTATTTCCCTCAAAATATGTATTAATTATTGTGGTAGTTTAAAAATATGTGCACAAATCAAGGACATGGAGTTTAATTTCTCTCCTCTTATATGTGAGCTGAACTTAGTGACTTGCTTCTAATGAATAGGATAGGGAAAAGGAAAAAAAGTAATTTTACATTCAAGAAACTTGGCAGACACCAGGTTCACCAACAGATCTTGCTTAACACCACCAGTAATGAAACATATCAAAACCATGTGCTTTTTGATATGATGTACTGAGAAGGGCACATAGCTTCTATGGATTTCTTCCCCCAAACCCATAACCTCAGTCTAATCATGAAAATACCAGACAAACCCAAATAGAGGGACATTTTGCAAAATACTTGACCACATAGTGTTACTGTGATGAAAGATAAGGAAAGACCAAGAAATTGTCACAGACTGGAATACACTGAAGAGACATAACAAGTAAACCTCATGTGTTATCACGAACTGGATACCGGAACAGAAAAAGACGTTAGTGGGAAAACTGGGGAAACTTGAAGAGAGTTTAGTACCAATGTTAATTTCTTAGTTTTGATAAATTTACCATAGTTATGCAAGATGTTAAGGATAAAGGGAGCTGGGTGAAGGGTATATGGAAGCTCTCTGTACAATTTTTGCAACTGTTCTGTAAATCTAAAATTATTTAAAGGAAAAAGTAAAAAAGAAAAAAGGAAGGATACTGGGAAGTTAATTGAATTCTTGAGTTCACAGGAGTATCAGACTCAAGGGCCACACAGCCATAAGTAATGTCCCAAATGATACAGTGAAACTGACCTGCCTGGTAGAGTCCTCCCTCAGTATCTGTGGGGGTTTGGGAGATTGGTTCCAGGACCTCCCTCATTAAAATCCACAGATGCTTCAGACCCTGATATAAAATGGCATAATATTTACATTTAAGCTATGCACATCCTTCCATATACTTTAAATCATCTCTAGATTACTTATGATATCTAATTCAATGTAAATGCTACGGAAATAGTTGTACTATATTGTTTAGAGAATGTTAACAAGAAAAAAGAGTCTGTACATGTTCAATACAGATGCAACTTTTCCGCCCAAATATTTTCTGAGAGTAGTTAAATCATGAATGTGGAACCCACAGACACAGAGGGCCTACCGTATGTCACTACTACTACTGCTTGAACTGTCAACATGACTGGCACAGGACATGAGATTCTTTTACAGGGACTGTGGCCACCACTGCCTTGGAAATGGGATCTTATTGCAATTGTCACTGACTCTAGAAATATTTCTCTGAGACTTTACTTCCTTGTGTCAATGGCCCTCTATTGAAAATAGGGGGCGTGTCCTATGATTAGTAGAGGCCAGGTAATGTGCCTATGCTTAGTTTTAAGAGAAGCTGGGAAGAGAAGTGTCAGGCATTTTTCCAGTTTCTCTAATGGGAGAAGGTCCCCAAATATAAGACGGGAGTTCAGATACTTGGCAGCCAAGAAGAATGAAAAAAAAATCTAATGTATTTTGTGAATCTAATGTTGGTAAAATTAGAACTTTCAAACCATGTAAAAGAAATCTTTGAATAATTTGATTCAGTATATCTAATTGTGTCAACAGAAAACTAGATAGAAAAATTAAGTAGAGAGAAGACTGCTTTTTTTAAGTTTTGTAAGATATATGTTTTGATTTGACTGTACTTTCTAGTATTCACTCTCTTACAATTGCTCATTTTGCTATATCATCTGTCCAGGCTCTTCACTGAAAAAAAAAAACAAAGAAAAAGAAAAAAGAGAGGAACACTGAGCTGTTTGTTCACAGCTAAAAATATTTCTTCCCCTCTCATTAAAGATAATTTGTCTGGTCACAAAGTTTCTTTTTAATTTGTATATACACATTGTTTATTATTTGCTAATAAAATGTATCAACAATGCCATCCCCATCAAGCTACCAATGACTTTCCTCACAGAATTGGAAAAAACTATTTTAAAGTTCATATGGAACCAAAAAAGAGCCCGCATTGCCAAGTCAATCCTAAGCCAAAAGAACAAAGCTGGAGGCAACACGCTACCTGACTTCAAACTATACTACAAGGCTACAGTAACCAAAACAGCATGGTACTGGTACCAAAACAAAGATATAGACCAATGGAACAGAACAGAGCCCTCAGAAATAATGCCGCATATCTACAACCATCTGATCTTTGACAAACCTGACAAAAACAAGAAATGGGGAAACGATTCCCTATTTAATAAATGGTGCTGGGAATACTGGCTAGCCATATGTAGAAAGCTGAAACTGGATCCCTTCCTTACACCTTATACAAAAATTAACTCACGATGGATTAAAGACTTAAATGTTAGACCTAAAACCATAAAAATCCTAGAAGAAAACCTAGGCAATATCATTCAGGACATAGGCATGGGCAAGGACTTCATGTCTAAAACACCAAAAGCAATGGCAACAAAAGCCAAAATTGACAAATGGGATCTAATTAAACTAAAGAGCTTCTGCACAGCCAAAGAAACTATCATCAGAGTGAGCAGGCAACCTACAGAATGGGAGAAAATTTTTGCAATCTACTCATCTGACAAAGGGCTAATATCCAGAATCTACAATGAACTCAAACAAATTTACAAGAAAAAAACAAACAACCCCATCAAAAAGTGGGCAAAGGATATGAACAGACACTTCTCAAAAGAAGACATTTATGCAGCCAAAAGACACATGAAAAAATGCTCATCATCACTGGCCATCAGAGAAATGCAAATAAAAACCACAATGAGATACCATCTCACACCAGTTAGAATGGCAATCATTAAAAAGTCAGGAAACAACAGGTGCTGGAGAGGATATGGAGAAACAGGAACACTTTTACACTGTTGGTGGGACTGTAAACTAGTTCAACCATTGTGGAAGTCAGTGTGGTGATTCCTCAGGGATCTAGAACTAGAAATACCATTTGACCCAGCCATCCCATTACTGGGTATATACCCAAAGGATTATAAATCATGCTGCTATAAAGACACATGCACACGTATGTTTACTGCGGCACCATTCACAATGGCAAAGAATTGGAACCAACCCAAATGTGCAACAATGATAGACTGGATTAAGAAAATGTGGCACATGTACACCATGGAATACTATGCAGCCATCAAAAATGATGAGTTCATGTCCTTTGTAGGGACATGGATACAGCTGGAAACCATCATTCTCAGCAAACTATCGCAAAGACAAAAAACCAAACACCACATGTTCTCACTCATAGGTGGGAATTGAACAATGAGAACACATGGACACAGGAAGGGGAACATCACACACCGAGGCCTGTTGTGGGGTGGGGGCAGGGGGGAGGGATAGCATTTGGAGATATACCTAATGTTAAATGATGAGTTACTGGGTGCAGTACATCAACATGGCACATGTATACATATGTAACTAACCTGCATGTTGTGCACGTGTACCCTAAAACTTATAGTATATTAAAAAAAAAAGAAATCAAATAGATATTGATGCATACTTTAGCCTTAAAAATTAGATAAGCACTTTTTTTTTCTTTTTCTTTTGAGCAATGAAGACAGTGCAGATTGGTGTTTGGACAACTCTGAGCTATTATCATCAAACCAATATTGACAAGTTCTCCTTTGTCATTACCATATTACCTTCAGCCACATTCATGGTCTCTGCTCCTGCCTCATTTGTTCTCTTTAAAAACTTATGGATAGTCAACAGGCTTTTGAAATAGAGAGAAATAGAGCTGATAAACTCTGGCAGATAATTACATTCTTGCCTTCACAAGAGGATCTAGCTGCCACCATGATAAAGTGTCCTATGAAAGAGAAAGGCAAAAATGTCCTTTTCAGCACTATATATTAACTGTTGCCAAATTTGGAAGAAAAAAAGACATTAAGCATATTTTTGTGTGAAAAATTCAGTACAAATTCCACCACTCAACTGAAATCTTAGCTCATGATGGAGTTACCCATTTGTGCAATGAATGCTGACCTGGACTTTCCAATTATAACTCAGCCACATTGAAATATATAGCAAAGCCTGGGTAGGCTTAGGCAATAGAGAGCTGGGGTTCAGATTCATGCCTTGGAAACATGCCCTCTCAGCTGTGGGAAAAGAAGACCTCATCTCCAGGTTATTGTTGCCTTGTGAATGTTTTAGGCCTAATTTAAATTTGGAAGTTTTCTTTCTTGTAAATCTGAAGGTAAAAACAAGAGAATATTCTTTCCCACTGACTGAGTGAAAACTCAGAAAATACAAATACAAACTCCAAAAACAGGATTGTCACAAAGAAAACCCTCATTACTGCCTCCAGCATCCCTAGATAATGGGGAAAAAGGAGAGCGTGCCCCTCGCCTAGAAAATAGCTAAGAGTTATAAATCTCAACACTCCAGGAAAGGGAGGGGAAATGACTCAAGTATTATGATACAAATGCTAATGATAACAATACAAATAGCTAACATAGATTGAGCATGTACTCTATGCCAGACATTGTTTTAAAGTGCTTTATATTGATAAACTTTTTAATCCTCAAAATAACTCTAGGTACTACTTCCTGACTTAACAGGTAAGAAAGATGGGCACATCTTTTAATCAAATTGCTAAGTGACACAGCAACTGAGAGTGAAAGGCAGAATTTAAACTCAGAGACTTTACCTAGATCCCACAATATGAGCCCTTGAGGAGTCCCAGGTCCTTCTTATGCTTGAGGGGAGGGCAACAGGTTTGTTAGTTCCTGGTCTGACTGCATGTTCTGCTCTGCCAGAGTGGTTGCTGGGAGCAGTCATAGCTCTTAAAATCAGCCTGGCTTTTGCAGAGGAAGCCACGTGTGCAAATCATACACACATTTTCTCAATTTACATCACTAAACACCAACCACCACCTTTTATTTCAGTAAAGCATTTGCACCAATGTTGAGACTCCAGCACTGATTTAGTCAGGGTAAGTCGTTGCAGCTGCTATAGAAAGCTTTGTTTGAAGGGAGTTTTCTTTGCTGTAAAAATCTCAGTGGCCTAATGTGATGAAATCTTACTTCTTGCTCTTGTTCCTGTCTTATGCAGCTTGTCAAGGGGTCCCTGCCCCCATCAATTCATTTGGGAACCTAGTTTACTTCCATTTTCAACACAAGGCTTTTTATTATCATCTAGCAGGTAGATGAAAAAAGAGAGAGCGAATAGAGGATCTCAAGAGAGGCTGTTAGAGACGAGGCACATGGCTTCTGCCAACAAATCATTAGTCAGAATGTTAAGAGGTTAGGAAATGTGGAAAAAAGAACAATCATGGTGAATTTGTGAGCACTGGCCTTCTCTGCTAAAAAATAAACCAAAACCAAAAACAAAACCCAACTAATTTTATGCACTGTATTTACATGGGAGGCTTCAAATAATTTAGGACATCAAACATCAAAGGGACAAAGTATCATTTCTTTGGTCCCTGGGAAGGAAAGGGTAAAGTTCTCATTACAAAGGAGCATAACAGACTGCAATCCACTCCTATCCTCTGGGTAACACTGTGATCAGCCTGTAAACCTGGCTCTTGGCTTACTTTTGACTTCCTCTTCAAGCTCTGGTGTCAATCCCTTAAATTCTGTCAATGAAATGATCCTACCACAGCTTTCTCCACCACTAAGGCACTCATGTTCCTACTGGAAACTGTATTTTTTTGGTCTGATTCATGTTATTTTAGCAAAATGTACTGCTATTAGCTACTCAGATTTTTTTAAATTTTATTTTATTAAAAATAAAATCGACTAATTTTTTCAGATACATTTAGCACTAACTCTATAAACTACAGAAACATGAAAATATAAAATACTCTGAAATCATTATTTTCAATATTTGTGCTGAGTAATATAAACTGGCTCCAAACCATCAGAAAAATGCTCTGAAGTTAGGAAACTGTGAGCATGTTAGGACAGCAAAATGACTTATAATGGGTGGCTCACTTCATTAAAGCATTTAGCATTTCTTATTGTGTTTGCTTTGGAAGCATCCACCTTGCTTTCATGATAAAAGAAACACATAGCTGAACATCAAGGGTCAAGGTTAAAAATTTAGACTCTGGAGACAGACTATTGGATTTTATTAACTGTGTGTCTTGGGGCAAGTTCCTCAACCTCTTCGTGCCTCAGTCTTCTCAACCACAAAATGAAGATAATAATAGTATCTATCCCATTAGAGTTGATTAAAAAGAGTAAATAAATTTAATCCTCATGATAACCTTGTGAGACAGCTACTATCACTTTGTATTGATACACGTAAAAACATGTAGAGTAGTGCTTGGCACATATTGAGTAATCAATACATATTAGCCATGATCATCATTAGCATCATCGATATTATTTTTGTCACCCTCCCAATCAAAAAACAATTTTTTCAGTTTTCAGATAAAAACTATTTATTTTTGTTTCAAAACAGTTGAATACTATAACTTTAGACTGCGGTCCCCAAAGATAGGGTAGGATGAGGATTAGCCATCAATACATCCAATGGCCAAGTCAGTGGGCTTATGCGCTCATTCTCAATTATTGATTAAGGCTAGGCATGTTGGCTCACAACTATAATCCCAGCACTTTGGTAGCCCTAGGCAGGAGGATCACTTGAGGCTTGGAGTTTGAGACCAGCCTGGGCAAAATCCCCATGGCTCTAACAGCAAACTTTTGAAAACTAGCCAGTTGTGGTAGAATGTTCCTGTAGTCCCAGCTACTTTGGAGAATGAAGTGGGAGGTTTGCTTGATCCCAAGAGTTCAAGGCTACAGTGAGATCAGTGAGATTGGGTCAGGCCACTGCAATCCAGCCTGGACAACAGAGTGAGATCATGTCTCTAATAAATAAATGAATAAATAAATAAATAAATATTGATTGATTCATAAATTCATTCAATGAATGTTTATTACATGCCTACTATGTGCCAATATTGTAACTTTACTACTTTCTAGCTGTGTGTACTAGAGCAACTTTCTTTACCTCTCTGAGCTTTGGCTTTCTTTATGTAAGAAATAGAAATAACAATATCCACTTCCATCATTGTTGTGAAGAGTAAATTCAATAAGAAGCTTTGTAAAGCAGTGGCACAGCGCCTGGGGCATATAATAATCTCTCAATAAATACATTATTATTCTCTCAAAAATGAATATGAAAAGGCTTTTGCTCTGAAACAGGGTTCTTTCACGCAGTTTTTCAAACTGTAGATCTTGTTTGATAATTGGTGAATCAATTTTTAAATAATTTTTTAAAAGAATCAACATCTTAAAAATACCGACATTTCTAAAAAGAAACAGTACAGTATAATAAAATAGAGTAAAGGAAGATATTTAAATAGGATAATGCAGATAAGAGTGCATCATATGTACAAAAACTTTTGTTTCACTTATATAAATACCTACATGTATATGGATATTGGTTGTATGTAAACCATCTTTCTTACTACAGGCTTCAGTCAAAAAAGTTTGGAAGCTTTTTAATAGTATATGGAGAGTGCTATTTTGGTTCCTTTAAGTGCCCAGAAATAAGAACACTATTTGTGTTTGTTATGATGTGGCAGAAATAGCACACATAAGATTTTAAATAAATCAATACCAAGCTTGCTTGGTGGTTTGGTGGAAGGGGTTAAAACTATTGTCTAAAAATAAGATATCAAGATTATTGATAAATTGCATTTCTCTATGCTACTTCTGCTCACTGCCATCCTACAAAATCAAAAAGTTATTTGTAATTTAGATGGACATACTATAACTTTGAAACATTCTGCATTAAACCTGCCTCCTCATAGGTGAGGTGAAATCCAATAGTCCTCTGTTATTTCTATTATATCTACTGACACAGACTAAAGGGAAGAGAGCTGTCACCAGTCACCTGAAAAACTCAGTGAGTAATTGCCATCTCCTCAGAAGAGTCCCTTGCTCTAAAAGCCTTCAACTCCATATCATCTGCCGTTAGAGTTTCTTGAGCACATAGGCCTCCTGTCTCTTCTTCCAAATTAAGAGCACTCAACAGAGCTGCCCCACTGGGCACTAATGAATTCTCTGAGACTAATCTACACGGTAATGAGAACTGGAATCTGTCACTCACTCTCCCAGGAGCTAGCAGTTCACACACTGCTACATCATCCTATTAAAATAACTTATTAGCTGTGTTGCTTGTCTGCTACTATTCATCATGAAGGTGTGAGCAGAGACATGTATCTGAACAACTGATGAAATTGAATTTAAATTGTTCTCCATTTTGTTTTTATGGCTGAATGTGTACATGCTGTAAGGAAATGTAAGCATTTTATATAGGTCATAGGTACCTTAAGGAAGTATCAACAAAATTACTACTTTTCACCAATTCGATGAAACAAAAAAAGTGAAGTGAGAATCTATATCTCAGTCAAAATATGTGAGGAAGCATGTATACCCCCATTCCTTGCATTTTTTTTGTCTACCAGGAAATATTTATGCTTTCACAAGAGGCTTTCATTATAGGTATAACATATTATGCCATGAAACCATTGACAAATCATTCTTGGAGCTATATTGGAGAAGATACATTTATATGGAATAATCAGGAATTGGGTGTAACTTTTATCACAAATCCACCAAATTAAGTAAACATTTCTTTGCTGTTTATTTTTGTCAGTAAAATATCTCAGTAAGAGCATGGGGTTTGACCTCATATGGAGGTTAAGTCCTGGCCCTCTTGTTTGATAGTTGTGTGATCTTAGGGGAAATTATTTAGCTTTTTATCCACATTTATTTCATTTGTAGAAAAATAGGAATAAAATAATACCTATCCCATACTTGAGGTTGTAGGGAGGATTAAACGTGCTTCAGCAGTGCTTGTCTCATGGTTAAGTCCTCAATAACACCCATTAATATTAGTATAGTCACCATCATAATCCAGTCCTCCTCCACCAAAGAAAATAATCAGCAAGAAATCGTTTTGCATTTTTAAAATTTTTTGTTTGCTTTTGATGGAGCCATTTGAAAACTGCCACTAAATAGTGCAGCTCAAAAAATATTGGAAAGCAACATTAAGACTTGAGATCAGCCACCCTGCGGCCTCATTCTCAACCACCTTCACTGCGGAGAAGCATTTCTTACATTCAGTGCTATAGCTCTACCCAACATTAGCTTTATAATTTTGAGCAAGTTTCTTTAACTCTCCAAGTTTCATGTTTTTCATCTTTGGGAAAGGAGTGATAATACTTCGTTTCTTGTGGTGTTAGGAAAATGAGATCAAATGAAATAAACTTTGTAAAACATCTATCAGCGTGCCTAGCATGTGTAAGTACTCAACAAGCTGCAATAGTTGTGATTGTTGTTATTCGTGATGTCACTGACCCACTGTCTGTGAGGCATAGCTCTAGATTATTTTCTGACAGTTGTTTAGGTGCAGACTGTACCCTCTCTACCCTTGCTGGCTCTCTCTTATGTCCTCAAAGGCCCACAGTCCCCAGAGGGCTGCCTGGAATTGGACTGATTATAGAATAGAACTTTTCAAACTAGATCATGTCATACTTAAATAGAATTTGTAACTTTGGCCTCATTAGCTCAACCTTCTAGCAAACTACACAAAGTAGCCTATGCTGATGCCCTAGTTGTTTATTCCTAGATCATTAATTAGTTCAGTGCTGTTAAAACAATTTTTAAAATAACAGCTGAATTTATATTATTGGTGAATAATACTATTTACCATTTTTTTAAACAACAGTTTTTTAAATAACAGCCGAATTTATATTATTGGTGAATAACATAAGCCACTCATAGCCTTTCAAAATTACTGGAATTTAAAGAATATTCCAAAAATAACAATCACAAAAGCATCGTTATTGTATAATAGGTAGAAGAGATTTTAGATTTTGTTTTAGAATAAATAAATTCATGAACAACTAGCATAAAATCTCGCCCAAATTCTATCTAAACAAACTTAAGAAAGAATTCTTTCTTACACTTTGAGCATTGGCATGAGTAGGTCCTGAGGAGGTTTTTTTTTTTTTTCTTTTATTATTATTATTATCATTATTATACTTTAGGTTTTATGGTATATGTGCGCAATGTGCAGGTAAGTTACATATGTATACATGTGCCATGCTGGTGCGCTGCACCCACCAACTTGTCATCTAGCATTAGGTATATCTCCCAATGCTATCCCTCCCCCCTCCCCCCACCCCACAACAGTCCCCGAAGTGTGATGTTCCCCTTCCTGTGTTCATGTGTTCTCATTGTTCAATTCCCACCTATGAGTGAGAATATGCGGTGTTTGGTTTTTTGTTCTTGCGATAGTTGACTGAGAATGATGATTTCCAGTTTCATCCATGTCCCTACAAAGGACGTGAACTCATCATTTTTTATGGCTGCATAGTATTCCATGGTGTATATGTGCCACATTTTCTTAATCCAGTCTATCATTGTTGGACATTTGGGTTGGTTCCAAGTCTTTGCTATTGTGAATAATGCCGCAATAAACATACGTGTGCATGTGTCTTTATAGCAGCATGATTTATAGTCCTTTGGGTATATACCCAGTAATGGGATGGCTGGGTCAAATGGAATTTCTAGTTCTAGATCCCTGAGGAATCGCCACACTGACTTCCACAAGGGTTGAACTAGTTTACAGTCCCACCAACAGTGTAAAAGTGTTCCTATTTCTCCACATCCTCTCCAGCACCTGTTGTTTCCTGACTTTTTAATGATTGCCATTCTAACTGGTGTGAGATGGTATCTCATTGTGGTTTTTATTTGCATTTCTCTGATGGCCAGTGATGGTGAGCATTTTTTCATGTGTTTTTTGGCTGCATAAATGTCTTCTTTTGAGAAGTGTCTGTTCATGTCCTTCGCCCACTTTTTGATGGGGTTGTTTGTTTTTTTCTTGTAAATTTGTTGGAGTTCATTGTAGATTCTGGATATTAGCCCTTTGTCAGATGAGTAGGTTGCGAAAATGTTCTCCCATTTTGTAGGTTGCCTCTTCACTCTGATGGTAGTTTCCTTTGCTGTGCAGAAGCTCTTTAGTTTAATTAGATCCCATTTGTCAATTTTGGCTTTTGTTACCATTGCTTTTGGTGTTTTAGACATGAAGTCCTTGCCCATGCCTATGTCCTGAATGGTAATGCCTAGGTTTTCTTCTAGGGTTTTTATGGTTTTAGGTCTAACATTTAAGTCTTTAATCCATCTTGAATTGATTTTTGTATAAGGTGTAAGGAAGGGATCCAGTTTCAGCTTTCTACATATGGCTAGCCAGTTTTCCCAGCACCATTTATTAAATAGGGAATCCTTTCCCCATTTCTTGTTTTTGTCAGGTTTGTCAAAGATCAGATACTTGTAGATATGTGGCATTATTTCTGACGGCTCTGTTCTGTTCCATTGATCTATATCTCTGTTTTGGTACCAGTACCATGCTGTTTTGGTTACTGTAGCCTTGTAGTATAGTTTGAAGTCAGGTAGTGTGATGCCTCCAGCTTTGTTCTTTTGGCTTAGGATTGACTTGGCGATGCGGGCTCTTTTTTGGTTCCATATGAACTTTAAAGTAGTTTTTTCCAATTCTGTGAAGAAAGTCATTGGTAGCTTGATGGGGATGGCATTGAATCTGTAAATTACCTTGGGAAGGATGGCCATTTTCATGATATTGATTCTTCCTACCCATGAGCATGGAATGTTCTTCCATTTGTTTGTATCCTCTTTTATTTCCTTGAGCAGTGGTTTGTAGTTCTCCTTGAAGAGGTCTTTCACATCCCTTGTAAGTTGGATTCCTAGGTATTTTATTCTCTTTGAAGCAATTGTGAATGGGAGTTCACTCATGATTTGGCTCTCTGTTTGTCTGTTATTGATGTATAAGAATGCTTGTGATTTTTGCACATTGATTTTGTATCCTGAGACTTTGCTGAAGTTGCTTATCAGCTTAAGGAGATTTGGG
Source organism: Pongo pygmaeus (assembly GCF_028885625.2). NCBI lineage: Eukaryota > Metazoa > Chordata > Mammalia > Primates > Hominidae > Pongo > Pongo pygmaeus. Next base: position 87,120,584 of record NC_072377.2, read on the forward strand.
GCTGAGACAATGGGGTTTTCTAGATATACTATCATGTCATCTGCAAACAAGGACAATTTGACTTCCTCTTTTCCTAATTGAATACCCTTGATTTCCTTCTCCTGCCTAATTGCCCTGGCCAGAACTTCCAACACTATGTTGAATAGAAGTGGCGAGAGAGGGCATCCCTGTCTTGTGCCAGTTTTCAAAGGGAATGCTTCCAGTTTTTGCCCATTCAGTACGATATTGGCTGTGGGTTTGTCATAAATAGCTCTTATTATTTTGAGATACGTCCCATCAATTCCTAATTTATTGAGAGTTTTTAGCATGAAGGGTTGTTGAATTTTGTCAAAGGCCTTTTCTGCATCTATTGAGATAATCATGTGGTTTTTGTCTTTGGTTCTGTTTATATGCTGGATTACATTTATTGATTTGCGTATATTGAACCAGCCTTGCATCCCAGGGATGAAGCCCACTTGATCATGGTGGATAAGCTTTTTGATGTGCTGCTGGATTCTGTTTGCCAGTATCTTATTGAGGATTTTTGCATCAATGTTCATCAAGGATATTGGTCTAAAATTCTCTTTTTTTGTTGTGTCTCTGCCAGGCTTTGGTATCAGGATGATGCTGGCCTCATAAAATGAGTTAGGGAGGATTCCCTCTTTTTCTATTGATTGGAATAGTTTCAGAAGGAATGGTACCAGCTCCTCCTTGTACCTCTGGTAGAATTCGGCTGTGAACCCATCTGGTCCTGGACTTTTTTTGGTTGGTAAGCTATTGATTATTGCCACAATTTCAGCTCCTGTTATTGGTCTATTCAGAGATTCAACTTCTTCCTGGTTTAGTCTTGGGAGGGTGTATGTGTTGAGGAATTTATCCATTTCTTCTAGATTTTCTAGTTTATTTGCATAGAGGTGTTTGTAATATTCTCTGATGGTAGTTTGTATTTCTGTGGGATCGGTGGTGATATCCCCCTTATCATTTTTTATTGCATCTATTTGATTCTTCTCTCTTTTTTTCTTTATTAATCTTGCTAGCGGTCTATCAATTTTGTTGATCCTTTCAAAAAACCAGCTCCTGGATTCATTGATTTTTTGAAGGGTTTTTTGTGTCTCTATTTCCTTCAGTTCTGCTCTGATTTTAGTTATTTCTTGCCTTCTGCTAGCTTTTGAATGTGTTTGCTCTTGCTTTTCTAGTTCTTTTAATTGTGATGTTAGGGTGTCAATTTTGGATCTTTCCTGCTTTCTTTTGTGGGCATTTAGTGCTATAAATTTCCCTCTACACACTGCTTTGAATGCATCCCAGAGATTCTGGTATGTTGTGTCTTGGTTCTCGTTGGTTTCAAAGAACATCTTTATTTCTGCCTTCATTTCGTTATGTACCCAGTAGTCATTCAGGAGCAGGTTGTTCAGTTTCCACGTAGTTGAGCAGTTTTGAGTGAGATTCTTAATCCTGAGTTCTAGCTTGATTGCACTGTGATCTGAGAGACAGTTTGTTACAATTTCTGTTCTTTTACATTTATTGAGGAGAGCTTTACTTCCAAGTATATGGTCAATTTTGGAATAGGTGTGGTGTGGTGCTGAAAAAAATGTATATTCTGTTGATTTGGGGTGGAGAGTTCTGTAGATGTCTATTAGGTCTGCTTGGTGCAGAGCTGAGTTCAATTCCTGGGTATCCTTGTTGACTTTCTGTCTCGTTGATCTGTCTAATGTTGACAGTGGGGTGTTAAAGTCTCCCATTATTAATGTGTGGGAGTCTAAGTCTCTTTGTAGGTCACTCAGGACTTGCTTTATGAATCTGGGTGCTCCTGTATTGGGTGCATATATATTTAGGATAGTTAGCTCTTCTTGTTGAATTAATCCCTTTACCATTATGTAATGGCCTTCTTTGTCTCTTTTGATCTTTGTTGGTTTAAAGTCTGTTTTATCAGAGACTAGGATTGCAACCCCTGCCTTTTTTTGTTTTCCATTTGCTTGTAGATCTTCCTCCATCCTTTTATTTTGAGCCTATGTGTGTCTCTGCACGTGAGATGGGTTTCCTGAATACAGCACACTGATGGGTCTTGAGTCTTTATCCAATTTGCCAGTCTGTGTCTTTTAATTGGAGCATTTAGTCCATTTACATTTAAAGTTAATATTGTTATGTGTGAATCTGATCCTGTCATTATGATGTTAGCTGGATATTTTTCTCATTAGTTGATGCAGTCTCTTCCTAGTCTCGATGGTCTTTACATTTCAGTATGATTTTGCAGTGGCTGGTACCGGTTGTGCCTTTCCATGTTTAGCGCTTCCTTCAGGAGCTCTTTTAGGGCAGGCCTGGTGGTGACAAAATCTCTCAGCATTTGCTTGTCTGTAAAGTATTTTATTTCTCCTTCACTTATGAAGCTTAGTTTGGCAGGATATGAAATTCTGGGTTGAAAATTCTTTTCTTGAAGAATGTTGAATATTGGCCCCCACTCTCTTCTGGCTTGTAGGGTTTCTGCCGAGAGATCCGCTGTTAGTCTGATGGGCTTCCCTTTGATGGTAACCCGACCTTTCTCTCTGGCTGCCCTTAACATTTTTTCCTTCATTTCAACTTTGGTGAATCTGACAATTATGTGTCTTGGAGTTGCTCTTCTCGAGGAGTATCTTTGTGGTGTTCTCTGTATTTCCTGAATCTGAATGTTGGCCTGCCTTGCTAGATTGGGGAAGTTCTCCTGGATAATATCCTGCAGAGTGTTTTCCAACTTGTTTCCATTCTCCCCGTCACTTTCAGGTACACCAATCAGACGTAGATTTGGTCTTTTCACATAGTCCCACATTTCTTGGAGGCTTTGCTCGTTTCTTTTTATTCTTTTTTCTCTAAACTTCCCTTCTCGCTTCATTTCATTCATTTCATCTTCCAGGGCTGATACCCTTTCTTCCATTTGATCGCATCGGCTCCTGAGGCTTCTGCATTCTTCACGTAGTTCTCGAGCCTTGGTTTTCAGCTCCATCAGCTCCTTTAAGCACTTCTCTGTATTGGTTATTCTAGTTATACATTCTTCTAAATTTTTTTCAAAGTTTTCAACTTCTTTGCCTTTGGTTTGAATATCCTCCCGTAGCTCGGAGTAATTTGATCGTCTGAAGCCTTCTTCTCTCAGCTCATCAAAGTCATTCTCCGTCCAGCTTTGTTCCGTTGCTGGTGAGGAACTGCGTTCCTTTGGAGGAGGAGAGGTACTCTGGTTTTTAGAGTTTCCAGTTTTTCTGCTCTGTTTTTTCCCCATCTTTGTGGTTTTATCTACTTTTGGTCTTTGATGATGGTGATGTACAGATGGGTTTTTGGTGTGGATGTCCTTTCTGTTAGTTTTCCTTCTAACAGACAGAACCCTCAGCTGCAGGTCTGTTGGAGTACCTGGCCGGCCTTGTGAGGTGTCAGTCTGCCCCTGCTGGGGGATGCCTCCCAGTTAGGCTGCTCGGGGGTCAGGGGTCAGGAACCCACTTGAGGAGGCAGTCAGCCGGTTCTCAGATCTCCAGCTGCGTGCTGGGAGAACCACTGCTCTCCCCTGAGGAGTTTTATAGCCACATGGAGCATACAAAATGAAGTGTTGGGTTTCCATTGTTTCGCATGAAATGTATCTTTCCAAACATGTGTTCCCCACAAATCTTATCACTGTTCTCTAAAATGCAATGTATTTTGTTTAAAAGAAAATTCTTAATAATTTTGAAAATGCATATAAAGAGATATCTTCACTTTTACTTTTCTTGTCTATACTCACACATCCTCAAAAGATAGCTCACTACTTTGAAGAAGAAAAAATCATAATGGGCATATAATAATAATAGCAAATACTTCTATAGTGTTTCTACATGCCTATCACATACTGTACACTTTATATATATTAAGTTATTTAAATCTTACAACAATCTTATGAGGTAGGTACTATTTTTAATCTCCATTTTTTACATTGTGAGAAAGTGAGCCACAGAACAGTGACTTTCATTTGCTGAAAGTCACACACGTAGAAATGTATAGAACCAGAAATCAAACATGATGATTCTTACCCTAAAATATCATCTGGTCAAAACTGTTACATGGCAAAAGCATTTTATATTTATTAACATTAAACATCAAATGCATAGAACATGATGATGTACATTCCTGTCTTGAAATACAGTACAGTCATGCATCACTTCATGACAGGGAAATTTTCTGAGAAATAAGTAGTTATGCAATTTCATTGTTGTATCATAGGGTATAGTTATACAAACCTAGATGGTACAGCCTACGGCACACTTAGACTAGATAGTATAGCATATTGCTCCTAGGCTACAAACCTATACAACATGTTACTGTACAGAATATTATAGGCAACTGTAATAGAAATTAAGTATTTGTGCATCTAAACCTATCTAAACATAGAAGAGATATACAATAATACAGTATAAAAGATAAAAAAAGGTACAGCTCTATGGTGCAATTACCATGCATGGAGCTAGCAGGACTGGAAGTTGCTGTGGTGAATGAGTGGTGGGTGGATATGAAGGCCTAGGACATTACTGTGTGCTACATTAGACTTTATAAACACTATACACTTAGGCTATGCTAAAATTACTTAAAAATATATTTCTTTCTTAAATAATAAGTTAACTTTAGTTACTATAACTTTTTTACTTTATGAACTTCTAAATTTTTAATTTTTTTGACTTTTTAGTAATAACAGCTTAAAATACAAATACGTTGTACTGCTGTACAAAAATAATTTCTTTATATACTTATTCCGTAAGTATTTTTCTATTACTTTTTTTTTACTTTTTAAATTGTTTTGATAAAAACTAAGACACACACACATTAGGCTAGGCCTACACAGGATCTGGATCATCCATATTACCATCTTTCACCTCCACATCTTGTCCCACTGGAACGCCTTCAGGGGCAGTAATAGGAATGAAGCTATCATCTGCTATGATAACAATGTCTTCTTCTGGAATACCTCTTGAAGGCCATGCCTGAGGCTATTTTACAGTTATCTTTTTTTATAAGTAGAAGGAGTAGACTTCAAAATAATAAGTATAGTATAGTAAATACATAAACCAGTGACATAGTCATTTATTATCATTATCAAATATTATGTACTGTACAAAATTGTAATGTCCTGTATTTGTATTTGACTGGCAGTGCAATAGGTTTGTTTATACCAGCATCAGGACAAATATGTGAGTAATGTGTTACACTATGATGTTACAAAGGCTACAACATCACTAGATGATAGGAATTTTTTAGTTTCATTATTATCTCATTAGACTACCATTGTATATGCAGTCTGTCCTCTACCAGAAGGTCATTATGGTGCATGACTGTACCGGTATATAATTCCTAAGGAAAAATATTCCTTCTTTCATATGGCCCGAGTTATCTTAAACTAAGCTATGTTTCTTTCCTGTTTGTGCGGTCTTGGATAATTTATATGTCTAGTTTAGATAATACAAGTAAGAGACCATAATTTTTTAAATTGCATTATAAACATCTGACTCAAAATTGAATGGATTATTGGCCTTTGAAGGTGGAACAATGACTAAATGAAGCTCAGGAAAAACGATAACTATAGCTATTCTGGAAAAAGCTGGTTACAGGGATAAACCTGTTAGAGTTGACTCCCTAACATGCAGCATGCATGTGGTTTGAGAGGTGACCCTAATTCCAGCAGATGATTTAACACACATCTATCGCAATGTAAGATCTTTCATATATATTGTTCATAAGTACTTTCACAAGTTCAAGTTGATTTGACTTTATCAATTGTGATCATTCCATTTTCCCTGTCACTATTGTTTGAGGAACTAATACTTAAGCCCATCAGAACTCAACGTTTTTCTGGCTGTCATTTGCTCAGGAATGTGTGACCTAAGTTGGCCCAAACAGAAACCAATGGAGAAATTATTCCGTGGTTGAAAGGACTTACTTTTGCTCCCATTGGAGAAAGAGCTTTGAGACAAAGTTATCTCTGTGGACAGCAGAGGAAAGAGAGACTTTCTTGAGCTGCTGAATCAATAAGCCCTGGGAACCACACCACCTTTCACTTCCTTTTGAGGGAAAAATATATCTTATCATAGTTTAAATTTGTTTTGGTCTGCCTTTCTGTTAATTTGCAATCCAAGCACAGCTAGGAAACTTGTCTTCACAGCTCAAAACCTGCAATATAGAGCTGAAAAACACAACATGAGAACTTCACAATGCAACCACAAGTATAAGTAACCGAATAGACCAAGCAGACGAAAGCATTTCAGAGCTTGAAGCCTATCTTGCTGAAATAAGACAGGCAGACAAGATTAGAGAAAAAATAATGAAAAGGAATGAACAAAACCTCTGAGAACTATGGGATAATGTAAAAAGACTGAATCTATGACTGATTGGGGTACATGAAAGAGACAGGGAGAATGGAGCCAAGTTGGAAAACATACTTGAGGATATCATCCAGGAGAACTTCCCCAACCTAACAAGACCGGCCAACGTTCAAATTCAGAAAATCCAGAGAACCCCAGTAAGGTACTCCTTGAGAAGATCAACCCCAAGACCCATAATTATCAGATTCTCCAAGTTTGAAATGAAGGAAAAAATGTTAAGGGCAGCCAGAGAGAAAGGCCGAGTCACCTACAAACGGAAGCCCATCAGACTAACAGTGGACCTCTCGGCAGAAACCCTACAAGCCAGAAGATATTGGGGGCCAATATTAAACATTCTTAAAAGAATTTCCAACCCAGAATTTCATATCTAGCCTAACTAAGCTTCATAAGCAAAGGATAAATAAAATCATTTTCAGACAAGCAAATGCAAAGTGAATTTGTCACCACCAGGCCTGCCTTGCAAGAGTTCCTGAAGGAAGCACTAAATATGGAAAGGAAAAACTATTACCAGACACTGCAAAAACACACTGAAGTACAAAGACCAATGACACCATGAAGCAACTACATCAAGTATGCAAAATAACCACCTAACATCATGATGACAGGATCATATTCACATATAACAATATTAACCTTAAATGTAAATTGGCTAAATGCCCAAATTAAAAGACACAAAATGGCAAGCTGAATAAAGAGTCAAGATTCACTGGTGTGGTGTATTCAAAAGACCCATCTCACGTGCAAAGACACACTTAGGCTCAAAAAAAGGGATGGAGGAAAATTTACCAAGCAAATGGAAAGCAGAAAAAAGCAGAGGTTGCAATCCTGGTTTCTGACAAAACAGACATTAAACCAATTAAGGTTAAAAAAAAAAAGAAGAAGGGCATTACATAATGGTAAAGGGATCCATTCAACAAGACAAGAAGAGCTAACTGTCCTGAGTATATATGCACCCAATAAAGGATTACCCAGATTCATAAAACAAGTTCTTAGAGACCTACAAAGAGACTTAGACTCCCACACAATAATAGTGGGGGACTTTACCACCCACTGTCAATATTAGATCATTGAGACAGAAAATTAACAAGGATATTCAGGACTTAAACTCAGCTCTGGATCAAGTGGACCTGATAGATATCTACAGGACTCTCTACCCCAAAACAACAGAATATATGTTCCTCTTAGTGCCACATGGCACTTACTCTAAAGTTGATTGCATAATTGGAAGGAAATCACTCCTCAGCAAATGCAAAGGAACTGAAATCATAACAGTCTCTCAGACCACAGCGCAATCAAATTGGAACTCGAGATTAAGAAACTCACTCAAAACCACACAACTATGTGAAAATTGAACAACCTGCTCCTGAATGACTCCTGGGTAACTAATGAAATTAAGGCAGAAATCAAGAGATTCTTTGAAACCAATGAGAACAAAGAGACAATGTACCAGAATCTCTGGGATACAGCTAAAGAAGTGTTAAGAGGGAAATTTATAGCACTAAATGCCCACATCAAAAAGCTAGAAAGATCTCAAATTCTCACCCTAACATCACAGCTAAAAGAACTAGAGAACCAAGGGCAAACAAGACCCAAAGCTAGCAGAAGACAAAAAGTAGCCAAGATCAGAGTGGAACTGAAGGAGATTAAAACACAAAAACCCTTCGAAAAATCAATGAATCCAGAAGCTGGTTTTTTGAAAAAATTAATAAAATAGATAGACTACTAACCAGACTAACAAAGAAGAAAAGAGAGAAGAAGAAAATAGACACAATATAAAAGGTAAGGGGATATCATTACTGGCCCCACAGAAATACAACCATCAGAGAATACTATAAACACATGCAAATAAACTAGAAAATCTAGAAGAAATGGATAAATTCCTGGACACTTACACCCTCCCAAGACTGAACCAGGAAGAAGTTGAATCCCTGAATAGACCAATAACAAGTTCTGAAGTTGAGGCAATAATAAAGAGCCTACCAACTGAGAAAAAAAGGCCAGGACCAGGTGGATTTACAGCTGAATTCCACCAGAAGTACAAAAAGGAGCTGGTAGCATTTCTTGTGAACTATTCCAAACAACTAAAAAGGAAGGACTCCTCCCTAACTCATTTTATGAGGCCAGCATCATCCTGATACCAAAACCTGGCAAACATACAACAAAAAAAGAAAACTTCAGGCCAATATCCTTGATGAACGTCAATGCAAAAATCCTCAATAAAATACTGGCAAACTGAATCCAGCAGCACATCAAAAAGCTTATCCACCAGAATCAAGTTGGCTTCATTCCTGGGGTGCAAGGCTGGTTCAACATCTACAAATCAATAAACACAATTCATCACATAAACAGAACCAAAGACAAAAACCACATGATTATCTCAATAGACAGGAAATGCCTTGAATAAATTTCAACATCCCTTCATGTTAAAAACTCTCAATAAACTAGGTATCAATGGAACATACCTCAAAACAATAAGGGCCATTTATGACAAACCCACAACCAATATCATAGTGAATGAGCAAAAGCTGGAAGAATTCCCCTTGAAAACTGCCACAAGACAAGATGCCCTCTCTTACCATTCCTATTCAAAATAGTATTGAAAGTTCTCACCAGGTCAATTAAGCAAGAGAAAGAAGTAAAGAGTATTCGAATAAGAAGAGAGGAAGTCAAACGTCTGTTTGCAGATGACATGATCCTATATCTAAAAAATCCCATCATCTCAGCCCAAAACTTTCTTAAGCTGATAAGCAACTTCAGCAAAATCTCAGGGTACAAAACCAATGTTCAAAAATCACAAGTATTCCTATACAGTACCAACAATAGACAAGCAGAGAGCCAAATCATTAATGAACTCCCATTCACAATTGCTACAAAGAGATTAAAAAATCTAGGAATACAGCTAACAGTGAAGTGAAGGACCTCTCCAAGGAGAACTACAAATAACTGCTCAAGGAAATAAGAGAGGACACAAACAAATGGAGAAACATTCCATGCTCATAGATAGAAAGAATCAATATTGTGAAAATGGCCATACTGCCCAAAGTAATTTATAGATTCAATGCTATTCCCATTTAATTACTGTTGACATTCTTCACAGAATTAGAGAAAATTACTTTAAAATTCATATGGAACAAAAAAAGAGCTTGTATAGCCAAGACAAACCTAAGCAAAAAGAACAAAGCTGGAGGCATCATGCTACTTGACTTCAAACTATACTACAAGCCTACAGTAACCAAAACAGCATGGGACAGCTACAAAAACAGACACATAGACCAATGTGTCTCAGCGATCTCAGAAATAAGACTGCACATCTACAATCATCTGATCTTTGACAAACCTGACCAAAAAAAGCAATGGGGAAAGGAGTCCCTATTCAATAAATGGTGCTGAGAGAACTGACTAGCCATATGCAGAAAATTGAAACATGACCCCTTCTTTGCACCTTATACAAAAATTAACTCAAGATGGATTAAAGACTTATATGTAAAACCCAAAACTATAAAAGCCCTAGAAGAAAACCTAGGCAATACCATTCAGGACATAGCAACTGGCAAAGATTTTATGATAAAAAGGTCAAAAGCAATTGCAACAGAAGCAAAAATTGACAAATGGGATCTAATTAAACTAAAGAGCTTCTGCACAGCAAAAGAAACTGTCATCAGAGTGAGCAGAAAACCTACACCACGGGAAAAAAAAATTCCAATCTATCTATTTAATATCCAAAATCTACTAGGAGCTTAAACAATTTTATAAGAAAAAAAACAAACAACCCTATTAAAAAGTGGGCAAAATAAGACCTTTATGCGGCCAAGAAACATGAAAAAAACTTAACATCACTGATAGAGAAATGCAAATCAAAACCACAATGAGATACCATCTCATGCCAATCAGAATGATGATTATTAAAAAGTCAAGAAACAACAGATACTGGTGAGGCTGTGGAGAAACAGGAATGCTTTTACACTGTTGGTGGGAATTAGTTTAGCCATTAGTTTAACCGAATTAGTTTATATTAGTTTAACCATTGTGGAAGACAGTGTGGCAATCCCTCCAAGACCTAGAACCTGAAATACCATTTGACCCAGCAATCCCATTACTGGATGTATACCAGTAATGGTATACATTTATACCAAAGGAATATAAATTATTCTATTATAAAGATACACACCTGTGCATGTTCATTGCAGCAATATTCACAATAGCAAAGACATGGAATCAACCCAAATGCCCATCAATGATAGGCTGAATAAAGAAAATGTGGTACATATACACCATGGAATACTCTACAGCCATAAAAAGGAATGAGATCATGTCCTTTGCAGGGACATGGATGGAGCTGGAAGCCATTATCCTCAACAAACTAACACAGGAACAGAAAACCAAACACCGCATGTTCTCACTTATAAGTGAATGCTGAACAATGAGAACATATGGACACAGGGAGGGAATGACACACACTGGGCCTGTCGGGTGGGGGCTGGGGTAGGGAAGGTGGAGCATCAAGATAAATACCTAATGCATGCTGGGCTTAATACCCAGATGATGGGTTGATGGGTGCAGCAAACTACCATGTCACATGTTTACCTATGTAACAAACCTGCACGTCCTGCACATGTATCCCGGAACTTAAAATAAAATAAAATTTAGAAAAATAAATAAAAACACCTGCCATATAGCCCTCCTGCTTTTAAAGGAATAATTAGAATCTGTGCATTCTGAATCATTGATAATTTAGTTCAGACCTATGAACTGACCCAGAAAAACATCCACATTTATTAAGCACATAATTTAATGCACGTCTATCACAATGTGCTAATGTAACACACGTCTATCACAATGTGATGTCTTTTATATTTATTGTTAATAGGTATGTTCACGACAAGTTCAGGGACAGGGATATCATTATCCACATATTTTAAGTTAAATATTTCCTGAAGTCACACTGCTACTTGTTGAAAAATTCCCATTTGAACTCCAGTCTTTGAGATCCAGTGGCGAGTGTTATTACTCTGGCACTTTGACTTAGATGATTCAGGGCAGGCAGCATAGGAATGCATGAAGAACTCTACACCATTTCAGTTGGAGGCCATTTCTATTCATGGGGTAGAATATTACTAGCTTATATATTATACTCTATCACTTTTTCCTGCTTATTTTATCTTGTGGTAAAAGACCAAAATCATCATGTGTGTAATATTCTTTAATTCTACGTAAGTTGAAATACAAATATCTGTTCTGGCTAATATTTACATTTCTCAAGTTTCTTTCCAGTTAAATCATAATATTATATATACCTACATATGTATGTGTGTGTGTTTCTGGAATTTGTATGAAAGATATTAATTTAGCTTCCATTCCATTTCCTTTATTGTCACACAATTCTTGGATTTGCTGTTTTACAACATTCTAATGCAGTCCTAAATGAAAATCATTTGTTATTCTAGGGCTGCATGCTGAATTAGGTTTGGATAACAAAGCAAGTAGAGATGACTATCACATATGAGAGTGAAGCAATCCAAAGTAACAGATGACAAGGTCTCTATGGAACTTTGTTGCTTTTAAAAGCCTGAAGTTCTTCAGATAGTGCTACTGCAGATTTTCTTGATTCTTACAAAACAATTGGTCTGGAAAGGTAAAAACTCAAAAGTCACCAAAAAATCTTTCCTCTGCCTTTCCCAACCAGTGCTTCCTACTGAGTATGTTTCTTCTGAAGCCAAGATAACTTGCTCTGTTGCAGTTTCAGAAAATAGTGTGAAATTAATTTTTATCATCACCAAGAACTGGAGTTTAAGCCCAAGCCTCCCACACAAATTGTCCATCCAGAGTAGTTGTAAACCCAAACTGGGTCATGAGTCTCAACAAATGCAGGCACTTTGGGAAGCAGGGAAAGTTTAGACTTTGACCAATCATACTAGCAATGACTTAACTTCAAGGAGCTCAGTACCAAGAAAGAGACAAGCAAGGCTGCCCAAAGTGTATTCTGCTGAATGGGAGCACCACTGAATATTGATAGGTATTATGTTTAAAAGGACTCCATGGACATAGTGTGTAGAAATGCCTAAATTTATTTATCTAAGGAACCTATTAGTGTGTGTGAGGATGGCATGTTAACAGACCAATGCTCTATAAAACACACCTTGGGAAATATTGGGCTATGGCATGAGGAGCCCCATTTGAAATAAGTTATCTGCAGGAAATAAAGAGGGTACAAGAGAGAACATTTGTTTCTTTGTATCCATTTTTGTTTGGAAGTATTGTTTTGAACAATTGTTTAGATTGAAATAATAATAACATTTTTGCATAGCATGTAACATTACCTTTTCCAGAAGTTTCATCTTCATTTCTTCTTTTTATTGCCAAGGAGCCCTGTGATGGTACTTCAGGTAGCTGTATTCAATTTTACAGTTGAGGAAACTGATACATAGAGAAGGTGAATGCCTTTTACAATCAGGATAGGCTAAGTCAGGGGATCAGAAAACTAGGCCACACAGGCCAAATCTGGCCCGCAGCCTGTTTTTGTACAGTCTGGAAACTAAGGGTATATATATATATACACATACACACACACACATATATATATGTATACATATATATATTTAAGGTAATAAACCTTTAAAGAGGAAGAGAAAAGAAAAGAATACGTGACAGAGATTATATGCGGCCCACAAAGCCTGAAATAGTTACTGTCTGGACTTTTACAGAAAAATTTTGCCAGCCCCCGGACTAGGTTATACGGTTATGCTCTGGTAAAAAACGATACTCATATCTCAGTGATTTTGCCCAACAATATATATTTCTCACTGATGCCACATGCCCAAGTCAAGGGTCAGGAGTCTCTGCTTATCCGTATCACTCAGGAACGTGAGCTGCAAGAAACTTCATGTCATTATGTGCCCCATGGTCACCTCTGCAATAAGAAGGAGATGTGATGAGCTGCGTACTGGCTCTCAGAATTTCCACCCGGGTGTGAAACGCTCCACTTCTGCTCATAGTTCACTGGCCAACCAAGTCACATGACCTCATCTAACTTCAAAGGGGTGGGGAAATACAACCCTACCTTATGCCTGGAAGAATGAAATCCAAAAATATTTGGTGAACAACAGTATTAATACTGGATACATGTGAATGTGAGTGTGTGAGAGAGAGATATATAGAGAGAGTGCGTGTGTATGTGTGTGTGTGTGTAGAAAGCTAGTTCAGAAAGTGAGGTGTTGGAATCCATAGCCTCTGAAACCTTTATTGATTTTCTTCATACCTATGTGTAAGATATATATATAGTGATATGGTTTGACTGTGTGTCCGCACTCAAATCTCATCTCGAATTGTAATCTCCACAAAGTTCCTCCTTCGCACCTCTCTCTCTTGCCACCAGGTGAAGAAGGTGCTTGCTTCTCCTTTGCCTTCCACCATGACTGTACATTTCCTGAGGCCTCCCCAGCCACGTGGAACTGTGAGTCAATTACACCTCTTTCCTTTTTAAATTACCCAGTATCAGGTACTTCTTTATAGCGTGTGAAAATGGACTAATACATATAAGAACCTCTATTATATATGGATATGTAGATTTCTCTATTTTTACATATTGAATTCTTATAAATATATCTACTATATATTCTATATTGAATTTACATATATAAATATATAAGAGATCTCTCCATAGCTATGTATTTATCTATAGATATATATTATACCTATATTGAATAATATAAAATTCAATATATGATCTATAGAATAGGATTTCTATATATGTAAGTAGAGATCTAGCTATCTATCTCTTTGTGTATAGAGAGATGGAAAAATGAATCAGGTTTCACAGGACATGGATGTCGGGTTTCAGGTGTGTGTATACGCATATGGGCATACTCTACATTATGCTGTTGATCACCAAATATACATACAGAGCACACATGAGAGAGAGGTGTATGTGTGTATGTAATCAAGACTCCATTATGTACAAGTTACAAAACGAACATGAAAAAATAAATTTAAACTTTCTTTTGAAATGTAGTTTTCTAGTGTTAAAGGATCTAACATTTCTTGGCTTACAACAGTGTACATTGTCTTATGTTAACATGTCTCCTGCAAAGCTGTTTAAAAATTAAATAATACAATTTTTACTTTAAATATCACAACTTTGGGGAGCTCTTTTCCAAAAGAGAAGAAAAGAAAGAAGGAAGAAAATTCTAGTAATGTGAATAATCAGCTTCTAGTTACATCTTTGAAAGCTGGAGCTTGTGTGTAATAAAAATGCTTAAAATAAAGGTGTCTCAATTGTTTAAGCAGCAAGAAAATACTCGGAGAATTAAAAGACAATATATATTAGCATTAGAAGCAAACCTACAGATGATTCTAGTCTACCTTCCTTATTTTATCGATGAAGATGGTGAAATTAGTAATGACAGATCCAAAGTGTAAGGTTCTTATAAGTTTTTTAGTTTTTGGATTCTCTCTCAACCATATACTTCTTCTCTTAGATTAAACCTTTTTTTTCTCTATGTAAAAGCACTGTATCATTTTCAAATCATGGTCAATAGGTTTTTGGATGATTTCATGTTGAAAATTATTGCTCTGTGTGACAAAGGGGAGCCTGCTTCCTCTATCCCAAGAACAGTCTACTTGGTTTTTAAAAGGCATTGTGAATGTACAGCATCCTTACTGCATGGCTGCATCCACAAGACCAGGCTATCTCTGAAAGAATTCCACACCTGACAGGATGATGGCCACAACTTTCTTGGCTCAGAGACAAAGCAAGGAAATTGCGGAAGGTAAGTAATTGAAGAAATCATTTTCTTCCTCTTCATGTATGCTTCTTTTCTTGGATCTGGGATTATTGGTGGGTTTATTTTTTGTCTCTTTCCATCTTTGACACTTTCTTTTTACTTAGGAGATGCCAAATTAGAGACACATAAATTATGAGGTTTTTTTTTTAAACCCTGCAATTGACCATTGCATTGGTGTATGCTTTGTCACTTGCAAGATTCACAAATAACAGAATTCCTGATGTTGGGGGGCACCCTAAAAGGGACAATTTCTTTTCAGAACAATAAATCACAATATTTAAAGGGAAGAGATCTTGTGAAAAAGCTATGAGTGGAAGAGTCCAAGCCTGGCTTCCATCTGTGTTTGGGGAACAGTTAACAGCAATGTGTGGGAAGTCAAAGAAAAACGGAGAGCCGAGATCTTCTTTGCTTTTTAAAACAAGGATGTTTGCTTAAGAAAAGTATGTGTGGGGGAAGAAGGGGGAGGGCTGTGGCTCCTGTGAGAGAAAGGGGACGTGGGGAGACACATGTCAGCAGTTCAAAGGATTTTTGTGCATACAGGACAGTAAATAAATTGAAGAGGCAACTTTTATAAAAAATATTTGCCCAGACAAAGAGGGAAGTCCGTGGAATTGTAAGGTTGCTGCTGAGTAGTTAAATCCTCAGGTACGGCTTGGCTTGTGACCATCACTCCTATCCATCTCAGTTGGCTTCTCGGGGCTTTTCCATCTTTTCTCTGAGAGTCTCCATATTCCCATTCAGCTTCTGGAATTGACCTGTATCACTGAGAAATGTGATTAAGCTGCTTTAAAAAGCCTCTAATTTCCATCTTGCAAAAGAAAAACATAAATGCAAAGATGGTGCCATAGCTACTAGCTCAGTTTCAAGGCATCTGGGTGTCAGACATCAGAATATAAATCAGGGAAGGCATTTTACCAGATAGTGTACATTGTGATGAATAAAACACAGAGGAAATGGGGACTTCATAAAAATAAGAAGTACAAATATCCAGTCATGAAAGGTACATATTTGTTAAAGATTATGCCTATTGAAATGATGAGTTGGAAGAATCATTTTATGTGACTTTACAGGCTCACAAATATAAACGACTTTATTGGCTCATGAATATAAACAACTTAAAATATGACAAATATATTCTTTAAAAGGAGTCAGCTATCTCTTTAGGTTTTCATTATCTTTCAAAGAGAAACAAATTTAAGAATCTTAGCTTTTCACCAATGAAATTACAGTCTGATTCTCTATGAAGTTATGAAAATGGTAAAGAAACTTTAAAAGATCTTATCTCCACATACACAAACCTTTCTTATTTGTGTAAATTCAAGTTAATATATGAATGTAAAAGCATAGTTCATATTTGTAGTGAAATTGAACTTCTTTCAAAGAAAATATCTCAACATATAGAGTATCAATCAATTTCAGAAAATAAAAAGTCTTCAAGCTTTACATATTGCAAGCTTGAGATATTGTGGGATCATATTTAATCACTGATGGGTTAATGTTCTAAGCAAACTGTAATTAAAAATAAATAGGTCTCTAAGCTACCTAATCCTCAAGTGTGCCAAATGAGGCAAACATTTCACTTCTGTAAAAATAAACTTCTAATTCTAATCTAAAGCATTAGTTGAGCCTTCCATCAAGGAATTTTGTGATATTTGTTCATTTATCTAAGATACTTTTTTCAGACTTATGAATATTTATGAACCACAGGGTTCAATCCAGTATTATAAGAAGTAAGAGGTAGTGTCTTCTAGACGTAAAGGATGGTTATAATTCTACTGTGTCTCCAGATACTCACTGGCATCTTCTCATACTTGAATGAGCCATTCAAAATAAAGCTGCCGTCTAATCGAAGTACCTGAAGTGCAAAAATGTGAGAAGAATTTAATGAAGCATAAATTGTCATTTAGTTGAAGATACAGACCCCTTTACTGTAGCACAATTAAATAAAACATAATGGAGGCTTCTATTCATCAATCCCAATCGCCTTGTTTTGCAGACAGGAAAACTACAAGATCAATTAATGTCTTTATTGTGGACTGTGGTGCATGCAGAGTAAATGTGTTCTCTCCCTCTCTCTTTTCCCCATCCTTCCCCCAACCAGGCACACATTTAGTATGTGTTTATAATTAAGAATTTGTCATGTGTAAGACACTGTGTTCAATGCTAGTGGGAAATCTAAGATTAATCAAATGGCCCCACTATCTACAGAAAACAATAGCCTTTATCAAATACCAACAGGCTGTTTCATTTTTTTAAACAAAAAAATTATTATGCAGCTCTCTAGGCTAAGACTGTGAAAGTCCCAGGCATTGAAATTTGGAGCAAATATAGTGGTTCAATGGAAAAAAAAATCAAGCTATTTTAGGGATAATGAACTTTTCTGATTGTGAACTATGTTGAATTTCTCAGTCATATGAGAGAGTCTATGGGGTAGCTATGGGCATGAAAGTGAGTGGTTTAATAACTGAGGGTAGAGGAAGCAGAGGGCTGTGGGAAGATTAACAAGAGTCAAGTATACCCACTCTCCACTTATAATTCTGCAGGAACCAAGAAGGAAATGGGAATGACAACTGGCTGAGAGAACATCAAGGTCCAGGAATGGAAATGGCAGCTGGCTGAGAGGTCAATCAGGTTCAGAAAATGAGATTAGCAACTAAGAGATCTAAAAATCTACCAATAGCATACTAAACTATTTGCTCATGCATTCGTTATTTTAGAAAATATTTCTTGACCATCTATGTATGTAAAGTGCTTTGCAGGCCAGTCACTAAGTATATAGGTATATAGTATCTTCCTCATGCCCCCTTAAATCAAATTTGTAATTCAGTTCTGTCAATTTTACTTTTGAAATATTTCAAATGATTATTTATTTCTCTCATTCTTCACTTACAACATTTTGGTACAAGACACTATTAACTGCCAACAAGCCTACTTGGAAAAATCTAGTTGGTCTTCCTGCATCCATTCTCACCCCTTCCAAACTTCCCCCATATTGCAAATGGGTAGATTTTTAAAATGTTATTTTGATCAAGTCACCATTCAACCCCACCCCAAATTCACTCTATTAAATCCCATTGCTCTGAGAATGAAGATCAGAATCACTTAGGTCACATAAAGCTACACGGTCAGAATCTTTCAGGTCTCCACCCCATCTCAAGCCACTAGCCGGCTCCCTCTCCCTCTGCCCTCCAACTGCATTAGCCTTTTAAAGTTCCTAAAGCAATTCTTGACCCATTCAGCCTTTGTATATGCTGTTCATGTCATCTGGACCAAACCTCTTCCACTAACTTAGTTAAACCCTGATATGGTTTTCCTGTATGCCCACCCAAATCTCATCTTGAATTGTGGCTCCTGTAATTCCTATGTGGTGTGGGAGGGATCCAGTGGGAGATAATTGAATCATGAGGACAATTTCCCCCATACTGTTCTTGTGGTAGTCAATAAGTCTTACGAGATCTGATGGTTTTATAAGGGGAAACCCCCTTCACTTGGTTCACATTGTCTCTTGTCTGCCACCATGTAAGATAGGCCTTTTGCTTTCTGCCATAATTGTGAGGCCTCCCCAGTCACGTGGAACTGTTAGTTCATTAAACATCTTTTTCTTTATAAATTACCCCATCTCAGATATGTCTTTATCAGCTGCATGAGAACAGACTAATACAAACCTCATTCGTTTTTCAGATCTCAGATTCAGGAAACCGTTTCCTGACTACCTCAGAGTAGGTCAGGTTGTTCTGTTGTATGTCTTTGTAAGCTGATATAGTTTGGATTTGTGTCACTGCCCAAATCTCATGTCAAATTGCAATCCCCAGTGTTGGAGGAAGGGCCTGCCGGGAGGTGATTGGATCATGGGGGCAGATTTCCCCCTAGCTGTTCTTGTGATAATGAGTGAGTGTTCATGAAATCTGGTTGCTTAAAAGTGCATAGCACCTTCCCCTTCACTTTCTTTCTCCTGTTCTAGCAATGTAGGATTCGCCTGCCTCTCCTTTGCCTTCCTCCATGATTATGTTTCCTGAGGCCTCCACATCCATGCTTCCTGAACAGCATGCAAAACTATAAGCCAATTAAACTTCTTTTCTTTAAAAATTACCCAGTCTCAGGTAGTTTTTTTTAATAGCAATGCAAGAATAGACTAATACATAGGCAGAACACTTATCTCTACTTGTAATTTTTAGTTATTTATTGTGAGTATTAGAATAATATCTATTTTCCCCAGAAAAGTGTAACACCACAAGGGCAAAGACTGTGTTTGATTTTGCTCACTTGCCTGTCCCAGCATTACAGCACCTAGCACAGCACCTAACATGTAGTAGGTAGTCTATAAATATTTGTTGAATAATTGAGTAACATAGCTGTAAAGGTGTGCTGTACAGTTCAATGGAATAAACAGTGGAATAGACATGAGCTAAGACAATCCATTAGGGCTAAACTTCTGCCTCAAGAAAAGCAATGTGCCTTTACAACTTTTGGGTCCCCAAACCTGAAATACTTATTGGGGCATCCCATCATAAACCAAAAACCATTGCTTTTAATCATGAATACTGAGTGGTTTTAATCATTCTAGGAAATATTTCCTGAAATGTGCTGAACATATTATTGATTTGAATTTCTCAGGGGGAAAATATGTTTTTCTTGGTATTGACATAAATTTAGAAACCCAACTTTTAAATGATTAACAATGATGAATGAAGCAAAGATGATATTTCTATACCTACAATTTTTCTAAATAAGTCAATGGCTCCTGTTCCCTCAGTCTCAGTCCTGACCATCTCTGCATAAGCAAAACAGCCTGATGACTTTAACTTCCACAGATTCTCTCAACACAACATCCATCAAGCATATGACTTAATTCAATTACTATCTACTTTCAGCCAACCTATATTTTTTCTTTGATTTGTGCAGATCTTCAGTCAAAATGTAGCTAAGGTTATTTTGCTATAATAAAGCCTAGTCATCAAAAGATTAGGCTAGGATCAAGACTTGCTGAGAAGAGAGGAAAGTTATTGCATGCTGTTTAAACATTTTCAGGCCATTGATTTTATTTGGAGACACCATTTATCCTAATAACGTGTAGAAATGAATAACTTTAATGCACCTCAAGAAGCATACACAGTGGTGTTAAAATCAGTCTTGGTGAATCAGATTATTTTTTGAGTCTACAAACTGTGTTTGCTATTTTGAATAATACTACAGTAAACTTTTACAAGTGATATGCCTGGAGGGTGGAGTTAGGAGGGACTTTCTGGCTGGTTGCGGTGGCTCATGCCTGTAATCTCAGCACTCTGGAAGGCCGAGGCAGGCAGATCGCTTGAGGTCAGAAGCTCAAGACCAGCCTGGGCAAAACCTCATCTCTACAAAAAAAAAAAGGACTCTCAATATCTATGTATCTGAGATTTTTGCAATTTTGTTTAATTTGAATTTTAATAATATGTAATACTTTTGAATTTAGCAAAAAGTAGTAAAAATTTTTTAAAAGAACCCATTTGGTGAATTATTTCTCAAAACTCAAAGTTTAGCTTCTGCTTTCAGTTACAATTTTGTAAATCACGAGTTTGACCCTCCTAATGAACAATGAGAAAAGTCCAGTTAAGCGAGAAACTTTGGTATTCAAACCAATCAGAGCAACACAAGATATTTAAAAAAGGTAAGTAAACTTAAATCCAGAAAATGATTAGTCATTCCCAAGAAAGAAGATATTCTCAGCTACTTTCATCTCTGATGGAACAGTGAAAGAAGTTTGCCGTAGAAGGGAATGACATAAAACCAGCCAAAATAAAAAAACTGTAGCAGTTGCCTGTGAGCTTGCAAGATGGATTAAAATCCCAAGGAGTTCCAGACTCAGAGAAAGTCTCCACCGATCCACTAACTCTTTCCCAAGGGGTTCACCTAGTGTTGGGGAATAGAATGCTGAAGGCTGCGGTCAGGGCAGGAGAACGAAGACAAATTCTGAGGATCTCCAGGCCTTCTTTGAAAGAAATGTAGCATCTGCTGAAGGCTGGGAATAGGGCAGGAAAGTAAAATCTCTTCCAGGCTCTCAAGGCCCCCATCGAATGCATTATCTCAGACCTCCAAAGATGGGCCAGAAATTTCCTGGGACAAAAAGGCCAATAATTGCACTAGAAAGCAAAGAGGTTTTCCCAGAAATTAAAAAAGCTGGTAGTCACAGGCTGTAAAGGTGTCTCCCACATTCAGAAAGCTGGTCACCTGGCTATAGAGCACAAAGAGATCTTTGGAATTTTACGAATGCTCAGATCTCAAGTCCTGCTGGAGGAAAGGTCCTGATTCCAACATCAAATTATTTGAATCCAGTGGTGAACTGAATAACTAAAGCTTTAATGAAGCCCAGACAACTAATCTGTAGATTAGATTGACTCAGCCCCTCATATTAGTGGCATGACAGAAGTAGGATGTGCCTTATTCGGCGGGTAAATATTACTTAGGCTTCACTGTTGGCTTACACACAATGTTGAGTACACAATATCAAAAATTTAAGTCATGCCAAGTGGTAAGAATATTTGACCCATAGTCAAGAGGAAAACTGGTCAACAGAATCAGATGCAGAGACGGTCAAGTATAAAATATATCAGATCAGGACTTTAATAGTGCTGTGATAAATACACCAAAGAGTCTAGTGGAAAAGACTGAAAACAATGTTTTATTTAGCTTTGGCTATTTTTTTCTATTGTGTCATATAAATAATAAGCAACATAGGACTCACTACTTTTGCTTAATGTCGTCATTCTGTGATTTATTCATATTGCTGCACACAACTATAATTTGTTTTTTCAGTGATGTATAGAATACCATTGTATGACTATACCATAATTAATTTAACCATTCAATCATCAGCATACATTTGGGCTTCTAAATTTTTACTCTTACAAAGACTGTCACGATGCACATTCTTGTGTAAGTCTCCAATGCATACTCAAGTGTTTCTCTATACACTATACCTATGAGTGGAATTTTAGCAGATGGTACATTTTTTTCCCCACAGTACTTGTACAAGCAGAGCATGAGTTCCTATGCCTTTATATCCTCACCAACACCAGATGTCAAACTTTTTTATTTTTGTCAATTGATGGATATAAGTTGGGATCTCATAGTGGTTTTAAGCTTCAGTTCTCTAATTTCTCATGACATTGAGAATCTTTTCATATACTCATGGTCTATTTGTGTTTTCTCTTCTGCGAGAAACTTAACTTTTTTCTTATGAATTCATAGTAATTATTCATATATTCTGCAAACAAATCATCTGTCAGTTATATATGTTGCAAATCTGTTCTATTTCTTCATATATTACCGAATCCACAATACATTGCTATTATTTTACTTTAAATATTTAATTGGTTTTTTAAATGTTAAAAATGAGAAAATGTCTTGTATATTCACTGTTTCTGACAGTCCTCATTCCTTTATGTAGATCCAAATTTTAATTTAATACTATTTTCTTTGTGTCTGAAGAACTTCCTTCAACATATTTGATGGTGTATATCTACTGATAATGAATTGCCTGCCAACACTAATTTGTCTGAAAAAAGTCTTTATCTAACCTTCCCTTTTGAAATTTATTTTCACTGGGTAAAAATTCTATGTTGATAGTTATTTCCTTCACAAATTTATTGTTATACCTGCATTGTTTACTGGCTTGCATAATTCCTGACATGAAATCTGCGGTTATTCTTATTTTGTACCTCTATTGGTAATGATTTCTTTTCCCCAGCACTTTAGAAATGTACCAGGATCTTATCGATTCTGTGGCTTCTCGTGATAAATCTGTGGTCATTTGAATTGTTTTTCCTCTGTATATAAAGTATCATTTAAGAATATTTTTCTATTCCCTCCTCTCCCTTCCTTCTGGGATTATAATTCCATGTAGATTAGACCTATTGATCCTGTCCTACAGGTCAGTAGACCCTATTATTTTTATTCTCTCCCCACCCCTGACAGTCTGTCCTACCTGGTATTCTGTCTCATGAATTCTAACTTCCTAGGCTTCCTGAAACTCTGATCTCTATCTCCTCAACTCAGTGAAACTTAGACGTTTTGTAAGTCTCCCCTCTCCCCGGTGGCCTGTAAACTGCCTCCAGGAATAAGTTCACTCCTTTGTGAACTCTGCGATTTCTTTTGACCAATGTCTTGACATCATTGTTTTAGATATTTTGTGACATTTTCTAATTGTTTAGGATAAAAAAAGATGTATCTGGTTCTTGTTACTCCACCAGAGCCAGAAGCAAAAGTCTACTATTATCTTCTTACAAGGAAGACTAAAGCATCAGACTTTTGGGGAGTGAGTAGATGCTAAATGCAGAGAATGATTACAGCTTCTGGTCTTCAGCAGTGCTTGGATGGAACCTGGAGCTTGCTCTTAATCAGCCAGTCAGTCCATGCCTCCACGTCACCACCACATTCTATGATCAAATCACCCCAAGGGCTCCATTACTCCAATACCATGCAGCAACCACCTCTTCTCAGTTACCTAATACGGTGATCATTTGCAGGTGCCCCAAAACTACCACCAGGTCTACAGAACAAAAAGGTGGCCAAACTTTCCACAGGATATTATTAAAGCTGATCTTGATAGTGGGAGAGCAAGCTGATTGTAATGGACTATGTATAATACCTAGAAAATGTATAAATCTTGTTCTTATTGGAACTGTAAAAACTAGCCACTGACAAAACTGACTCCCATATTTTTGAATTCCGTGAGACACATTACCTAAATAAGCAGGTAAAATACATTTTTAAAATAGATGCTCATGTAGTAAACTTGTGCAAGAGAGGGGTTCTGCAATCTGGCATTGGAGTTTCTTTGACAAGCACACCTGGGAGATGGTGACAATGAGAGTGAAGCCTCAGGTTGGTTTCCCCATAGCCATGAGGATAGCTTCCCATGTTGAGTAATGAAGTACTTTCATATCTGTGTGATCTTCATACTTTCTGCAGGGGCTTACCAAAATATCCACCTCTGCTTTCTTCTTACATTTGCACTGTTCCATTAAATGAGTAATTTGGTACCAAAAATAAAAGATACTAACTTATCTATTAAAAATGTTAAACAGGCCGGGAATGGTGTCTCATGCCTATAATCCCAGCACTTTGGGAGGCTGAGGCGGGCGGATCACCTGAGGTCAGGAGTTTGAGACCAGCCTGACCAACATGGTAAAACCCCGTCTCTACTAAAAATACAAAATTAGTCAGGTGTGGTGGCGCATGCCTGTAATCCCAGCTACTTGAAAGGTTGAGGCAGGAGAATCGCTTGAACCTGGAAGGTGGGGGTTGCAGGAAGCCGAGATGGCACCATTGCACTCCAGCCTGGGCAATGAAGCGAAACTCTGTCTCAAACAAATAAATAAATAAATAAAGTTAAACAAATTAGTAGCAGAGGTTAGCAACTTTTACATAGTAGTTGGTTATTGATAGAGGAATATTTGATCTACGTATTTTGAGTTTCAGCTTGAGTTTTTTTCTTTTAACTCAATAAAAGAGTTCCATGACAGTAAAATACTTGAGATATCAGTTTTAGGGCTAGGTTTTCTCTTCAGTATTTTAAATACATATAAAATTATTAGTTATGTGTTAATGTTTTAGACTTTCTGAAATACAATTTTTTTTTTTTTTGAGGTGGAGTCTCGCCCTGTTGCCCAGACTGGAGTACGATGGTGCTATCCCGGCTCATTGCAACCTCTGCCTCCCAGGTTCAAACTATTCTTTCTCCTACCTCAGCCTCCCGAGTAGCTGGGATTACAGGCACCTGCCACCGCACCCAGCTAATTTTTGTATTTTCAGTAGAGACGGGATTTCACCATGTTGGCCAGGCTGTTCTCGAACTCCTGACCTTGTGATCTGCCTGCCTTGGCCTCCCAAAGTGCTGGCATTACTGGTGTGAGCCACCATGCCTGGCCCAATACAAATGATTTTTATCAAGTACAGCTTCTTTGCTTTTCTTATTTGATTTTTCCAGGGTTAATTTGGTTATCATGAATGTTTAATCTTCCAAATTCATTTGCACAATGATAATCTTGCTTTCTAAGGATATTAGATGAGAATAAGCTTTTGAGCCAAATAACAGTTCATTCTTAGAAATAGAAAGTAAAGCATTGCCAAGATTAAAACAAGTCCAAACACTGAGGTTCAAGGTCAGTTTGAAACACAAACCACAAATTTTGATTGGATCTAACCTTGGCAGCATAAGACTCACATGAATTGTTTTTAGTATTGTATAGCAGAGATATGCATACACAGTCTAACAAAAGCAGACACAGAGACCAGTTCAAAGTAGCAGAACATTCAGAAAATAATTAAAAACTCAGGTCTGTTTTAGTGAACACAGATCTGGAGCCCCTGAGTCTATGTCCTGTCACTAACACACCTAGAGTAAGTTAACAGAAGGACAAACGCTGTTAGAGAAGTCAACTAAATGTTCTGAGGTGAATGAACGGCACACACACAGATGTATGACAAATACACATTCTTCCTCAGACAGATAGTCTGAGACTAAAAAATGAAAGCTCAAAAGATAGAGTTTAAACATGAAAATAAGTCAATTTTGAAATTCTCATTTTCTTACTTTACATGATGTAACTAGGCCAAAATCCCCTTCTCTGGGTATCAGAAGTCTAGGAAAGGCAAAAAGATATTTATAACATGCTTATAAGTCACTAAAAAGGCAGTGTAAATATAGCTAAAACATTTTATTTTTAAAGTGCTACTATAAAATGTTACTATTCTATAGTTGAAAACTGGTTTCTCATTGTCAGTGGATCTCATGGAATACCACTATTGAGTTTGCTAGCACTTCACTATGTTTCTTTTCTTTTCCTTTTTCTTTTCTTTCTTGTTTTTTGGAGACAGGGTCTCTCTCTGTCACTCACATGGAAGTGCAGTTGTGCAATCACTGCTCGCTACAGCCTCCACCTCACGGGCTCAAGCGATCCTCCCACCTCAGCCTCTTCAGTAGCTGAGACCACAGATGTGAGCCACCACGCCAGGCTAATTTTTGTAGCTTTTGCAGACAGGTTCCTACTATGTTGCCCAGGCTAGTCTCGAACTCCTGGGCTCAAGCAATCCTCCCACTTTGGCCTCCCAAAGTACTGGGATTACAGGTGTGAGGCATCATGCCCAGCCTACTGTGTTTCTAGGAGAGCCTTGCAAATTCAAAAACACAGGCCATAACATTTTAATAAACTCTTTAAAAGACTCTGAAACATAATACACATGAAAGAAGTATAAAACATAGACAATAAATTATCATAAAACAAAATACTGTGGAACTATAACATGGATGAAGAAATAGAATAATGTCAGTAACACACAAGCCCTTCCCACGGTTCATGACATATTGAGTTGTTCATGAAAATTGCTCATAATGGTTTGGAAGAATAAAAAGAACATTGTAAGTCATATCTTCAAAAATTAGTTTCCATATAAGTACCAGACTTATTGGAACAGTCTTGGTAAATTAAAACCTACAATAAGCCAATATTTCTATTTCGTTTGAGTACAACATTTCCAGATATGAGCTAGAGATCATGAATATCGTCAGCATCTGACTCAACACAGCTCTAGCCATGCCTTGCTTCGTGATGATATTACGTTGCTACGCTCTGAGACCCACCCGGGGGCTTTGCTTTGTGATCTGAAAAGCCGGTTCCCTGTCTGAGAAAATAGGCAAATATTCCCGTCTGGAAGCAAAATTTGTGAACTCATCTCCTCTCCCAAACATTCATTCAGCCTTATCTCACCTTTCTCAGAGCCTGCCTCTGCCTCCTCACAGGATACATTCTGCCCTGGGTACCAGGTAGACATCACCATGGTCATTATTTAATGCACTATCTGTTTTGTTATTGCATGTTAGCTTTTTTTTTTCTCCAATTATACTTGGAGGGTTGATTCTAGACAGGTTCTATTTCTGCATTCCCAGCAAGCAGCTTTGTGCCTAGAACTCCTGTGCATATATTGCACATTTATCAATGAAAGGTTTTAACGTGGATCAGGATGACTCAGGTGACATGGAGTCTGGTCTGCCTGTAGGAAATTGATCCTTGTTCTATCATCATCCAATACTACAATCTTAGGCAAGTGATAAGATATGCCTGGTTCTAAGTATTTTAATCTGCAAAACAGGGATGACCGGTGAGGTATCTCTAAGAGGACCGTACAGCTCCAAAATTCTTTAATCCTGCTAAATCCTCAGAATACTTGAGTATGAAATCTTCCAAAATGATGGCACCCAATTTTCACACTAAATGGGAAATCTTGATTGTCTTCACCACTATTCAAAACTGTGATTTTCAGACAAAAACAGTTTTAAAACAAATGTACTTACCTTTCTCAAGACCACCAAAACGCTTAGCAGATTGGTTTTTGAACGACAGGACAAGTCCTGTCCTGTCCTGTCCTGGAGATGAAACGCCACCTAGTGGATACATTCCTAGGCAGTGCGTTCCCCACCGGAACAAGAGGGCGCTTTGTTCTCTGTGGCTGATGGCTTCTACTCAGTTTCTCCTTCCTCCACCTGACACTCCTATCTCAACTTTGTCATTGCTTTGGCTTTCTAAAATTTATAGGAATACTTATCTCGGTAAGAGAAAATGTGTTTATTTGAACCATGTTTGATTTAATTTTTACCTATTTGCTTTACATTGCCAGCGTAGTTGGCATTTTAAGGAAAAAAGATAAAAGTCCAGCATACTCAGACTGAGTCTTTTTAGTTTCTTATCAATTTGGTTTGAAAACAATCCTTGAGCATTCGGAGACGCCTTGGCTAGACAGACAGAAAAAGGATAGTAGAGTTCACATGTCTCCTAAGCAGAAGAGACTCTAGCGCCCAAGCTTTTGTCCAGTTCCTCACCAAAGGATCAGTATTTTACAATTTTTCTTGTCTTAAAGAGAAACCATTATAGACGACTAATCTAGCGCTTTGGACAAGTAAAGTTACTTCAGTGTGAAGTGGAATCTTTGCCTGGATAATATTTTCACTGAGCTTAAGGAAATTTAAGTGACGGCTACTTAAAATAAACAGGACAGGATTATACTAGTTATTTTTTTCTCTACCTAGCAGAAAAATATCCATCAATTCTGCCTGTTGAGGTTCAAAGAAACTTAGAAAAAGGTGGTCTTCGTTAATTAATGAAACATCAAGAGGATTGCTACAAACCTCTAGCCCAGCTTCTGATGCCTCTAAGGTACTTTATCCTTTTTGCAGCAGAAACTTACTCATTTAACCAGAGCTAATGATTCCTTCCAGCAGTCTCATGGCAGCCAGCTCTTCATATTGTAATTGCATCACTGAGGCTCTATATGTCTCCAGCCTTTCCTAAAAAACCTTTTTTTTCTTTTCATTAGTCTTTTTTTTTTTTTTTTGGCTAAGTACCCCCAGCCAGCTCAGGGCATTTTAATTTATATTTCCTACAACCATCAACCTAGTGTAAAATTTCTTCACTTCCTTATAGATTTTTGTTTCTCTTTCTCTGATATCTCTTACTGTATCTCAAAAAATGTGGAAGTTTTCTGAACCTAAAAATAATTCTTTTATTAATCCTAATATATATTCAAATTAAAGTTGTCTCCCTGGCCCCACCTTCCTTTCTTTTTTCTTTCCATAAATAAATAAATAAATAAATAAATAAATAAACTCTTTCAGAAACAGTCCTAAGGTATTAATACAATCTCCCTGAGTTCCAGAAACACATTTCCCAGTGGCAATTCTGTAAAGCCTCATTCCTAATGAAACCACTCAAAGGATTATGCCAAGATTTCTAAGTAATAGTCTTGTCCTTCTGCTCATGAACAAGTTTTATAGACTTGCTTTTCTTGCTTGTACCTTCTAGAAGAGGGCATATAGCTCAATTCAAACAGCCAAAAAGAAAAAAACTCAGAGGAAACATGGAGAAATTACAACCCTATCGTTAGCCTTATTTATGATTCTACCCACTCCCACTAAAGGAGTATATACTGTCAGTCAAAAGCTGCTCCTGTTCCTCCAATACATTTCATACTCAGAGTTCCTACAGAGATCATAGGCAAACATGAATTTCAAAGTCAATGTGCCAATAAATAAATGTCTATTCATATGTATTAGTTGTCTTAGGTGTTGAGTAGAAAATGGAAATAAAGATAAGGCACAGTTCTTGGATTCTGAGAGATTACAATATAATTTGAATGGCAAGATGAACATATAAACATTCATGGGAAACAGATAAGCAGGCATATCATAAGTCAAATTGAATTTTCCTATAGATATAATGGCAGAATTGAGGTTTGTGTTGTTGACCAGGGACTTGATGCTAAACCTTGTATAGAATTAATCATAAGTA
Organism: Pongo pygmaeus; assembly: GCF_028885625.2. Lineage (NCBI taxonomy): Eukaryota > Metazoa > Chordata > Mammalia > Primates > Hominidae > Pongo > Pongo pygmaeus. The sequence goes on from NC_072377.2 coordinate 87,150,023, forward strand.
CAGTATAAATAGTACAACTGCATTGTATAAATGTTTCTAACAGATATATCATCAAGAAGTCAAATAAAGAATCATCGTGTAGTTGGTTGAATGATGCCCAACCCTTCAAAAAAATATGCCCATGTGTTAATGCCCAGAACCTGGGAATATGCCCTTATTTGGAAAACAAGTATCTTTGCAGACCTAATTAAGGATCTTAAGATCAGATCATCCTAGACTACCTAGATGGACCTAAATCCTATGATGTGTCCTTATAAGAGACAGAAAAGAAGACAAGACGCAGAGAAGGCCATGTGAAAACAGAAGCAGAGATTCGAATTATGCAGCCACAAACCAAGAAGCACTTGGAGCCACCTGAAGCTGGAAGAACTTCTCTTAGAGCTTTTGGAAGGGGAGCAGCCCTACCAACACCTTGATTTCAGGCCTCTAGTTCATATCCATGAGAGAATAAATTCTGTTGTTTAAACTACCAAGTTTGTAGTAATTTGTTATGGCAGCCACAGGATACTAATACACATGGTATCTTAGTCTGTCCCTGCTGCTGTAACAAAATATCACAGACTAAGTAATTAGGTAATTTTGAAAGCAAGAAATGTATTTCTCACAAATCTGGAGGCTGAAAGTCCTGATCAAGGCACCTGTAAGTTCAGTGTTTGATCAGGGCTTGTCTCTGCTTTTAAGATGGCACCTTGTTGCTACATCCACTGGTGGGAATGAACAGTGTCTTCACATGATGGAAAGGCAGAAGGGCCTAACTAGTTCCCTTTGGCCATTTTATAAGGTTGCTAATACCATTCATAAGGACAGAGCTCTCATGGCCTAATCACCTCCCAAGCACCCTACCTCTTAACCTTCAGGCTTAAGTTCCAACAAATAAATTTTGAAGGGACACATACATTCACACCATAGTACATGGTAGCCAATCATATAAAACCCTGTTGATGGTCTTCTTTCATTTACCATGATTCTTGCCTTACCTTTACTGTAATGAATCAGAAATTAGAAGCACAGCCATATGGGATTAATAAAATTCAGCAGAGTTCCTATGGGTATTGTAATAGCATTTTTGAAGACATGCCTAGGGATGATGATAAAATTTAGAGAAACATTCCCATGTTTATCCTCAAGTTCTGGGTAACAAGTAAAGGCATTAAAGAGTAAGCTTTGTGGCCGGGCGTGGTGGCTTACACCTGTAATCCCAGCACTTTGGGAGGCCAAGGCAGGTGGATCACCTGAGGTCGGGAGTTCGAGACCAGCCTGACCAACATGGAGAAACCCCGTCTCTACTAAAAATACAAAACTAGCCAGGCATGGTGGCGCATGCCTGTAATCCCAAATATTTGGGAGGCTGAGGCAGGAGAATCGCTTGAACCCAGAAGGCGGAGGTTGCAGTGAGCCAAGATCACGCTGTTGCACTCCAGCCTGGGCCACAAGAGTGAAACTCTGTTTCAAAAAAAAAAAAAAAAAAGAATAAGCTTTGAGTCATCTGTTGCCTTCAAACCAAGGTCTGTCTGGCTTCTTAAGGAAAATATAATTTTAAAATTGTATTGTTTTTCTTATATGTAACACAATTGAGAAAACAAGACCTCAAATCTTTAAGATATCTAAATCAATTGTTTTGAGCACTTTGATCTACTACAATGTTACTTCATCATTTTGGAATCCTTAAAGCTATGCTTGGATTTGATGACCACAGCCAAAGTCATACATTGTTAAATTTGATCCTGAATGTGCCTAATTAAAAGCATTTGTATTTTAGTCATAAGACTTATTCTTTATCAAATATCAATTGTTTGAAATCATTATTTTTCCCTGTAATAGTTGTATTAGGGGAAAGTTTGAGATGCAATTCTAAAATAATGAGATTAATTCCCAAACAATGCGAGGTGCAGAGTAGGCATTCGATATATAAAGATGTGTTTAATGAATTAATGTATTCATCTAAGAGTTTGACTTTTTCTTTTTTCAGATAGAGTTTCACTCTTGTTGCCCAGGCTGAAGTGCAATGGCGCAATCTCGGCTCACTGCAGCCTTCGCCTCACGAGTTCAAGCAGTTCTCCTGCCTCAGCCTCCTGAGTAGCTGGGATTACAGGCACCCGCCACCATGCCTGACTTTTTTTCTTTTTGTTTTTTTTTTGTATTTTTAGCAGAGATGGGGTTTCACCATGTTGGCCAAGCTGGTCTCAAACTCCTGGTCTCAAGTGATCTGCCCACCTCGGCCTCCCAAAGTTCTGGGATTACAGGCGTGAGCCACCACACTCGGCTGAGTTTGACTTTTAGGCAGACCTCTGATTAAGATGTACTTACTTAAAATTTACTTGCTAAAGCTGAAGATCTCTATAGAAAGTCAGAGATGGCTGTAAGATAAAGCCCATCTTACTTCCTTATGCAGAAGAAACAGCTACAACTCCCTGAAGGGGCTGGAAGAGTGAAGCTAACCTGAAATTAAATAAGAGAGAGGGTTAGGACCGGGGTACACTAGAAGGCACACACTCTATCTTAAGAGAGTAGCCACTACTGAGCTGTATAGCCAATGGTTGCCACGCAGAAATTTGAGCCTAATGTTGCCACATTTCTCATATTTTCAAGAAAAGCCAGAAATATAGACAAGAACATTTGCCATTTTAAAAGTTGGCAATGAGTTCACTGAAAAAGAAAACACTCTGTGTTGGCCAAATAAAACACATCTGCTGGCCAGATAGGCCTAGAGCCCTCCAGTCTGGGTCTCTATTTCTTACCGTCTTCCACTTCTCTTTACTTCCCTCGGATATCTTTCTATTTCCTCTTTCTTTCTCTCGTTCCTTTCAATTTCTTGAACCACTAATTGATTTGAAACCAGCATCTGGAAAACAAGTTGTACAGGGCAGGAGGACTGGAGCGCTGGAAGGGTTCTGAATGCCAGAACAACACTTCCCTGCAACAAGGCAGAAAGCAGCCCTGGGAAGCAAGAAAAAGGGCTGTGGATATCATAAATGCTGAAGTTTTGTCCATCATTTAATGAATATATCTAATCACTGGAAAGTTACTTAACCCCTTTGGTTCTTAGTTTCTCCATCTATAAAATGGGGATAATTGTATCAATATCCATTGTACAACTATTATAAAACCAAATGAAATGATAGTTTTAAATGAACCTTATCAATATAAAGGGCCATGTGATTATTAATCAATACCAACATTATTAATAATGAAAGAATTATTTACATACTGATGCTTGTTATTATTGTTTATAATTCATAAGAAATGTGCCTAACCAGAAGCCAAATAGTCATAAATTAAACATGCCATGGTGGATTATACAGGCAGTATATTTAGTGTAAGTTATGTGATAGAGACTAAAAGTGCTATAAAATTTCATAGGAAAAGAAGATTAATGACAACTAGAATAATAAGGGGAAGAGTCTTAGAGTGAGACAGAGTTGGAAGGCTACAGAGGATATTTTTAATATTATTGAGTTGTTGCAGGTGTCAAAACAAATTTCACTTTGGAATTACATTTTCATGAATATATTCTATGTGGAACACCAAATATACTTAGTTGGTTTCTCAACCTTCATTCATTCACTCATTCATTCATTTATTCATTCAACTGATATTTACTGACCACTTATATGTGCCAGGTATTTTGATAGCTGCTATGTATACACTGTCCATGCCCTCAAAGAGCTTACTATCAAGAAATTAAGTTTGGGCAATCTTAGGTTAAACAAAATAAAACATTCTTGGGTAGAATTATTGTATACATATATGTGTGTTCAACTGAAAGACTCTGGTCTTTTAGTATCCTTGAGTCTGGAAATATAAAGAAAATGGTATGTTTTAGTTCTTTTAGATTAGTGATTGTACCCATTGTTTAAACTTAGAGATGCTGCACCTGAAAAGTTGTCTAGAGGTTGAAGAAAAACTATTGAGCATATCATTTGAAAACAGAAACATGAAACTACTTAGAAATAAATAGGTATACATAAAACCACTGTGACTAACTTAATATAAATCCTTTTAAAATTGTTGAGTCATGTTGTTATTACATACTTTATCAGTTGATAGAATGTCTATCATGAAGTTGTCCTTGATTTTTTGGATTATTATCAAAAGTTTCTGTAAGATTGCTGGTAACGTGATACACATTACCAGAGAGTTGAAACCCTCCAAACCACGTCATCTGATTGTAAGCACAATATAAGTTGTGCCCCGATGTTCGTTAATAGCTGCTGTAACTAGTGTGGCCTACAATAGTGTGATTCATGTAGGACCTCTGCCCTCAATTCAAAACCCCTAGAAAACGTATAGATTACGTAAGTAGGGATAAGATTTCTAACATTTCTGGGCTCTAGTTGTGGAAATTAGTGGAATTGTGGAAATTCCACTAGACTATAGAAAGGGAGTACTATTGTAGTATACAACACTGCTGTTGCCTTATTAGTTATAACATGATAGGTGCTGAATTGTGATTCACAATTTGAAAACACTGTAATCCAAGCAATGCAATTACATACATTGCAATAAGAATGTTGTTTTAAAGTTTATATTTAACTGTTTTGCTCTATTGTTTTCTCACTAAAATAGAACTTTAGGAAATTTGAAAACTATATGAAAAAATATTCATCTCATATGAAGCTGGTATAGGCAAGTCTATATCTTACCAATAACTTAAATGTTTGGAATATGGGATTTGTGTAGAATGAAAGATTATTTAATAATTCATTCATAATTAATTTCAATAAAATTATTATTTTGCTGTCCCCTAAGTCTATAGTTCATTCATTATTCTATGTAATTACCAACAAACAAGCACCCGGTAGGGGCAAAGGAAACCATGCTAAAGTTCAAGGTCGGTTTTTTTTTTTTTTTTTTTTTTTTGAGACAGTGTCTGACTCTGTCATCCAGGCTGGAGTGCAGTAGCGCGATCTCGGCTCACTGCAACCTCCGCCCCCCTGGGTACAAGCAGTTCTCCTGTCTCAGCCTCCCTAGTAGCTGGGACTACAGGCGCCTGCCACCGCGCCCGGCTAATTTTTGTATTTGTAGTAGAGACGGGGTTTCACCATGTTAGCCAGGATGGTCTTGATCTCCTGACCTTGTGATCCGCCCACCTCGGCCTCCCAAAGTGCTGGGATTATAGGCGTGAGCCACCGCACCCTGTCAGTTCAAGGTAGTTTTATTTTAATAATGACCACACACTTTAAAGTAAACTATACTTTTTTTCTCTAATTTCAATTTCATAGTTTTTGGGTTTTCTTAAATTAAAAAAAGTCATGTCTGCTTATTTTTGAGGGATTAAATCCAGAAGCATTTAAATGATACTTTTTTAGAGTTGAAAAGTCACATAGATATTTTAAAAAAAGACCATCAGGAAAAAGCTTTTAAAAAAGGTGTAAAAATGTAAGCTCAAGCAGACCTGATCCAATGATACCCAAGCAGAACTGTTTCCCAATGAAGTAACTTTTAAAGTTTTCCAAAAGATATCTAGTTTTCTGAAAGACAAATTAGATAATTATAACATTTAAGGGAAAATTCAGATGCTTTTTGTATATTAAACTTTATCCAAGCAGGGATAATAATTGAACTTAAGGTAACTAAACCGTAGCATTTTTTGAAGAAAATGTTTTATTGTATTTTATTTTTATTTTTATTTTTTGAGATGGAGTCTTGCTGTGTCACCCAGGCTGGAGTGCAGTGGCATGATCTCAGCTCACTGCAACCTTCACCTCCCAGGTTCCAGCGATTCTCCTGTTTCAGCCTCCAGAGTAGCTGGGACTACAGGCGCCCACCACCACGCCCACCTAATTTTTGTATTTTTAGTAGAGATGGGGTTTCACTATGTTGGCCTGGCTGGTCTTGAACTCTTGACCTCAAGTGATCTGCCCTCCTTGGCCTTCCAAAGTGCCGGGATTATGGGCATGAGCCACCACACCCAGCCTGGAAGAAAATATTTTAAATTGAAGGACAATAGAAAGTGTAAACGGAGTATTCTCTTTAAATTTCTTTGAGATACTATTATGTTTGAAAGCAGAGTGCAGGAATACAATCATTTTTGTCTTTGGTTCTTTCCTATAACTGTAAGCTCTTTAACTATCTCTGTATCAGTGATCCACATTTCTAGTAATGTAACTAGCAGGTTTCTATTCGCACTTAACAGATGCTGGCAGTAACAATGGTAATGGACAATACATGCATAAACACATAAAAACAAATCAACAAACCAAACCCAAACAATAACATGTAACAAATAAAGTTCTTTCCAGTTGAGCCTGAAGAGAGCAGAAGACTGGTAATCAAATAAATGCTTATTAAAAGGAGAACAAGCATTTATCACTTGACTGCTGTAGACTAAAAATTATACTCTATGTAATATTTCAGAGGGCACAGATAAGTGGTTGCACTAATCGGTAAACTTCTGCAGGGAAATGGAAAATATGCATACCTTTGCCAGCTTGCTACAGAGATGTTCCTCACAGTTTTGGTTTTGGTGGATCTCACTGGAACTACCTAAGCAATCAATAGCACAGGACTGGATAAGTAAGTCATCGTACATCCAAACTGAAGCTTAATAAAAATGTTTAAACGTTTTCTGTGAAATTTGCCTTACACACACACACACACACACACACACACACAGAGATCTTTTCTAATTTTTCTAATTGAGTCTTTAAGATGCTAATGTACATTATGAGTTTTCAAAACATAATTCATATTTAATGTTTATTGGATCAGAAAATTCTTTGTCCAAGACATAGTTGATAGAATTACTGCTGTAAGAAACTACTTTGGATTCTCTGCTTTCTACTGTGTTACTTCCCCTTTTAATTCTATGTACCTCTGTTATAACTTTTACAAAGTTACAGTATCTTTAAGCTAAAAATGGGTCACAAAATATTATATATGGTGTAGTTTTTTGTTATTTTGTGCACTTTTATATACATAAAACTTACAATTTATTTACATATTTTCATATATAAATTGACATTTATATTTACATATTTTATATGCGTATTACATATACACTTTTATATGTACTGTGTATATATACTGTATATATAAATGTGTATATATACTGTATATATAAATGTGTATATATAGTACACATATATATGAACACATGTAAATAAAAATGTCTAGGAAGCCAGGCATCAAATAATTTGTAGTGGTTATCTCTGAAGAGTGACATCACTGATAATGTGTCTTTTCATTATTATATTATTTTCTTTTTGAAAAGTGTATGTGCTGAAATGAGTTTCTCATTTATACTGTTTTTTAAATGATTGTTTTCAAAAGGATGACACATAAAGATTAGAAAGTTGGAAGGTATGGGATTCCACCTAGGATATAGAGCAGGGCATCAGAGGAGACCCATGAGAAACAAGGCAGGATTTAGGGAATTGGGGGGCAATAGGAAATCAAGCATTTTTAGATGAAGATTTTGGATGGGGAAGCCATATTAACTGCAGAAAATTTATAAGTGATTCAAAGTGGTTCAGTTGTATTCATTGATGAGCTGGACTCAGCTTGTACCATCAGTATAGAGCCAATTGTGTACATCTCTTCCCGTATATGCATTCAGTGACATCACACTGGTAACTTGAAATTGGCCTGTTGGCAGTATTTAAACCACAGTAATTGGCAAACACTCAAAATAGTTCCCCCTTATTCTTAAGGGATACATTCCAAGACTCCTGGTAGATGCCTGAAACCGTGGATAGTTCCTAACCCTATATGTACCTTGTTTTTTCGCTCTGATAACTAAGTTGGCTACTAAGTGACTAACAGGCAGGTAGTATATGCAGTGTGTATATTCTGGGCAAAGGGATGATTCATGTCCCAGGTGGGCTGGCAAGAGATTTCATCATGAAACTCAGAATGACTGCAACTTAAAACTTACAAATTGTTTCTTTCTGGCATTTTCCACTTAATACTTACAGACCACAGCTGACCACAAGAAACTGAAACCACAGAAAGTGAAAATGTGGATAGTGGGGACTACAATAAATCAGGGATTCTTCACTTCCAATCCAGAGAGCAAATTGTTAAATAGCGGCACAGCAGTGGTTATATCCAACTTGTTCATTCACCCCAAAGTATGTTCTTATTGTTATCCACCACATGGTTATCCCTAATGGCAATTCACATCGGGTTACACTCTTTACAAACTTTAGGGGGAAAGTGATTAGGTTAATTTGATTAATTTCAACTTGATGAAACAATCTTCAGAACCAAAGTTTGGGGAAGCCCATCTACTGTATGTAGAGGAGATACATTTTCTCCATCTTGACTCCAGCCACCCAGCCAGCCAGCATTATAAACTGAGAAGAGTGAGAGTTGTTAATCACCTTGTATTATTTCAACCTCAAGTGCCTAAGTGAGCTAGTAAGGTGTTTTCATTCACTTGGCTTTAGTTTCTGTTCTATGAATTGACTTTTATTTTAAGATGCAAGTTATTTCTGTGGCCAGAGATACTTTTGTGTTAAAATTGATTTTTCAATAATGTATGATATAGCATTGATCTTGTATTTTTAAAAGACTTTGGCCTTTAACACTTGGGCTTTCTCTTCTTTCTTTCTCTTCACTTTTTACTATTGTTTTTGTTTTGCCTCAATTTAGGGCCTTTGGCATTGAGAAAGTTATATTTAAAGCTTTTAAAAAGTGGGTGCATTTATTTATAGGCCTTTTATGCACAGTAAGGGTATTTCACTTCCCCAATCCCATCCCCAGTCTCAACCTGCATTAGAGGGATTTATTATAAATGAACACATTGGACTGAAGGCCTCTTTGCCTCCAGCCACTCACCACCTGGGAGGGGCTCCCCCAGAGATTGCGCAACCTCCTGGGAACCATTTCACTTCCCCAGAAGGTTTGCCACTTTCCACCCCCACTACCTCGGATGTATGCATGTCAATGGTTTCACCCAAAGGCTAGAATAATTTTCTCATCTGAATTGGCTTTCATTTGAAGCAATGTAAAGATGGAAGGATAACCCCAGGAAAATGGATAGTAAAATGTACATTTGTTTTTTATTATTTAAAAAAAAATTTTTGAGATATGGTCTTACCCTGTCACCTGGACTGGAGTGCAGTGGTGTGATCATGGTCCGGTGCCACCTCGAACTTCTGAGCTCAAGAGATCTTCCCACCTCAGCCTCCCAAGTAGTTGGGACTGTAGGTGCATGCCACCGTGCATGGCTAATTTTTAATTTTTCAAAGCTATTTGTCAAGACAGGGTCTCTCTTTGTTGCTCAGGCTGGTCTCAAACTCCTGGACTCAAGTGATATTCCTACCTCTGCCTCCCAAAGTGCTAGGGTACAGGCACAAGTTGCTGTGCCGGGCCAAATGTACATTAATTATAACACTCATAGCCACAAGCCCATTAGCTCTCCTCTGACTTCCCAGAAAATGACAGCCAATGGCTCAGATCAGAGTGTGTCAGGAGATGACTTTTTTGAGGGGGTTGTTGGAGGGCTACATGAGCTTGCAGTAATTCCCCAAAGCCAGGAAATATACTCTTAACCAGATAAAGGGCCCTGTTGACACCAGATAAGATGCAAAGCATAATAGGGTATCTGTTAATGATCCACCAGGGTGCTTAGGGCAAGCAGGTCCTTTACAGACCCTATTTAATGAGAGAGTTTCTTGACGAACCACATGAGACACAAAGTAAAATAAAATGAAAATTCCTTACAAGAATCCCTTGCAGCTCAGCTGATATGTAACTGGGTTTCTAATAATGTGCCTAAACTGAATCAACAACAACTTTCATGGATTATGTTCTTACAATTTACTGAATTTAGCACTGAACAACTCTATATTCCACTGTCATTTCTGTTGCTAATGCAAATAAAGTAAAATCAACTAACTGGCCAGGGAAGAGTGATATATCCCCTTTTCTTCTCTTTTCCCCAAATTAATAGATGAGAAATTGCATTTGCTTAAGTTCAACTTACTTCATAATAAAGATTCAATATCCAAATGCAACACAAAATGAATTGTAGACTATTTGGTGCCAATTGTAAACTGAAATATACGATAACATGATGTATGACTGCAATTTCTGTTGATGATCACACCTTTCTTGGTGTTCGTAAAAAATTAAACTATTCACACCATAAGAATGAGGACATAATTCTGATCAAGATGAAATAAAAGGGCTTGGATCTGTCTTCCTGCCAGAAACAACCAAAAAACTGGACAAAATATATTAAATGGCTTTCACGTAACTGGATGTCAGGTAAGAAATGTCACTGAATGACAGTGAGAGGTAGGAAATAAACAAGGTGAGCTTTATCATTGCCCCAGTTTACTATCTAGAGAGAGTTTTCAGGCCATGGTGCCAACTGTCTAGGTTGTGGAGGAACCAACTTGCATGCTCTGCTGTTAGTTCTGTAAAGAGCACGACAACTTTGGAAAAGTTTACCAGTTTCTTAAACAGTTAAACATATACCTACCATAAGACCTGGTTATTGCACTCCTAGTTGTTTACTCGAGAGAATGAAAGCATATGTCCATAGAAAGACATACACAAATGTTCATAGCATCTTTATTTTCAATGGCCAAAAAACTGGAAATAACCCAAATGTCCATGAGTGAGTGGATAAACACACTGTGATATCATCTATGCAATGGAATACTACACCAATAAAAAGGAATGATCTGTTGATACAATAGCATGGATAAATCTTAGAGAAAGGAGCAAAAGAGTACAGACTGATTCCATTTATATAAAATTCTAGAAAATGTACACTAATCTAAAGTGACAGAAAGAAGATCAGTGGGTGCCTGAAGGTGGGGGCAGAGGTGCTGGGAGGGAGTGATTACAAAGGGACACAATGAATAGATAGATATGTTTATTATTTTTACTGTGGTTATGGTGTCATGAGTATATGCATATGTCAATAGTTGTCAAAAATGTACACTTTTAATATGTGAAGCTTCTTCTATGTCACTTAAAAATATTTTTTAGCCGGTAATGGTGGCTCATGCCTGTAATCCCAGCAATTTGGGAGGCCGAGGTGGGTGGATCACCTGAGGTCAGGAGTTCGAGACCAGCCTGGCCAACATGGCAAAACCCTGTCTCTACTAAAAATACAAAAATTACCCGGGCATGGTGGTGCACACCTGTAATCCCAGCTACTCAGAGGCTGAGGCAGGAGAATTGCTTGAACCCAGAAGGCAGAGGTTGCAGTGAGCCAAAATTATACCACACCACTGTACTCCAGCCTGGGTGACAAAAGCAAAATTCTGTCTCAAAAAAAAAATTGTATATGTATATCTATATGTATATATATATATTTAAATTGTGATAAAATATACATGTCATAAAATTACCATTGCCATTTTAACCCTTTTTAAGTGTACAGTTGAGCGGCATTAAGTACACTCATATTGTTGTGCAATCATTACCGCCATCTATCTCCAGAAAAGTCTGAATCCCTACTTATCATGATTAAAAATTATAATATAGCAATAGTAATTATTTACATATTAATACTTATATCTCAATAAAGCTGTTTTTTAAAAAAAAGCCACAGAGATTTTTTTTCTCAGCTTTTAAAAATGAAAACAGATCAGTAGACACTAGCCTGATAATTGGTTATTTATGAGAGCAGTTACCCTGTGCTGGGCCTTGGGCAAAGTCCTGTGTGTATGTTATATCCATCAATTCTCACAACAACTCTATGAGGTAAGTAGTGTTACAATCCCTATTCGACAAATGAGTAGACTGAGGACTTCTTTTTTTGAGAAAGGCTGAAATTAAGTAACTTTTCCAAGTGTATTCAGCTGCTAAAATGGTAAAGCCATGTTTTAAACCTGGGGAGCCTGCTGTTATTTCAACCCTTATATATCCAGGAATAATTTTTCAATAAGGAGAAAATAGGTGCACTAACAATTTTAACCTCATTTTCAGGGCTGAGAGGGAATCAAAGTATCTCTGACATAGAAACCATATGTGTTCTTTCTCTCTATTCATTTTTTCACCAATTTTTCAGGATATTTGTGTGTCAAGCACTGCTCCAGAAACTTGGGATACAAATACTATAACAAAACAGAATAAATCCCTCCTGGTCCTTGCTTTTAAAGTCTCGTGTATTCTGTAAATTTTAGCCCAGTGGGATAAATGTAATAAATGAAGTGCCTACAAATTACAGTAACTAATTCTTCTGGAAGCCTTCAGAAAAATGTCATTGAGTAGTACAAACTTAATCCAAGGCTTGAAATTTTGGCCAACTTTTTTTTCTAGATAGACAAAGGTAGGAAGCAGAGAAAGAAGTTTACAGGTCTTAGAAGCAACATACACAGAGGAATGCAGGATGGTCTCAAGAAGCAAAATGTTTTCAAAGACAGACAGAAACCACTGGATATGTACTTTTTAGGCCAAAGTGTTATAAGAAGAATCATCAATGACTGAGTTGGAAATTTCTGGAAAATGAAAAGTGTTCTTTGGGAGTTCGTTAGGCTATTACAATTTCCAGAAGTATTTGAACATAAAATTCATTGTGCTTTGTGGCCATGAGATAACAAAAGTAGATGAACTTCAGAAGTTTAGCTGCAGTCCACACTCCAGGTCACAATGTGTGACCTAGGACACTAAGTGCTCGGTATCTCTAAGTGTTATATTGGTACAATGAAAATAATTTGGATCTGGACTAAACTTTTGTGGCAAGCTAAATTTTATGTGATAAGATCATCTCAAAGCTATTTTAATAAAGGCCTATGAAACATGCTTTACACACTTTATACTTGTATGAAAATGTCATAAAGCTACTTTTGTATATCCCTTTCTCTTTAAGAAAATGGAGCACTTGAAATATGAAAACTTTTAATGCTCATTTTTCCCTTAAGGAATCCTATTCTTGTAAAATCACTGTGTTACTTTTGTTGATAAATGTTAGGTCTATACTTTTTAGTAACAAATAAACAGAGATCTCTTAGTTATCTTCTTAGGCAATCCCTGGTTTTACTTTTATAGATTATTGACTCAATTTGTAAACTTTGCATTAACTTTGTAGAAACCTCCAAAGATAGTTTTCTTTTTCGTAAAGGCTAGAATTTCCTGAAGATTTTGGAGTTTCAGTTCATGTTTATTATGACTACCTCAGGGACTGATAGGAGTCTGGAAACATGGGTAAAGTTATTACAAAAAGTTCTACTGAGCTTATTTCAAGAACATTTATATCTGTGAGGACTAATACCAAGGCTGAAGCTATCGTGTTGTGTTACTTTAAAGTGTGGTGGAGAAAAAGGAAAAAAAAATGGTGAAAAGAAGCACTTAATTGAGGAAGAGCAATGGAACAAAAACATCAATTGATTTTTCCATGTTCTTGCGTAAAACTGAATGATGTAGCAGCCAAATTATCAAAATCAAAATACTATGTCCCCAGAACAGTTTATCAGAATGTCCGGGATAGTAAGGACTTACAGAACACTTAACTAAGTCTGAAGCCACTTAAATGTGATAAGTAATTTTGTCACACACTCTCCCTCCCTTTTGAAAGAGGGCTGGGAGCAGAGTGGTCTGTGTTCTGTTCAGCTTCAGTTTAGCAAAGAAGAAAAAACAAATAAGTGGCACCCTATAGAAACAGTAACAATTCTCTGGGAAAGTTACAATATACTTACTCTTTGGAAATTCAGTTGCAACTTTCTCACAGAGTAAGTAATACTTGAACGAGAGGGCATCTCGGGTCTGAGAAGAACAAAATATATCACAATAAATCCACATTATCATGCTTTCACAAAATATATACAAGCTTGCTTGTTGTAATCTCACTCCTGCTCTTCCTGCTCCCCAACCTCGTTCTTTTATCTCCTCCAAAAATCATGGAAATGTATGACTATAAATAGATGTATATGGTATATGCTACATGGAAATAGCAGGAATCAATCCTGTATTAGCTGCTTGAGACAGTTTCCATCTTCTCTGAGCTTGTTTCTCTTCTATAAAGCTAAAATAATAATATCTATTTTTTTTTCAATATTACGAAGATGGTGCTTGGCCTGTAATAGGTGTTCAACGATTGGTGGCTATTAGTACAATTATTTTTATTATGGTCATTATTGTTTTAATTACTATCATAATCATATTGGAGAGTGAATGGGACACACTTAAACAGCTCATGTGAGAATTTAGCATCTTTTGTATCTTTTGATCAAACACTTCCCTGTAAATAAAATATTTTGGTTTTGATAACAGGGAGATAATGTGACAATTAGATGTGTCACTAGAATAGAAGGCAGATATTAATGCCTACCTTGTGTATTTACACCACTAGAACATCATTTTAAAAACCTAATAATAGTTACCCTATTTGAAATTTGAAAACTACAACTACAAACATTTAAATGTAACCATACCCAGCATCTTTTGTTAAAATCATTCTAAAATCATTATTTTAAGATGGCTAGTGGTACTACCCCATTCCAACCACTAGCAGCCAAGCGAGCCTAGCCCCATATTGCCTTAGGATACAAGTCTTCCTGCTTCCCTTCTAGCCCTAGGAAGAACTAGAGATCATCTCAGCCTTCAAATGCAAAGCTAATGTTCAAGCAATAGTAGTTGAAAGCACCTCTACTAATCACAACATATGATATAGTAATACAGTAGGGTTCTGTCTGCAGTAATACAGCATCAGATATGGGTAGGAAAATTTAACCAATGAAAAATGCATGTTTTGTAACTATTCTATTTCCTATGGAACTTCCCTGAACAAAGGGAAAAGAATTTGACTTTTCAAGGTAGGAAACAACTTTTATAAATTAAACTATGAATCCCAGTGTGTTTTTAGAAAAGTATTGCTTAGGTCTGTGGAGGCAAAATCTAATTTCACCATTGCTAGTATTATGTGCATGTGTTTTAGAGCAGCTGGCAGATAAATTCAGGACTTTGTTATAATTCTTTAAATATAAAATTTTGATGCTATTTTTTCTTAAGGCTGCAGGGTTCATATGATATAGCCTATGGATAAAAACTATACTTTGTACTTGTGTACTTAAGCTACAAATTAATTATTTCAGTACTCACCTAACTGCATCTCCCAATTAAAGTCTAATTTTAAGGGCAGAAAATAAAGATTGACCTTTCAAATAAATGGATCTCCAAATATCAAGTGATTTAAGTAAACTAAATTCGAATCCTATAGTTAATCTTTCTTCATAAAAAAAGTCTTCAGTCATTTCTGTCAAAATTGGACCTCCCAAATGGAGTTACTATGTATCTATTTCCATCCTTAAACCACACATTTGGTTCACAAATCAAGTAATTATGAGTACAAAGGGATCTTGGGAAGTGCAATCACTTTACTGGCACATGCAAGTAAAATATGGATGCTCAATTTCCATCTTAATGCATGCAAATGATAGACCCACAATAAGGGTCTTATAACCACCCCTGTGCACAGCCTTTTGCTTTGGCTATTAGGTTTAAGGAAATATCCTGTTACTCTGAGCGTGTTGAACAATGTTTCGCATGAGAATTGCCTCCAATTCTATTTTTGTTCAAATTTCTAACTTCATTTCTAATAAAGATTGATTGCCATACTCAAGGCATTCTTTTGCCTAAGAAGGTTGAGATGTTATTGTATTTCATTTTATAATGAAACCAGTATATTTTTCTTTTTGGGTTCTATAATCCTTGTAGGACCTTGGATCGGGTATTTACTAAATGTGTGGTTTAATCTTCTTGGGACTTCCTGTCCTCATATGAGAAATGGGACTGTACTCAGGGTTGAAATGTACAAGGCACAGAGGTGTGCACTCTGTGAAAACTGCACTGTGATAACTCTATGGTTAACTCTTTAAGGAATTCCTGGATTGTTTTCCAAAGTGGCTCCATCATTTTATATTGCTACCAAAAGTGCGTGAAGACTCTGATTTCTCCACATTCTCATTAACACTTGTTATCATCTGACTTTTGATTTTAGCCATCCTAGTGGCTGTGAAGTTGTGCCTCATTATGGTTTTGAATTGCATTTCCCCAATAGCTAGTGATATTCAGCAACTTTTCATGTGCTTAGTAGTCATTTGTATATCTTTTTGGGAAAATGTCTTTTCAAATTTTTTGCCCATTTAAAAATGTGATTATTTGTCTTTCATTATTCAATTGTAGAGTTCCTTATATATTCTGGATACAAATCTTTATCAGATATGTAATTTTCAAAATTGTTCTTCCATTAGGATTGTCTTTCCACTTTCTTGAAGATGTCCTTTGAAGCACAAAAGTTTTTTATTTTGTTGAGGTTCAAATATTTATTTTTTTCTTTTGTTGCTTATGATTTAGTATCATAGTTACAAAATCCATGTCATGTGTTACAGTGGCACAATGACATATTTTGAGAAACACTGGTCTAATTGTCAGATGGTCCTTGAGTTGTGCAGTTCATTCTTTTGGAATCCAATCTGGATTTATTAGAAGCTACCATCTATAGAAAGATTAGCCTAAGCCAGATCCCAGCAATGAGACATTATATTCCATTTATTCATTCATTGAGTGGCTACTGGAGCACTGCAGGTATTATGGAAATTAGAAAGAGATGCCAACTACGGCAGATAGTGTCCCTTGGGTGCAAGTTTTGGTGGGTTTGTGTAATCAGTGGGCCCATCCTCTGGTCCACTGTAACCCTGTGCTGGGCCAATGACCTTAACTAGCAGAACTTGAGTGGGTTTTCAGGCCGTGCTCATCCCCTTGGCCGGACACATTTGTGCAGTACTCAGACTACACACACATATGTGCCCACACATGGTGGTCCTGGCCACTTTATTGGGTACTTTATTTTGTAATCTCATCAAATACTGGCATTAATTCTGTGATGTAGATACCATTTTGTCAACGAAGAAACTCAGTTCAATTGGTTTACTTTAGTTGAAAATGAGTAAATCATAGAGCGGAGATTCATACCCTCTGTGTCTTCAGTTCTAATATTCTTTCCATTATGCCACTCTCTCATATTCTATGGGCACTCAAGTTTTGACATCTTAAAGCCTATTAAATTCCTTCAACTGAAACCACATTAGGAACTGCCTGACGTGTCAGGAACCTATTTACCATGCTGAAGTCTGCACTCAGTGTCCTACTCCCTTTGTGTTGCTTCCCTGTATCACACACCTGGCTTTTCCATTCAGGACTACCAAGTATTAGGCAGTGTTTTTCTTCATCTATTGCCGAACTGTAGCAAGCTCTCTTTCACATCTGTGAAGTTGCCAAAATACTATGAATTGGAGGAAATCCTGAATTTGTGTAGGGGATTGCCTTATCACCAGAATGCGGGGACATTTTTATTCAAATGTGAATGTGATGGTTAATGTTAGGTGTCATTGTGACTAGATTGAGGGATGTCTAGATGGCTGGTGAAGCATTGTTTCTGGGTGTGTCTGTGAGGGTGTTTACAGAGGAGATTGGCATGTGAGTCAGCAGACTGGGAGCAGGCACTATCCAATTGGGCCACTGAGCTAGAACAAAGCAGGTAAAAGAAGGGGGATATTGGGCTTGCTTAGTTTCCTTTTCCACTATCTCTTCCGGAGTGAGATGTCTTTTCTCCTTCTGCCCCTGGACATCAGACTCCAGGATCTTTGGCCTTTGGATTCTGGGACTTGCCCCAGTCACCTCCTGGGGGATCTAAGACTTTTAGCCTCAGACTGGGGACTGCACTGTCAGCTTCCCTGGTTTTGAGGTTTTCAAACTTGGACAGAGCCACACTATGTTTTTTTGTTTGTTTGTTTTTGTTTTTGTTTTTTTTTTCTCATCCCCCAGCTTGCAGATAGCCTATTGTGAGACTTCATCATTGGAATCAGGTGAGCCAGTTCTCCCTGACAACTCAGACACACACACACATACACACACACACCTCTCTCTTTCTCTCTTTGTGTGTGTGTGTGTGTGTGTGTATTTTATTGGTTCTGTCCCTCTGGAGAGCCCTGATTAATACAGATTTGAAGCACAGGCACACAAATACACAAGGGCATAGATAGAAAGCCAAGGGGCTATGGCAGGAGAGACTAGAGGAGAGGATTTTATAATTTCTTTCTTTGTAGGGAAATCTTTTTTTGCCAAAGAGAGACATGTTGTTGCATTTTGGATAACCTGTTTTTTCTCCTTGCCAATATATTTTGCACTGTCTTCTACCATATTTTATTCTTTTGTGGAGGAGGCTGCCTCTTTTCTCTCTTTTCCTCATGGGAGAAGTGAAAAAGAGGCTCCAAGAGAATACTTCATAGATGATGAAGATGTATGTAAGAAGTGGAGCTCAGCATATCTCCTCAGGAAATGAATTTGTCAATCATCCTTGCACCTACCTGAAAAGAAGCAAAAGTATTTTAAGAGAAGTGACTGGAAGGAGAGCATGGGTAGCCTGTGCTCCCCCTGTTTGGTCAGACAAGTATCAGGGTTGAAGTTTTTTGTTTTATGGGCTAAGTGACAGAGCCCTGCTCATTTCCCTGGCCAAATACATTTGCGTTGTACTCGGACGGACAGCAACTAGACTAAAGTGGCCTTGCTCTTGTCCCAAGGGTGGCCTATTAGAGAAGGGGACCACAGCAGCAGGGGATATGAAGCATGTCAGCTGGCATAGAGTTAAGGAAGATAAAGGAAGAAGAAGCATGGTTGCATTTCCTAGGGCAGGAAATTGTATAGCAGGGATGTGTCTTATGCGCTTTAGGAAAGTGTGCATGTGTGTCCTCCAGGTGAACAACACTGGGACATCTGCCACACTAGCAGCATTGGCTGTGAGTACTGTTATCCAGGGAAGCATCTATAATTCTAAAGTGGATTGCAGCAGCTGCCAGGTAAGTAAGACAGTCCTGTCCCTTTCATGTATCCTCACTTTGCTACTTCATAACAGAGAAGTTGAAGCCTAGGAGAATGATATCAGCAAGATAGGAGAGAAGGAGATGCCAGATTTTATCCCTCCACAAAAAAACAAACAGACAACTATTCACAAATGAAAATAGCCTTGGAAGGGATCCAGGTTTCAATTACAAACCAGCAGCAAAACAGTGGAGCAAAAACTGGAGAATAACTGCACAGAAGGGATAGCTGGAGAGACTGGCATACTTGAGACATCTGGAGATGGCTAGGTTCAAAGAATAAGAATGGGGGCTATCAGTATCAGTCAGGTAATGGATGCTACCCTTGTCCCCTGTAACCTGCTTGGCAGAGGACACCGGTAGCTTTCACAACTAAAGTAACCTCCAGATAGGGAGATGCTGCTGAGCTTGCTACACTCCCCAAGAAGGAGTCACTGTTATGCCTATATGCTGCCTTTCTCAATCCTGTGCGTACTGAAGATCCTTAAGCTGTGGCCACCCCATGCATACTTGCACTCCAGATCCTTGCTCTGTAGTCACACCACATGTTCCTTTTCCCCAGACACTGGAGCCACTACTGCTGCAAGCTAGCCTCTCCCTTGGCCTCATAGCTGAGGCCACTCTGTGTGCATCTGTGCTCTGGACCCTGGCTCTGCCACCTGAGAGGGTCTATACCTCAGACATGGAAGCCACTGCCCACACCTTGGACCCCATAGTCAATGTCACTCTGCACACACCTGTCCCAGACCCTGCCTCTGTGGCTGCTCCAAGAGCACCAGCACTCTAGATACTAGAGCCATCACTACAGCAGGTGTATCTGTGCCCTGATCCCTGGAGCAGGAGTAGACCTGCACATGACCATGCCACAAACCCCAGAGCCACTGTCACTCCACATGTACACAAGCTCCAGCCCCCGACACTGTGGCTACTCCATGAAGGCCCATATCAGACACCAGTGCCACCCTCACTATGAGCACATGTGCAAGTCAGACTTGGCACCATGAGGGATCTCCTTGGCCATGAATTCCCCTGTGGGAAAAGTAGAGATCAAAAGAATCTCAGTAGTCTTTGTCACCAAAGATTCCAACTGCCTTCACCACCACTGTGGATATCCTCAGTTGTGATCACCAAGGACACCTGCAATCTCTGCTGATGCCAGCTCAGCTGACAAAATCACATGAAGACTATGCCTCTGCACCCTCACTGGAGCCAGAACTGTTGCACCCTATCCATGCAGCACCTTCACACCAACCTAGAGGTCAAGGTCTTTTCCCACTGAAACTAGCCCATAAAGTCTGGAAGAGGTGAAAACTCCATTAAATTCATAGATAGCTATGTAAGGCAAGAATAACCATGAAAAACCAAGGAAATATGTAACTACCAAAGGAACAATAATTTTTTAGTAACCAACCCCAAAGAAATGCATACCTACAAATTGCCTGACAAACAATTCAAAAATATTTGTTTTACGGAAGCTTAGTGTGCTACAAGAAAACACTAATAGACAACTTAATGACATTAGGAAAATAATACATGAACAGATGGGAATGATATTAGGAAAACAATACATAAAAAGAAGGAGAAGTTCAATAGAGAGAAATATAGTCATGAATGTAATGTATGTATGAATGAATGAATGTACAGTCTTAATGACAGGGATACATTCTGAGAAATGTGTCATTAGATGATTTGGTCATTGTGCAAACATCATAGAATATACTTACACAAACCTAGATAGTATAGCCTACTACACAACTAGGTTATATGGTATAGCCTATGGCTACTAAGCTACTAAATACTGTAGGTATCTGTAACACAATGGTAGGAAATCATGTGTCTTAACAAAAGATGCAGTAAAAATATGGTTTAAAATATTTAAAATGGTACACTAGTATAGGGCAGCTCCATTATAATCTCATGAGACCATCATTTTAAAAACAATTCATCACTAACTGAAATGTTATGTGGCATATGACTGTAATAAAAAAGAACTAAACATAATTCTGAAGTTGAAAAATATGATGAATGAAATGAAAAATATAATAGAGAATGTAAACAGAGGAAAGAATCTGTGAACTCAATGATAGGGCATTTAAAAATATCCAGTCAGAAAAGGAAAAAAAGAGAATGAAAAGGGATAAATAAATTCTTTATAGGACACCATAAAAAGTGCTAACATTCACATCATAGAATTTTCAGAACTAGGAGAGGAGAGAAATATACAGAAAGCTTATTTCAAGAAATAATGGCTGAAAACTTTTCAAATCTGAGGAAAGATATATACATGAAACTCAAAAGTCTCCAATCAGGTTTAACCAAAAGAAGACTTCAGAAAGACATATTATAATCAAACTGTCAAAAATCAGAGACAGAGAGAGAATCTTGAAGTCAGCAAGAGAAGTTCTCACATGCAAGTGTACCACTATGAGGCTATCAGTGAACTTCTCAGCAAAACCCTCGCAGGCCAGGAAAGAGTGAGATATTATTTTCAATGCACTGAAAGAAAAAAAAAAACTGCCAGCCAAGAATACTTATATGGCAAAATTTTCTTTATAAATGAAGGATAAAGACTCGCCCAGACAAAGAAAAGCTGAGTGAGCTCATTATCGCTGGATCTTCCTTACAAGAAATACTAAAGGGAATCCTTTAAGCTGAAATGAAATGATGCAAATCATTAACATAAAAACATATGAAAGCACAAAACTCACTAATAAATGTAAGTATATAGACAAATTCAGAATATTCTAATACTGTAATGGTGATGTACAAATCACTTACATTTGTAGTCTGAAGGTTAAAAGACAAAACTATTAAAATATAGCTACAATAATTTTTAATAGATACACAGTGTGAAAAGATGTAAATTGTGACATCAAAAACAAAATGGAGGAGGGGACTAAAAGCATAATTTTTATATGCTATCAAAACTAAGTTGTTATCAGCTTAAAACGGACTGTTATAACTATCAAATGTCACATATAAGTCTCACAGTAATCACAAAGCAAAAACTGATAATAGATATACAAAAGATAAAGAAATCCAAACACATCACTAAAAAAAAATCATCAAATCACAAAGGAAGACAGCCAAGAAAAGAACAAAGAAACAAGGAATCTACAAAATAGTCAGAAAATAATTAACAAAATGGCAATAATAAGTCCTACTATATTAATAATGATCAGGAATGTAAATTAGTGAAATTCTCCAATCAAAAGACATAGAATGGCTGAATGAATAACGGATTTTTTTTTTTTAAGAAGAAGACCCACCTATATGCTGCCTAAAATAAGCTCATTTAGCTTTATGGACACACACAGATTGAAAGCAAAACGATGTAAAAAATATTCCATGCAAATGGAAACCCAAAAAGAGCAGGAGTAGCTAGACTTAGGCAAAATAGACTTTCATCAAAAACTGCAAAGAGAGACAAAGAAAGTCAATTCATTAAAATGATATACAATTATAGATATATATGCACCCAACAATAGAGTACCTAATATATAATGCAAATATTAATAGATATAAAGGGAGAACTTGACAGCAATACAATGATAATAGAGGACTTTAGTATCTCACTTTCAGCAAGATTGATCATCCAGACCAAAATCAATGTGAAAACATTGGACTTAAGCTACACTTTCCCTACTGATTTATTCTACATAAATGCTGCAAATTCTAGCCAGAGCAGTTAGACAAGGCAAAACAATAAAAGATACCCAAATTTGGCAGGAAGTATAAGATTGTCTGTTTGAAGATGATATGTTCTTATACAGAGAAAACTGTAAAGACTACTATTAGGACTAATAAGCAATTCAGTTTCAGTATACAAAATCAATACACAAAAATCAGTTGAGGCTGGGCGTGGTGGCTCACGTCTGTAATCCCAGCACTTTGGGAGGCTGAGGTGGGTGGATCACCTGAGGTCGGGAGTTTGAGACCAGCCTGGCCAACATGGTGAAACTTCATCTCTACTAAAAATACAAAAATTAGCCAGGCATGGTGGCACACACCTGTAGTCCCAGCTACTTGGGAGGCTGGGGCAGGAGAACTGCTTGAACCTGGGAGGTGGAGGTTGCAGTGAGCTGAGATTGGACCACTGCACTCCAGCCTAGGTGACAGAGTGAGATGCCATCTCAAAAAAAAAAAAAAAAATCAGTTGAATTTCTATACATTAACAACAAACTATCCAAGGAAAAAATTAAAAGGCTAACTTTATTTGTAATTGCATCAAAAAGGATAAAATACTTAGGGGTAAAATAAGTCAAGGAGATGAAAGATCTGTACAATAAAAGCTATAAGACATTGAAAAAAGATACTGAAGCAGAGAAAAAACCATATAGAAAGATATCCTGTGTTTGTGGATTGAAAGAATCAATATTGTTAAGATCCTCATACTACCTAAGATGATTTATAGATTCAATATAATTCCTATCAAAATTTCAGTGGTATTTTTCACATAAATAAAAAAAGCAATTCTAAAATTCATGTAGAACTATGAAAAACCCCAAATAGTAAAAAAGCATTTTTGAGCAAAAAGAACAAAGCTGGGGCATCAAATTTCCTGATTTTAAGTTATATTTCAGAGCTATATTAAGCAAAACAGTATGGAACTGGCATAAGAACGGACGCATAGACAAATGAAGCAGCATGGAAAGTCCAGAAATAAAATAACTAATTCAAAGAGATATCTGCACTCCCATGTTCATTACAGCATTAATCACAATAGCCATGATATGGAAACAATCTGTTTCCATTAACAGATGAATGGATGAAGCAATTATGGTGTCACACACACATATGTGTGTAGTAGTAGTAGAATATTATTCAGCCTTGAAAAGGAAGGAAATCCTGCCAGTTGTGATAAGATGGAGGAACCTGGACAACATTATGCTAAGTTAAATAAGCCAGACACAGAAAGACAAATACTGCAGGATATCACTTATATGCGGAATCTAAAACAGTTGAACTCATAGAAGCAGAGAATAGAAGGGTGGTTGCCAGGAGTCAGGGAGTGAGAGAAATGGGGAGATGCTGATCACAGGGTACAAACTTACAGTTATAAGATGACTAGATTTTGCAGACCTAGGTACAGCATGGTGACTGCAGTTATTATTTTTTTCTTTTTTGTTTTACTTGACCATAGTTATTAATACTGTATTGTATACTTGACCTGTGCTAAGAGAGTACATCTTAAGTATACGGATATGTTAATTAGCTGACTGCAGCAATCATTTCACAATGTATATGTATAGCAAAACATCACATTGTACACTTTAAAATATATACAACTTTTACATGTCAATTATACCTAATTAAGCTGGAGACAAAAGAAAGAAGTAGAAGCCTAGAAAAAGCAAGGGCAGAGGTCCCAGAGCAGACTGCCAAGGCCCCAGTCCCACTCCCGTGTTGGGGAGGGAAAGGAATTGTAAAAAGCAGACTTCTCTGCTCAGCTCTTCTCTTCCGAGCCACAGGCATAGAAGCTTTGCTTGAGGGAAAGCCTTAATTAGTACATGAGATTAGCATTTTACACTGTAAAAACAGGCATTTATTAATTAAAAGTGTTCAGATAGTTATGGAATCTATCCAAGATTCAAGAACCTTAATCTCAACAGAGGAGATATTTGACATACCAGTTTAGGCAGTGATTAGAAAGAAAGGAAATTCCCAGGTTTTAATTATTAAAACTCCTTGAGTGGGATCTACAAAATAACCTGGTTTTGAGCAATCTAATTTTTTACTCCGGTCTGCTCTTTCCTGCTCCCTCTCCCATGGCTTGCCAAACATCACCCATGCATCTGTTCCCAACATTGTCCTCTCCCCAGTTCTTCCATTTGCCAGAGGAACTTTCAGTCTTGATTAGGTATCTCTGGGCCATCTTAGGAAACAATTTCCAATTATAATCAAATTTTTAGCTCATTCCTCAGGTTCGTGCATTCTTGAAACCTCCTTCCTGACTTCTCCCCACCTGCTTCCAAAAATGCAACTGTCTATGCCACAGTGTATAGGTATTTTCTATTTCATTTACAGCCAAATGTGCCTATCCTCATGAACAGTGGCAAATTGGTCTTTTAGACCTGAGAATACGTTGTCTCAAGATATCAAATCACGTGAAGTCTATTGGTTAAGAATGCACGTGAGGACTACAGAATTAACAGTATTATTGCTTAAGACACTCTCAGAAAAATGCAACCACAGTTACTACTTGGGTTCCTAGGGCTTTACCTCCCTCAGCTGCAAAGGGAAAAGAGACTTTCGTGGTCCCTGGAACAGGGGCTCAAGAGGAGCCTGGGCTGCTGGTGGCACATGGTAAGTACCAAGAAAGGGAGCTAGGTAGGGCTAGGGCATCCTGCCTGCCTTCTACACTTTGGTTTCAGTGTTACTTGTTTCTTCAGAAATCCTGGTGTATTGGTCCCTTTCTTCTTTGAACTTTCCCCGTCATTGCTTTTTCCCCTTCTTAAGCCACTGCAGAACACACTGCCTTTTGGGGATTCATAACGGTGTTTACTGATAAGAAATAAAAACAAGAAGAAAAGGAGAGAGTGGATAAAGGGAACAAAATGAGTGCCATTTCTGCTCCCTTCCCATCCTTCTTGCCTTTGATCATTTAAACTTTTAAATGTTACAATTGGCATCCCTTGGGTGGAAATCAGCCCACAGACTAGTTTTGTCTGGCCTGTTTAACATTTTAAAAGCTGGAAATACTGGAACAACAGCCCCACATTACAATTGGCTGGAACTAAGAAGTAATGAGTCTTCTAGTTGAAGAGACTCCTCACTATTCTCTATTGTTTACTTCTCTACTTCACTCTTTTATGATACCCTCATGGCCTCAGTAAGTCATTTGAGTTTCCAGTGTTTCTCAAAGCAGAGAGTATGTTGTATTCCTGTTTTCATCTATACTCTCTAATGAAATTCTCAGGTGTAGAGCACTCTCAACTGATGTAATCATTTTACATTTTATCTCTCTCTCTCTCTCTCTCTCTCTCTCTCTCTCTCTCTCTCTATATATATATATATATATATATATATATATATATACACATATATATCTGAAGTAAGAAAATTTTGGACTAGGGTAATTTGTAGCCCTTCTGGACCTTAACTACCATGAGTTGAAGGTTCATTTATGATTCCCAGGACAATAGTTTTCAGGCCTTATCTGGATAGTCCTTCCCAGGAATTGAGATGAGAGGGAATCAAACTAGGTCTCTGGGAGGGAGAAGAAGCACTGAGACTCAGGCTGGGGATTTAGCTGATGAGGCAGCCCTGGGTGTATGAAGGTAGCAGTAGGGATGATCCTGGTGGAGGAAAGGAGCTGAGAGAGGAAGGAGTTGATGGAAGAGTTCACATTCATCTCCAATATCCTAAGACTTGTCAACTTGTCCTGCTCCAACCAAGGTAGCAAAGCCTGCAACCCTAACCAGGCTTGGTAGTGATGAGAATATTGGGAGTTACAGCAGATGTAATTGGTACCCCACCCGTAGCCCCTCCCCTGTGTCATTTCTGGGCATGCTAGCCCAAGTTCTAATTGCAGCCCCTACCTACATCTTTTAGCTTATTGCTTTCAGTGGTTCCTTGTCCCTTGTGGAAATAAACCAGAGCCCAGTCTGCCTGTGCACAGGGCAGAAATGGAAGAGGATAAACACCCACTGGAGAAGTCCTCCACCAGCAAGTGTATAAATACTTCAGCTCCCTCACCTCTCAGATGGGATGCTTCTGAGGTGCATGTCTGTTCTGTACTGTTCTGGAGCATTTCTAATGGGAATAAGCTCCACTTACTCAGTGCAACCTGCTAGAAATGCTCCTTTCCCCATCCTCCTTCCCTTCTCTGCCTCATTTCCCACTTCCCTATAGAGGGTTGTTGATCTCACCTCTTAAATAAACTATTTGCATTTGAATCCTTGTCACAGGGTTTGCTGCTGTGGGAATCCAAACTAAGATAGGTACCTTGTGAGATGATATGGGAGGGAGGAGGCAAGAAAAGACAGCTGCCACAAGAGAGAAGATAAAACAAAAAGTGGCCAAAGGAGTTGTGGAAATGGGGATAGGAAAGGCCATTACACTTTCTCAAGTTCTTTTGTGAGGGAAGCCTATAGATTGGATATTATATTTTAAATCATATTATTTTAACTTTATGATAACTGAGAAGGAGAATTTTTAGCACATTGTTCTTTTCTCTTGTTTTCTAGTGACTACATTTGATACTGGTGCCCAGTAGTCAGAGATCCTAGTACCCTTAGAGTGTTCAATTTCCTTGAGCTTCTTTTCTTATTAGGATGACAGCCAATGCTTTTCTTTATCATTCTCCTTTTTTTCACATAGTACAAATGTTTGATTTATCACTTACAATGAACCCTGACAACATGTTGGGGTTTTACCCAACTATACAATATACAATACAACTATACAATACAACTATATTGCATACACCAGTGTATATAGTTGCTAAATATATATACCAACAACATGTTGGTAAAATAACATGTTGTCATTTTACCAACTATATTATAAGAAAATAAGAAAGATGATTTTGTCACGTGCAATAAAGTTAATGCCTGGGATTCAGTGTTAATAGATTATGTGCATGAAAAAGATTTTCCAGTAAGGGAGATAGATTTGCTGAACTATCATCCTTCCTTCATCCATTTGTAGTCAATGGGATGTTTTTTTAAATGATGTCTAGCTGAACCAGCCAATGCAGACAAAAATATTTATATATAATTTTCCTCTAAGTTCACTAGTCATTTTATAGATCAGTTGTAACTTTGGCTACTCCAATGAGTTAATTTCTTTCTAGAGAGATTATAAACTCCTTAAGGATGGAAAATAATTGTTACTTTTTTGAATAATGCCTACTATCTAAAACAATGCACACAAAAGGTGCTCAATAAACTTTTGTTGAATTGAGAGAAAATATAAAAAATTGAAAGCAGTCTGTTTGTAATAAGTATTTGCTAAGTCTTACAGATCTTCTCTTTTTTTTTTGGAATGATTACAACAAATATTTGACCTTTGATTTGTAGGATTAAAATGTGATTTCTCATATTTTAATAGGAGCAAGCATTAGTCCTGCAATTCTTTTTGTCAATAGAATAAAAATTGAATGTATGCTTGCTGCTTCTACATGCTGGTTGATACCCATGCTGAGCACTTTTCTTACAACGTAGAGGTTTCCTTGTTTTCTGTCTTGCATTCTACCATTGCTCACCACAGAGACGTTAATGATGCCATGTGTCTTTTTGCACCATCAGTGCAGCAGCTTTCATTATGCTCCTTGTCTCGGTCCCACTGTAGTCTAATTAAATAAATGGAAACGGGTAGTCACTGAAAATAAACAGCAACTGCAAAAGTTTTGCCTCTTAAGAAATCTTCTGCATTGTATTCCGCCCTGCCTCATTGATTCCAAGATCTCTACCGCTTCCTTGTGTTCAGAAACCAGACTCTTCAGTTTGTCTTGCTTCAGTCAGACAAATGCTTTATAAAAATGACCTATATTTTTCAGACTGTGGGGAGGGAAGAAAAAGACTTTGAGAAAGTGACTAAGGAGGGAGTAAGAGTGATACAATCTTTGATTCAATTTAGCTGGACTGCGTTCTTTATGCCTTCATCTTTTTCTTTATAAAAAAGATAGCGTTTTTGATGCTCTGCTCCAGGCAGCCTCCCAGGGTGAGTGCAGATGTGCTGAGCCATTTGGCTGCCTTGAGGACCGACTCAGAGAGCCTCTCTTCTCACTAATGAAGTCATCTCCTCTCGGCAGCCCGGCCTCTCCCATCACTCCATGTTGGAACTTGGCTTTGGCTTGCATAGTTCTGTCGTGATGTAGATGGTCTTTCAGTTAAGTTCTAGAGAAATCTGCTCAACCATGAACAGGACATTTACAGCACAGGAGAAAAAAAAATTATTAAAACAAACATTTTACTGTAACATTTTGATTTGGGGGTTGGAGAGCAAAAACTCAATATCTGATTTCTGGGAAAAATCTAATGTTTTATGGCTTTCTAAGGAAATTTGTCTGTGTTTAATTTATCAGATCAATTTATATACTACAGGTTAAAGCACAATGATATTGCCACTATCACTTTGCCTTTTGCAAGATTTCTTTTTTAAGAATAAAAAGAAAGCAATAAAGACCTTATATTTCTGCATTTCCTAGAAAGCCAAAGAGAATTCAAAGTGCTGGATAAAATGTCTGTCCCTAATTTGTAGTGTTTTATTTAAAAAAAAAATTATGACACAATCTTAGAGGATGGGCTTCCTTTTTCCAGTGTCTTTGAAAGTTAATAAAAGTACATTTTTAGTCTGTAGCATTATTACATCATCCAGCAAGGATAATTTGCTTCATCGTGCCTAGGACTAGTCAGATCAAGGAGTTGAAACTAAGCTCTTTGTTTTCTGAATTTGAATGGGACTGGAATCTTGTCATCCCTAGAGCAGGAATAGATGATGCCATGTCTAAGAACACTTCACCTGATCGATAAAAAAGGAGAAGTCTGAAATGTGATCCTAAAGAACCTCAGAAGGGGGTTTAGATGAAGATAATAAAATTCCCTGGAGACACATCTGCCATCTACACCTTTCCTCTCCAAGTCATTGGCTTGCTGCCCCTGAGCTCAGCCAAATTCCCAAAGACAAGATCAAAGCAAGGAAGCAAGGCACATAGCTTCTGGCTTATGGTTTCTCTTGGACACAAGCATTGTGAATGAAGATCTTGCTTCATTTATACCTGGGATCTTGGAGTTTTCACAAAGAATATCCCCAGTACAAGGATGTGATTTAAAGGGGGACTCACAGAATAAGATTTTAATTACTGTTTGATTCATACTTAAGTTTAATGGACAAATAAATACAATTTTAGTTTTAAAACCTGAAAAATATATATTTTCCCATTCAAAAACTTCTGATAGTTTTGTCAGGCATTGGAGAATCAGAAATAAATGCTCTCTCATTTTCTTTCTCTTGATGAAAGAAAGTCATTAAAAACAGTTACATAGAAATAATAATACAACTGTAGACTCTATTCTAAATATACCTGATATGTTTTCCTTTTTCTTTTTTATCCATTCTCCATTTTAGATAGCTAGAGGGGAAAGTCTGCCCTAGAGATAGAAAGAAGATATCCATGGGGTATAATTTCATTTTAGTTATCTGATAGCCTGAAGAAGTATTTAATTTTCTGAATAATAATGTTACAAGTCAAAGAAAAGAAAAGACAGGCAGTATAAAGCTTTTCAACATTGTGCATATTCTAATTCCTTAAGTCAGCCCTGAGAAAGTGCCTTTGTCCTGTAGAACTATTTGGTCAAGTGTTGTGAAGTCTATTGGCATTAAAAGAAACTAAAAATTGTGGAGGATTAGAGAATCAAATTTGGCAACATAAATGAAAACATCTCAGAATGTAAAAAGTATCTAACCCATCACTTTCAATCATGTTCCATTATATACAGATGGCATTATTTATAGTGAACGTTAACTATTAACATTTCCCTAAAAATGGGCATTAATCTGCTATTAGTTTCTTGTTTCTGCTCTAGTTCTCCTTTGTTGAAAGGTTTTACTTAACTGTATCATAAAGGGACAAAACAGTAAAAGATAACAAGCTTTTCAGACTGGCAGATCTGTCACTTACAAAATGGCCTTGGGCAGGTTAGTTGAACTCTTTGAAACTCAACTAGATTTACTCAAATTTAAGCATGAGAATACAAATCCATATCCTGAAGTGTTTCACAGAAAGTTCTACCTTAATGTCTGGAGTATATATTTCAATGAAGATTCATTTTATTTTATTTCTCTCCATTCCTGAATCAAGCAATCCTGAATCTAAAGTTGCTATGATTAGCACTGAAAAGACCACTGGACTATTAATTGTGTGACTTTGGGACAGTCACTTTCTGCACCTTAGTTTGCTTACATGTTATACATGAAGGTTGAAGTCTGATTCTGCTCTGTGACTATCATTCTAAACATTTGATGAAATCAAATTTCAATGTTTGGAATGGTAGTACAATAAATTTACTAAGAATAAATAATTCACTGCAAAAACAAATTGATTTCCAAATGACGTAACTGATAGTTATATTACTGCAGTGAGCTGATAAATAACAAAAGAAATGAAAGATGCACATGGTGAGAACTGAAATTATCCTGACAAGTCTTCTACCTGTTTATCACTTAAAATCAATGACCATGCTGACTGCCTACAAATTACAAAATATAAAAGAAATCTTATAAATGCGCATGCACAGGAGTCTAAGTTACTAAAAGTTTTAAAGCGTAAGTTTAAACCAAACTAATCAAAGGAGTTGAGAGGAAAAATTGTCTTTCATTTTTAATCACTACTGTTTTGAGGTCCTATGTTTAATATAATTTTCTAAGTAGAGGCTTCAGAGAGAAGAGTTGTGAGGACACTTTCATATTTGTGTAGAAGGAAAAGTTTGCCATCCATTCTAGTATCCCTAGTGTTATACTGATGTGCACCTTGGATTTATTTTGTTCCTATTGTATAAACTCATACTTGACTTCAAAGAAAAGGAAAATCCAAAGTCCCTCTTTTCTAAGGGGACAGAAATCCTTTGTGTCAACTGTTTGACCCTTTGCTCTGTAAGGTCCTATTGGAAATCTTTTGTAACACAATGCAGGGGACTCTTGCATGTGTTGATGCTGTTTACACAGTGGAGTGGGCCTGACTGAAGAAAAAAAATCGCATAAACGCATGAAAGATTATGGTCTTATTTCCGGAAAGCATGAAAGGTGATTGATACTTCCAAGAAGTCCCTGTTACTCGGGAAAATTATCAAATATTCTACTCAGAGATACTTGGAAAGGCTGAAGGAAAGGAAGAACGAAGAAAGCAGAATCTAGACTTACGTGGGGAGAGATTTGTGGCAGAGGAAAAGTATTCTCTTTGAATCCGACAGGGGATTTGCCTGGGGAATTTCCTGTCCAGCCTTTTATTACCAGGGTCTTTTGACGCCGGGCTCCCCATTGGGCAGTTCCCTGGGAGTGCAGTGGGGAATTCTTACACTTTCCCTCTAGGTCCCCGAAGGATCTCGTTTTCTCAGTGTCTCTTTCAGGTTGGCAGGAGCCTTGAGCCTGACACTTCCCTTTGATGGGACAGGCAAGCTCTGTGGGCGCGTAAACACGCTGTAACCAAGTTCTTTGCTGATTTTACAGTTTTGTGTGCTCCCGAGAAGAAGTGATCGTACTCAATTGTCTATTGCTGGCCTGCCCTCTAAGAGCCTGGGGGCTCCTTTCCCCTAACCCAGAACTAGCTGCACGGGGGGCGGGGAAGTGGGGGTGGGGAAGGAGTGGGAGGGCAGTGGTTTCCGCGAGCAGAGCGATGTTACTGAGTGGGTCCCTGAATGGGGAGCGCTGCTGTCCCCAAGCCGATTGGTACTTCTTGTCAGGAAGAAACGCCAAGAGGTGGGAGTGCCTGGGGAGGGAGGCAGGCGGTCCCTACCGCAGGCGCGGGGAGCTGCCTTTCCGCCCCTCGGCTCGCTTTCCAAGCCTGGACTCAGGAGTGGCTGAAGCTGTGGAGCGCTTTTGGAGCCTGTGAATGAACCCTCCTCCTCTCCCTCCTCCTTCTTCTCGCTGAGTCTCCTCCTCGGCTCTGACGGTACAGTGATATAATGATGATGGGTGTCACAACCCGCATTTGAACTTGCAGGCGAGCTGCCCCGAGCCTTTCTGGGGAAGAACTCCAGGCGTGCGGACGCAACAGCCGAGAACATTAGGTGTTGTGGACAGGAGCTGGGACCAAGATCTTCGGCCAGCCCCGCATCCTCCCGCATCTTCCAGCACCGTCCCGCACCCTCCGCACCCTTCCCCGGGCCACCACGCTTCCTATGTGACCCGCCTGGGCAACGCCGAACCCAGTCGCGCAGCGCTGCAGTGAATTTTCCCCCCAAACTGCAATAAGCCGCCTTCCAAGGTAATCACGTTTCTTTTGTTCCCCCCTTAAAAAACAAAAACAAAAAAACTTACAGAAAAAAACCCGCAAGCTTAGAAAAAAGAAGCAATTGGTAGAAGGCTTTAATTAAGGCAAAGAGCTGTAAGGCGAAGTTAAGAAAATGTAGGCACTTAAAAAATGCAGGTAACTTTCAAAAGGGCTTTTGGGGAGAGGGATACAGAGGGACCTTGGTGTTGAAAAAGATTCAGACAAAAGAAACCCAGGGTGGGGTGGGGGTAAAATGACTAACGGAATTGGGGGAAGGGAGGGAATAAATTGTAGAGAAATCATAGAAAAGTGGTGGGTTCTTGAGCTGGAGAGAAGAGAGGGACCTTTGGCACTTTGATTTTTTTTTTGTTCTTAACACGCTCGAGGCAAAAGTTTGAATGGGGACTACCAAGACTTGCCACAGACAAGTCCCCCAAGCCGCCTTGGTGCAGGCCACCTGGTTTCCCAGTCCCTGGTGTGTGGTCAGTGCCTGGTGTTCCTGGAAAGCCACTCCCGGGCAGCTCCTGACAGTGCGACCCGGCGCCCAAGCAGCCTGGGACCTGCGCGGACCTGACCCCTTCAGACCGCAGGCAGTCTGGGAGGCGGTCCGGCCGGGGGAGGTGCAGGATCCCCGCCGTGTCTCTTTGACGACTTGGGGACTGTCACGGTTCTCTCCCGGCGCCCCTGGGTTCTTTTGTCCTGCACGCGGTGCGAAGGGGCCAGCAGGGAAGGAGCAGAGGATGGGGGGTGGGGTTGTGGGAGCCCCGCGGAGGTCTGGGAGGCCCCTGGGCGGGAAAAGCCTGTTCTGAATCGGCAGGGGTGTGCAACAATTTTTCTCACCCTGAAGAGTGAAACAGGGTCTGTCGCTCCCATCTCAACAAGCAAACCGGCACCCAGAGCGCACTGCAGACAAAGGTGGCGCGGGGACCCGAATCAGGGGCCTCTGGGTCCAGTCCTCTCGCCCAGACTACAGGAGTCCTCCGTTTCCTTACATATTCCCCACCCTCTCCTAGTTCTCCGCTCTAGTTGAGCAACTTTACTGGCAGGTCTAGCGGCAGCGGCGCGCGCGTGTGCCGGGAGCCCCGGGGGACGTCCTCGGCTGGAGCGCCCCACCGTCCTGCAGAGGCTTGGGCGCTGTAGGGCGACATCCCTGGTGCGTGCAGACCTAGGGCATCCGGGTTGTTCTGGCTCGCGGTCTGTGTCACTGGGCGTGGAGCGGTCTGGGTGTTAGGCAGCGGAGAGCAGGGTAGAAAAATAGTGTCATAGCCTAAACTATTTGCTCTCCAATCCAACTGCGTCTCGGCAAGTCCTGCATGTCCCTGGGAGATGCTGCGGGAAGGGGGAGAAATCTACACGGCGCCTGGAGAGTTGTCCTGCCGCGCGCACACCCGCGGCAGAGTCTCTCTGGGTCGCGTTCCTCATCTTTGTGTCTCCCTCTGTCTCCATCTTCTCTGCCTCCCTTCCCCTCTCCCAGCCTCTGTTCTGTCTCTCTAGCTTCTGCGTCCCCTCCCCCACAGCTGACAAATGAATGGCTAGTGTGAAATCCCTGCCTTCCCCGTCCTCCAAGGCAGCAGGGAGGGAGGAGCGAGGGAGGCGGTGCGCTCCTTGGGATCTGCCCCCAGTTCAGCTCACAGGACTTGCAGAACCTGGATGTCTAGGAATTGGGAGTTTTGCGGCGGGTGTGGGCGCCCCCTGATGGAGAAGTCCCGCACGGGTGGAGAAAAACAAGCCCCCACCACCAAGCGAGCAGATTTCACAACCTTGTGTTCAAGGATGGAAGGCCCTAGTTTTCCCTTAAGTCATTCATTTTGCACTCCACAATCTGCGGCGTACGTCTAGGGGTTTGGAGGACCCTGAAAAAAGGTCTTGGTCTGTGCAAAGTGCAGAGATGCCTTCTCGCGAGTCGGCTAGAACGCACGCGGCGCCCTGGGTCCAGTTCGCCGCTTAGTGGACGAACGCACATGGCCGGGGTGGAGCCAGGTTTCGGAGGTCTCGACGCGCCACCCTGGGCGTCTTTAAGAAAGATAATACACATACCGTGCTCTCAAAATCCATGACCACTTGAACCCAACGCTAGGGCCCCGCCCCAGGATATTGCAAAAGAAGGGCTCCTAATCCAAAACTTAAAACTTCCTCAACTTCAGGGCGCGCGTCGGACGGGAAAGTGGAGAGAAGGCGGGCAGTGGGAGGAAAAAAGAAAGGGAAGGAAGGGAAGTGGAAGGAAAGAGGACCCTGGAGGGGAGGGAAAGAAGAAAGGAACGGAGATGGGGCAGATGGCATTCAAACAGCCAGGAACGGACCGGAAGGGTTCGTTTCGGAGTTTGGGTCTGAATTTCGAAACTCGTTTTAGGATACTCTTTTCCCTTTCCCAGCGGCAGCAAATGTGACTGCAGAGGCGTGCCGGGATGGAAGGGTGGGAAAGAACTAGACGAGCGGAGGTGGTCCAGCCCCGCCCAAAGGGGCTGGGTCTGGGGTCCGCCCCCACTCGCTCAGCTTGCGCCAAGGGAGGACCCGCAACGGGCGCTCCACGCAGCGGCTGGGTTAGCCAGCCGCCACGTGGGTTGGAGCTTCGGCTCCCAGCCCGAGACGGGTGTGACTTCCTGGGCTCGGAGACTGCAGTACAGCCGCACAGGCGGTCGGCGCAGCCGAGGCCCCCACCCACCGAGGCCAATGGGGGCGGGGCGGGGAAGGCGGGGCCCGGCTTAGCCGAGAGAGCCGAGTGGCCTCGCCCCCAGGATTCGGGGCCGGCTGCGTCTGGAGCTGACCCGAGTTCCATCCAGACAGCGCTGAACACTCTTATTAAAAGGCTATTTAAGTTTTTTTTTTTTTAATTTTTTTTGCTTGCTTCTTGGGAGTGGTAGGAGGGGCATAGTGCTTTTGTTTTGAGGCAAGGGAGAGGTTAAAATTTACTCCAAGCAAACTTTTTGTCAGAAAAATGAGACGACTTTATACTGTGTTCCGTTTGTTGACTTTTTAAATACATTCAGGTCACTCTAAAGACCATTTTTAGTCAATTAACAGATTAATTTCGTTCCAGACTGTCATAAAGAGTTCGCCTGGAATGGCAAATATTGCCATTCAACAAGACTAATAGAATTTCATGGGGGCAAACATGGAAGGGCTGCGAGTGTAACTGAGGTTCCTGTGCGTCAATGAGGAACCTTAGCGGGGACCTGGCGGGGACTGGAAGCTCAGCACCTGTTTAGGGAGTGACTGAGCTGGAGACCTGGAGAAGCTTGGTGCAGACGAGACGGTGCTACTTAGAGCCGCATTTTAAGTCCTCCCATTTTGCTGTATATTGGAAGAACTGGATTTTAAAGATCTCTTCCATCACCTCAGATTCTATAGCTAACAGCCACGTCTTTTTCTTTTTGTCTGCTGAAAGCCGTGACCTAATTGTTTTAAGCACTTCTTGACAATTTTGCCAAACCCATCCCGAAAATATTCACATAAAGTCCTAAAATAGGATGTTGTGAGTGTAATATAAAAATAGGAAGGTACCAATGGAAGCAACAATTAGTGTTCTGAGATAGAAGCGGTTCCCAGTTTGTAACTTGGAAATGTTAAGAGCAGTACATCAGGGAGAAGGTCTCCAAGAGTCTGACTTCTTGTTCTGAGCTCTGAGTAAAGAAAGAAATATGTTAGAATTGTATTGTCTGCCCGCACTAATATTGTAAAGGGTTCCAATGGATTCCAATGTGATTGAGCAATTACTTCCTCCAGCACCAAGTCCACAGTCCTTAATCTTCTTGTGAGAAGATTAGGTAGGAAGCGGGATGAGATTCAAGACAATCATTTAGGATTTATGTCAGAATTCAAAGTTTTGATTCTTTTGGTAGATAAAAACAGAGTTGGTTTTAAATTGTATTTCCTGCTTTCAAAAAAACGAGATTTGAAAGGAATCCCCCTAGATTTACATAGGTTTACAGATGTAAGTTTCTTCTTTTTCCCTGTGTTTGCAAACTGGAGGCGGATGCCTTTGATATTCCAGAATACCTGTATCTATACACTTGTAAATTCTGCTTGGAAAGGACCTAAACAGCTAAACCAAAGGTGACGATGATTAATGTTAAAGATACTACCCATTGTTCTCTCTTTTGTTGTATTATTAGGCTTAAATACTTTGGAGTTAATGATTGGTCACTTAATTGAGTAACAGAGCCTTTGAGAGCGCAAAGATCAACTAACTCTGTCTCCCAAAGTCTGGCAACTAAGCCCTCCTTTCCTGGTGAGATTTAAACACTTTTGTTGACGTCATTGATGGACAAACATCGGTAAACACTGTATTTAAAATGGGTATTGCCCTGTGATGGAGCAGAACTTCTCAAGACACATGGTTCTTTTGAGGGAAAGAATTAATGACTGTAGTAAGGTATTTTTTCACCACCCACATAGAGAAACCAGTTAGGACTGACAAACATTCATTGCTGGGAGTTACTTGCTCTGGTCTGAGAAAATATGCTGATTGTTACATAGGTCTGTATTTTACCAGAAAACACAAAGGATGTACTCTCCCTGATTTGGAATCAGAAAAAGGGGGATTAGAGATGAATGTCTTGGCCAAGCTCCATTTCAATTAGTGAATTTTTGCCAGTTTCCTCTTTAGCCTAGACTTGGTAAATTACATATATATATATATAAAGTCTGTGTGTGTGCGTGTGTGTGTGTGT
This sequence comes from Pongo pygmaeus, assembly GCF_028885625.2. Lineage (NCBI taxonomy): Eukaryota > Metazoa > Chordata > Mammalia > Primates > Hominidae > Pongo > Pongo pygmaeus. Next base: position 87,187,405 of record NC_072377.2, read on the forward strand.
GTGTGTGTATACAGCGTTTTTAATCACTGCTAAGTTCTTACCATTGAATGTGTTAGAGGTGGTTGTATTTCAGAGGTCAGTACAAAGAATCTTTGTTTAGTGTGTCAGTTCTGTTTCCTGAAACACACCTCTGGGTAGATTTACCATCTATAAAAGGATACAAATGTATATACTTTCCACATCTATATACATCCTACCTCATTCTTCTGAGGATTTTAAGAGGTGTTTATGTCTATAAAATGAGATTACATATTTTACGATAAACATATATTTGATAAATTATAATCTTTTTACTATTAAATTTTTGATTTGATATTACTTGAGGTATAGTGGAATGAGCACTAGACTTGGAATCAGAAAGTTTGAGTTGGACTCACTAGCTGAGAAAACCAAGCAAAGATACTACTTTTGGACCTTTAGTGTCATAATCTATTAAATGAATATGCAGTTATAAAGATCAAAAGAGTAAGTACTTTGAAAAACTATACAAAAAAGGGATGATAATATATTATGTCTGTGGGATTCATATTGATCTAATTCTATAATTTTAATAATAACGGCATTACCCAAGCCATATAGTTTCTACTAAATCTATAAAATAAATCAGAGAGGGGCATATTGTTTTAAAAATTGTTTAGTTTCATTAATCAGAAGACAGATTACAGAAATTGACTCCAATGAAGTTGGACATTCAGTGGAAAAGAAGAATTATTCAATAAATGGTTTTAGGACAATTGATGGGTCCACGCAAAATAAGAATCAATCTCTACCTGATTTCTCATCCTAAAAGAAATATAAGATGAAGCAAATATGAAATGTAGGGAATAACTTTTTTAAAAATGATAAAAGAAAATCATGGGATTAAAAAAATTAAATTAGGAATAGAGAAACCTGTTCTAAGCAAAACATAAAACCCAGTGCCATTCTAGGAAATATTGATAGGTCTGACTAAGTAAAAATTAAAAGCAAATAACACATTTGGAAAACATCTACGACATTTGAGAGACAAAAAGCTAATAACTCTTGATATTCCATGGACTTTTATAAATAACTTTGAAAAGTCCACATCTATCAAAATATGAGCAAAAATTATGTACAGGTAGTGGCAGAGACATAGAGTTTTAAAATTATATAAAAAATCGCTCCACCTCATCTGTAATTAAATAAATAGTAATTAAAACACCAATGATATGCTACACCATTTTTTCACCAATCAGAGGAGTAACAAAAAAAAAATTTATTCTTTTTTTTTTTTTTTGAGATGGAGTCTCGGTCTGTTACTCAGGTTGGATTGCAGTGGCACGATCTCAGCTCATTGCAACCTCCGCCTTCCAGGTTCAAGCAATTCTCCTGTGTCAGCCTCCCTAGTAGCTGAGATTACGGGCACCCACCACCATGCTTGGCTAATTTTCGTGTTTTTAGTAGAGTGGGGTTTCACCATGTTGGCCATGGCAGTTGATCTCGAACTCCTGACCTCAAGTGATTCACCCACCTCAGCCTCCCAAAGTGCTGGGATTACAGGCCTGAGCCACTGTGCCTGGCAAAAATAAAATAAAAAAGTCTGATGCAAGTTTGTATTGGCCAGGTTGTGGAGAAACTGGGTCTCTCATATACTATTGTATGAAAGTAAATAGGTTCCTCTACTTTAAAAAATAATTTGGCAATCACTTTTTTTGATTCTTTATCAAAAGTTTTTAAAAGACCCATATACTCTTTGATCCAGCAATTCCACTTCTTGACATTATTATATGGATGGATATTGGTACCAATGTCACCCAAGACAAATGGACAAGGATGTTCTTTGCAGCATTGCTTCTAAGAGCAAATATCTGGAAACAGTGTAAAGGCTCATCATAGGGAATTGTTTAAATAAAAGTTGCTGTATCCACCTAATGGAAAACTATGCAGCTGTCAAAAACAACATGGAAAAATTGTATTTGCTGATTTGGAGCATTCTCCAAAATATATTGTATTTTAAGTGAAAAAATTGATAGATAAAACTGTGTATATAGTATACATCTAATTATGTAAAATGGGTGTATATTCATTCTTTTAACAAATATTTACTGAGTGTTCTAGGCATTGTGGTTACAGGAGTGAACAAAACATCAAAGACTGCTCTGTTGGAACTTTTACTATGGTAGGTAGAGAAAGGCAATTCCCAATCACATATGCAAAATGGTGATATGTGCTAGGATGAAAATAGAGCATGGGAAAGGGAATAGAGTACAGTACGTCTTAGGTAGAGTAATGAGAAAGGAGTTCACCAGGCAGAGAACAGGAGTGCTAAGGGGCGACAATGTGAAAAAGCTTAGCCAAGTCCAGGTTCAGGAATTCACATGATGCTATTACTTGTATGAAGTAAATTCATGAAATTTCACACCTAAATCACATGATTTCTCTCTGCAGTACAATGATTCTTTCTGTGAGAAAGAACCAATGAGCAATATGATATGTGATGCTCATTACATCCACTTTGTAGCTGAAGTATCCTAGAAAATTGGTTGTGTAGGGTACCTAATTAGCAGAATGGTGGACAAAATCACCGTGTCTGTGTCCTTAAGTCAACCCTTGTCAGCTGAGCTTCTCCAAAATCAAGGAAGAATACTAAATATCTATTTAATAGAATCTTGGCTTTCTCTCTGAGGCTGCACATCCCTGGTGTGTCCCTTTTCCTCCCTGCAGACATTTCTCATGGATAGGAGTTCTATTGACCTTGTCTTTTATGTCTCCCAGGCAATTAAACAGTCTCAGTACCCTGTACCTGGATTGTTCAATGACTTTCTTCCCTTCTCAATGACTTCACTGGAGTAGAAGGCTAAATATAGGCATTCACTCTCATATCTCTCAGGTCTTTCCATGCAGACAGACTTGTTATCACTAGTAGACGGTGCTTATAAGAGAGACATGGAAAAGTGGAAGAATGGAAATAGGGATTTGGAGTGGTGCTAAAAACAAAGAAAGAGGCTTCTGAAAGCTTTCCATTTAATAAGATCAAACATAGAAGACAAAAAATGTAACTTAATGACCAAGGATAGGGACATAGCCTTAAGAAAATTAGAGAAGTGGAATGAATGTCTTGGACTCCAAAGAAGAGGGAATGGAAATGTAGTTCTGAGGCAGCTAAAGTCAATAAAGCCCTCTGATATATTTACTGTAGAAATAAATGATCATCTTTTAATTCAAGGGTTGCAAATTTAGGTGACTACAGGGGAGAGGCATGGAGTGGAAACGGGTGAGAGACTAAGTAGGGGCAGTAATGGCCTTGAGCACACAGACTCAAGGGGAGAGACTGCTGCTTGGTTAATGCTCATGATCAGCCAGCTGAAAAATAGACTTAGTGTTGCTAGACCTTCTGATTTTTTGAAAGAAGTTGGAGATCTGATATTTAGTGTAAACAGTCTAATTTTTAAATTGAGTAACTTATTCAAACATATTTATGCAACTTATTCAAATGTATTTAGAGCAGTCTGATCTCCTTGTATTCTTACCTAGTCTTAGGGGTAATCTTAGGGAAAGTAATGCGTATACTTGTTGTACCTATATGGATGGAGGACCATTCTCCTCTCCCCAACAAAAGACACTTTTATAAGGATTGAGTGTGGCACAAAGAGTTCGATTTTTAGTATTTAAATTGAGTGGGAAACTCAAATGGAGAAGATCCTTTCCTGGGTCACACCTTTGGTTTTTTTAAATGAGATTTGACTCTCTAGATATTGACAAACATCATATTATTGGGTCATGGTAAATCTTCAAGTGGACTGATTCAAAAGTGTTCCAAAGTATTTCAGGTGTTAAGGAATTGTTGGCATTGAGTTTCAAAGGTGTTTCTGCATAAGTAATAGAGGCGTTGATCATATATTTGATCTGCAAACATTCCTCAAGGATCTACCCTGAACCTGGCACTGAAGAAATATTGTGGGAATTATTAAGTTGAATAAAGTACTAGCTCTGCCTTCCAGAAGCCTAGTGTTCTACAGAGGAGATTAGACATGTTTACAGATAACAATTTGAAGTACATAGCAATGTTATAGGATGATTTATTCCAAGCATAAAGTGTATATTGCTACTATAGTGGTAACCTAGGTTATAATTTTCAAATGTAAGAGCCCCAAATACTATTCTTTTTACTCTTCGTGATATGAAACTATGTTAGAACATCTGTAGAAAGTCTGAATTCGTGATTTTAATAATAAATATTGAGTACTGATATATTGTATATCACTGAGATTTATTTTATATACATTATTTTATCAATTCGTATGATCACTTCAATAAGTACTAATTTTCACAACTAAGTAGCGACAGAAAATGAGGTTTAGAGAGATATAGTATTTTACCCAAAGTCACAGAATATAAGTAGAGTATGCAGAACTTGCATTCTGGGCTATTTGACAGTGGAGCCCAGACTTTTAAAATTAGGCTTAAGATTTCCTGGAAAAAAAGAAAAATAAAAAATAGAGAACAAATTTTCCTGAAGGAAAGTAGGAAATTATTATTTATAAGTATAATTAAAGAAAGATCTTTAATTTTTTTTTTTTTTTTTTTTGAGACGGAGTCTCGCTCTGTCGCCCAGGCACAATCTCAGCTCACTGCAATCTCCACCTCCCAGGTTCACGCCATAAAGAAAGGTTTCTTATTTGGATTCAGCTAATACTCATGGAATGCACTTTCTTTAACACCTTTTTATCATAAAATACAATCTTTTACTTTGGCTGTGCAATTGATACCTAAATTTTTCCTTAAAATATTGTAATAGCATAGAGATGCGGTGTATACTTCCTGCTTGCTGTGCTGTCTTATAAGAAATCCAGAAATGTAGAAACTTTATGGCATTTCCCAGTTAGTGTTTAACAAAGTCTATTAGCAGATCCTAGTGATTATAGGATAAATAACAAACTTAATTATCAGGGTTAATTTAGGATTATCAACCATATGTTTTTCATTGTGAATTATCAGTTGGTCTATAGTTGGAAAATATAAGATGTATAATGTATTAGCTTAAAAAATGCTCTTCAGAAAGTATCTAGAATTATAGAATTTTAAAATTTTGTTTTGAAAAGGTCTATTTCTTATTTCAAAATTTATAAAGAAATCAAATGCAAAAAAATTAAGAAAAAAGGTCTTAATTAATTAAATGCTGTACAAATCCAAGCCCTATTTATGTTCAAGATCAGTTTTGTAATTTATGGCTAATTTCAGCATTTGCTTGTTTTCAATCTAGGTTTGCTAAATAATATAGAATTTATTTTCCAAGGAAGTCATTCAGGGTCCCAGCTGAAAAATATATACCAGTTAGGATGCTTTCAACTGTAAGGAACAAAAAGTCACGATTTTATTGGGTTTAAACAATAATGACATTTATAATCTCATATAAAATGAAGTTCAAAGGCATGGTCCACTCTAGGTCTAATCCTTAAGGACTTACACCCTGCCTTTGCTGATTCTTTCTCAGCTTCATTTCCAGAGGTATCTTACTTACTCATGGATGCAAAATCCCTACAACAGTTCCAGCAGAAAGATTCCAGCATGATAATGTCCAGGGAAGAACACTGACCACCTCTTCCTTTGTTCTCTTCTCAGGATGAATCTATCTTTCCCAGGGACCCTTCACTGGAGGAAGAGATCCCCTCACATCTCACTGGCCAAAACTATATTATATACTGTTCCACATCCAGTCATTGGAAAAGGGAATGGTACCTCTATAATTGACTTAGGATATCAGGATCGTCCCTTGGGCTGGGGTTTGACCCAGGATTCTCCAAAGTATATGGCTGAGGGTAGGCACTAGAATGGAACCAGAGTTGTGTTAGAAAGGAGAAACACGTGGCTATTATAGAATAGTTCTAAATGCTACTGAGGAGGGCACAACTGTGAAAACCAAATAATCTTTTGCCATTCTTTTGAAGTTGGCACTTTGATTTCTAGATGGTTCCCCAACACAGGTACTTGTCCTCCTCATAATTATAGCTGACTTGAAATTTGAGCTGGAAGGGAACATTCTGAGACCCAGATTGTTAAGTGTCTTTTCCAAAGTCATGCAATAAATTAAATGGCAAAGCCAGGGCAGTTTCTTGACTCAGTGCAGGGTATTTTCTTTCATTCTTTACTCTTGAAACTTTAGAACTGTTAGTACTGCTTTAAAATTCATGGCAAGAACTGGTCACTTTTGTAATTAACACCTCCTTATAATACATTTATTTTGTTTGTTTAGCCAGCTAGAAACTACATGGAGTCTGTGCTTTAAAAAGCCTGCCGAAGTCCTTATTCTCTGTTTTGGTATTATGTGCATGAACCACCAATTGGTTCCTTCTCACCTTACACTTGATGAAGATGTCTTTCTTTCAACATCTTTCTCTATTGCTCTACATCTTCTCTTGCTCCATTTATGATCAGCTTTCTGTTTCTAAATAGACTTTGTGGTCACCCATTTCTCTTTTTGCCAGCTCCTAGCCACTAGTTACTTGAGCTGTGGTCTCTATTGCTCTTCGTACAGCCTACTCACTTGTGGTTTCACACACATCCACATTGTTATATGTTCCCAAACTGTATTCTGGAATGATTTTGGTAATGGCTGCATTGGATGAGATTCAAACTAATAATTAAAGCATTGAGATAGCTTCTGCTATTACAAGTTTCCTCCTGTTTTTACAGTCCAAGAGGAGCTACTTCTTCTACTCTTATTACTTAATGCTTAATACTACCCTTATTACATACAATGCACAAAAAACATGTTATTTATGACCCATTTTAAACCTGAATGCTTGTGATTTACTTTGTGTTTTTTTTCATTTCTAGGCCAAGATGTTCATAAATATAAAGAGCATCTTATGGATGTGTTCAACCTTCATAGTAACCCTTGCGCTACATAAAGGTGAGTGTGCTAACAATTTCTTTGGTGTTAATTGAAATAAAAATGTAAGTGCTGAAGGATGAAATGGCAATGTGGAATCACTGGAATAAAAGATTGATTTTTAAAATCTATTAAGTGCTGAAAACTATCAGTTAAAATATTATTGGACTAAAAACATTAGTTTTAAATAAATAAGTCAAAACAAAATAATAAGTAGGATGCTAAAGATGCAAGTGAGCTTTCAGTAACTTCCCTGATTACTTTCAGGCTTTGCAAAAAAGCGCATATATAGTATTGGGCATATTTTAAAATTCTAACACTATTTCTCAAAAACTTTCCTATGCAAAAAAAGAAACACTATTAAACACCCAGTGGGCTAGAATTTGAAAAGAATTGAGAAGATAAAGAGAAAGCTGATGGCCATGTTTTTTCCCTTAGTTCTTTTTCTTTTCTTTTTTAAAAAAGCAGTTGGATATGCATATGCCCTAGTTTTTTATTTGAAATTTTATATTCTTCCAATGAGGGTTCTATAATTCCAAATTTATTGTTTAATATATTCAAGGAATTTGAAGAAACATACTATCCAAGAGTTTCACTCATCTGCTTCTGTCTGTCTAGTGTACCTCTCCAGACTCAGATTCCATTTCTTCCTTACACTTATATTATGCATCAGACTCACCTTTTATGATTTTCCAGATGAATTCCTTTTGCTAAAGTTTAAGTCATCCGTCTATTCATTACCCATCCATCCATCCATCATCTATCTATTCATCCATCCATACCTCCAGCCATCCATTCATCTGTCCAAAATCTTTCCATCTGTTTGCTTATCAACATCTATCCATGTAGTCATCCATCCATCCATCCATCCATTCATTCATCCATTTTTCCCACTCACCCATTCATCTGTTCACCCATTGATGATGTTTTTTGAATACCTTCTTTGTGCCAGATATTATTCTGGGTGTCTGGGAATATACCCATGGATGACTCATAACTGGCCTGTCGTTCATTAAACTTACTTCTCTAGTTATGGGAGACCAGCAATAAACAAGTAAACAAACAATCCAGGTACTTTCAAATTGATGAACATAAAACAGAGTGACATCATAGAGAGTGGCTTGAGTTGGGGGAAGTTGATAAGACCTCCCTGAGAAAGTGACATTTAAAGTGAGATGAGAATGATGACAAGGAACCAGCCAGCCAAGACCTGTCTGTAAGTTAGGAAGAAACATCATGTGTTTGAATAGCAGAAAGGTCACTATAGTTGGAGAGCAGTGATCAAGGGGAAAGTAGGAGACATGAACAGAAAGATTAGCAGAAACCAGCTCATCTAAATAATAATAACACCCAAAACTTGAATAGAACTCCCTATGATCCAGGAACTGTTTTAAGTGCTTAACACTAACTCACTGAAACATCCATTACCCCTGTATTCTATTGAGGAAACTGTGGTACCAAGAGAGGCTAAGCAGCTTGCTCGAACGCCCATACCCAGTAAGAAGCAAAGCTTGGAGATGAACCAATTCATGGGAGTGTGTGCTCTTTACCACCATGTTGTACTTCTTATCTACATGGAACATTGTAGGCTTTAAAAAGTCTAGAATTTTTACTCAGGAGGCTGAGACAGGAGAATTGTTTGAACCCGGGAAGTGGAGGTTGTAGTGAGCCGAGATTGCATCATTGCACTCTAGCCTGGGCAACAAGAGCTAAACTCCATGTCAAAAAAAAAAAAAAAAAAAAGTCTAGATTTTATTCCAAGTGCAGTAGGAAGTATTGAAGGGTTTCAGCAAAGAAAGATATGAGTTGATGAATGTTTTGAAAATTCAGTTTTTGATAATCTATGCAGATTTGATTGTAGGAGAGCAAGAGTAGCAGCAGAGATATCTATCATTTAGGAGGTTATTGTAGTAGCCTGTGCATGAAATGGGGTGGGGAGTAGTTTAGATCAGGTAGCAGTAGAGGTGAAGAGAAGTGAATTTGATATGTGGAGATGGAGGAGTCAGACCCACTGATGGATTGGATGGGGTGTGTAGTGAGGACATGAGAGGAGTCAAGAATAAATTGACTCCTGGGATGGCTCTCTTTCCCCTTTTCACCTCCGGATTCCCCTTTCTAACCAATTTAAAAGCTCCTCCTTGGCTGGGTGCAGTGGATCATGCCTGTAATCCCAGCACTTTGGGACGCCAAGGTCGGAGGAGTGATTGAGCCCAGTAGTTTGAGACCAGTCTGGGCAACACAGTGAGACCCCATCTCTACAAAAATTTTAAAAAATTAGCTGAGCATGGTGGCTTGGGCCTGTAGTTCCAGCCACCGGGAAGGCTGAGGCAGGAGAATTGTTAATCACAGGAGGTCAAGGCTGCAGTGAGTCATGATCACACCACTGCACTCCAGCCTGGATGTCAAAGTGAGATCCTATCTCAATAACTAGTAAATAAATAAATAAATAAATAAATAAATTCCTCCTTCATGTTCCCCTTGTCCCCTGTGCTGTTGCAGATATAATAACATCTTCCATGCTCTTGGGATGTTATTGTTTTTCTTCCCAAGTAGGCTACTATAAGCTGCAAAAAGGCCTTTCATCTTCTAGCAAAGTGCCTGACACACTGACAGCACTTAGTCATTTTGTGTGTTGACTAAATGAGTGAATAAATAAATAAATGTCACAGTGGACCACCTGGATGGTTTTTAGAGTCTAGGCTCCACCAGTTGGATCATGAAGACACGCTAATCAGATGGTGAAGCCTAGGAGTTGTCTTCCTCAAAGTTTTTGGGAGGTGAAGGTGAAAGTCACAGAGAGGAAAGGACAACAGCAAGCAGTGAAGATGGAGAAAGGGATATGAAAAGGGGAGTGGTATTTGGATGGGCAGTATTGGAAGGCAATTTACAGGGAAAGTAGTAGGTGACCATCCTTCAGCTGAAATTTAGACTTTCCACTTAAAGAAAGAACTCATGCAATGAAAAACAACTTGCGTTGTAGCTCCTTTACAGTATTTACAACAATAATTTTGATAGCCAACAACATTGAGTAATTTCTGCATGTCTTTACCTATTCTTTGTAAATCCATGATCACTATTATTAGATGTAATTAGTTTGGGGCTAATTTCAGGAGAATTTTTTTTATATCAGAGGTGAAAGTTGCAAATATACAATCCACATAAAACAGATTTTCTGGGTTTGTAGTGGAAAACACAGTAGTAACTTGTTGTTGAGTCAAGACAAGTACTTTCATCTTAAGGTTTTTTCTGTTTATTCCCAGTCACTGATGAAGTCAACGACTAACATAAATGAACACCTTGTCTATTGTTATGGGCTTTATTTTAACCCAGGAAGAACTATTTCCTTTAAGAATACACATTATATTATCTTATAAACTGTCCTAATCATTGATTATCTACCATTGGCCTAGTTATTTTGATGTTCCCCTTATAGTAGGAAAAGGAGTCATGCACAGTCGTGAATAAGTGAATGAACTAGATAGTGATATTTGTCACTTGAAAGAGTGATAAATTCCCATATTCTCAATTTGACATTTATTTGGCCAAGGTCTGTGTATGTGTGTTTGCTCAAATTGTGCAGATGGAATTTACATCATCTTTACTCTAAGGAATCTGCTGACAGAGAATGAGGGGTAATTGGTTATTCATTATTTAGTGATTTCTCCATTACTGTACTCATTTGGACCACAAACCATCTGGTAACAGCCAATGTTTTGTTAGGATTCATTTTTATTACTTGAACTGTCAGCATTTCAGACAAATTCCTGTAGGTAGCAGATTTCTTTGAAACATGCATACTCTATAAACATTATACTCTGAACTACTGAATTTCTTTCTTAAAATATTTAGATTTAGTGAATTTCGTTTTTGTGACCCAGTGCATTAAGACCAAAGATTTAAGACACAAAAGATTTGACCACACAGCTTTTTGTTAATCTTGTTAAGTTTGTATTCACATCAATATATTATTTATATCCAACCAAAGCTTTTAATTTTCTTATATATATAAACATCTAGAACAATAAACAGCCCTTGGGAAATTGCTTTTTAACATTATTTTGTTCCAACATACCTTTTCTTTACAGCACAGCTGTTTAGCAATGCTCTATGTTTCAGAAACCTCCCTATTGGGTAGATTGGGTTGGCTCTCATGTCTGTCCCTAAATACTTAAAATTGTGAAGAGAAATAAAATTTGGTAAGAAATATTGAAGGATTGGAAGACATATATTTTAAACTAATTTTAAAAGACATGATAAAGAGTTTCAAAATTCATACCAGAATTAAAGTTGATGATAAAGCTGTTTATTTTTGCATTTAAAAATAGTACTTTGTTTGTGGCAAAGTTAGTCATCTAAATAATTCTTCAGGAAGGAAGATGAGATTTTCTAGAACATATGATGAATATAAATTTGGAGATTTTTAGATCACAAAATTCTCACCCTTTCTCTTCTCAGAACAATATCTTTGTGTTATCATCATCTCCCTAATTAGGTCCAAATTAAAGGAATGTGAAATAGGTAGAAGGTACTTTCAGAGAGTCCTCTGTGAACCTTATGGATTTGTTAAAAAGATCATAAAATTACTAAAATATTTCAGTTCAGATAGTAATTCAATACTTATAGAAATAGGATGCATCTAGACTTTGAAAAGGAACTGAAATGAACACTTCTTTTGCTTAATTTAGGGGCAGAGGAAGCACACCAGAGCTAAAAGATTCCTTGATTAGGTGTCAGGAGACATGTGTCCTAACTCAGGTCTCTCACCAGCCATGTGGGAGATTATCCTTCCTCTCAGTGGAGGATCCTTAGTAAGGAATTCGACCAGTTTTACTTTAAGGTTGAGCTAAGTTAGAGAATTTACTTTGTAAACCAAGGAGGCCATTAAAAGTGGAATTATTCCCTTGCAATTTTATTCCAGAATGATAATAGTCTTAGCAATATTTCAAAGGATAATTTAGCATAGCTAATAGCACACTTCACTTTGTTTTTATTTAATTTCATTAAATGCCTTAAGTCTGCTTTGGATAAGCTACATGTAGATTAATAAAATAATAAACAAATGCATGACAGCAATGGTTATTATACATTTGAAACAAATTAGTGATTTATATTGTAAGTACATTAAATATGATACTATATTAATTATTTTGGATTTATTTGCATCACATGAAATGTTTTATAGGCCAATCTTTTTTTAGGTTAAAATTTTAATCTTTAGCAAGACAGAGCATTTTTTTCTTAAAGGATATAATATCTCCATAGTATCTTCTTGCAATTTTCAAAATGCTTTTCTCCAACTGTGTTTACATTGAGAATCCACAGAGTTTTCATTGAGAGTGATATCATTTCCAATGCATGCCCATGTTGAGATGTGTGTTTCCAATATGTTTGACCACTAGCAGAGTGTTAGATATACATCATTTCGTTGGTTAAAAAATCATTATTTCATTTCACCTAGAGGCTACTATTAACTTGTTGACCGTATTTTCATGAAGTGAGCGTTGTTTGTGCATTATCAACAACTTCCATTATTACTAACATATTGTCTAGACTAATTAATAGAGGCTGGAAGATAGAGAGGAGAGTGGGAGAGAAAGGGATGGATTCCTCTAAGAGTGAAAAAACATTTATTTTGCATGTAATGGTGTTAAACTGTAGTCAATATATTCTTTATCATTAAAAGTTTAAAAGTTTAAACAGAAGGACATTCTGCAGATAAATATTTTAGGACAGTTAGGTGAACAGAAACCAACCTTTCCCCATTATATAATTGAAGGTAATGTCTCACTGCAAAGTGATGGTAGCTGGATTTGTTATAATTATGAAAGCCTTTGGTTCCAACACAGGACCAAAGAGCATCCTTCAAATGTTAGACTTTCCCTGGTTCCAGTCCTATGAAGCACTTTTTTATTTTCACTTCATCTTTGAATTTTGTTTTCATTTCCTCTAAGGTAATGTGGCAGTTATTGTAACAAACATTTTTTGTCTTTTGACCTGTAGACATAATTTTCATCTTTCAGCTGCTCTTCCTAATGTTGGTCCAGTCCTTTAAACCTGCCCTATGGATTCTAGTCTGCCCTTCTTTGCCCTTAATTGCTTGACCTCTTATGCTTGCCTTTTTTTTAATCACTTATTTTGTTCATGTTAAACACTAAGTTAAAAATATTTTAAAATGCATGATGCCACATTTCTATATATAGAAATGAGCATTATTAATCCCTGTTGTTGTAAAACATCATTGAAATTGTTTGCTATTCTCTTTATATAAAGTCATTCTAACTATTTCACATGTTGAAGATGTAACCAAACTATTATAAGGGCTGCTTATTCATTCACATATTGAATAGATTCAGTTTGGGTTTTTTAAGATTGTTAATTTGGTATTTTCTCTTTCCTCTAGTCAAAGTGGGAAAAAGCCCACCGGTGAGGGGCTCCCTCTCTGGAAAAGTCAGCCTGCCTTGTCATTTTTCAACGATGCCTACTTTGCCACCCAGTTACAACACCAGTGAATTTCTCCGCATCAAATGGTCTAAGATTGAAGTGGACAAAAATGGAAAAGATTTGAAAGAGACTACTGTCCTTGTGGCCCAAAATGGAAATATCAAGATTGGTCAGGACTACAAAGGGAGAGTGTCTGTGCCCACACATCCCGAGGCCGTGGGCGATGCCTCCCTCACTGTGGTCAAGCTGCTGGCAAGTGATGCGGGTCTCTACCGCTGTGACGTCATGTACGGGATTGAAGACACACAAGACACGGTGTCACTGGCTGTGGATGGTAAGGCTTTTATTATCTGCAAGAAGGTAGTATAACATGACACCTGGTTCAGAAGCATTGAGAAATAGCACTCAGAAGTAACTGTTGTTTGGGGTTTGGATGAGCGGAAAAACACCTGTCAATTCAATAGTCCGTGTCTTTCACCAAAAATGAACTGGTACTCATTCAAAGGTCAAGGCAGGTGCATTTTTGGCAGCCACTTCATTGATTCCATGAAGGAAAGTATTGTATACTGAAAATAACGAATACCTCAAGGCATGACACATCATTTAATAATCATTACTTCAATGTTGAGTCTTATCAGTGATTCTTTTTCAAGACTCTGAAGGCGAATCTACATTTTAAAAATTATTACATATGTGTGTATGCACATGTACATACATATACACACATACATATACATGTACACATGAAAAACCTTTCCCCCTTTTTTCTCTCTTAATATGATTATTAAAATATTTGAGTTTGCTTTTAGGAAATTCTATCTTAACTTACACTGAAGAAATAAGGTATTTAATAAAAACCATGGTACATATCAGAGTCTTAAAAAGGCCAAGACTTAATAAATATTTGAATTTGATCAAACAGAAATTCAGTATATTTTTTAAGATTAATATCCTAGTTGTTATCCATTAAGTGTTGCAGTAAGACATTTTAGTTTCACCCTCTTTTCAGGGGTGGTTTATATGTCATTTGAATTTAAGTTAGGAGACAAAGCAAAGAAAAATTGCTTTAATTGGGTACACACATAATGCCATAGCTCTTGGAAGCGTAATATTTTGGCAAGTTATTAAGCAAAATTCTAATACCCAGACATGATGGAACAGATTTTCTTCCAATCCTCCATTTCCCTATAAAATATTTACCTTTCAGAAATATATACAAAGGGTTTTATTAAAAGTCTTTCTTGTGTAGCCAAAAGGAAATACTTTGAATTTCAGATGCAACACATTAACTTTCTGAATACCCTCTTATATTCAAATTCCATTGCTTCCTTCTATAAATCTATTTTTATGTTGTCTAGGCATCCACTAAGTATCTTGGGTTCTTCTAACCTTTTTATCATTATTTTCGTTAGCCTCACTACTGTGATTTCTCTCTCTCTCTCTCTCTCTTCTGTTTATATATCACTTTTTAAAATCCCCAAAGGAGTTTAACAACTTCTTACAATTTTTCATCATTAAAGAATTAGCAATGGATTTGCCCCTTGCCCCTCTGAAACAATGAAAATCCTCCACTTAATCTCCTTAGCTCCATGGGGTCTTCAAATTATTCCAGCAACTGCAGATACTTATACAGATTGAAGTTCCCTGCCTTGGTCGAGGAGGCCTCTTTGTGCCCCTTTAATGCCAATCTTCAGTGCACATGGAAGATTTTTATTTACCAAGAAGACTATTTGAAGCTTTGATCAACATTAAACTAATCTAAATCTATTCAAATTCTTGCTTAAGCCTTAGAGATCATTTTAAGCTATCTCTTATATTCACCAGATAGCACCATATATATTTTCTGGCAATTTTAGAGAGGTTCTATAAAGGTACAAATTGGCATTTGATTTTTTTTTTGGCAAAATCTCCTATTTGAGTCATAAAATATCAGAAATGAGAAAATGAATGCTAGTTGTCATTGCATCTACTTAGTGCCTCTGCAGCTCTTTTTGTGTTGGCACTGATCTGAGGTACTTATCTATGAGATGGGTAGTCTTTTCCCCTGTAGTCATATTACTACAGTAATATAACTCTGGAAGACAGAGATGATCTAAGGATGAACACATGGCAGACAGTCATAGCTAGAAGTCAGGCTGCAGAAGATAAACTGTTGTCAATCCCAGGAAATTACTAGGGATAAGAAGAGTGGCACGTATCTTGGAAACCACAGTTTATCCCAAATAACAACAAAAAAAAGTGTACTTAAATGGGATCACTCTTAATAAAATCTCATTCATGAGACCCGGTTGCCTCAATTTCTATTTTTCAGTGACTTCTCTGGCACATTAGTTCGATCCACTTTGATGTCTTGCAGAAATGAGTCATCATATTTACTCCAGCTAAAAATGGAGAGACTCTTGTTGACATGGCAAGAGAGGATCCAGAGCTCCAGCCCCTTGCTTGCTCTATCCTCATCCTTTTGAAAATTTCTTGAGCCCTGGAGCACAGTTCAAAACCACCAGTTTATACAACCCCTAAAATACAACAAAGTTGAATTTGAGGCAAGTATCAGGAGCTTCTACTAGGAAGAATTTGAGAATTTATTTCAGGCTTTCTTTGGATAAAAATTATACATGTTATCTGTCATAGCAGAGACCCTATGTTATGCTGGTCAGGTAAAGAATAAGATAAACATTTGAATGGTACCTGGTGGTCTACTCAACATTTTAAAATCCTTTACCTAATTTGACCTTCACACCAATCAAGTAACATACATATTTTTAGTTCCACCTTATGGGACAGGAAATTAAAGCTCAGAGGAACTGACCTGTATAAAAGTAAGGAGTAAATTAGGGATTGGAACAAGTCTTCTCACTCATGAATAGTCTAGTGTCTTTTCCACTCTAGTACATTGTCTCTGAAGGTAAATATCTCATTGTTTTATATTTGGAGGAAGTGGTATTAGTGAATATTTTTATGAGACAGGTGAGTGTTTCATGCATAAATATTGGGTTGACCCTGGATAAAGTCCTGAAGTAGAAGTTGATCTTGTGGTCCCCTTAGGTCTTTGTGTCTTCTGCAGAATCTACTCCCTTTAGGTATCTGGTGTTCCCATGATTGCCTGAATACTGCCTGCAATCAGGACAACTATTGGGATTCAGTGACTTAAATCTCTTCCTTGATCTAGGAGATCCAGTAGAAAATTTTCTGGTGGAGCAGAACGGGATGTCTAGATGAATGGCATTTTTGGAGCCCCTCAAATCAACATGATTTTGCATAATGCTGCATAAAGTAAAAGTAAATAATTATTATGATATTATTACTATGTGTCCAACTGAGTTGATACATTGCTCCAATGAGAAATTTTGCACAGTGCAGTGGGAGATTTGAACAGGCTGGCAATTGTTTGCTATTGTCTTTGCAGGGGTTGTGTTTCACTACAGGGCGGCAACCAGCAGGTACACACTGAATTTTGAGGCTGCTCAGAAGGCTTGTTTGGACGTTGGGGCAGTCATAGCAACTCCAGAGCAGCTCTTTGCCGCCTATGAAGATGGATTTGAGCAGTGTGACGCAGGCTGGCTGTCTGATCAGACTGTCAGGTAAGAGGTCGGGGGGCCACAGGCTTCATTATTAACTTGAGAGTGAGAAGAAAGTGCCACTAACTAGCCATTTATTTCCCCAGATATCCCATCCGGGCTCCCAGAGTAGGCTGTTATGGAGATAAGATGGGGAAGGCAGGAGTCAGGACCTATGGATTCCGTTCTCCCCAGGAAACTTACGATGTGTATTGTTATGTGGATCATCTGGATGGTAAGATGTTTGAGTTTCTATATCTTCGTATGAACTGAGAAAACTGAGGGAAGACCAGAAGTGCATTGGAATAGAGCAAGTCTTCGTGCTTGTTTGGATTCCAAACGGTGGCATTTTGTTTATACGACTGTATGATTTTGTGGTAAAATAAGCCGAAATTAAAGTGGAAAGGGAAGGAGGAGTGTGTAAATGGTTATGCAGGTTAGAAATGTCTTCAGTTAATGGCAGGTTTTCTTACAGTCATGCTGCTCTTGGACTGTTTCCAATACACTTTTAGAGCATTGAGAATAGAAAGCTGTAAGGGTGGTACCTATTCTGGTGAGAGCATAAGATAAAAATCATGTGATGACAATCCACTGTGAATCCAAGTACTGATAAACACCCCAGAGCTAACTAAATAACTCCATAAACTAGCCCAGCAGGAATTTTCAAGTTTCACTTCCTGTTTATTTTGTTACACTAATATTCAGAGCAATCCTTCCTTCATTCAACCCATCAATATGTTAAACCAGTTAACACATTAAAAATCACCTACTGTGATTTTTATAGGTACTCTGCTGGTTGTTAGAGATATGAAATCAGTTAAGATATAGCCCTTCCTTTTAAGTTGCTTACGGTCTGATTTCGGCACTGTCATTTCTCCTTTGCCTGAGTTAGAGATTCTTAAAGACGAATTTGAGTTCAATAGTACCGACATTATCTAAAGAGCATGGTGCAGCTTTATTATAAAGGCACAGGGAGGTGGGCACAGTGGCTCACGCCTGTAATCCCAGCACTTTGTGAGAGCTAGGTGGGAAGATAGCTTCAGTTCAGGAGTTTGAGACCAGCCTGGGTAACGGTGAAACCATGTCTCTACATAATGCCAAAACTTAGCTAGGTGTCGTGGCATGTGCCTGTAGTCACAGTTACTCAGGGAGTGGGAGAAGTGTGGGGGTGCGGGGTGCTGAGGTGGGAGGATTACTTGAGCCAGGACGTGGAGGCTGTAGCGAGCCGAGGAGATTGCACCACAGCACTCCAGCCTGGGTGACAGAGCGAGACCTTGTCTCAACAAATACATAAATATAAGTAAAATAAAGGCACATGGAATAGAAGTTTCTACAACTTTTGAAATGGATTTTCATTTGTATTAACAGCTATTATTAGAATCCTAAAGGTACAGATAATAGTGTTATTAAATTAAATTATACTTTTAATTTTGACTAGGTGCATATAAAAAGAATGATCTGAATTTTCTTATGTTTAAATTCTTATGTTTAAAATGAGGAGGCTGGACTAGATAATTTCTATGGTCTCTTTCAACATTAAAATTCTGTGATTCCCTGATTCTGTGAATTGAATAAGCAACCTTAGAGCCTGAAAGCTAGAATATAAGCAGCTTATATTTTCCTAATGCCTTGACTAAATTTGCATCGGAAGGCCTGCTTTCAAAAAGGGTGCTTAGGTGTGGTTCTCTAGTATCTTAGCATTCTTATTTTCACTATCACTGAAGATTGCCAGATGTATTTTCTAAACCAAAAGTGCAGATGTGAGCAAATTTTATTTTTGTATATAGGAAAAGGGAAAACATAACATCCAAGCTATGGTTGAAATATATAAAACTAGAGCTTTTCTCTTGCCTTTATTTTAATTGATTTAAAAAATAGAAGAGAAGATGGTTGGTAGGAGAATCTGATTAAATAAACTAGGAAATAAATTGGGTTATTGCTATTTTGGTAAGGTGGGAATTTGTATCACTATTGTTTTAATTTAGTGTAATATCTACAAGGGTGATATTTATAAACAATATCTGAAATGCTAGTAATACTAGAAATGATCCAGAGGTAGCTTTTGCAAAAGTATATGTAAGATCTAATTAACCTAAAAGATCTTTACCAAATATTATTTAAATGGTGGGCTTTCATGGCCTGATTCAAATATGAATAAGCATCCCAAGCCAGATTCCTTAGTGGAAAGATAGGCTTATGTACCCATGAAGCCACCAGCCAGAAAGCCCTAGAGACCCCCCGTGTGTTTGTTTTTCAGTTTACTCTGATAGAGGTACCATCAGCTCTTAGCTCTCTAAGGCTCTAGACTGCCCAAATTCAAAATTATTTTTTCAAGCCCAGGGAGGGATTTTATAGAAGTCCCAGAAATTTCGGGGCCTCTGCAAGTACTGTTTGAAGAACTTTTGACAAGTCTTGGTGGTGGGAGTCCTTCCAGGGATTTCCTAGCCACACTGTCTTCATTGAACGATGGCTCCCCACAATCTGCTGATAGTATCATAACCAGTGTTCAGGAACTGGACTCTGTCAGAAGAGGAGCTCTGAGGATATATGCATATCTCCCACGACGAAAGATTTACTAGTCTTATAGACATCCTCTCCCACTTCCATAAACACAATCACTTCTAAAGAAGCCAGTTTTTGTCCCAGTGTAACCCAACTGTATTTTATAAAGTTATTTTGGATAAATCTACGTACTTGGTGACTGAAAACTTGTAATGTGGAATATGGCATAACTTTACTTAGGCTCTTTATACCAAAGCAACAGAATTTTAATCTTTTTGTTTTAATATGTAAAAATTGGAAGAGAAATATAAAAGAGTCAGTTCAAATATTAATTCAAGCACTGGCTGAAATTTGTGTCAGCAAAGTAACAAGGCATTTATTTGTTTCATAGAATAAACTTGACAATTCTGGAGGATATTCAGCATGTTTACAATAACATTGTTCCTGACATTTTTTTCCTCCTTGTTTATTGGCTCTTGGACTAAGTATCAAATCTTTGGACACTGTTCTTTTCTTTCTTGGCTTGAAAGTGAGCAGGAATGGGGGTGAAAGGTAACTTTTATGGCTGATGAGGTAAGAGGAAGATCACAAAATCATTCTTGTAAGGCTTCTCTCATTTCTTAACTGAAGTATATGTCTTCCCTTTTGAAGTACAGACCATTGGCTAATGTGTGAATTAATAAAAAATTCTTGTGGAAAGTTGACCACATAAAATTACATCTGGTATTTCAATTGCCACATTGAGAAAAGATTATCTGAAGGTGAGTCAAGATTCCTTGTAAGAGGCATTGCTAAATTCATGAGTCAAATAATTCCCACCTATATTTTATTGTATTTGAGGGAGTCAAGTGTGTGTGTATGAGAAATGGTGGGGGCAGGAAAAGATTTGGTATATTCAAAATGCATGTGATGGAACACACACACAGGAGTTATGAACCAAGGTGCAATTAATTTAGATCAGAAGCCATATATTCCAGATGGTCTGATGAAAGAGCCAATTAAGTATAAAATGAAAACTTGCTCAAAAAGGCAATTAATTTTCTGTTTTAATTTAATTATTTGTTGTGAAAGATATATAGTTGACAGAATGTTGACCTGTTTTTTTCTCCTTTCTTGTTTTATAATGTCATATTTTCCTGACACATGTGTTTCTCTATAAAATTTAAATAATTGCACTAAATTAAATCCTGCCAGTTTTAGGAGAAAAATCTAGTAGGGTTCTTTTTCTAAGGTGGTGATTATAACAGTTATGCATATTCAATGAATATTCGATTCTGCTTTTCAAAATAACCTATTAAGTTTTAAAGAGTAATTACATTAGCTATATTCACTAGTAAACATTTCAATATCAGCTCGTGTTCTTAGAAATGGTCTGGAAATTATGATGGCTTATTAGACATGATTCAATCAGTAATAGAATGCTATTATTAAGAAATTAATGGAATTAAAATTTTAAAATGGGAATCTAGAAATTAAGATCCACAAAATAATCCTTATTAGGAATTTTAATCTTTGTTTCCCAGTAAGACAGATTTGGAAAACATTGGGAGGGTTTTAAGGTAGAGTTGAGATGATTAAATGGCTCAAGAAATTAGGTAAAGGATCGGAATTATTTCAGAATGAAATTAATAGACTGACTATTTATTTGGTTTCCTGATGGTAGCAGGTACTTTAAAAAATAAATTTATTTTTTAGGCATTTAATTTAACCCGCAGATAAACTGGACGATTGCAGATGAGGTCCTACTACCTTCTTTCATTGTTGACCCACTTAGTTTCCTTGCAAATGAGTCAATACTTACAGTCTTGTCCCCAGACCTGACAAATGGTTGGTTCAGGAGTTTCTCTCCCCTGTGACATAGGCCTATCCTCTTATGGCCTGCATTTTCTATGTAGCCCTGCCTTTTGGTATTTACTTCACCTGGGTTAACTACTACCCTACTATTCCAATTCCCTGTTTTTTTACACAAGCTTCCCAGCACTTTGACAGGCCTATACTGTGGGCACTCTCTTTCATCTCATATTCCCTCCTGAAGACCTAGTTGATTCTTCTCATCTTTACCATCTCTGAACCTTGAATGTATGACTATAATTACCCTCTTGCAAATATTTGCTTATACTTCTTTCTCTCCTTCTAAACTATGGATTTGGGGAAAGAAGGAAACATACAAATTCATTTTTGTATGCCCAACATGTCCTTAGCATATAGTAGGTGCTCCATAGGTAGAGCTGAATAAATGAGTGAATTAATGAATTAACTTCTAAACCATTAATGCCTCCCTTCTCACCTTGATTTACAATTGCTTTCTGGATAGTTTCACACTTCTCCAGGCTCCATCAGTATACTACCTGCTTCCTGATTTTTTTATTGCTTTAATTTTCTTATTAGTTTGTTTAATTTCATTTTTGTTCTCTTGTACATAACTTGTAAGCCAAAAGTCTTGTGGGACATATGGGGCATGAAAGAATACCAAAAGAACAAATACGTGAACAATGAAGATGTTCATTTCTAGTTTTGCATGTTTAGCTCCTGAATTCTTTTCTGAATTTCATACCCATATTTCTAGTTTATGAATCACTTTCGAGTTTCATTTTTGGTTTTGGTTGTCACAAATAGTCCCCATCACTTTAAGAGTCCTTCAGGGGATCTGTTTTACTACCATCAAAACACTTAAACACCATTGCCATGTAATTCTCCTACTTAACATTGTGTGTTGGTTTTGTTGGCTTCATCCACAAGCACATACTCTGCCTGGTCTTCAAAACCTATACCTGCTCTACTGCAATCTATTCACCCTTCATTCCCACACTCTTCAATGTGACCCCACATACGTGCATCTCGCCCTGCACAGACCCTTTGCTTGCTCCTGCTTGCAAGTCTGCTCTGTTCCTCTCAGGGAACACACACCCTTCATCTCTTCAACATTGTGATTTTGCCTGTGCTTGAAGACTTACTGCTTCCAGGATCCCCCTTTTGGCTATTGCAGCTCACACTGAAATTTCTTGACTCTGAACTTCTACTTTACTTAGAGTTAGTTCCATGTGATTTATTGCTTAATTGTTTTCTGGTTTCTTTGTGTTCATAAAATGTAAAATGTTATATGTTTGTTTTATTTCAGCAAAATTATTGTAAGCTCCTAGTAGAGATAAGACCATAAACTTCTATATGTTTCCTAACTGCAATCAAGAGCCTATTCCAATCGCAGACACATAATAGTTATCCAATAAATAGTTGGTGGTAATTATAGTATTTTTCCAACCTTTGTCTCTTCTGGAAACTGCCTTCCACCACCACCTTTCCATTTATCTATAACACTTGAAAAAATGCTTTGTTTTATTTACCAAATTCAAAAAGATCTACCTTTTACCATTATTTAATCACCATGATACTATTTTTTCCCCTTTGTATTTCTCCTCTCACTCTTTTCTTTGATGTCTCTTAGAAATTACTCCTTCCCAGAGATACTCCTTTCTGGCCTCTCATGGTAAATTATTTTCCTTGCCTTCCACTCCTTCCCAGCAAATTCTCCTCTCTGGGATTGCTTTTCTTGTATTAATACCTATTCATCAATTATAGGTTATTATTTTTACTGTTTCCTGGTGTCAAAGTCCAGGATGGCTTTGTCACCTCTGTGACTTACCTAACGCCTCCATATCATTCTTGTGCCTCACCTAGAACCAAAAATAACTTTTCCATTTTTGTTACTTTATGAGCTCCTTTAGATATGAAAATCTAAACATTTAGATAAACATCATCAAGTAGGTCTTAGAGCAGGGTTAGTTCTAGCTTTTTAGAGGTTTTGGTTGGACCAAAATCAGATATCCAATCTGGAGATTGTGTAATTTCTTTCCTATAGATTCTCAGATTGCCTCTTAATTTTAATGAGATTTACAGTATGTAATCTACAGAATACTTCACTGATGAAGGTTATTTAAGAATTAGTGATTTGTGTCCTTACTGGGCTTATTCAGTTAAAAAGCCACATATCAGCTTGAAGAGTCTCTTGCACACTATGATTCAGCTGATGGTTAAAGTAGTGATTCTTGATTTCAGAATCTCTTCACATTTGTTGCAGTTGGCCCTAGAAGATGCTGAAAACTTTTTAATTCTCTGTAGCTTCCTATATAGACTTTGGAGATTAACACACCTTGCTTGGAGTTGCTTCTATGTACAGTGTTTGAACAGTCTACCTAAGAGCCAATGTGGAAAGCAATCAGGCACAGCATGGTGGGAGCACCTCTGGAAGATGATGTCCTTATTCAGTATAGTGACTCAAGTAAGATTGACTGTGAGGTAGCTTCATGAGTAGAATGAGGAAGGAAAACATCTACTGTGTGGTTGGAGTATTATTTAACTTAAATCTTATGAAACCTTTGTCAGGCACTTTTTAAAAGAAACCTCACTTTTGCCTATAAGGAAACTGAGGCATAGACAGGTTAAGTGATTGGATATGCCTTTTTTCTTCTTCTACTGCCATAAACTCACAGGGCCACCAAAGATTCCCCAGTAGAGCAGCAGGCAGTCTTGCAAGCCAAGAAGATAAAAAGTACCCTCAAAGCTCCCTCAAATCTCTGATATCTCATTAGAAAAAATCATAATTCTTATTTGAGCAATGACTGCATTACAGATTGGATTACAATGATTGGGATTGCTGGGTCAAATGGTAACTCTACTTTTAACTTTTTGAGGAAATTCTAGGCTGTTTTTCAATGTGGCTGTACCATTTTACATTCTCATCAGCAGTGTATTAGGGTCCTGATTCCTCCACAGTCTTGTCAACACTTGCTATTTTCTGACCTTTTGTGTAGCCATTCTAATCAGTGTAAAGTAGCATCTCTGTGGTTTTAAATTGCATTTCTCTGATGGCTAATGAGCTCCAACATCTTTTTATGTGCTTGCTAGTTATTTATCAATCTTCTTGGTAGAAATGTCTACTCTGAAACTTTGCCCACTTATAATTGTGTTGTGTTTACTATTAAATTTTGAGTGCTCTTTATATATTCTAGATTTGCATGTCTTCTCATGTAAATGATTTACAAATAGTTTCTCCCATTCAGTGAGTTGTCTTTTTACTTTCTTGATAAGGCCCTTTGAAGTACAAAGTATTTAATTTAGATGAAAAGTCCAATTTGTCTATTTTTAAAATTTTTGTGCTTTTGGTTTCATATCTAAAAAAAATTGCCAAATCCCCAGTCATGAAGATTTATCTCTGTGTTTTAGTCTAAGAGATTTATAAGTTTTAACTCTTTTGCTTTTATTTTGATCCATTTGGAGTTAGCTTTTGTATATGGTGTGAGGTTGGAGTCCAAATTCATTCTTTTGGATGTGGTCCCAGCACCATTTATTGAAATGATAATTATTTCTCCATTTAATGACCTTGGCACCCTGTTGAAAATCAATTGACCATAGGTAGATGCATTTATTTCTAGACTCTCAATTATATTCCATTGATCTGTATGTCTATCTTTATGCCAGTACCACAATGTCTTTATTACAATTGCTTTGCAGTAAATTTTGAAATTGGAAAGTGTGAGGCTTCCAACTGTGTTCTTCTTTTTCAAAATTGTTTTAGCATTCTGGGTTTCTTGAGTTCCCACATGAATTTTAAAATTGGCTTGTCAATTTCTGCAAAGAAGCCAGCTAGGATTCTGATATAGATTGCAATGAATCTCTAGATCAACTTGGGGTATATTGCTCTCTTAGCAATATTATGTCTTCTGATCTGTGAACCTGAAATGTCTTTCTGCTTTTTTTTAGATATTCTTTCATTTTATTCAACAATATTTTGTTCTTTTCAGAGTATAAGTTTTGCAGTTCTTTTGTTAAATTTACTTGTAAATATTTTACTATTTTTGATGCAAATGCAAATGTAATTTTCTTAATTTCTTTTTTTGATTGTTTATTACAAGTGTATAGAAATGCAATTGAGTTTTATATATTGGTCTTGTATCTTGCAACCTTGCTGAACTTGCCTCTTAGTTCTAATTGTTTTTTAGTGGATTCCTTAGGATTTTCTTTATACACCCTCTTTCATTTTATAATCTTACTTTACATAAGTAGAACTGTCTTGACATAAACTCCTTGAAGCATCTGACAGTCATTTGCTTTAAGCTTTTCATGTCAGGGTCTCCTGGAGTTCTGAATCAAAAGATCTTCTTTGGAAATACAGTTGCCATTTACCTCCCAGCTGTGAAAAGCCAAAAAAACCCAAACTAGGCTGATCCTCCTGTGTTGACCTGAGGTCATTCTGTGCCTGTCAAACCAAATAACACATTCAGTCTTTTGTATATTTTGAAGACTCAGAAACCCAGAAATTTTTAGAACCTCTTTCTCACTCTAATTAAAACCTACTGCTCTGTCAATGGGAAAGAATGAGTCCAGACATTCTGAAAACCATACAAATGTGTTTACATTGTAATGCGGGCTTCCTGCATCTTTAACCTCTTTAAATTGACATAGGTAAGATCTTGTGTAATAACACATTTGCAAATATGCAGATGCATTTTCAAATGAATATAATCTGATTTAGAGAATATTAACTATCATAGTAGACTATGGATAATACTCTGATAATTAATTACAGGTTAACATTTTTAAAACTCAAAGACTATGCTTTAAGCCACGTTATGTTCTACTTCAGCCTAATACAAGGGAGAAATTTGGAGGGGGCCCTCCTAGCTTTCTAGTCTCATTATTCCCAAATTAGAAACATTACCAGCCTAACACTAACTCTGGGGTCTAAAATGAAGTTATTTTGGCAGCCCTAGAGTTTTCTTGTCATTGTTAACAGAAGATTGGCCTGTGTGCAGGTTAAATAAATAAATCTTAGAGGAAATTGACTTGCTTTTAAATTATCTACAAATATTAGCCCTTAAAAGATTATATAGCAGTATATATTATCTGTTAACCAATCCATGTGCAGCTGATGGACTTTGTGATTCAGTGGATAATAAACATTAGTTTTTACTGCTTTGATCTTATGTATATCAATACAGAAAAAAAAAACGATGGAGAGAGAGATAGAGAGAGACAGAGAAGAAAAAGAACGTGTTGAAAAAGCTTAAAAGTCCAACATTTCAAAGCTAATCATTTTGTTGAATTGTTGCTATCACCTTGTTACTTGATATATTCTGTTAGTGATTTTATCATATGAGTATTTAGAAGCTCATTTCGTGTAACTACTTCCAGCTAACTCATCCCATTTACTTTTGCACACATTTATTACTTATATACCATTTTGACCCAGATAGCAAGGTAATGTGAAAACATTTACAAATGTTGAACTTTTGTAGTAAAACAACAACAACAACAACAACAACAACAACAAAAAACCAAAAGAGCAGGGAGTGCTGCACCCAAATGGACAAAGGAAATTATAAATTAGTTTATAAGAACTGATTTTTAGACCAAACAGTGCAGTATAGTAGAGCTATAAGCACTAATGAACAGAATAAACATAATCATGTATCACATCACCCAGCAAATATACTCTGCTAGAAAACTGGTAAGATCTCAGCTTTGACTGCCACAAAGAGCAGCCCATCTGCTGCAGTCAGGAAAGAATTGTGTAATTATCTGTGATTAAGTCCTCCTTTCACCTTGGTGATTGCAAGAATTGTCAGTAGGGGAGAAATATCCTATCCCAGTTTTACTCTAGACTCAGGCTCTTTAATCATATTGTTGAGTGACTCCTGAGTATAAACTTTAGCTTTTGAACACTGTGGGTCATTTTTAATGTTTTGATTTGTTTTCATCATTGCTTACCATTTCAGTATGTGTCATGTTTGAGTCTGCCAAGAAGCAGCTTTTCCACTTAGCAAACAGAAATGTGAAAAAAATATACATGGTCCGCTTTCTAGGGAGTCTTGTAGCAGCTAGTGATCAAATTAGAGTATTTTTTCCCTTAATTTCTGATGTTAATTCCCAAAATTAAGATAAATTTAGTTTGTGGAATGTCATTAAAGTCTTACAACATGTCTCCCAGTTTCATCTAGGGCATCCCTGGAAAGTTGAAGTAACAGGAATATGTCAAAGCTATAAGTATTTAATTTGAAATTTTGGAAAACTATGGCTTAAGATACTGCATATGTTTTCCATATGAATATGCAAATTATCCTATTCATGAAAGGCTCTGTTGTATATCATATTTTACATGTACACTAATCTGAATGTATATGTATATACCTTGATGAATTTTTTTTTTTTTTTTTTGAGAGGGAGTCTCTCTGTTGCCCAGGCTGGAGTTCAGTGGCATGATCTCAGCTCACTGCAACCTCTGCCTCCTGGGTTCAAGCGATCCTCCTGCCTCAGACCCCCAGTAGCTGGGATTACAGGCATGCACCACCATGCCTGGCTAATTTTTGTATCTTTAGTAGACATGGGGTTTCACCATGTTGGCCAGTCTGGTCTCAAACTTCTGACCTCAGATGATCCACCTGCCTTGTCCTCCCAAAGTGCTAGGATTACAGGCATGAGCCACTGTGCCCAGCCTGATGAATTCTTATTATAACAATTTAACTTACTTTAAACCTGACATCTTAAGTAATGCATCACTTTGTTTATATAAAATATATTTGGTATATTTCCTGATGTATTAGTCCATTTTCATGCTGCTGATAAAGACATACCCAAGACTGGGAAGAAAAAGAGGTTTAATTGGACTTACAGTTCCACATGGCTGGGGAGGCCTCAGAATCATGGCAGGAGGTGAAAGGGACTACTTAGATGGTGGCAGCAAGAAAAAATGAGGAAGAAGAAAAAGCAGAAACCCCTGATAAACCCATTAGATCTCGTGAGACTTATTAACTATTACGAGAATAGCATGGGGAAGACCAACCCCCATGATTCCATTACCTCCCCCTGGGTCCCTCCCACAACACATGGGAATTCTGTGAGATACAGTTCAAGTTGAGATTTGGGTGGGGACACAGCCAAACCATATTGTTCCACCCCTGGCCCCTCCAAATCTCGTGTCCTCACATTTCAAAACCAATCATGTCTTCCCAACAGTTCCCCAAAGTCTTAATTCATTTCAGCATTAATCCAAAAGTCCACAGTCCAAAGTCTCATTTGAGACAAGGCAAGTCCCTTCTGCCTAGGAGCCTGTAAAAATCAAAAGCAAACTAGTTACTTCCTAGATACAATGGGGATACAGGTATTGGGTAAATACAACCATTCCAAATGGGAGAAATTGGCCAAAAACAAAGAGGTTACAGGACCCATGCAAGTCCAAAATCCACATTTTAAAGCTCCAAAATGATCTCCTTTGACTCCAGGTCTCACATCCAGGTCACGCTGATGCAAGAGGTAGGTTCTTATGGTCTCGGGCAGCTCAGCCCCTGTGGCTTTGCAGGGTACAGCCTCCCTCCTGGCTGCTTTCATGGGCTAGTATTGAGTGTCTGCAGCTTTCCCGGGCACACAGTGCAAGCTGTCAGTGGATCTGCCATTCTGGGTTCTGGAAGATGGTGGCCCTCTTTTCACAGCTCCAATAGGGAGTGCCCCTGTAGGGACTCTGTCTGGGGGATCCAACCCCACATTTCCCTTCTACACTGCCCTAGCAGATGTTTTCCATGAGGGCCCTGCCCCTGCAGCAAACTTCTGCCTGGGCATCTAGGCATTTCCATACATCTTATGAAATCTAGGCAGAGGTTCCCCAACCTCAGTTCTTGACTTCTGTGCACCCACAGGCTCAACACCACGTGGAAGCTGCCAAGGTTTGGGGCTTCCACTCTCTGAAGCCACAGCCCAAGCTGTACACTGGCCCCACTCAGCCATGGTTTGAGTGGCTGGGGCACAGGGTACCAATTCCTCAAGCTGCATACAGCGCGGGGACCCTGGGCCTGGCCCATGAAACCACTTTTTCCTCCTGGGCCTCCAGGCCTGTGATGGGAGTGGCTGCTGTGAAGGTCTCTGACATGGCCTGAAGACATTTTATCCACGGTCTTGGGGATTAACTTTAGGCTCCTTGCTACTTATGCAAATTTCTGCAGCCAGCTTGAATTTCCCCTCAGAAAATGGGTTTTCCTTTTGTATTGCATAGTCAGGCTGCAATTTTTCAAAACTTTTTTGCTCTGCTTCCCTTATAAAACTGAATGCCTTTAACAGAACCCAAGTCACCTCTTGAATGCTTTGGTGCTTAGAAATTTCTTCCACCACATACTGTAAATCATCTTTCTCAAGTTCAAAGTTCCACAAATCTCTAGGGCAGGGGCAAAATGCCACCAGTCTCTTTGCTAAAACATAACAAGAGTCACCTTTCTTCCAGTCCCCAAGTCCCTCATCTTCATCTGAGACCAACTCAGCCTGGACCTTATTGTCAATATCGTTATCAGCATTTTGGGTAAAGCCATTCAACAAGCCTCTAGGAAGTTCCAAACTTTCCCACATTTTCCTCTCTTCTTCTGAGCCCTCCAAACTGTTCTAACCCCTGCCTGTTACCCAGTTCCAACATTGCTTCCACATTTTTGGGTATCTTTTCAGCAACACCCCACTCTACTGGTACCAATTTACTGTATTAGTTCATTTTCACACTGCTGATAAAGGCATACCCGAGACTGAGAAGAAAAAGAGGTTTAATTGGACTTATATTTCCATATGGCTGGGGAGGCCTCAGAATCTTGGTGAGAGGTGAAAGGTACTTCTTACATGGCAGCGGCAAGAGAAAATGAGGAAGAAGCAAAAGCAGAAAGCCCCTGATAAACCCATCAGATCTTTTGAGACTTATTAACTATCATGAGAATAGCACAGGGAAGACTGGCCCCGATTATTCAAGTACCTTCCCGTGGGTCCCTTCCACAACACATGGGAATTCTGGGAGGTACAATTCAAGCTGAGATTTGGGTGGGGACACAGCCAAATCATATCACTTGACATTTTATTTACTGTTTTCAATTAGAGAAAAATAAAACATTTTCTCATGGATAGGTAACATTTAGAAACATGTTCCAAATCTGTGCTCTAATTATGACT
Organism: Pongo pygmaeus; assembly: GCF_028885625.2. Lineage (NCBI taxonomy): Eukaryota > Metazoa > Chordata > Mammalia > Primates > Hominidae > Pongo > Pongo pygmaeus. Next base: position 87,217,726 of record NC_072377.2, read on the forward strand.
TTGATAATTGTCCTATCAATTTAGCTGCTTTGATGAGGCTACTCCTGGAACTTATTAACAGGCTTCTTGTCAAACTACAAAAAACATGCTTGTTTTCCAGGAAAGCAACTATCTGTTAAATCTAAAAATACATTAAATTGTTTGGGTACAAGTATCCAGGAGCAGAGATACAACACAACTTTGTTCTATGCTACTAAAATAGGCATTTTCTCTCACTGAAGGCTGTGCATTCCCTGTCTAACTCTAAAGCTTGTACTGTGATTAAAAACTCAGGAAGAACTTTTATTATTCACATCAGAGATAAAAAGGTGGCTTTATGATACCCTCTGGGTAGGAGCTTACACAGCTGGGCCAATTAAATCATGTTGAGAGAAAGCAACTAAGCAAACGTGCCTATTTGATTTGCTTGATTTCCCATGTTTGCTGTGATCAGTGGCTTTCTCTTTTGTCTGTTCCTTGGATTCCTGATTGGCTTTGCCTCTAGGCACTAGATTTTATCTTGGGAGGCATCCTTCTATGACCATTCATTTTTGGACCAAGCCTGGATTTACAATTCTGTTACTGGCTCAGACTTCATTTCTATCCAATTTCATTCCACTGTGCTATAGTTTACAACATATAATTTGACTTATAAATAATTCCTGACTATGGATTTAAAGACTGAAAATAGATCATTAGAAACTTTGAAAATGTTAACATCTTCATTGCTTTTCTCAGTGTAGAAATGGACAATGTTTAGCTTAAAAATCTGCATGTTTTTAATGAGATACGGGGTTGAAAGACTTATTCCTGGGATTTATTGTTCAGGAGAAAGCCTGTTGCTATCTGCCATACCTTGGTTTACTTTGTGCAAAATGAGCTTCTTTTTAAGTAATGAGCTCTTTCCATGTTCAGCTTAAATTGCTGTCTTAGACACTTCATCAGGGTTCCCTGCTCTGCCTCATTCCCCTTTTTGCTCACTTGCAGTCTTTGACATAATCCTGGGAGGCAATTGGCATCATATATACTTTGCTCTGTAATCTCCTGCTTTGATTCTGACTGGATACCCAGTCTGCTCACTTTGCTTCTATCTTAAACAGCTTGACACATACCAGAAACTTAGTACTAAGTTATGTGTGTTGTAAGTTAATTGAGATTCCTCTTCTTGATTAAAATATACGTCTTTAGAACAGTGTTTTCCAAAATATTCCACAAAACAAATTTATGTACAGATGTTCCTGCCTTAATAATAGAGGGTTGATACATGGAAAGGACAGAAGTTTGGACATTTAACTTATCACGTTTGGTATAGATTGGGTGTTAATTATAAGAGATTAAAGACATACTCAATTCTATAGTGTAAATGCTTCACTATATCATTAGGTTTTTGAGGTGAGCAAGGAAATGTTCACACTAAACAATTATGATTTAGGAAGGCTTAAACAGTTATTTTTTAGAACAGAATTTAAGTAATTTTTTTCCTTTTCTCATTATTCTGAAATAAAATAATTATTGGTGAATAAAATAACTGACTGCACATTATCTTAACAGATTAATTTTTTAACCCTCACCTTAAAGTAAACTCAATTGATTCTGGTTAAATCTTCCTTTTTTTCATCTGAATTACAAGAAACCCAATGGTAATGTTTCTTGCAATATGTTTTATAAAAATTTTATTTGGAAAGTTTGAAAAATTTCTACACACAATTGAAAAGGATAAGTTGGGCACAGTGGTGCCTGCCTGTAGTCCCAGCTACTCAGGAAGCTGAGACAAGGAGGATTGCTGGAGGCAAGGAAGTTGAGGACAGAGTGTGCTATGATCATGCCTGTGAATAGCCACTGCACTCCTGCCTGGACAATTTAGCAAGACTCCATCTTTTTTGAAAAGAAAGAAAGAAAGAAAAAGAAATGGCATTGGGGATAACAGAATTTAATTAAAGTAGTAAAATGATCATTCTGTGGGTATCAAACAAATAAATGAAAATTGTATACTTTAAACAAGTGAGTTAAATAATTGATAGTCTGATATAAAGTCAGATTTAACAAGAGTTTCTACATGAAAAGTTCTATAAGTAGGTCTGAACTGATTTACTACTAATAAGAGAATTCTCTTTGTAACAGGCCAGCATCTACTGAAGCCTTTCTTTCTTTTAATACTGCAAACATGTTTGCTGTTTAAAATCGGGAAACCAGCTACCCATGAAATCACGCTGCCATTTTTTCCTCATTAGCCCTTTGGTCTGGTCTTCCTTGGAGAAGTTGATGTTCCTCAATAGATAGACTAACAGTGCAGTTGGAGAAGCAGAGTTTTACTCAGTTAATTATATTTCTTTGCCCTGCTGTGGTTGGCTGATAACACTTGTTACTTAAGAGGAATGGTAGTTTTGCCTTAAGGTAGGAGTATCTCAGGAAATGCAGGAAACTAAGGCAACACAACTAATATTCCAGCTGTAATAACAAGTCCAAGGGTTCTACCTCTCAGGGAAAACTATTGGCACGCTGCCTTCTTTACACTTGCAGCCCTTTCAGGCCTCAGGCAAGTGTTATTCTGAGGTGAAGGAGGCTGTTCAGGGTGACGTAATTTCTCTGTCTGCCTTTCTCCATGTTGCTTTGAGCCAAGTCTATTGTGAGATAACATGCCTGTTTCAGGCAGCAGCCATCTCTCCAAAGCTTTGCAGCAGAGTTAGCTTTATTTAACGTGATGTTGGGAAGGATAGGGGGAAAAAGAGACCTAGCTTCTTAATAAGAACTTGAAGTGCCATTCATTTAACAAATCTTATTTAATACATACTATGTAACTGGCCCTGTGACCCTTATGCTTTTAAAATTTATTAGGAAGGGAGACATTGTGAGAGCCGAGAGGGGGAATTCTTCGAGTGTATTGTTGTATTTGAGATTACTGGCTTTTGCCAGACTAGATAATTAAGAATAAAAAGCTATGTCCACCTCTACCACTTCTTTCAGTCAGGTGAAAGTAATTTCTCTTTCCCTTCTTCAAATAGCTCTCATTGAAATTTGGCCTACTTTCCTCAATAGCAATTTTAGATATATAGTGAGAAAAGCCGATATGTGTGCTTGGCCATTTTCCCTATGACTAATTTTTCTTGTTTTATAGTGCTGTCACCCACTCAGAGAAAGTAATAGCACTATTCATTTTAAACAATTGCTTGTTACATCTGGATTTAGTCAGGTGAAGATCCAAATCATGACAGCTCTTTGGATCCCAGTTGTCTAATATATCATAGAATTAGAGATCAGCCTCAGTGAGATGGAAACAGGACTCTCAGCTACAATAGTGGGCTATCAACATTTTAACTTTCTATTTCAGTTTTCATTTCTCCTCCTGCCTGCAATATTGGCTTAGGTATTCTATAATTCTGCCTCTGTCTTCGGTTACTTTTGCTCACATGTGAAAAACATAATTTAATTTGTGTGGAATTTATTTCAGCAAACTGTTATGTTAGTTAGCTAAGTAAAATTCCAACTTAACAAACTCTAAAATTTCCACAATCTTTCATTGTAACATGTTAAATGATAACGAATATACCCTCTGCTAATTAGACTTGGTAATAAACAAAGCAACTGTCCAGCCTTTTTTTGTTAATCAATCAGCAAATTAAAAAATCTCTTTAACCAGTCTCACCACTTTGGGAGGCCGAGGCGGGTGGATCACAAGGTCAGGAGTTTGAGGCCAGCCTGGCCAGCATGGCAAAACCCCGTCTCTACTAAAAATACAAAAATTAGCTGGGCATGGTGGCAGGTGCCTGTAATCCCAGCTACTTGGGAGGCTGAGGCAGGAGAATCGCTTGAATCCGGGAGGTGTAGGTTGCAGTGAGCCCAGATCGTGCCAGTGCACTGCAGCCTGGGCTACTGAGACTCCATCTGGGGCCCGAGTGGGCAGGGTGTGGGGGGAGTCTTTTCTCTTTTTTTTTTTTTTTTGAGACGGAGTCTCGCTCTGTCGCCCAGGCTGGAGTGCGGTGGTGCGATCTCGGCTCACTGCAACCTCTGCCTCCCGGGTTCAAGCGATTCTCCTAAAAAAAAAAAGAAGTCTCTTGAACCTAGTTAAAGCCCCCGCTAGCACTTGGGGTGTCTTTGTAAGAATTAGCAAAAAGTGCTCCCTCTGCACAGAGCAAGTAAAACAAAGGCTTTATCCAAAGAGGCTGGAGTTCCTTTGGCTGGCTGAGTGGGAGGCGACCTAGGCCTTCCCTACACACTGGGCCCGGTGCTCCTGCGCAGGCCGCGACCTTCGTAACCATCATGGCAGCCCTGTGCCTGGTACGGGAAGGCAGGAAGTAGAATTCCGTACCACTCGGAGCCCTTCCCATCTTCACATTTCTGGAGGTTTTCTTATTTATTTTTTTTATTTAATGGCGTTAATCCACTTTGTCGGTTGCTATAAATGAGGAGGAAGGCCAGAGAATTACTATTTGATTTTAGGGTAAACGAAGTGGAATAACCGTGGTGGCAGTTCAATGCAAGGTTTCCCTTCCAATATGCAATGTTAGGAAGCACATAGCAGGCTTTTTCCTTAAAAAAAGAAACCTGGATAGTAATCTGAAGAATCACTCAGAAGGATTTGTTCATTTTAAAGAATGTATTATAAAATGTTATCAAATGACTGATTCTATGGCCAATGTACACACACACACACGTATAGAATAAAACTTCTCTGGTATGTGTTATTTATGATTATGTATTCATAATTATAACGAAGCAAAGTCACCATTATCTTTTCTGCTTTAAAGTATCGGAAGCTGCTACCTTGCCATGAAAAAGTATTACGTGCTCCTCCAATTCCTCCCCCACCATATTTATCCAACAGGAAAGGAATGAATAATAAAACTTTGGGCTTTTTTTCCCCTCTTCTTTTCCCAGGTGATGTGTTCCACCTCACTGTCCCCAATAAATTCACCTTCGAGGAGGCTGCAAAAGAGTGTGAAAACCAGGACGCCAGGCTGGCAACAGTGGGGGAACTCCAGGCGGCGTGGAGGAACGGCTTTGACCAGTGCGATTACGGGTGGCTGTCGGATGCCAGCGTGCGCCACCCTGTGACTGTGGCCAGGGCCCAGTGTGGAGGTGGTCTACTTGGGGTGAGAACCCTGTATCGTTTTGACAACCAGACAGGCTTCCCTCCCCCTGATAGCAGATTTGATGCCTACTGCTTTAAACGTAAGTGTTTGATACCTTTTTAAAAATTACAGATTTTAAAAAAATGCTTCGAAGCATGCATTGATGTTCAACTAGCCGTTGGAATGGATTCCATGTCTTGCAGTGTGTGCACGGAATGGAAACAGTTCAGTGATTTTCAAAAGCAAGCAAACTGAACAGCAGTGATATGGTTAAAACCACAGGAATTTTGACAAATGGATTTTTAGAGGGGTGAGGAAATATCAGGTTAAGCTTTAACTGTGCTCTGTTGTGTCCAGAGCCACAGAGCATATTTCTAAGTATTTTATATTAATTGCAGTCCTTAAATTTTGCAATTTGCTTATTGGTGTTACAATGCCGAGGCCAAGTGAGGCTGAGTTAAATCCTTAAGATTGTTTATTTTGTCTTCAGTATCACTTTCTTTGAGATGGCAAAGAATTTAAATTTCAGTAATTACAGGTGAGTATTTGAAGCTGACATGGATACTCAAAATGTTCAAGTCATAACTAAAAATGAACCATACTATCAATAAAAATCTCCACTGACATCAAGTAATGGAAATACATGCCTTCTAATCATTAATTCTGTAGTATCGTATTGAAGTACAATATGTGTTCTTTGCAATCTATAAGAGTATCTTTAGTTAGGTTTACTAATTCACATTGTTTTTTTAAATAACGTTTCTTAACATTCATGATATAATTATTTTAATTTTCCAGATGTCCTCAAGTAATTTTAGCAGTAGTAGTCACATGATATAGCATCATAATTGTAGAATGCAAATTAAACCAGCAAGTAATCTAGCATCTCATTGGAATATTTACTGAACCATCTATACTATGCTAGCTAAACAAAGATCTCCCAGAATTTTGGTGACCTTGGGTAATATCCAAGACAGAGTAAGGTTATGTTGAAACAAATTTGTAAACAATTTTGACTAAATTTCCAATGTATCTTGTTATAGCAATATGTCACTAAAATGAGTACAAAATGTACTAGCTTATTATATAATTGATTTCTAGAGTGAAATACACTGGCATTTTTAAGCAACCAAAAAGACACAGACTGTGATGTTCTAAGTAGTCAGTAGAATGGATGTTAATGCAACCAAAAGGTTTGTTTTCACACTTTTATCTCCTAGCTAAGAAGTCTCTGCTCGGATCTCCTCCCTTAGACTCAACTTGCTGAGTGTTAAAGCCATGTGTTCTGTATTAGCTTGCTACAAGCTGGTCGCTCCATAAAGGCTGTAGAAAATGCTAGCTTTTGTTCTCAGGCCCTGAAACAACAGAATTCTTCCTTAATCATTTTCAGGAAAACAACAATAGCATAAACCTTATCTCTAAAAGTAGACAGATGTACATTCCTTTAAGCTGCATTGTCACGACAATGATTTTTCAAGTACTTCAGGCTCTAAAATCAGTTTTACATTACGTGACTGATATAATTAAGGAGCAAAATCAGATTGGTATGCTGTGGGGAAGGCATTGGAGAGGTTAAATTAGGGAAGGAGTAGAATTATCCAGCCTGACTTCCTTATTTGATATTTTCTTGTGCTTTATTAATAAAACTGGCACTGGAAAACTTTTAAACAACATTTTTCGTCTCTCTGTGGGTAAAATTTAAATCAAAGCCTGTCTATAGCCACAAAGACTATTATTAAAGAATTCATCCTGATGTGTTTTAAATTATTTATTTAATTGAAAAATACACGTGAAATAACAAGGTACTTATGTTTAAATAGAGTAACCAAAATCTACACAAAATTCAAAAAATGTTTAAAAGTTTATATTCATTTTTATCTCTCTAATTCATTTACATGTATGTAACTTGTAAATATAATGGACTCGTATTTTGCTTTTCTTTCCACCTAAGCATGTGGCTAGATTCTTATTTATTTCCTACTTAAGACGTTATTATATTCAGAATTCATTCAGTGCATAGAAGGTTAAAAGAGTAGCCATATAGAAGCCTTTCTTAAACCACACACAATGCCAATAGTTTTCCAAAATTTCTAATTTATTTTTCAAAAATTTTTTTAGTGTATGTGTGTGTGTGTATATATATATATATATATATATATTTTTTTTTTTTGAGATGGAGTTTCGCTCTTGTTGCCCACGCTGGAGTGCAATGGTGCCATCTCAGCTCACTGCAACCTTCACCTTCCAGGTTCAAGTGATTCTCCTGCCTTCTCCTGCCTCCTCCTGCCTCAGCCACCCAAGTAGCTGGGTTACAGGCATGTACCACCGTGCCCGGCTAATTTTGTGTTTTTAGTAGAGATGGGTTTCATCATGTTGGTCAGGTTGGTCTCGAACTCCTGACCTCAGGTGATCCGCCCATTTCGGCCTCCCAAAGTGCTGGGATTACAGGAGTGAGCCACTGCTCCTGGCCTAGTATATATTTTTAAAGAATTTGAAAAATATTTTCAAAATGACTTAATTGATGTCCACTTTTCCCACATAGTCAAGTAGTGACTAAATTCTATAGGGTAAAATTCATAAGAGTCATGGCCTCAGCTACAGTTCCAAAAGTGATTTCAGAGATATACAGCTGGCTGGTTATGTAGAGGAATTTAGAAATATAACCATATTTTTCTTGTTTGCAAACGTAGAAAGTGTTTTTTAAGTCACTTGGTGAATGAACAATGCCAAATCGTACCTTGCTTTAATTCCCTTTGCCTCACAAAGTCACTGACTAAAAACATTCACAATGACAGATAAAAAATATAAAATTAGGCTTTATTCTTTCAAATAAATTTGAAAAGTAAGCAAAGTAATGTCTTTGTAAGAGAAAGTTTTCCTGTATATCTTCTCTTAGTGATTAAACAATTTTGCTTATTTATTTTTTTACTTCAGAATTTAGCAAGTTCTGTGAAAGTTGGAGAGTTATACAAGGCTTTGAAAGATCATTTCATACATCCTCAAACTTAAGTGAATCAAAACCATTCAAAACTCATGATAATCTCTCACAGAATGTTATTAATTATCTCCAGGAGAGGGAGATGGAACATGTTTCCTAGAAAACTCATTCTAATATTCCATGACTTTCACTCTCAGATAATTTTTCTAATTAAGTGCTTTGCATTTGAATTTGAACCCATGTTTTCATTTTTGAGTTGGAGACCAAAATCTGAATAACAGCCATTTCTATTGTTGATCACAATTGTTTATTTATCCCTCAGCATCTTCTCCAACTGAAAGAGTTTTCTTGTTTTACAGTTTCAATCTCCAAATTTCTAATCATTGATAATGTTCTTGCTTTGAAGTTTCATCGTTGTTTCGCACATTCCTCTATTTATGATTAAGTTTGGAAATCAAAATGGTGGTCCAGAGAAGGCTAAATTAATTCCCACCACTTTCTATCCTATATTACATACTCATTCACTGTTAAAATTTGCCTGCCCTTCTAACCTTTGGTTAGTTAGTTATCTTTTTTGTGTGTGCCCTAGTTCATAATCTGACCACATGTGCCAAAACTAACCTTTCCCCAGTTGATATATTACAAATGTTTCCTGTTCACTGAATTTGAATTTGTTAGCATTCCATCACTCATATAACTTTAAAAAGATAGTTTGAATTGGCCAGGCGCGGTGGCTCACGCCTGTAGTCCCAGCACTTTGGGAGGCCAAGGTGGGCAGATCTCGAGGTCAGGAGATCGAGACCACCCTGGCTAACACGGTGAAACCCCGTCTCTACTAAAAATACAAAAAATTAGCCGGGTGTGGTGGTGGGCGCCTGTAGTCCGAGTCCCTAACCCAAACCCTAACCCTAACCCTAACCCTAGCCTGTAGTCCCAGTCGGAAGGCTGAGGCAGGAGAATGGCGTGAACCCGGGAGGTGGAGCTTGCAGTGAGACGAGATTGTGCCACTGCACTCCAACCTGGGCGACAGAGCGAGACTCTGTCTCAAAAAAAAAAAAAAAATTATATATATATATATATATAGTATGAATTGTAATTCCACTGCTCCAATCTTTACAGTTTTCTAAACATGTTTACATTTAGTTATGTATAACAAATTTAATATAGAAGAACGAAGTTAAAATTAGTCATTTCTCAATAATGTAGAGAGCATGGGAATAAGTTAAATTGACTATCATGCTGCTAATAGGGGTTTTAAGTTTTATTAGGAAAATCTGTCTCATGTCTCGCAGCAGAAGCAGAGAAGATGGCCCATAGGACAAAAATGCCATAAGTACAGTGATGTGAAACATCTGTGGGAAGACAGCTGCAAAGGTTGGAAAGGAACTTTTGTGGGAAAAGAATCGTGTTGATTTATGTTGGCTTCCTCAATAATAAAGTTGAAGGAATACTGGTAGTTTTCCAGAACCAAAACTTCTCCATGTGAATGCACCTATTGGAAGGACACTGTTAGAATAATCTGGAATTGTTTTTACCTTTACAATAGTCATCAGAATACAGTGGTATTTATTCTTAAAATATCTCTTTGTAGATATTGTGCTTTATAAAATTATTTCCTTTTGTGGAATGGCTGAAACAAATGGCACAAATCCTCAGATATACTGACTTGTGATCAAAATCAGCTGTTAAGTTGATGAAAAAGCCACCCAAACTGGAAAGGAAGTCTGAGGTTTTCCATTCCAAGTAGTAGAATTAATTAACTTAATTATAAGCAGACCTTTTCTTTTTTTAAATAGGGCTCTAAAATTATTGAAAACCCTTGTTTTTGGAAACAAAGTCACATAAATACTGGCTTTCTAGAACAGATTCTCTAGGACATATTGCTACCACTTTATTACACAGCAGGACTAGAGGAAGGAAAGCAACAGCAAACTCCATAGTAATAATTGACAATGAAATCCAGTTATTTAGTTGTAAAAATATGAGTCAATTTTTAAAACACTATAAACATATTTTCATAGCATTGTAGAAAGTTGCTAGCAGAGAGCTTGGATTGGAACATAGGAAGCCTGGATTCACAGCCCCTTTGGCCCTAATGCAATTGTACCTGTTTCTAAGTTAATTTCATCAGCCAAGGAAATACTCAGAGGGAAAAAGTAAATTTAGCTTTTTTGTTGTTATTAATAATATGATGATGAAATTTTCTCTAATATGCTGTTTGCTAAGTATTTATATTATGTTTCCATGGGAACTTTTTCTGTATGTATCTTTTTACTATTTCCCCAAAGAATGCAGTTATAAGACAAACATGAAATTTGGCAGTTAAATGAAGTAATGGTTATGGAATTTCAGAGGATAGAGAGTTGAATTAAAATAGTCATCCACATTTTGGGCTTTTAAGTTGTTCATGTCAATCAAAATAGAACAACGCTTCTTCCAGGAAATGAATGTAGAAAAAGCTTTTCTTTAAAAAGGGGAGGAAAAGGTTATTTAATGTTTTTAAACTCCAACTCTTTATTGGTTTAGTTTTGTTTTAATATTAGAAAGATAAATAATGACAGACTTTAAAGAATATTTAAATGTATCATAATGTAAATAGCCATCAAATGTTCATGATAAAATCAGTGAAGCTGAGCTTTAAAATGGTCTGGGGAATGACCACAACTAATAACAGCTCGTGCCAGACAAAAAATAAGGAACCTGTTATAGCCCTAGTCTGATTTACAATAAAATCATATCATTTTATGATTAAGTTTTTACAGAGCAAATGGAGCTAAAAGGTAGCCTGTTTTGTTTTTTGAGGGCTCCTGTTCTGGAATTATTAAAAGTAAAAAAGAAGATACTATAGATACTATGGCTATTACACCTCTTTTCAGGGCAAACAAGCATTTACTCGTAAAACTAGCTTTAAGTCCTATAGGATGTAGCAAAACAATAACTACAGGTTTCTTCAGGACAGTTCTTTTGAGTTCAGTGGCAACTATTAATAGGTTTTTATTTTTAAAAATACTGACTTTTTTTAATTTTAAAAAAACAATCATTATATAGTAGGCTGCTGCCTTTTCCCGGTGTTGAGAAAGAATCTTGTTTACAAACTATTGCTTTTATACACAATTTAAATTTCTTTAAACAGGCCAGGCCATTCTCTGTAAATCTGGAGACATTATAATGCAGCATTTTATGATGACAGGTTACTTTATATTGCCTGAGCCTGTTCTTTCTGATGCTTAGGGTTGTTCCCAGTGATTTGTAATTACAGACCTAAAATACATTATGTGGGTACTTTACTTCCTGTTCTACATTTGTGTTTCAGGCTAAAGTAAGCCTGGAAACAAGATCCTTAGGAGATACACACAGAGTGTGTAGAACATACAACAAAATGTAGAACTACAACAAATGCCAACCAGCCTCTGCCAGGCACATTTTATAATTTATTAGAAACAAATCTACACCATGAAGTTGAAAGAAGGATGAAGACAAATGTCCAACACCTGGGATCAAGTGAAGAGTGGTATTAACAAGTTTTAACATCCTGTTTTTGTGAAAGTCTCCACATTATGGACAATGTAATGGTTTATATGTAACTTGGATACATTTGATGTGGCTTTTTTGTTGTTTTGCAATCTGAGACACACCCTCTCCCCTGAGATAATACGCAGCAACTTGAAAAGAAGGGAGCATGTGGAGAAAGCTAGAGACAGGGTACAGAAGCCTCCAGAAGAATAGTACTAAATTCTCCTGCGAGGCTTCAAGTTGACGCTGTAGTTTCTGGTAAATAAACAGTCTACTGTATCTAAAATCTGCATTTATATTTTTAGGAGCTTTTCCTTATCTTAAAACTACCTCTAATATTAATTTTCCTTAACTGGTAACAGTCATGCATACTTTTAGGTAAAAGCAGTGATAATCCTTATAACGTAAAACAACTGATCAATTTATGACTATTAAGTGTTCAATTATCTGTCCTTGGGTTAATTCAAGTATAGTTTTAAGACTCCTCTCCATCACAGAACATTTCTGGGTCACCCAAAAATACTCCCTACAAAATACTCATGAGTACTTAACAAACACTGGGCATACAACTTTTTATTAGTGACTTGTCTAATCAACTCTTTGAAATTATTTTTCTAGCTAAAGAGGCTACAACCATCGATTTGAGTATCCTCGCAGAAACTGCATCACCCAGTTTATCCAAAGAACCACAAATGGTTTCTGATAGAACTACATCAGTCATCCCTTTAGTTGATGAATTACCTGTCATTCCAACAGAGTTCCCTCCCGTGGGAAATATTGTCAATTTTGAACAGAAAGCCACAGTCCAACCTCAGGCTGTCACAGATAGTTTAGCCACCAAATTACCCACACCTACTGGCAGTACCAAGAAGCCTTGGGATATGGACGACTACTCACCTTCTGCTTCAGGACCTCTTGGAAAGCTAGACATATCAGAAATTAAGGAAGAAGTGCTCCAAAGTACAACTGGCGTCTCTCATTATGCTACCGATTCATGGGATGGTGTCGTGGAAGATACACAAACACAAGAATCGGTTACACAGATTGAACAAATAGAAGTGGGTCCTTTGGTAACATCTATGGAAATCTTAAAGCACATTCCTTCCAAGGAATTCGCTGTAACTGAAACACCATTCGTAACTGCAAGAATGACCTTGGAATCCAAAACTGAAAAGAAAATGGTAAGCACCGTTTCTGAATTGATAACCACAGGTCACCATGGATTCACCTTGGGAGAAGAGGATGATGAAGACAGAACACTTACAGTTGGATCTGATGAGAGCACCTTGATCTTTGACCAAGTGCCGGAAGTCATTACGGTGTCAAAGACTTCAGAAGACACCATCCACACTCAGTTAGAGGACTTGGAGTCAGTCTCAGCATCCACAACTGTTTCACCTTTAATTATGCCTGACAATAATGGATCATCCATGGATGACTGGGAAGAGAGACAAACTAGTGGTAGGATAACGGAAGAGTTTCTTGGCAAATATCTGTCTACTACACCTTTTCTATCACAGCATCATACAGAAATAGAATTATTTCCTTATTCTGGTGATAAAATATTAGTAGAGGGAATTTCTACAGTCATTTATCCTTCTCTACAAACAGAAATGACACATAGAAGAGAAAGAACAGAAACACTAATACCAGAGATGAGAACAGATACTTATACAGATGAAATACAAGAAGAGATCACTAAAAGCCCATTTATGGGAAAAACAGAAGAAGAAGTCTTCTCTGGGGTGAAACTCTCTACATCTCCCTCAGAGCCAATTCATGTTACAGAGTCTTCTGTGGAAATGACCAAGTCTTTTGATTTCCCAACATTGATAACAAAGTTAAGTGCAGAGCCAACAGAAGTAAGAGATAAGGAGGAAGACTTTACAGCAACTCCAGGTACTACAAAATATGATGAAAATATTACAACAGTGCTTTTGGCCCATGGTACTTTAAGTGTTGAAGCAGCCACTGTATCAAAATGGTCATGGGATGAAGATAATACAACATCCAAGCCTTTAGAGTCTACAGAACCTTCAGCCTCTTCAAAATTGCCCCCTGCCTTACTCACAACTGTGGGGATGAATGGAAAGGATAAAGAAATCCCAAGTTTCACTGAAGATGGAGTAGATGAATTTACTCTTATTCCAGATAGTACTCAAAAGCAGTTAGAGGAGGTTACTGATGAAGACATAGCAGCCCATGGAAAATTCACAATTAGATTTCAGCCAACTACATCAATTGGTATTGCAGAAAAGTCAACTTTGAGAGATTCCACAACTGAAGAAAAAGTTCCACCTATCACAAGCACTGAAGGCCAAGTTTATGCAACCATGGAAGGAAGTGCTTTGGATGAAGTAGAAGATGTGGACCTCTCTAAGCCAGTATCTACTGTTCCCCAATTTGCACACACTTCAGAGGTGGAAGGATTAGCATTTGTTAGTTATAGTAGCACCCAAGAGCCTACTACTTATGTAGACTCTTCCCATACCATTCCTCTTTCTGTAATTCCCAAGACAGACTGGGGAGTGTTAGTACCTTCTGTTCCATCAGAAGATGAAGTTCTAGGTGAACCCTCTCAAGACATACTTGTCATTGATCAGACTCGCCTTGAAGCGACTATTTCTCCGGAAACTATGAGAACAACAAAAATCACAGAGGGAACAACTCAGGAAGAATTCCCTTGGAAAGAACAGACTGCAGAGAAACCAGTTCCTGCTCTCAGTTCTACAGCTTGGACTCCCAAGGAGGCAGTAACACCACTGGATGAACAAGAGGGCAATGGATCAGCATATACAGTCTCTGAAGATGAATTGTTGACAGGTTCTGAGAGGGTCCCAGTTTTAGAAACAACTCCAGTTGGAAAAATTGATCACAGTGTGTCTTATCCACCAGGTGCTGTAACTGAGCACAAAGTGAAAATTGATGAAGTGGTAACACTAACACCACACATTGGGCCAAAAGTATCTTTAAGTCCAGGGCCTGAACAAAAATATGAAACAGAAGGTAGTAGTACAACAGGATTTACATCATCTTTGAGTCCTTTTAGTACCCATGTTACCCAGCTTATGGAAGAAACCACTACTGAGAAAACATCCCTAGAGGATATTGATTTAGGCTCAGGATTATTTGAAAAGCCCAAAGCCACAGAACTCATAGAATTTTCAACAATCAAAGTCACAGTTCCAAGTGATATTACCACTGCCTTCAGTTCAGTAGACAGACTTCACACAACTTCAGCATTCAAGCCATCTTCCGCGATCACTAAGAAACCACCTCTCATCGACAGGGAACCTGGTGAAGAAACAACCAGTGACATGGTAATCATTGGAGAATCAACATCTCATGTTCCTCCCACTACCCTTGAAGATATTGTAGCTAAGGAAACAGAAACCGATATTGATAGAGAGTATTTCACGACTTCAAGTCCTTCTGCTACACAGCCAACAAGACCACCCACTGTGGAAGACAAAGAGGCCTTTGGACCTCAGGCACTTTCTACGCCACAGCCCCCAGCAAGGACAAAATTTCACCCTGACATTAATGTTTATATTATTGAGGTCAGAGAAAATAAGACAGGTAAGTCTTTGCTTTCTAGACTAGCATTGAAGGCAATCCGCATTTTATCTTGAAAGTTACTTTTGGGAAAAAAAAAAGTCAACATACCAAATGCTGCCATTAGAAGATAACTGGAGTGTGAAAAATAAATGTTTTAGCTTCATATATTTGTACAAGAATTGGAAGAATATGTTAAACAATGCGGAAGAATGTTAGATACAATTTTATGTTAAAAGTCATAAGAAGCCCTGCTTTGTCATCTAATATAACCAAATCATCACTGTTACATCACTTCAGAACATGCAGAACAAAGTGTTTTAATTTCAGTGTCTTTTCATACATTACTACTCAAGTGTAGCACTAGACTGTGTTAACATTCCATTGGTCTTTAACTATTAACCTTCAGTACTTACAATGTGGACGGCTAAAATTGTTTTGCATATCCCTAAAGCTGACAGAAAGATATTTAAAGGTTTGCTTTGGTTTTTCTCTTCCAGAATTTTACAGGTTTATTATATGACTTGTGTGGTGGGTAATAGGTCTCTAATGTAAGTGTTATTTTAATGTAAATGCAACATATTCTTATGCTATTGTTTTGGGGTATTTTACTGTGGTTTTATCTATTTAGAGCAAATACAACCTAGCTTAGTTGTAGGGAGTATTACAGTTTATTGTATTAAATATAATTTCAGAAGGTGGCTATATATTCATTATCCTTGCTTCCTAAAAACCAGGCTGTAATGTTGTTTATTTTATGATTTAATTGTTTTACCACTAGGAATATTTGTGATGCCTTCTATTCCACTCAAATATTTTAGCTCTCTGACAGAACTCTTAAAAGCTGTTTTTTTACATTGATTAATACTTGCAGTTGTCATGATCAAATACGATTTAGTGCTGTCTAAAGGTGAGATCACACCATCTTTTACATTTGATAAGCTGAGTTGAGAATATATAGCAAATGCAGTTCAATAAATCAATTCAGGTTTGTCTCTTTCTAGTTTAGAAATTACAATCATGGATTTTAGTTAATTTGCTGTATTTTCATTTTCATATAAGAATTAAATGAAAATGTATTCATTTTTTCTTGACCTGGCTCTGAGAAGACAGGATAGAAGATTTTTTTTTTTTTTAAGCAGGGTTTCTCTCTTACTGTTGGAATATTCCCTTTCGAGTATCATTTTTCTGAAGAATGATGCTATCCTCATTAGAATGCTCAGGAGTGCACCTATTGGAAACAAACAAGTAGCATTATTGTCAAGTATGTTTGCATGTAGTGCTGTTGGTGGACACTTCATGGCTTCTATAGGTTTCTACTCTCCAGAATTTTCTGTGTGAAAGCTTTTGCTTGTCAGCGAATAGTAGAGAAGAGAACACACCCACAGAGTATTAAAATTAATCTCCACTTCCCAATGTAGTTTAAAAAGGATAGGGTTTGATCATGATTTTCTTGCTAATGATACTGTTTCTTGGCAACCATAACATATTTCCTCTTTTCTACATCCTTTTCCATCTCTCAGAACTGGTGTTGGAAAGAGAAAATGAATTGCCAAGAAGTTGGAATGAGGATTGCGTTAGTAAGGCTGGAAAAGAGACAGGAATATAACAATGAAAGAAAAACAAAAAAGAAGTAAAAGGAAGCAAAAAGTAAATGACTACGAACACTTAGTTTCATAATTTAAAAAAATACTTGAATGGATATGCAGATTGTTTTTCAATTGATATTACTCGGTTAGTGTGGCTAATAAGTTGAGTTGAATAATATAAAACCCAGTAAAAATGTTCTGCATTTAAAAACTCTTCCAAGTGGGAAACTGCCAGTTAAGGTTAGGAAGTCAAATTACAAAATGGAAAAAGTGAAACTTGATCTCTCTGAAAGAATTGGCAGTCATCAGAAAAAAAGGACTAAGTTATAAATGGTTACTGGAAATGGAGGGTCTGAGTAAGCTAAACCTGAAACAATTTATACAAAGGTGTATATTTATAAGCGAGTTGTGGACTTGATTCAGCTAGACCTGGGAGACGTATATAGCTGTTTCTTCTCCTTCTGCTTCTAAAATGTGGGACTCTAATCCACCTTGAAATTAATTTTGTTTTGCATAATAATAATGGGTCAGAAAACCGTGCAATACTTGGTTACTTCCGTCAGGCAGAATTCTGATGTGAGAGTGTGTATATGTGTGTACAAGAAGGAGATGTATCTGTGGAATAATTATGTATCTACCTACCTACCTACCTTCCTACCTACCTACCTGCGTACCTACCTACCTACCTACATACCTACCTACCTACCTACCTACCTACCTGTCATCATCTGTATTTTTGTGTGTTCTGTATATGCTGTTCTCCTTAACTAAAAGCATTGTTTATTGTCTTCATAAGACAATGAAGTTTACTCACCTCTAACTGCTCACCTATATTAATATTATTTATTTTCTATGAGAAATTTTATCCTCCAACATTTTGAGCTTTGGCAAGGGAAAATCCTAAAGCAGATGTTCAATTAATGAATTTCAAGGCAGGTGTATACCTTAATAAGGAAAAATGCATATGTGCCTGGAGAACCAACCTTTTTATGTATCAAGTATCAAGGCACAATTTTCCAGACTGGAAAGTCCTTGGTGCATGTGTGAACTTGTATAAATCTATTCACAGGAATAGAATACACCTTTATATATACTGTATATCCAAGTAAGCAAAAATACCACCCATGCTATTCTAAACCAAGGCATTCAATAATTTTTTGCTGCACTCAGCGAGTCATATAAATCTTGTTTTTTTTTTTTTTTTTTTACTACTGTGAAACAAAACATGCTACTCAGGACACACTTATGTTATACTTGCTCAAATGGATCTTAATAGCAGCTTACGGTGCTGTTGCTAGAGGGCAACTGTAGTTAGCAGTTAAAAAAATCTGAAGGAACTTTTCAGCTCATAAAAGTTTTATGAGCTGAAAAATGCTATGGGGTGTGTTTAACAGTGGTTCAGGGGATACTGAAAACTGTACTCCTGTCTATTTCAGGAGTAATTTGCACACCTGCATTTTGAAAAATTATTGAAAGGCTTTCTTTGTGAACATGCATGGAGGCCAGAATTTGAAGGTGTGCGAAGAGTTTCTTCAACTCCAGATTTTTTTTTAAAGAGGACTCCTCTAAATCATCTGAAATGTTACAAGGTAGTGGAACAGAACTGTGAATGTTTTTAAAAGCTGACAAACAGGTATTTTTAAATCAGAGAATAATTTAGAAATGTATGGATATTAAATACCAACATTATTATGCAAATGCTCATAGTTATAACCTTAAAATAGGCAGCTTATTTCGTTTTTTAACAAACAAATTCGTATATACTACTTATTATGTGTCAGGCCTGCTTGATGCTGTCTTGTTAGGTGTTCTTTTTCCTACTGGTTTTGTAATTTATATCTACCCAAATGTATGTGTGCAGGTGCAAAGCAATATTAAATTAAATGATAGAAAGATTAAGATGTTGGTAAAACTATTAACGTAATGCTATTAAAGATTAATTAGATTTTGAGAAATATACAAAAAGCTAAAGGCTTATTGTCTAAACATGGTGTTATGGAGAGGATAAAGAACAAGGAACATTGGCTCTGAGGGCAGGAGCCATCTGGGCAGATACCCATATTTACATCATTGATTGCAGAGTCATCATTTTTTTTTTTTTTTTTTTTTTTTTGCGATGGAGTCTTGCTCTGTCGCCCAGGCTGGAGTACAGTGGGGTGATCTCGGCTCACTGCAATCTCTGCCTCCTGGGTTCAGGCGATTCTCCTGCCTCAGCCTCCCGAGTAGCTGGGATTACAGGTGCCTGCCACCATGCCTGGCGAATTTTTGTATTTTTAGTAGAGACAGGGTTTCACCATCTTGGCCAGGCTGGGCTTGAACTCCTGACCTCGTGATCCACCTACCTCGGCCTCCCAAAGTGTTGGGATTACAGGCATGAGCCACTGCGCCCAGCCAAGTCATCACTTTTTAAAAGGTAATGTTTATTTAAGATAATCTCATATAATTTTTTAAAATCACACATTTTCTGTTTTTACAGAATTTTAAAGAAAGTTTTAATTATAGAAAAATTACTTTCTGATTTGTTATTATAAGATCCAGGTCCTTTCTTCAAACAAAATGTTATTGAGAGCCCCCGTATCTTGAACAGACAAAAGAGTAGCTGTGTTGGTTAATGTTTGAGGGAGACATCAGGAACCTCACTCCCTTGGGACCTCCTCATCTCCTGTGGTGGTTTCTAAAATAACATGTACCTCACAACACAGCTAGAAAAAGAATGATATCTAGATAATTCAAAATAAAGCAAAAACAGTTACTCATTCCTGAGAGAATTAAGTTCTTAAAAGTTAAAATGTTTCAGAAATTGGTCTGATTATCTATATCTTTATCTCATTATAATGATACACATTTAACATTTACCTTTGAATAGCACTATGCATGGTGCTGAATAAAACACATTAAACAAATATTGTTTCAATCTTATTGATGCCTATGTGTCATCAAGAGAATATATAATGGTATGTCAGAGTCTCACATGTATGTGCAAAACTAAGTCATCATCAGACTCACACTTCGGGCTTAATACTTTCAGACCACTTTTTCTATATATTATCATGTTTAAACCTCAAAGATAATTTGTGAGACAACTAGGGAAAGCAGATAGGCAAACGAAGGTACACTGAGTCTGACATTCTTGGCATTGGGTCTAGCAGCCCTGGCCCTCTTTGGAGCATTTTTGCCATAAAGTGATTCTCTCTCCTGATGAGCTCAGAAAACAACCACCCCCTGCCCAATGGCTTAGGTACTGCCCTGTCTGTCAGTTCCTGAAAGAGCAAACTCTGGGAAGACTGGTTTCTCATTGGCATTCTAGTGGTTTGTTTAGAGTATATAATTTAGATTGGTTGCTGCTAATATGGGGCACTATGCATGCTCTTCAGATACCTGACATAGCAAGCGAAGAGTGTGCTGAAATTGGTAGTAGGTTATTCTGCAGTTCTGGGCAGCTTCTTTCCTGTAGAGTTTTGGAGCACATCTCTGAAAGTGGGTGGGTCTGGTGCCTGCACACCTCCGTGGTTCCTTTTCCTGAGCTCCAGCTGTGGCTCTCTGTCAGAGAAGCACATTTTTCTGCAGAAAACTAGAATGGCTTCCCCCATCTCTCACAGACTGTCCCAAGTCTAGAAAAGAATTGAGTTCCTCTTCTATTAGTCAAATAAAAGGGAAGAGAATGTTTGTCTTCCTTTCCTTTCTGTAGTGTTAAGAAAATAAACGAACTTAATGATTCTAAATTATCAGTGAGCTTAATGCTGTACTATAGACCAAAGATTACCTTTTAAAAAAGTCCTTTGAGGTGAAATATTTTGTATATATAACACATAGATGCACATATAAACACACACATATAGAATCTCAATATTTTAACACTTCTTTGGGTAGTTTTACTAACTCACTAACCTTGAGGAAAAAGTTAAGAAATTGAAAGTGTTTTCTTCAAAGGTTGAGGTTTAACAATAAAAGGTGTTACTTTGATAACTAAAAGGAACTTTATTATCTTCTTCCTAAAATAAACCAATGCCTATTCTGAAAATGGCACTTGCAATTACAATTTGCCATTATCAAAGCTACCACTGAGGTAGAGGCATTAACTAAAACAAATACCACTTATTTATTGGCAGTTACCTCGAGAGAGACGCATACACCATCTTCTAGGAGAGCACAGTCAATCAAATTAACTTCAGGTAAAGCTGTAGCATGTCTAGTCCTTTGACAGATATTAAAGGTGGTCGTAAAAGAAACATAAACCATAGGCTGTGCTCCAAAGGCATGTTGGCCAGCTAACATTAACACAATCAAATACAGTTGTCATACTAAACATATAGTTACACAGTGGGTTGTATGGTATGACAGATTGTGAATGACAGGTGAGGTCAGAAAAAGAAGGAATCAAGAAAGGCAGGAAGTTACAGAATATTTCATGCAAAAGAGGAGACTTATGCCAGTCTCTGTTGGAGGGATAGCATACAATCCAATCATGAGAGGCCAGTTATTAGCCAATTGCTTCCCAACTTAGGCTAACCAGTGGGGTTAAGGAGCCCCAAGTATAAACAGCTGTTTTTCTAAATAGAGCTTCTAAACAGCTTCTGAAGGAGGCCATGTCGTCCCAGTGCTGTTTGACATGGCCTGCTTCAGAAGCTGAATACCTTTTTAGGCCTCACGCAGAAACTAGTACGGTTCATGAAAACCCGAGATACTCTGCCAGCTTCTTGAGAAAGCAGTGTTGTCCCACTTTTCTGAGCTTCAGTGATTCATACATTTTGATAAGACAGCACGTTCTGGGGTTAAGTACATTTACCTTTTCAAAATATACTCCCATGAAGTATCATGGTTCAGAATTACACACTTACAAAGTTAAATGGCATAAAACTACTTTGTAAAAAGTGCCTACACTCTAAAAGGTGATTTAAAGGTTTATGACATCTTAATTCAAGTGAATACTGAATCAGTAGGATTATAGAGCAGGCGCTCTAAGTTAGGGAATCTGGAGTCAGTCTCTCCTTTGCTTATGTGCAATGTGGACCCAGGGATTTCTCCATTTTTCTGTCAGAATTTTTAACGTGGTAAAATGGCTATTATTATATGGAATGATATTTCCTAAGCTCTGACACATACTCTTTCTCCAAATCACAGGGTTTATGAAACAAAGACACACACACACACACACACACACACACAGATATATGTATACACACATATATACAGGTAATATACAGATATATTTTTTCTAATTTATTCAACAGTCAAATAATTACAATATACTAACCACATTAGAACTGGATTTTTTTGAAGTATATTCTGGTTAATATTCTGAACAAACATGGAGATGTAGTTAGTTTGCTTCGTAGGATACATGGAAGAGGCAGTTAATGTGGTAGAAAGAGCCTTTGGAAAGAGACCTGGGTTCACTGTCAACATTGTTACAGGAGGCACTCTGTATCCACAATTCTGCATCCTCTGATTTGACCAAACATGGATAGAGAATATTTGAAAAAAAAAAGAGCACCACAATAAAAAAGAACAATACATCAATAAAAAATAACACAAATAAAAACCCAACACACTATAATAACTATACAGCATTTACATTGTATTAAGTATTATAAGTAATTTAAATGATTACTTATAATACCTGATTTAAAGTATATGTATATGAATATATGTGTAGGATTCCTGCAAATACTATGCCGTTCTATAAAAAGGACTTGAGTGCCATGGATTTCGGTATCCTCCTAGAACCAATCCCCCATGGCTACTGAGGGATAACTATATTTACGGTCTGTTTGGTCTTGTATAAATTACTTAACCTCCCCAGGCCTCAGTTGTTATATAATTAAAAATTTATTATAATACTACAACCTCACCACATTGGTTAAAGAAGGGGATCTTTGAGTGATTGCCACATGCAAGTCACTGTGACAGGCATTTCACACATTTAATACTCCTTCAGTGACTAGAAAGCACCAAGCACAATGCCTGATACATAGTAATGACTTAGTACAAATTAATCCCCTGTGGGCTTTAAAAATTATTTCATTTCCAACTTCTAAGTACAGGAAAATATAGACTGTTTTGCTCTAAATAGGTAAAAGCTAAATGATCTTAAAATTTGAGATCATTTATGCCACAAGGAGCCAAGTATAATTGTACTTTAGTGTCTGCTTGACTGAAATAACTTCTTAAAAATCCGAACCCAACATAGGTTGTGTTTTTTTGGGCGGTGCCATTTTGGGTGCAAATCAGAAGCAGCTGCAGCCCTTACTTAAAATTTAAATATAGTATTGGCTCTATAGGACCTAAGAGTAGAATTTATTAGCTTTTTGCTTTTCCTCAGGTGTGAAAGTTGGGCTTATGATTTTGATAACTACCAGTTAAATTTTTTTCTCATAAAAATCATTTTACAAATTCTTGATACATTTCCCCAGGTATTGGGCCTAGCTTCTTGCATATTTATAGAATGGATGGACATTCCCTGCTGTCTTTTTGTTGTTGTCAAGGAAACCCCCAGTTCTCTACACAGGGATTACATTCTTCTTTCTTAATAGCTCTTAGATCGTTCATTTGTGCAACGAATAAAAAATGTATTCACAGGTCCAGACAGTGTTCAGAACTTTTTTGGTGGGTGAGGGGCGTAGCTAAGGGAAGAGACATGCCTAGTGAGAGGAGCAATAGGAATAAAAGAAAAGGAAAAAGAAATGCTTGCTGAGGTTCCATCTTAATGAGGTAAAGCTGAAAAATTTATGCTTTAAAAAAGACATTGCCTATTTTTGTCACTTTAGAAAATGTATAACATTACTTTTCATTGAGGCCAGTGTTTCATGTACAAAAATATTAGTTATTAAGTGGCTTCGTTAAGAGAATAGCTCCAAGAATGGGGCCCAGGTTGGTGAGGCTGGGATGGACGAGGGAGTGGTGATGCGTTTTAGTAGAAACTATTTTTTCATTTCTATTGAAGTATTTGAATTTTTTTTACAACCTAATTGAGGTGATATAAAATATAAAAATATTCCTTCATCCTGGGGCATCATGTGGATATCTGAGAACTCATTTGATTACATTAAAAATGGTGTTCCTTAGGAAGAGAGTGCCAGTATTTAGACTTTTTGAGTGTGAATCAGGAGGGAAACACACATCCATTGACAAGAAGATGGATATAATTATTTTTAAAAAGAGTGATTTGATCCTTTGGAGGAAAATAAATTCTGGTGGACCTTCTAAGTAACTGCTAGAATGATTGGGTAATGTATACAGCTTTTGATTCTCCATAAATAACCTAAGTATTAAAAAGGAGATTTTAAACTAGAAGGAAGGAATCTCTGGAGTGAGAGGAAAAGTTTAATTGTATTTCAGTATCTATGTCTATGAAAAGTTGATATACAGTGTCACTGTGGTATACCCAAACTTGTTTATACACGTGTATAACCAGTACACAGTAAGTACCATGAGTGGTTTTTAGTGATTTTATCTTTTTACCTTGTAGTACAGTCTCGCTGGTGTCTCACAAGGGTAGTTTACTTACTTTGGCCATATGCTTTACATAGTAGGTTTCTGGAGGTTTTGTTTTTTCTAAGATGAGAAAGGGAAAAGGTAATGTATATTTCTGGAGAGTATATTGGAATATAGTATAATCATCATTTTCGCTATGCTGCACTTCGGGACGGCTGTCTATTGTATTTTTTAAATAGGAAAACAAAATCTTTTTGTTACACATTAAAATAAAATGCATTTTAATAAAGAAATATGATCCTAATATATCTCCACTGAGTAGACTGGTGTACATTTACATTTAATTAAAAGCTCTTAAACTTAAATTGTAAAATTCCCCAAAGAGAACATGAACTTTAACCAGCTGCCTATGCATCTTAGCAACTATGTTTTGTGTCTGGTAACAGTATGACTGGAAGACTTGTGCTCTGTCTACAAAACTTTGTTATGAAGTACTTAAAAATACTTGGTGAATAATTTGAGGTCAGCTAGCAATAAAGCTTTGTGTGAAATGTCATTAAAAAAAGCCTATTAACCATGGTACTGTTATATTCAAGTCAAGCTGTTAAAATACATTCATATAAACATAGAGAAGATTATGCATACACTCTGTAGAGTTCTGTGGTTTGACTCTTGAAATCCAAATAAAAATTATATTGCCTTTTGAGTAAAATTCTAGAATACAGCAGTCTTTTATAAGACTAAGAGCTTCATCTAAGAGCTTGGAATGTCAATTACATCATTGGGTTGCTCTGTTCCTACGAAATAGAGCAGATCACCATTTCGGAATGAGATACCTCCTCTCACAGTAGCACAGGTGTACCCCCCATCCCCTTACTATACATCACAAAGAAACTTTTCTGGTTTGCAATAATCTCTGTGGAGATTCTCTAATAACGTGTGTGGTGGGTGGAGGTGGTGACAGGAAATGGGGATGAAGAGGTAATTTCAGAGGAAGAATAAACTAAGAGGGGGCAAGTAGGATTTGGTGAGATGCAAAGGGTTAGTGACAAATATTTGGGTGACAGGGCAGGGAAAAATTTATCTGCATATATTAATAGCAGATAGGTTTTATACCCCACCTCTCCCTGCTATGAGATGTTAAAAGTATGGGAAGAAATAAACTATACTGACAGAATAAAATTTAGATTGTATGTATAGGAAATGTCAGCAGAAAATTTTAACTTGAAAGCCCTAGGTAATTAACATTTCTCTCTCCTTCAAACTGATATTAAGAAATCCAGCCAGGTGCAGTGGTACACACCTGTAATCCCAGCACTTTGGGAGGCTGAGGCAGGAGGATTGCTCAAACTCAAGAGTTTGAGGCTGCCTGTAATGGTACCCCTGCACTCTAGCCTGGGTGACAGATCAACACCCTGTCTAAAAAAAAATTCAATAAGACCATTTGAAGTTGTCACGACTTATTTAAAGAATAATAGTAGTTGCTTAATTGTGAGACTATTACTTTCAGAAAAAGGAAACAAAATAATTTCAACTCCCATTTTGCATATTTTTTGAAATTAAAGAATTCCCATTTAGTAGACAATTTTTTTTCTGGGGATCTAATATACAACATTAAGACTGTAGTTAATAAAATTGCATTGTATTAGAGATTTTGTTAAAAAAGTAAATTTCAGTTGCTCTTCTCACAAAAAGATGGTATATATGTTAATCTGCTTCCTTTTACCATCTCTATATATCCCATAACATCATATTGTAAACCTCAAATACACAATAGAGTTTATTTTAGAAAAAGAAAATTTCTATCATACTTATTAAACGAGCATATTATTTTATTTATATGTAGATTTTCTTCTCAATTACTTAATTTATTTTGATGTGCTGCCAGCTTCATGATGAGAAACATAAGATGAAACTGCATAATACGTTTCTGTTTTCTATCATTTTGAAGGCAAGTCAGATCAAATAGTTGCGAGGTGGGTGGAGAAAGGAATCCTAATCTAAATTTAATGATTGGTATATTTGCAATAAGTACATTCCGAAAGTTTCCCATTAAAATAGGAGAAAAGGGTTTAGTAAGGCCAGTTCTCTAACTTACTGGCAGGAACATTTGTTTCAGAGAGAGAGAGGAAGGGGGCAAGGAGAGACTTGGAAAGTATACTAGGTCTCTCTGAAGTTGACAAGAGAGTGTTTGCCCTAGGGTCTGATACATAACAGGTACTCAGTAAATTTTGAGAAATCAATGAGCATCTGAAGAGATATTACATTCAGGGCAGCATGCATGGTTGTGGTGGTAGTGAATTTAATTTTTTGTGCAAAAACCAATATGAAGCAATGCTGTGTTTGTGAAATGTATGCGAAGATTCTGTCTCTGAAATGCTTATACTGCTGCGGTGATTGAAACATTATCATATTTATTTAGGTTAGAAAATGGAATTTACTACATCTGAGTTGGGTTTTTGGTGAGAAATTCTGAGATGATAGTCTAAAATGGCAAGGAAGTCCTTATAGCTCTATGAGCAATTGGAAGTGTTAGAGTTCTTGATCTGAGAGAAATATGACCTAAAAGGATATTATGCTTTGTTAATTGGAGCTAAAATCAGAAACTATAAAGTGAATGCCATGGTCTTTAGTAGAATTAAGTATTCTTAATATGAGTTGATAGTTAGCTAAATTATTATATAGTACTGATTTACAATTAGAGTTCTTCTTCATTTTCTTTCCCGGGGGGAAAAAAATATTTCAGTGAGCATTATGACCATCCATCAGTTTCTTACCATATTGACATGTGACATGTTGGCATGCCTTTGTGTCTTCTTTCTCTGCTTTTCTCCACCCCACTTTTTTTGGAGCCACCAACATACTTGACAGAACTTCCATCTGTAATTACTCAAGAAGATCATGAGATATGTTTGTATCAGCCTTATTTTTTTGAAGTAAAGAATTTACTTAGAAACTCAAGTAAGTCTATAATAGCAATGAGTGTTTTTACCCTATTCTTGGCCTAGGAGTTTGTAAATATACAATATTAATCAGATATTTCCTTATTTATCCTTGTGTTTTGCTGGAGAAACCTAGCTGAATGGCTCGTTTTAACTTCATTATTTACAAAAGGGTACAAAATATGGTAGAGGTTCTTTATATGCTTGACACTGACCCATGTTTCTTATTTAAAATCTTTTCTCTGTATTTAAATGAAAGTTTTGGTGTCACCAAACAGGGTAAGTAAGAATTTAGTGTACCTGTGTCTAATATTTCTTAATCATGAATTCTAGTTTTATTTAAGTTAATGAAGCAAAATAAAAGAGTTGCTTGCATGTAAAATGATACTATGAGCAGTTTAAGATATGCAAATTTTTAAACTCCAGTTAAATCCCATGAAGTTGTACTGAATAGTTTAACTGAGTCTGGCTTAATTCAACTATGTTCAAATAGTTTTACCAATGAGAGACTGCTGGCTTGGATAAAATTATTGATGTGAATATTTCAAGAGATTCTTTTGTACAGAAGGCATTTTAAATGCTTCCGCTCATATAAACATTTTCTTCACATTCTTTTTTCATAGCACAAAGTTTACTTTCAATGCAAACTGAATTAAGAGGATGCTATCATCTGAATATTTTATGGTGTCCTATTTTAAAACGTATACACCATGGGTACTATATATAAGATCCAAGTAACAACTTTAGTGACCTAATATTGAAGAAACCTAGTCTTTTTAATTACATATATTTTTAAATAACAAGGCATTTAATCATTTTCCTGCACTTGGCAATTAGTAACAATTGCAACATCTGTGTCAGAAATAATCTGTATTCATTTTATGTTTTTATAATACACTAGAGTTACATATTTATCTCGCTTCTCTTTGTGGTAGAAATATTTTCTCATTTATTTGCATACCCATATGCTGTAGTTTATGAAGTTGAAAAGCTGAATGTATAGAATGGAATAGAATGGAGAGATAAGAAATGAACTGTAGTGTGTAAAATTTCAATAGGAAGGGTGTTTAGTTAGGATAAGAATAACCCAGTCCTACACAGAAGTATTTTAGTGAAATAATTTAGTGAAGATGTGGTGGGATACAAGAGAGAGTTTTCTTTCTTGTTTCTATTAGAATAAAAGGGATAAATGTGTATGTCTTATCATTACATAAAAGTCTTATTGTCTGGATTTTTTAATTTAAAAAAAATTCAAGGACCTTCTGTGGAATTTGTCTTGGTAGTTTCTACACTACTATATTAGTCTTGATTCATAAAATAGATTAGAATATAAGCAACACTGATTCCTCTTCAACAGGGTTTTTTCTTCTCTGATGAAACAGCAAATGCTAGATATTGTTTCTTCTATACATAGAAGGAAATAGCTTCTTGCAACAGGAACAATTCAGGAGAAAACAGTTGTTTTCTCCCCCTTAGATGATAGGATGGGAAGCAGGGTTGGCTCCGTCATAATGATTTCTCCTAAACGCTTCTCAGGTTCGGCCTATGCATGTGTGTTATAGACTGGGGATAGTTTGAAAACTAATTCTGCAATATTATTCCTGTGGGCAAGGTGGTGAGTGGTGTGTAGTTCTTTGTCTTCTTTATGGGTCAATATATCCACAGGCACATTTTCGTACTGCCTTGTCACTAAAAGTAAGGCAGCTGCAGTGGCAGGACCCTGTTCTAGGACAGTTGAACGCCTCTATGATGAGGCCTCAGAATTTTCTCTTTCCTAGTGCCCAAGACAAGGAGCTTTGCTGATGTATTTCTGATAGCAGAAAAGGCCATTGAGCTTAGTGGTTGGTACCATATGGCAATTTACAATCTAGGAAATATTCTGATGATATATACTTTTCGAAGAATGCTAGTTAGAATATTTAGATAGGACTCCTGAACTTTCTTTGAGAAGATGTTAATAACAAGAACTAAAATTGACCTAATCTGGGTCACATCCCGGGAAGGATAAAGGTCTATAGGTGTGGAAGGCTCTTTCTGGTCCTTTCAGTGAGCTATTTCCAATAGAGCCCTTCTATCCAGAGCTTCCCACTCTTGTGCATGGGATGTGGTTAAGCTCTTGTCTCAGTGCCACAGTAGGTAGAGGATGCCATTGCAATGTGAAAGGGCTATAAATAAAGCTCTGTTGTTTTTCCATAAAACAATCTGCTCTAGAACAGATTATGAAGGGGCCAGAAGGAATCTCTTCTCATTTTCTTATTGAATAGAGAGTGTATAAATTATTCCCTTACATAAGGGACAATTACTTTTTCTATATAGATGATGTATAGAAATAGATCTATAGAAAAAGTAATTAATTCTATATGATATGGCCTTAATTTTTAATTTTTAAATTGTTTTTATATGAAATAGTCTTAATTTTACTCTTTTTGCAGTTCACACAAAGATGAATTCCTGCACTTCAAGATTACATTGTATATGTGATTCCTTGCTTCATTTTAAGGACTATGTTGTTTTCTTAAATGTGTTGACGAGTCTTTATAACCTGTTTTAATAATGTTAAATTGAATTCATTTTTCTTATTGTTAATACAAAAACAGTAAATTTGAAGACTGAGAGCCATATAAGAGGGTGATTGCACTTATTATGAAAAGATTTGAATCCTTCTTTGTGTGTGTGAGTGTGACCAGCCTTGCTATCAATTTCTTCTGTCATACACTGCCAAATTTTCTATTTAAGTATTGTGAAAACTCTGTTTTTTTCAGGTCGAATGAGTGATTTGAGTGTAATTGGTCATCCAATAGATTCAGAATCTAAAGAAGATGAACCTTGTAGTGAAGAAACAGATCCAGTGCATGATCTAATGGCTGAAATTTTACCTGAATTCCCTGACATAATTGAAATAGACCTATACCACAGTGAAGAAAATGAAGAAGAAGAAGAAGAGTGTGCAAATGCTACTGATGTGACAACCACCCCATCTGTGCAGTACATAAATGGGAAGCATCTCGTTACCACTGTGCCCAAGGACCCAGAAGCTGCAGAAGCTAGGCGTGGCCAGTTTGAAAGTGTTGCACCTTCTCAAAATTTCTCGGACAGCTCTGAAAGTGATACTCATCCATTTGTAACAGCCAAAATGGAATTGTCTACTGCTGTGCAACCTAATGAATCTACAGAAACAACCGAATCTCTTGAAATTACATGGAAGCCTGAGACTTACCCTGAAACATCAGAACATTTTTCAGGTGGTGAGCCTGATGTTTTCCCCACAGTCCCATTCCATGAGGAATTTGAAAGTGGAACAGCCAAAAAGGGGGCAGAATCAGTCACAGAGAGAGATACTGAAGTTGGTCATCAGGCACATGATCATACTGAACCTGTAACTCTGTTTCCTGAAGAGTCTTCAGGAGAGATTGCCATTGACCAAGAATCTCAGAAAATAGCCTTTGCAAGGGCTACAGAAGTAACATTTGGTGAAGAGGTAGAAAAGAGTACTTCTGTCACATACACTCCCACTATAGTTCCAAGTTCTGCATCAGCATATGTTTCAGAGGAAGAAACAGTTACCCTAATAGGAAATCCTTGGCCAGATGACCTGTTGTCTACCAAAGAAAGCTGGGTAGAAGCAACTCCTAGACAAGTTGTAGAGCTCTCAGGGAGTTCTTCAATTCCAATTACAGAAGGCTCTGGAGAAGCAGAAGCAGATGAAGATACAATGTTCACCATGGTAACTGATTTATCACAGAGAAATACTACTGATACACTCATTACTTTAGACACTAGCAGGATAATCACAGAAAGCTTTTTTGAGGTTCCCGCAACCACCATTTATCCAGTTTCTGAACAACCTTCTGCAAAAGTGGTGCCTACCAAGTTTGTAAGTAAAACAGACACTTCTGAGTGGATTTCCAGTACCTCTGTTGAGGAAAAGAAAAGGAAGGAGGAGATGGGAACTACAGGTACGGCTTCTACAGTTGAGGTATATTCACCTACACAGAGATCGGATCAATTAATTTTACCCTCTGAATTAGAAAGTCCAAATGTAGCTACATCTAGTGATTCAGGTACCAGGAAAAGTTTTATGTCCTTGACAACACCAACACAGTCTGAAAGGGAAATGACAGATTCTACGCCTGTCTTTACAGAAACAAATACATTAGAAAATTTGGGGGCACAGACCACTGAGCACAGCAGTATCCATCAACCTGGGGTTCAGGAAGGGCTGTCCACTCTCCCACGTAGTCCTGCCTCTGTCTTTATGGAGCAGGGCTCTGGAGAAGCTGCTGCTGACCCAGAAACCACCACTGTTTCTTCATTTTCATTAAATTTAGAGTATGAAATTCAAGCCAAAAAGGAAGCAGCTGGCACTTCGTCTCCACATGTGGAAACTACGTTCTCCACTGAGCCAACAGGACTGGTTTTGAGTACAGTAATGGACAGAGAAGTTGCTGAAAATATAAGCCAAACATCCAGGGAAATAGTGATTTCAGAGCGATTAGGAGAACCAAATTATGGGGCAGAAATAAGGGGCTTTTCCACAGGTTTTCCTTTGGAGGAAGATTTCAGTGGTGACTTTAGAGAATACTCAACAGTGTCTCATCCCATAGCAAAAGAAGAAATGGTAATGATGGAAGGCTCTGGAGATGCAGCATTTAGGGATACGCAGACTTTACCATCTACAGTACCTACTTCAGTTCACATCAGTCACATATCTGACTCAGAAGGACCCAGTAGCACCATGGTCAGCACTTCAGCCTTCCCCTGGGAAGAGTTTACATCCTCAGCTGAGGGCTCAGGTGAGCAACTGGTCACAGTCAGCAGCTCTGTTGTTCCAGTGCTTCCCAGTGCTGTGGGAAAGTTTTCTGGTACAGCTTCCTCCATTATTGACGAAGGATTGGGAGAAGTGGGTACTGTCAATGAAATTGATAGAAGATCCACCATTTTACCAACAGCAGAAGTGGAAGGTACAAAAGCTCCAGTAGAGAAGGAGGAAGTAAAGGTCCATGGCACAATTTCAACAAACTTTCCCCAAACTATGGAGCCAGCCAAATTATGGTCTAGGCAAGAAGTCAACCCTGTAAGACAAGAAATTGAAAGTGAAACAACATCAGAGGAACAAATTCAAGAAGAAAAGTCATTCGAATCCCCCCAAAACTCTCCTGCAACAGAACAAACAATCTTTGATTCACAGACATTTACTGAAACTGAACTCAAAACCACAGATTATTCTATACTAACAACAAAGAAAACTTACAGTGATGATAAAGAAATGAAGGAGGAAGACACTTCTTTAGTTAACATGTCTACTCCAGATCCAGATGCAAATGGCTTGGAATCTTACACAACTCTCCCTGAAGCTACTGAAAAGTCACATTTTTTCTTAGCTACTGCATTAGTAACTGAATCTATACCAGCTGAACATGTAGTCACAGATTCACCAATCAAAAAGGAAGAAAGTACAAAACATTTTCCCAAAGGCATGAGACCGACAATTCAAGAGTCAGATACTGAGCTCTTATTCTCTGGACTGGGATCAGGAGAAGAAGTTTTACCTACTCTACCAACAGAGTCAGTGAATTTTACTGAAGTGGAACAAATCAATAACACATTATATCCCCACACTTCTCAAGTGGAAAGTACCTCAAGTGACAAAACTGAAGACTCTAACAGAATGGAAAATGTGGCAAAAGAAGTTGGACCACTCGTATCTCAAACAGACATCTTTGAAGGTAGTGGGTCAGTAACCAGCACAACCTTAATAGAAATTTTAAGTGACACTGGAGTAGAAGGACCCACGGTGGCACCTCTCCCTTTCTCCACGGACATCGGACATCTTCAAAATCAGACTCTTAGGTGGGCAGAAGAAATCCAGACTAGCAGACCACAAACCATAACTGAACAAGACTCTAACAAGAATTCTTCAACAGCAGAAATTAACGAAACAACCACCTCGTCCACTGATTTTCTGGCTAGAGCTTATGGTTTTGAAATGGCCAAAGAATTTGTTACATCAGCACCAAAACCATCTGACTTGTATTATGAACCTTCTGGAGAAGGATCTGGAGAAGTGGATATTGTTGATTCATTTCACACTTCTGCAACTACTCAGGCAACCAGACAAGAAAGCAGCACCACATTTTTTTCTGATGGGTCCCTGGAAAAACATCCTGAGGTGCCAAGTGCTAAAGCTGTTACTGCTGATGGATTCCCAACAGTTTCAGTGATGCTGCCTCTTCATTCAGAGCAGAACAAAATCTCCCCTGGTCCAACTAGCACACTGTCAAATACAGTGTCATATGAGAGGTCCACAGATGGTAGTTTCCAAGACCGTTTCAGGGAATTTGAGGATTCCACCTTAAAACCTAACAGAAAAAAACCCACTGAAAATATTATCATAGACCTGGACAAAGAGGACAAGGATTTAATATTGACAATTACAGAGAGTACCATCCTTGAAATTCTACCTGAGCTGACATCGGATAAAAATACTATCATAGATATTGATCATACTAAACCTGTATATGAAGACATTCTTGGAATGCAAACAGATATAGATCCAGAGGTACCATCAGAACCACATGACAGTAATGATGAAAGTAAAGATGACAGCACTCAAGTTCAAGAGACCTATGAGGCAGCTGTCAACCTTTCTTTAACTGAGGAAACATTTGAGGGCTCTGGTGATGTTCTGGCTAGCTACACTCAGGCAACACATGATGAATCAATGACTTATGAAGATAGAAGCCAACTAGGTCACATGGGCTTTAACTTCACAACTGGGATCCCTGCTCCTAGCACAGAAACAGAATTAGACATTTTACTTCCAACGGCAACATCCCTGCCAATTCCTCATAAGTCTGCCACAGTTATTGCAGAGATTGAAGGAATAAAAGCTGAAGCAAAAGCCCTGGATGACATGTTTGAATCAAGCACTTTGTCTGATGGTCAAGCTATTGCAGACCAAAGTGAAATAATACCAACATTGGGCCAATTTGAAAGGACTCAGGAGTATGAAGACAAAAAACATGCTGGTCCTTCTTTTCAGCCAGAATTCTCTTCAGGAGCTGAGGAGGCATTAGTAGATCATACTCCCTATCTAAGTATTGCTACTACCCACCTTATGGATCAGAGTTTAACAGAGGTGCCTAATGTGATGGAAGGATCCAATCCCCCATATTACACTGATACAACATTAGCAGTTTCAGCATTTGCAAAGTTGCCTTCTCAGACACCATCATCTCCTCTCACTCTCTACTCAGGCAGTGAAGCCTCTGGACACACAGAGATCCCCCAGCCCAGTGCTCTGCCAGGAATAGATGTCAGCTCATCTGTAATGTCTCCACAGGATTCTTTTAAGGAAATTCATGTAAATATTGAAGCGACTTTCAAACCATCAAGTGAGGAATACCTTCACGTAACTAAGCCTCCCTCTTTATCTCCTGACACAAAATTAGAACCTTCAGAAGATGATGGTAAACCTGAGTCATTAGAAGAAACAGAAGCTTCTCCCACAGAACTTATTGCTGTGGAAGGAACTGAGATTCCCCAAGATTTCCAAAACAAAACTGATGGTCAAGTTTCTGGAGAAGCAATCAAGATGTTTTCCACCATTAAAACACCTGAGGCTGGAACTGTTATTACAACTGCCGATGAAATTAAGTTAGAAGGTGCTACACAGTGGCCACACTCTACTTCTGCTTCTGCCACCTATGGGGTCGAGGCAGGTGTGGTGCCTTGGCTGAGTCCACAGACTTCTGAGAGGCCCACGCTTTCTTCTTCTCCAGAAATAAACCCTGAAACTCAAGCAGCTTTAATCAGAGGGCAGGATTCCACAACAGCAGGATCAGAACAGCAAGTGGCAGCGAGAATTCTTGATTCCAATAATCAGGCAACAGTAACCCCTGTGGAATTTAATACTGAGGTTGCAACACCACCATTTTCCCTTCTGGAGACTTCTAATGAAACAGATTTCCTGATTGGCATTAATGAAGAGTCAGTGGAAGGCACGGCAATCTATTTACCAGGTAAGATCACAACATTGATAAATCTGTTTCCAAACCTGGGAACAGTCCCTTGGTGCTAACATTTATATGTATATAATTTTTATTGTGATGTTAAATCAATGGAGATTTTCATATTATTCACATAACAGCAGGCCAGGCCACAGTATTGAGTTCATAATGAGATGAAGTAACAGTAAGTATAGATTAATTTTGGACTTTACAAGTAGACTTTGTACTTTTCTGGGTTTTAGAAATAATATACAATTACAACATGGAAAAGATGAAATTATTAATGTTATAAAAATTCAATTTGTTTTTACTCACAACTAGAGTATTGCTTAGTCATATGTCTCATAGTTATACATCTTAGGTTTAAAAGTAGAAAAAAAGCCCTATTTTTAAAAACCCTCCCATTGATGGATGCTATTGGTGCAGTATCAAAATCTGTCAGGCCTTTAACATTTGAGAGTAGTACATAGCTTTAATAATTATTTCAGAGTTTGTGCAGTATCAATATCAGCTCATACTTACATGCAATGTCCTTGTTTAAGACAGTCTACATAATGCATCAAACACAGTGCCTACCAGTAGTGAGTAGTCATTTATTATATAAACATACTGCCTGTTGAGAGAAGTTTTCTGTGTATTTACTGAATGCATGGAAAGCATGAATTTGATACTGATTCATATAAGCCATCTCTTCTGATTGTCACGAAAAGGCTATAAAAGCCCTGTGTGAAAGGGTAAGAGGTGAAGGTTCAGAGAGGTTCAGTAACTTGCCCAAGGTGGCACAGCCACATTGTGGTAAAAGTAGGATTTGAACCCAGCTTAGCTCCACTCTGAAGTCCATAGTCTTTTCACTGCTCTTTGCTGGTTTCAGTATAATATAAAAATAAACAATTGATATTGAATAATATATGAACCAGGAATCTTGGGATATTTACTTTGTAGAATTTATTTTCCTCTTAATCTAGCCTGAGAATGTTAAGAAATCAGATCTAATGGTGTTTTCCCATAATGTTATTATTTAAATTAACAATGTCAGTGGAATCCGCAAATAGACATCACCACCTAGCTGCTACCTGGAAAAAGAGAAAGAAAAATCAGTATTTTAATGTCTGTCTTGGTTGAAAATACATGTTTTATTTTAATTAATATGTTCTATGCCATGACTATTGTTAAAATTATTCTTCTGATCATATCAATATTACCTTTTGTGCCACCAATGCTTTATTTTGATGTGCTTCAGAAAGAGTACAGTTTTTAATAAATGGCTTGAAATATTTTGAGGAAAATTGATCAAAGGTAGTTGACATTGGGTTTTTTGTTATCACTGTGTGTTAAATCTGTAAATGATAATCTGGGAATTTGGCTAATATTTATTGTTTTTAATTTAGTTTAACATACTTCAGTTTGTTAAAAATATGATGTAAAAATAACTGGTAATAACTAAGTACCTATAGAGTTAAGTTTGATGAATGAGAAATACGTACCAATTATCCAGTTTACAATATTTACCAAGATTTATAGTTTGCATCTTCATTGCAAAACAAATGGTCACTTTAGCTTAATTCAGTAAACAGCAGCTCATATGGGATTACCTGGTCTATCTGTTGCAGATTCAACTTTCAGAGGTTAACAGGAACTGTTTAGGGGAGAATAACATTCATAAAAACAGAAGTTTCCTGTTAATTGGAACGACTTCCAGTTCACAGGAAGACTCACTCACTCAGTCCCTGTTTCATGGTCTCAGCATGGTGTCTAGTGTCAGTGGTGGGAATAGTAATAGTACTTCTTCACATTTGTGTGGCACATCACAGTCTGATAAAGCACTTTCACCTAGTGTCATTTGGATTCAGCACAAAGGGCAGCATGTGGCTATGGCGTGTGTTAACTGCAGCCTTGTCATCCTGGCAGCGTACTTGTACTTTAAAATTCAGAAAGCTAAAATTGTTAGGGAGATTTCAAATAGTTTTGGAACTATAGGAAAAAGTGTCTTAGAAAACTCGGGGGAGTTTTTGGAGAAGTTGATGTACTCATCTGAATTAACCTAATTTTAACGTGAATCCCAAACACGGGAATGTGTACCTATCCAGGTTTATAGTCATTCAGAATTTACTTAACACTCAGAAAGTTTGAGTTTGACTTTCTGGTGTGGGGAAGTCTCAGTTATCTTTTATAGCAGTACCTTGTTTATCCTGATATTCTTTAAGCTAATGTTTCATAAGAAGTTAGATATCTTTCTTCTTTTATGTGTAATTATTTCAGGGTTTCAGGACTTAAGATTCTTGAAAATATGGGTGTATTCCATAGATAATCTATTTTGTTTCAATTATTTTGTAAAACTTTCAACTCTCATTTGGATCTTTGAAGATTTAGAAATCTAAGCAAGTCTGAAACAATATACAAAGAATAAGTATAAACTCAATGAAAATATACTTATCTAAGCAATATTGCAAT
Source organism: Pongo pygmaeus (assembly GCF_028885625.2). NCBI lineage: Eukaryota > Metazoa > Chordata > Mammalia > Primates > Hominidae > Pongo > Pongo pygmaeus. Next base: position 87,255,205 of record NC_072377.2, read on the forward strand.
ATAAAATATATGCTTCAAGTGGTGTAAAAGTGTTTGCACTTAGAAAATATATTTAAACTGTTTGTCCTCATAAATTTATGTCTTCGGCCTTCATATTTATCTCCCAGGAGTGTCGGTTTTATTTGCATTTTAATAAGAAAATTATAATAAAAACTTGGGGTTTCATTTTAGGTGAGGTTTTTGTATTTGGGTTTGTTTTTCTACGGTAGAGTTTAATCCATGTGTTGCTTTTCTTCAAGTATAGTTTAAAGGAGTACATTTGGAACGTGTTTTTGGAAAAAGCATATTAATGTAGCAGAAGAGACTTCAGTGCACACTTTCGAAGAAAAACAGTTTCTGAGCATTAAGTGGTAAAAGGCAATAATAATTCAAATGATGATAACAAGCCAACCTGCTAAAAAGAATGCATGTTCTGTGTATCCAGCCATTTCACATGAACTAACCCCATTTAAAAGAATACATTTTCCATTCACTGTGCACATATGTGTAATCATTTTTGACTAAAATCAATTGCCATTATCATGCCAACTAAATCTGCAGTAGAATATATTAGTTGCCAGATACAGTACAAAAAATATCATTTAAGAGTAATCATGACTGAATCCCAGAAATGAATAGATGCAATTTGTAACAATTAGTTATAATGCCAAGAAACACTCCAGAGAGTAAAGTTAATGTTAATTTTTATATGTAGTAACTCTAAATTGCTATGGTAAAGCCTATAATATGGTAGCAATATGGTAGCAATATGCTAAAATACACGGAAACATTAGAGATGAGCCTAATTGCTTTTCTTACTTTCCTGAATATGGTAGGACCTGATCGTTGCAAAATGAACCCGTGCCTTAACGGAGGCACCTGTTATCCTACTGAAACTTCCTATGTATGCACCTGTGTGCCAGGATACAGTGGAGACCAATGTGAACTTGGTAAGGTGGTACTTGGCTGAAAGGGTGCAGTTCTTTCGCAGAAGATATATTGGGGGAGAATTTATGTTGTCGAGTCAATCAGAGATTTCAGAGAAACCCATATGAAGATTAATTATATGTTAAATGAAGTTAAAATCTGAGGGTAATTAACTAGGGGCTGGAAAATGGGTACAGATATTCAGTGAATTCTGTTAACATACCCAAGACTCAGTGAGGCCTGCTGAGTCTTGTGTTTTTTACAGGTAGAATTTACAAATGTAAAGATGCATAAATATTAACAAAAATGTACATCTATCCTCCAAATCTGCATATAAATAAAAATCAATTTCAGTATAAAAATCTTTTTAGAAAGCTAGACTTAAAAATTGCGAAAATAATAAAAATTAGAGTGCCTTGTCCTTAGTTTTGGGATAATTTTTCTTCTCATTTGGAATGGGAAAAACCCTTCCCTGACTCCCAGCACCCAGCCCAACGTGCCTCTGCCTCAGGGAGCTGTGCAATTGCTGTTCTCTGCCTCTCTTTTGGTTCCAAGGAATATAATTGACTCTCACACTCCCATATTCTTATTTAGGCATCCTTCTCTTTAAAGAAAAAAAAAAAGGCACCAGTGTTGATTTGGCTACATATAGACCTCACTTCTGAGAAAAGAATGATGAAATATGTTGTCCAGATGTTCCTTTTAGAGATATCATGAAGGCTTGCTTAATTTCCTTACAATGATTGAGTAAAGAAAGCTCACCAATAACACTTTAAATTATACATAAATATTGGGATACAATCCCAACATTCATATTAAAAGAGTACTTAAAAAAAAAAAGTCAATGAGGCCGGCGCGGTGGTTCAAGCCTATAACCCCAGCACTTTGGGAAGGCGAGGTGGGCGAATTGCTTGATCCTAGAAGTTTGAGACCAGCCTGGGCAACATGGCAGAACCTCACCTCTGCAAAAAAAAAAAAAAAAAAAAAATTAACCGTGCCTGTAGTCCCAACTACTTGGGAGGCTGAGGTGGAAAGATTGCTTGAGCCCAGAAGGTCAAGGCTGCAGTGAGCTGTGTTCACGCTACCACACTCCAGGCTGGGTGACAAAGTGTCTGGCACTCAGCAAGTACCATAAACATGTTTGGTATTATTACTATATAATATCATCGTTACTAAGACCATTTCTTTAGGTAAGAATACATTATATGACCAAGAAATTTAACTTGCTTTGTATATTCATTTAAAAGTATTCTTAAACATTAAATTTTTAGTGTAATTGCAAAATGCTATGGAAATAAAGTCACTAATTTCATCAGGGGAGATCATATGTAGAAAGATTAGAATCTGCATAGAAAGATTTTATTTGACATAGATTTTAAAGTTGGGAAGATTTGACAGGTGGTGGAGGGAGATATGGACACAACAAATAAAAGCACAGAGGCCAAAAACTACAGAAGGCATTTGAATGACAGCCTCGATCCAGGTATGCCTACTTAGGGGTTTGGGAGAGGGAGACGTACTGGGAGACAGTACCAGAAGGCAGGTTGGGTCTAGAAAGCCCTGACAGTCTAAGAAGGTCCTGAGTTCAGGGTACTGAATAGTGTTACTTCACACTCTAGTCAAGTGATTCTGAGACCTTAGCATGCATCAGAGGGCTAGTAAAACAGATTGTTGTCTCCACCTCAAAGTATGTGATTCAGTAGATTTGGGGTGGAATTGGAATTGTGGATTTTTAACATTCTTAGGTGATGCTGATGTTGTGGTCCAGGGAGGTCACGTTGAAGACTGCTGCCCTGGGCAATTGGGATCCATGCAATGTTTGGAAGTAAAAGAATAAAATTATCATGACTGTGTCTAAAAAATATGACATTTAGCAGAGTGATGGATATATTGGAGAGGAAAGGGCCCAGGGATGGTGAGGCCAGTTAGATACTTTGAGTAGTCCATGTGTGAGGTAATCAGAGAATGAGCCGTGATTGGAGGTGGGAAGGCTGCGGGTGTTAATTCTTCATTCGTTTTAGGGCTTATCTGATTCATTTATTAGCAATGGAGACAATGACCCTACTCTGAATACCTTTGACATTTTCTTAGGGTTGCCAAATTTAGGAAATAACAATTCAGGATGGCCACTTATATTTGAGTTTCGAGTAAAAAAGGAATAACTTTATAGTATAGGTTTGCCCTAAATGTAGCATGGACATACTTATGCTAACAAATTATACTTTTTTAAAAATCTGAAATTCAAATTTAATTGGCTGTCTTGTATGTTATCTTGCAACCTCACACTAAATGGAATTCTTTGATACTTTTTGAAAGTATTTTGTGAGCTTTTACTATTTTGTTTCAGATTTTGATGAATGTCACTCTAATCCCTGTCGTAATGGAGCCACTTGTGTTGATGGTTTCAACACATTCAGGTGCCTCTGCCTTCCAAGTTATGTTGGTGCACTTTGTGAGCAAGGTAAGAGCTATTGCAACATTTGTGTGATGAACATTATTGATTTTTTTTAGCAATTTTGGCCTCAATGCATAATCTTTCCTGCAGTGGAAATTCACATTTCCTTAGGTTTCCTTATTCAGGGATAGCTCAAAACATCTGAATCATAGTGTTGACTTGATTATCGTTGTTTAGCTGATAGATTGGAATTGCAGGCAGGCAAACTGAGCTGAATTTAAAGACATCCAGCCAATAAAAGGAATATTATCATATATATTTTTCTTGGGGACAAACTAAGCACTGACCTTTCTGTGGCTCATGTACGAAGGAGTACTGAATTCAATGTTAGCTGTTTTTATTTTCTCCTCCTAAGCACTTGAGACTCAATGGACTTATTTTTCATCGTCAATCATATCTGGAGAATGAGTTGATATAGTTGTTAGAATACGTTTGCCTTGGCACATGCTAAGTAGAAGATATTGTGAATCTGCTCACAGGAAATTTTCCTACTAAAGAAGGATTGACTTTTTCTGAATGAAAGAAAGCCCTATGTTCATGATGGCTTGAATCTCATGATCCCTGTAATTTGCATTTTATGGCCAACCTGAGAGTGTATTTTAGGTGGTTAATGGGAGCATTTCTTGGTCCATCAATAAGAAACAGATTGCATGTTAAGCACACTCAGCTTTGGAATGTTGATTTCCTCTACTTAAATTCGTACAGTGGTTTGGCTTTGATAAAAGTGTTCAGTGCCAAACTTCCATTCCACCAGACAAACTGAAAATGCATTAGACACTCAGGCACATTGGTCTGGTCCCACATTCTGCTTCATGGTGTTAATTTGGATGTCACTGCAATGAATGCAAATCCAAAAGGAGCATGTATTGAATTGCCGTTCCAAGTGGATGGATGATGGCTACATTTTTAGGTGTTGGTTTTTTTTCTTTTTTTATTGCATAGGGTAAATCTGTTTGTTTTAGATTTTGAATATAAAGATAGAACAAGCAAGATCCTCTTCTTAAAGTAAAAACATTAGAAAGATGGCATTTGTTGAAGAAAACAAAAGCCTGAGACAGTTGAGACATTCCAATATGTTAAACATGATTCTGGCTTCTGTTAGTTCCAAGTACAAGAAGCAATTCAAAAAATCATTTGCTCAACGTGCATTTATTGGGCACTTACGGTCTTCCAGGCACTGTTCTGGGTATTAGAGATAGAAATATGAACAAAACAAAGTCTCTGATCCTGGTGACTTAGCATAACTCTTGGCAGAGAATAAAATTTAATTCTTTACAGACTAACAAATGCATCCTGGCACATTATTTCATTTGGTTGGCATAGCATTTCTATGCATTAAATGGGCTAGAAATTAAGGCTCAGAGAAAAAAAGTGATGTGTTTAATGTCACACAGCTAGTAAATCGTACAATGGGAAAAGTGAACCTAAATGGCTTAACTCTACAGCCCAAGTTTCTCTGAATATCTTCACACTTCTAAAGTAACTCTCAAAGATAGACACTTTATTTGTATGTTTATCTGATGGATTGAGTGGTAACAGATTTTTGGAAGGGACTTTGGTGCCATTGACCTTTTCTTTTTCTTTTCAAAAGAATATTGAAAGTAAAAAGTGTTAATTAATTTTATTTCTGGTGCCACCTGTCTTTCAGGTACTTTTTATCGTATTTTCAAGCAAGTTTGATTTTCATGCACATTTTTTGCTGAGAAACATCGATCTCAGTCTGTTTACGCAGTGCAGCTGTGCTCCTGTGATTTATTGCCAGGATACTGAAAGATTTTTTTCTCCTCTTTTCAGGTTGCCTAAGAACAAATGTTTTCTTCATTAACAGCAGCTTTGTTGTCTAAACAATTTTCTATCCAAAGTTTGGTGATGACCGTGTCGGTGTTCCTTCAGCTGACGTTTTCTGTTCTCTGCACTAGTAACTTCCCAAGTCACAGTTACTCTGAAATAGGGGACACATTTTGGTGCAATAATTACAGATACAAAATCTAGAAAGGGCTATTGGAATGGTAGAGAGGCAGTTCTGGCTGCACAAACTGCCCTAGCCAAAGTCAGTGATACAGCTTGCCTAGTGAGAAGTGTAGAGGATGGGCACTTTCTTAGGACTTGACAGCTATATGTCAGAGATGTTGAAAACATTACCTGTACAGCATCAAAAGAATAAATTTTTGGTGAAATTGTTTGTGATAGTTTCACCTTCTATGTTCATGAACAGGAGCTGTGCACACTACAAATCTGGGTTTGTATTGTAACCCATTGAAACAACCTATTTTTTTGTAACCTCTTTAAAACCTATAGGAGTTTTAAAGCATAAGATGTCTTTCCATACATCGAATGATTTTTAAGCAAATGTCATCCACAAGCGTTGCCTTTTAATAAATAAAAAGAGTTTCACATAATTTTTAGGTAAGGTTGAAAAAACAAATAGACTATTTCTATGAATAGTATCTCCTATCAAAATAGCATCCTGGGAGATGCAGCTTGACACATGATCCTTCATTACATATTTGTTGAATTCATGAACAATAAAATTTAAGTGGCCAGGCATGGTGGCTCACATCTGTAATCCCAGCACTTTGGGAGGCCAAGGCGGGTGGATCACCTGAGGTCAGAAGTTCGAGACCAGCCTGGCCAACATGGCGAAACCCCATCTCTACTAAAAGTACAAAAATTAGCCGGGTGTGGTGGTGGGTGCCTATAATCTCAGCTAATCAGGAGGCAGAGGCAGGAGAATAGCTTGAACCTGGGAGGCAGAGGTTGCAGTGAGCACAGATCATGCCACTGCACTCCAGCCTGGGTGACAAGAGCGAGACTCCATCTCAAAAAAAAAAAAAAGTGAATCAATGTGGATAGTTGGCTTTATTTCTTTTTACACAAAAACCACTCTAAGTGGTTTTTGCAGATGTATTTATAATCATTGGGAAGCTATGATTTAGATAGTACAAATAAATACATTTTCCCAGTTTGGTTTTAACAGAAACTCTGTCTCTATTTTTTGGACCTGTGTTCTGATAGGAATGTATGCATCTGCTAACTGAGACAGGCATTGTTAGTAGTGAAGTGGTCACACATCTAAATTTTGTGATCATCTGGGTTTTCTTGTTTAGGAGGAAAAATACTTAATGATAAACTATTTAGAAGACAAAAAGGGGCTGGGTGCGATAGCTCACGCCTATAATCCCAGCACTCTGGGAGGCCAAGGCAGGTGGATCACCTGAGGTCAGGTGTTCGAGACCAGCCTGGGCAACATGGTGAAACCCCATCTCCACCAAAAAATACAAAAATTAGCCAGGCATGGTGGTGCACGCCTGTAGTCCCAGCTACTAGAGAGGCTGAGGCAGGAGACTCGCTTGAACCCGGGAGGCGGAGGTTGCAGTGAGCCAAGATCATGCCACTGCACTCCAGCCTGGGTGACAAAGTGAGACTCCACCACAAAAAAAATAAAAAATAAAAAAGACAAAAAAGGGGAAACCAAACTAAAACCAATTGGGTTAATAGCAGATAAAAAAGGAGATGTAGAAAAGTTTTTTCTGATGTATTATTCAAGAGGTTAAGATCCTCCAGAATTTTATATCATGTATCTTAAATTAAATGATAATGTCCATGGTTAAGGAAAGTTATGCCATTATAAATCACATTATTTACTTTGGCAGTAAGAATGTTCTAAAAAATTTTTTGATTCTCCTCCTCTGTAAACTAACCCCCTCACATAGGAAGAGCTGTGTTCTTCCTAACCCCTCTCACCTTACCTCTAAATTCTTACAAATGAACTTCCCCAAAGCGGAAATACTTCATCCAAGTAGCCAAAATTTGCTTCATTTTGAGGCACTGAGTGCTACTTTTATACCAAACCATCTAGCTGTGTCTTGAGTCCTTTCCTATGAGACTTGGTGATCTCCAAACAACACTTTAATAAACGCAAAACTTCCAGTGCACATTACTCAAAAGAATTAGTCAGCTGGCTGCAACTAAACAACAGGCCTGATAGACTAAACTGAAATAAATACTGCTCTCAGATAAGCTGCATCTGTTGTGTGAGTATGGTTTTAATCACTGAAGCCAGGAAAGAAATGAAATCTTTCAGAATTCATACTTTCCCACAGTTATAGAAAGAGGAGTAACAGGAATGAGTCAAGAGACAATCTGAGTTTCAATTTGGCCACCAAAACTAACATATAAAGCAAACATTTATTTAATTTAGTAGGGTTCTGTTTTCTTCTATTAATCAGCAAATTTGGGTGGGGGGAGATACTTATTAGGTCATCTGGAAGGTTTTGTTGGTGCCTGAAATTCTATAAACTTTGCAGTTTTGTTAGTTTTTACACGTAACTACTTCAGTATAATTGTGGGGTGTATTTTGTGAAAGTCAACCCCACCTGTGGATGAGCAATTCTGTGGGAAGATTGCCAATGAAGAATACAGTACTATGAACAAGGCTACTTTCTTGTGGAACTGTGTAAAAATCGGCAACCCAGAAAGTGCAGCTGAGACTGCCAGTATAAAATTTAGATATATTTGAAAAATATTTTTGTCCCACTGGAATATCAGTTATAGTGTGCTTATTGTGAAACACACACACACACACACACACACACACACACGTATATGACCTGGTGGAATGGGGGAGTGAGTTAAATAATTTAGTTTATTTCATTTTTAATAAACTTAAAATCTTGATGCATTTTCATTGGGCGTTACCTATCTTACCTTTCTTTTTAGGAAGAATGCATACAGTTCTAGCTATATCCCAAAAGGTACCTATTCATAAAGGATTTTTTTCTCTTTGTCAATTTTACATGAAAAGAGCATGTGACTTCTCAGATATCTCTTTGGGAAGTGGGAGAGGACTACCTCCAGAACCTTTGAAGTTGTCATGCAAATAGGGCATTCGTAATCCTATTAGCCGGAATTCTTATCTATCACTTGAATGAGTCTCTTAGAAAAGTTGTGTTGGTAAGGAATTAGCCCCAGTTGCTTCACAAGTAAGTCAGCCAGTGCTATAGCAGCCCAAGAGATTTTGGCTGGCCCCTCTTCCAGTTTTCTCTGGCTTTAATCAAGGAAGTTGCTGTTAGATGCTGCCTTTGCAGTCCAAAGATATATAGCCATCCACTTCGCACGAATCAGTTGGGCTCACTTTATAATAATTTCTTTGTCATCATGACCGAATTTTATGAATCAGTTTTACTTCAGGGACATTGCACAGATACTGGCTTGGGTATGCTATTAACACTTAGATGGGGGTGCCAAGTTTGAATGACGTATGTGCATTTAATAAGCTCCTGCCTGTTTCTTCTCAGATACCGAGACATGTGACTATGGCTGGCACAAATTCCAAGGGCAGTGCTACAAATACTTTGCCCATCGACGCACATGGGATGCAGCTGAACGGGAATGCCGTCTGCAGGGCGCCCATCTCACAAGCATCCTGTCTCACGAAGAACAAATGTTTGTTAATCGTATGTACCAAATAGATACGAGTTTCCAGGAACTTCACTCCTTCTCATCACTCTCTTAGTTTTGTCTGTGTGCAAGTGAAAAGAAGTAGCTTTTTCAATCATAATACAACTTATCAAATCCCTCATCTGTGAATTACTTAAAATCATCTCACCTATGTTAAGTCCCCCATTTTGGGAAACATTCAACTGTAATATAGGTAGGCATTGGTTTGTCTGCCAGCAGTAGTAGTTGAAACACTTGCTGTAGGTTGAATCATAAGCAATTGCTATTTGATCATTTTTAAATATACAAAAACGGCCATTTCTTATGGCTCAATAGAATTCTTACTATGGTTATACTTTCATAGTCTCTATTTTGAATATTTATATGCCTGTCTAAAATTACAGTTGTTTTCAGTTATTTTTGTCCTGCTAATTAAAATTGACTTGTTAATAATAGCACCCTAATCTTACCTTTTGGGCATATTGATTCTCATTCAAGTTTCTAAATATTTTAATTTGTGGAAAGTGAGCTACATCCTAAGAACTTGAATAGGTGGAGATTGAAAGCTAATGAAACTTAATATCAGAGCTGTTTAATAACTCCTTCAACTGCAGCAAAAAGGAGGGCAACTAGTTTTCATGTAGCAATATGTAGAAATTTGTTGCTCATAAAGCATTTTTTTAAGAGATAGTGTCTTGCCATGCTGTCCAGGCTTGACTTGAACTACTGGCCTCAAGTAATCCTCCCACCTCTGCTTCCCAAAGTGCTGGGATTATAGGCGTGAGCCACCATTCCCAGCCTCATGAAGTGTTGTTTGATGTTCTATTAAATATTTTCTCGTGATGCCTACTATCGTTTAGAAGTTTGTTAATTTGTAATCTGGATAGAGGTTCATTTAACTTTACTGCGTGATATCCTTGCCAGTGACTCACCTCATGGTAAAAGTAAATATTTTTGAGGATAAATTTGTAGAACTGTCTAATCTAGGTGTTCATTAATTAAAATATTTTGGGAAAAAAAAAAAAAAAACAAGTGGCTTCCAAAATGAGGGTAGCGTGGATAAGACCTAGCACATTTTATTGGGTCACTGAATTTTTGCCAATGGCATCACTTAACAACAACAACAACAACAAAAAAAAATAGAAAATTTCTATCATAAAAAAAATTTCTATCATGAGTGGGGATGGAAAAAAAATTAATTATAGTAAATTGCTAGGGAAATTATTGTCTATGTCTTGATATTTTAATGCTTCACAGTGTTTGCACATTAACTTTTTCATTTAAAGCACATCGGGCAGAAGAACAAAAGATAGACTAGGAGAGATTTTTATGAGCAACTAAATAAAAATCCAGCCAGTAAAGAGGATGTATGATTCATGCTGAAAATAATTTTCTTTGATATATTTTCATCCATATATGGAAAAGTAGTACAAATATCTGTGTGGTTTCCTATCCCTTAGGTGTGGGCCATGATTATCAGTGGATAGGCCTCAATGACAAGATGTTTGAGCATGACTTCCGTTGGACTGATGGCAGCACACTGGTAAGATGCCCTTGAAAATGATGTCAAGTTCTACCTTCTGGAAATTTGGTACTGTGCACTGATTGCACATTACAGAGGGTGCATTAGATTGGAGACAAGTTAAATGACTTGCTCAAGGTCACTCAGTGAAATAGGGAAGGGTTAGAAGAGTTCCAAGCTAACTGATCCAACATCCAGTTCTCTCTTCAATAGTTGTGATTCTCTTCAAAAGAGGAGTGTACCAGATTTCCATCAAACCAGAAAACCAGACAATTAGTAGAATTGCCTTGGGTCTGTCTTTCAGATGGTTATCTTTGCTTTCTCTAGCTTCAGAGCAAAAAGAGAAGAATAAAATGTAGGAGAAAAGTCCTTTTAAAAAAATACCTTTCCCTCTTAAATAATTCACTGGAAATCTGCTATAAGGCATGACTCATTTCCAAGCAAAAATATTCATTTATTTTTATCTTAAAGAAGATTGTTGATATGATCTTGTGAATTTCTGCCAATTACATATTTCAACTTGTTTTCTATTTTTTGAAGAAAGAAGTGACTTGGAAATGCTGGCCACAACTTTGAGTAGGCTGTAATAGGTTCTTAGAACAGGTGAAGCTATTTTGAGTCACTCCTACTAAACTCAAATAAATCTAATTTTTATAAAGAGTTCAAATATGATTGGCTATACTAGTGGTACTCAGTGCTGGCTGTTCATTAGAATCACCTGGAATATGTAATTAAAAACTGGTGCTTAGGCCTTATCCCAGGTCCATTACAGCAAAACCTCTAGCCGCTGTATTTTCTCAGTGTTCCAAAGGTAATTCTTAAATGCAAAGTTGGGATCCACTGGGCTAGATAGTAAGTGTAAATTAAATTCTAAATTAGAAACAAAGTGTAAAAAATTGAAGATAATTTTAAAGGCCTTTTTGTGTTTTTATTACTTAGGTATTCAGTTTCATTCATTATCTGCCACTTGTTTGGATTTAATGAGTTTGGCAAAATATAAAGTTCATTCTAAAACAGATGTCAAAGTAATCTCTGCTTTTGGAAGTTCTGCTGTATCTTAAGAGAAGCTGCTCCATCGTGGACACACTACTCACTTTATCTATATGTCAGCCACTGTATTAAGCACTTGTGTATGTTTATTCCCCACAATAACTTTTAAGAGAGGCATTGGATTTTCCTTCACCTGTTTTACAGGTAAAGAAAGGGAAGGTCAGTTAGGTTGAGCTATTTGCCTGGAATCACAAAGCTGTTAACTGATGAAGCCAGAATTTGAACTTAGGCTTGTCTCCAAAGCCACAGTTTCTTCTGACCGGTACCTCCTTGGCTTTAAAAAGAGTGTATCCCTTGTTACATTTTCGCTTTGAGCAACCCAAAATAAGACCTGAGTTTCTCTCTCTGTCACCACTGTTTATGTTTAATCAGCCCTGTTTCACTGTTTGTCATTCAAGTTCTTAAGTAGGTTATTTGGCAAGATGTGAGAAAAATAGGGAAAAACAGGTTGTTCTTAAAATATGTTCCCAGTAAGCTATAGGAAACACAACCTTAGAATCAATAGTCTCATTTTCTTCTATTAATAATTGTCCTGGCTGGATGTATTGGATCTGTATCTGCAATTGTTGCCTCTTTATGTTTTCATTTTGCTGTACTTAGGGGGATAATACTGGCCCATTAGATTAATAGCGATTGGTATAGCATTAATCTTTATATTATATTCATTTTAATTGAAGATAATTTTGTTCTTATTAATTTAATTTCTAAGTGAACATATGATTAAGAGAGTATTTCTATATATTATAAGCTGTTTTTATAATTTTATTAATGTATATCATACAGTGAATGCATTTAATGGGTTTTCCTTGTTAAATGTGTACTTCATTGTCATGGAATAAATTGGGTTTTAGGGTGCCCACTATTAAGTCTAACTCCCACAAATTTCCCTTATTTATAGCCCAGTGAAAAGTGCAGGGTTTTGTGAGCCCCCATCATGTATACAGAAGCTGGCATGCCCAGGACTCAGCTGGCCATTTCTATCTAGTTACTGCTTATTTGTGCCTGGCAGATGCAGCCCATGACTTATCCCAAAGTGTACCTGTTGTCTGGGTTCCTGTAGATTCCAGCCCTGAGCCTAGAATAGCTGCATTTGGCCAGGTGGAGTGTACGAAAAATCTCTTTTTCCTACACACTTACCTGACTGAACCAAGTCCCATCTATTTCTAATCTGTCATTGGTTACATAGATTTGATGTGTGTGTTTTTATTCTTAGCATGTATGTGTGTTACATGTATGTGTCTCTCCCTTAGCAGTTCACCTCTTCAAAGAAGTAATTCTTTTCCCTGCTTTTTATTTTTCATGGTGTCTGAGATAAAGTGTTATCCTTTATTCCTGTGTGCTTGGTTAAAGAGACTTCATATTGGCCTATATCTGGCAGCTATGTGGGTTCTGTAGAATATCTTAGGAAATTTATCTTCCCTGCCAAGTGCCATACAGGTGAGCTTGATTCATCATATGTCATTATTCCTGTATGCCAAAGCAAGGCAGCTTAACCGGTTTTTCTCTGTGTCCATTAATTTTTAATGTAGGTACACAAATACTCTGAAAAACATAACAGTTACCATTTCCATAGTCTAGAATGGTCCTAAATGTGGTAAATTAGTGAGCATTGCACCTTGTCAAAAAAGAAATATTGATTTTCCTCTGAAATTTTCCTCTGAAACTTCCAGAGGAAGATAACATAAGCTAACATAGATACCTGTACAACATAAACAAGAACCCTACTCTTAATTAGTTGGCACTTTCACTTGAAACGTAAGGATTACGGAGAATGCACTGAGGGCCTCAGTTTGAAGAAGACACATGATGAAATGTATTAACAAGCAAAGTTTATCAAAGAAATGACACAAGTAAATACAGAAAAAACTCTGACAGACCCTCGGTTTCTTCTTAATTCACTCTCTGTGTAAAATAAAAGTGTGCTAAGGAGTGTCCCTTAACTTTGAAAATTCTGGAACAGAGCAGACCATCTGTCTTAGAGCCGGTCTCCCTCGCATTCGAGTGATCTCCTGCCCACTTTCTTGCCTTTGTAACCACCCTTTCCTCTATCCTTTTCCTCTCTGAAACAGCCTAGGTGTCCCTTAAACTCGTTTGTAGTTTTTGCTACAGTCACCATCCCGTTAACGGGTTCCATATGTGTGCAGGCCTTTGAATAAGATCCTTCTGCTTTGTTTCGCTGTTTACTCCAAGGATTTTGCTTTTGAAAATATCCCTAACAGTAAAGTCTTGGTCAGGGGGATCAGTATCTGCTTATACTTGGAATGGTGTTAACTTGACTGTGTGCAATTTTAAGGACTTTGTTTATGTTTTGGAGTGATTTCTCTCCTCTTCCACACCCTCTCTCCCTCCATTTTTTTCTTTGTAAGATTTATTAGAGCTTCTCTGTCTTGGGTGGTAGTTTGGAGTGATTTCTCTCCTCTTCCACACCCTCTCTCCCTCCATTTTTTTCTTTGTAAGATTTATTAGAGCTTCTCTGTCTTGGGTGGTAGAACAGTATTAAAACAAAAAGAACCTTTCATATTTACCTTAAAGTATCTTTTGATATTTAGCCTTATGATCCAGTAAGAACAAACAAGTTTATATTAGGTCTCAATTTCAATGATCCCTTTTACTGAAATAGCTTCGCTTTCAATAAACTTACAGTATAAATGTATCATATTTAATGTTATGCTATACAGCTAGACTAATTCAACTAATATACTAAATTAATGATGTTATTTGGCTAAGTTATCTAAATTGCCCTTATTCTTGAGATTCTGATGGATTCATTCCACATTACTGGCCTCTATAATAGGATGTTGTTATCATTGATAAAATGCCAAATTCTTATTTCTGTTATATTTTAAAAATCTATTACTTTTTTTATTTGGGGTGTTTGCCCAATAAATTTCACAAAAGTGAATTCATGAATAAAATTGTGTCTAGCCTTACGCTTGTGATTTATATTAAGATTATTTCTTTTAACACATTTCAGGTTTTACTTTGTCACTTGGCTTTCTCCTAACCCAGTTATTCTCTAACTTGACTATTGTTAACTTGACGATTGTTCTCTATAGCAAAATGTGCCTACTGCTTTATTGGAAACCCTAACAAATAACTTCACTAATGAATTGCTTTGCTTGTCACACAAGTAATATCTTCAAAGACACTCAGTTAAACCATCCAAGTTAAATATACATTAAAGCTAGCGAACTTAAACAAACTTTTCTTATCTAGCTTATATACTGTTAGCTGACTTTAAAGTTCTTTCTTAAACCAACTGTTAAATGAATGACTAGTCAGAGTGTTTTCCTTCAGATCTGTTTTCCAGTGCTAATGACCTTTCCCTTCCCTGGCTATGAACTCTTGTTGCTCCCTTAAAATTCTTCAGTGTCTGCTCATTGCCTTCAGTATAAAATTTTAATTATTAGTATGGCAGACAAAACCAATCCACTCCACCTGCCACTTGCTAAGCTATAGCATCTCAAAATACTCTCAGTTCCTGGAATAAGCCATGGGTTCTCACTCCTGGGCGGCTTTGACTGTACTGGCCCTAGTGTTTAGCATATTCTCACGTCTTATCTTCATTTCATCTCACAAACAGTCAAATACCCTGCATAGCCAAGGGTCTCCTTCCAGGAAGCCTTCCTTGCTGGGAATGACTAAGAGCTCCTCTTCTGTGCTCCCACATCTTTTTTGTCCTCCACCGATCCTAACTCAGGCTCCTGTGAAATCGACTTCCTGACACTGAGTCTTCTGAGATAGGAATTAACTTGCGTCTCTATTTTTTCAGCAACTAGCAGAGTAGTTGACATAGAACAGATATTGAATAAATATTTGAATGAACAAATGATCATCAGTATACACACATTGCTCAGCCAACTCTATCTTTTGAATCCTGAAATGAACACATTATGTCTTTCAGCTGAATCTCTTTGTGATATTTTTTCTTTACCTAAATTAAAGATTTTATTTAAAGTTGTACCAGTATGAAAAACATCAAAACATAATAGATGGGTTTTACGGTGAAAAGACCAAAAAAAAAAAAAGATATTCCTTAAAAATAGAAGTATATAGTTGAACATACTGCATCTTATAAATGTATCAACCCAAAGGAAAACAAGTGTTTTTACTAGAAATGATGACAATTTTGTCCATGGTTGTCCTAGAAACACCTTTGCAATAAACTTTGGGAATTAAAAATGGAAAGTAAACTTTCAACCTCTGCCACCCCTGCAGGTTTGAGTTATATCAGGGCAGGTTTTCCATGAAACTTTAAGAAACCAACAATTACTCAAAACTTTGGAGGAGGATATTTTTTTCCAGATAGGCACATATTCCGTAGGTATACTTTCTGAAGAAAAATGAGTTTTAGAAACCTTATTATTTATATCCAAAATGGAGTGAAACAAACAAAAGGAAATATCACTCCCAAATGTTATCAGCTCATTTTACTTTTTATAGATGCTTTGGTTGCATAAGATGGGATAGGGCTTCATTTGTAAATCCACTATCTGAGGCTGTTTATTCAAGTGCAGAGGAAGCCAGACAGGCAGGGAACGTTATGGAATCATTTATATTTATCTATCAATATACCTCCTGGCAAAATGATTTTCATAACACTGTTTTCAACTAAAGGCTATAGTGTCTATGGGACAGCCCAATTAAGGAGCTATCAGAAACTCTTACATGCTTTCATCATACTGTTCTGTCTGATAAACCTCTCCAACAAGTGGTTTAAAATCAAATTGTGGAGCTCAGAGATTTAAAGCTGTCATATTGCTTCCTTCTCTCTTGGTCCCTCTGGAGTAAGATTCTCACGAGGGGATTCTCTGGGCTCCACATTGCTCCTTACTCACCTTTCTTCAATGATTCCCGCCAGCACCATCAAAGCTGACCCCTCCCCACCGGACACTGGTGTCTTCTGTGGATCAGACGCATTTACTTCAAAGGGAACCATCACTTTAGATGGCCATGTGCAGAGGCCGAGGACTGAATACAACTGACATTGCCATTCCATTTTTAAAATATTGAGGAGCTTTTGGAATATTTAGTTTGTTCTGCAGAAAAAGCCCTGACTTTATTCCTAAACATTTTTAAAAACATTTTCTGCATCTCCTTCACTTTTTTTACTTCTGTCTTCTCTACATTGTCGGGACTCAAATGTCACCCCCATGAGGCTGCTGGCTTCCCTGCTTCCTGGGAAATTGTCACAGCTTCCTTCTTCTCACTTTCCATTCTACGGTTGGGAGAAAACAGAGAGACTTTCTCTCTTCTACATTTGCCCAAATCTGGTCAGGAAGTTCTAGAACAAGTTACTAAATCACAGATTCATAAATATCGTATTTTCTAGCTCTAACCAACTCATCTTGCTATGATAGTTGTGATATAAACTAAAAAAAAAAAAAAACTAATTGATAGGACAATTAGTACAATTAATTGTGCAATTAACCTTCATTACTTAAGTTCTTCTTAAAAATATTTCTGGAAGATAACTCAATTTTGCATTTTGTTTTTCATTTTGGTAAGCATAGTTCAGCTTTGGCAACTTAACACCTACAATTTCCAACACCCACTTGTCCCCCTTCACCAGTTGATTCGAGTTGATGCACAAGAATGGCCAGATGTGTGGATTTGACTCTAAATCCAGAGGCTCCTTCTTCTTCTTTCATAAATAAACACATCAGTCTGTCAAGCAAAGTATTGTGAGAAAAGCCAGCTTTGAAAAAGGTAGAAACAATAAAGAAATAGCCCTTACCCAGGGAGAGACACTTAAAAGGGGCAGAAGAAATGGAGTAACAAATCACAGACCATAAACCATTATTCTTTTTCTGCAGCAATGTATCATTATTACCCTTTCATAAACACAAAGGTTCCTATTCCCCTTCCTCTCCCAGATGTCTTGGATATTGAAAAGAGAATACAGAGTATTCATTAATTCCAGTGCTTTCTAAGCTTGTTTGTAGATTTCTGCTCATTTGAAAGGATTTCACATGATTTGGCAGAAAAACAATGCAAAACAGAATCCCCACAACAAAAATTTAAGTTTTCCTTTTCCTACCTGAAGATCTTAGAAGACTTTCTATACAACATTTGCAGATGGACGTGTGTCAGCTGTGGTGTGGCATTAGCTCTAAGTCAAATACCATTTCTCTGTGGACAAGTCACACTGCATATCAACATTAATTTAATTATGTTAAACTTCACAGGCTTTATTGTATTAACCCAAAAGCCAAGGAAAACATATGCTCTTTTCTCATTCTTTAACACATTACTCGTGAGTGGAAGAATTCTCAGATTCCTTTCTGCGAAAGACTACTGAGTTGTTAATGAAAATTTTGACTTGTGTTGTAGTTTAATTTGATTTGGAATCAAAAACTGATTCTTCTGATTCTAAATGTGAGATATTATGAGTCATAGAGTAGTTCTAGAACACAACTGTACTCTCTGCCTTGTCTTTCAGTTCAGATAGCTAGTGGTGGGTTGAACAGCTGGAAGAACCATATTTACTCACTACTGGAAAATCATTTTATAATTGACAAGATTATTATAAAGAATAAGAAAAGGAGATTTAGTGCAGTAGCATCTCACAGATGCTTTTCCAAGACTTCTGTGCAACTTTAAAATCACATGCAGATATTTAAATCTAATTGCTAATTAGTCTAAGGCAATGCATAACCATGGAAAAGGCCAAAAAAAAAATGTTGAATGAGTTTTGCCAGTCTCTCCTTACATTTGGACCGTTAGCCCTTCATGACTGGAGACCTGTGCAAATAAGCTTGGGGTAAAGGAGCCTACTGGCACCATTCATTCTATGGATTAAATGCAAGTTGCTCTGTGGGCCTCTGCCTGAGGCCCCCTCTCTCACAGTGGTCTCACAGTGTGAGTAACTCACATCCTTCTGAAAATGCTGTTGATAATTACTGCTTTGTAGGGCAGTGAGCTCACACTATTACACAAGATTAGTGCTGTTCTCAAGAGCTGGCCAGATTGTCTTTCCCGCACAGAGGTTTGCCAGCTAGGAAAATAATGGGCATATTGCCACTTTAACAACTATCAGGAGACCCCAAGTTAGTTTTTCTTCCCTTCAGCATATTCATGTTTGTAGGATCCAACTCCAGGCTGCCAGCATAGGGTAGTGACACCAAAACAAACGTCTCTTTCTCCTTTAAAACAAAGCTGCTCTTTTCTTTTCAGTTGTCGGTCAGCGAATTACCCTGTTCAACTAAAAGACAGCAGCAAAACCATAACCTCCCTTAAAACATAAATAAATAAGGACCCAGACTAGACTAACCTTAAGCAAGTACAAGGATCAGAAGAAGGTTTATCTTTACCTTGCAGGGAAGTCATTTGCCCCTAACAAACAAGGCAAAGTTAAATGCACCACTCCCCCTCCAGACTGCAAACAAATGCCTATTGTGTACACCAGCCATCTAGGGATAAAAAAGTCATTTTAAAGGTACCAGATGTTTTGATTTCTGTAATAAGTAGTCCTCATAGCCTCTTTTCAGATAACCGTTTGACCTGTGTTCTGAAAGGCTTAGGCTAACCCCAAGTGGTTATTCTGTTTGTTATTTAGTGAAAAGATGGTTTCTTATCGGCGTATGTTTCAAACAGGTACCTGTCCTCTTGGGAAAGTGTTTTCTATTTGGAATTTGCTTTCCTACTTCGGTGGTTATCTGCTTGCCCTTGGCATCCAGTGTATTTGGATTGAATTTTGTAGCTCTGGGAGTACAGCAGTGGCAATATGGGTTCCAGGTGATGAAAAGAGTTTGCGCACAAGAAGTCAGCTCTTACTGCAGGTGTCATGTTTTCATAGCTAATCTAGATAAATTTTTACTGAAAAACAAACTAACTGTGACTCACACTGCAGACATTGCATTTGTGTGCTTAGGTGTTTATCTATGATCTGACCTGTCCTAAGGATTTTACACATTTGGCTTTGGTTCTGATGCAATTTCACCATTGATGTAAATCATCGGATAATTTTAAAAGACAGTGGAAAAGAATAAACTACCATAGGTGAATATTTTAGTCAGAAAGAAAATTCAGATTATAGATAGAATGGCCTGCAACAGAATAGAATGCAGTAAGGTTGGTAAATACCGGTTCACTGAGGTCTGTCTTCTTGCAAAGTGTTCTCTTTGTGTTTTCACTCACAAAACTGAGAGAACATATCCCAGACAATCTTTTATTTTTTATTACTTTTTTTTATTTTTGCCACATGGAGTACATAATCACAATTTTGGGGGACATATTCTAAGTTCTCTTTTGTTAAGTGGTGTAGCCGTTAATTCATAATGTAAGAATGGATATATATCACCACCTAGTGGTCATATCGTATTTTGTGTTTCAAAACCACATTCACAGAACTCCACCCAGATACACACAGGAATACTACTATCTGTAAATCAAGTTCCTGTAGCTTTGACTAGTTTCTAAATTCCAGTATAAATTGCATGATACTGTGATCCTGAAAGTTAAGTGTGAAATGAGAGGATTTTTCAAATGCAGCATGAAGCTAACACATGTAGTCAAATGCTTAGTAAAATCCTAGCAACTAAGGCAAATATTAGGACCTATCTGTCCTGTGTTTTCACTTTATACACAATAGTAGAACCATGGAGAAAGTTTTCCTTGGCTAGTTTCCTTGGGAGGTGAACAGAGAGGGCTTTTGCAGGGTTTTTTAGATGATTTTTTTTTTCACTGTGAACTAAATTAGCAATGTTTGGAGGAAAAGAGAGTAAGTGAAGAGCAGTGACTGAACCGTTCAAGAAAAAAACTCCCAAATTATAGTTTGAAGTTCAGTAAGTTCTCCCAACAATTAAAATAATGTATTGTGAATGGCTTGACTAGACACATGTCAAGAATGGTTTTTCTCAAAGGGATGTGCTTGGTAAAATCCATAAAATCTATAAAATATCATCTTTAATTGGCCATTTAAGGTAATCTAAACTATGGCGAATTTTAAAAAACAAAAGGTGACTGCACCTAAGCTGAAAAATTATAGATAATGTATGGATAGATAGAGAGAGAGTTGAAAAGTAGGCCCTTGGCAGTTACAAATTCAAGATTTGCTGCTCCAGTTATACATGAGATCCTGAAGGTCTGCAGTATGAAAACATTTGTACTTTTTGCTCAGGCACAAATTTGAACTGTACCCAATGACTGGCTAGTGTGTAAAAACTCTCAGTGAGCTCTCAAGTCTGTCTATTGGACAGCTCAGTTTTCTCATCGCAAGAAGTAGGGTGCTGTCTACTCTGCTGACCATTTTGGTTGTTCTCTACTGTATTTATGGCAGGAAATTATCTGCTACACAGATGTGTATGAATAGAAGCATTACCAAGTCTTAGGTCTTAGGCACTTCTTTAATGCCAAGAAGTATTGTATCTGTAGGGGTGTGTGTGCGTGCGTGTGTGTGTGTGTGTGTGTGTGTGTGTGTGAGAGAGAGAGAGAGTCTGAAATTTATGACTCACAAAAATATGAACTTTAATTTTGTCTAGTGTCTATGAAAATTCTGTCTCTTTTTATTTATATTGTATGATTTAGAAGCCAGTAGAGAGGAAAAGAAATAGAAAGATTCTAAACAGAGTGTCTGACTCTTCTAGAGAACCAGTGCTCATTATTATTCTTTGTAGTTATTTGACCAAGTTAAGGAATTGTGAAATCTCAGTGAAAATAACTTGAAATGGGTTGAGTATTATAAAGAAACTCTAGTTATTGATTAGGTGTTGATAAGAACAATTGCTCTTAAAACTTCTTAGTCTTTTGCTCATAGATGAATTTGCTTCTGTATGTGATGTGCAAGGACCAGCTGGGACTTGACTGTGACAGCAGTAACTGATACTGGGTGGTCTGGTTTCCTTTCTTCAACTGAAAGTAGTACTAAAGATGAACCCAAGAAAACTCACTTTTTAACACAAGGAAAAAAAAAAACTCCTGGTTTACTTCTAAGTCTTATCTATTTCTGAAAAACTGCTTTTTTTTTTGACACGGTGTCTCACTCTTGTTGCCCAGGCTGGAGTGCAATGGCATGATCTTTGCTCACTGCAACCTCCACCTCCCGGGTTCAAGTGATTCTCCTGCCTCAGCCTTCCGAGGAATTACAGGTGCCTGCCACCATGCCTGGCCAATTTTTGTATTTTTAGTAGAGACAGGGTTTCACCATGTTGGCCAGGCTGGTCTTGAACTCCTGACCTCAGGTGCTCCAACTGCCTCAGCCTCCCAAAGTGCTGGGATTGTAGTCATGAGCCACTGCACCCGGCCCTGAAAAACTGCTTTTTTAACCTTTGCAAAAAGGCAGTTATCCATCACTGCATCAGGAAAAGGGCTATTAATGTACATTACATTTTTATCATCAGTTTGTTTTGTTCATGCTTGTGATGCTAGTTATCTGCTGAGATTTTAGGCCATCAATCATGGCCACCTGGTGTGTATTTTAAATGATAAAAGATATCTCTGAATGACAGTTGGGACTTCCTAGACACTATGTAATCAGAAATTCACCTTGAACAGATGTAAACCCCATCTGAATTTGGTAGATTGTTGGTAACTGTTAAAAGCAGAGACCTCTCCCCACCCACCATCATCTTTTTTTTTCCTGGTATATTGACTGAATTAAGTTGGAGACTTGCAAAGAACTGGGAAGAAGAGAAATAGCTCTCCAACCATTCTGAGTGAGAAAAATAGTCAAATCACTCTGAGATACGTGGAATTGAGGTCACTGTCTGAGGGTTAAGGATGCTGGCATGCACAGAAGTCATGTGCACTGCAGAGACCTGCAGGATGAGTCTTCTCTTTTGTGTTATTGTGAGACAGAAATAAATTTTTGACAAGTACAGATTATTTGGAACAAAATAATCAAAACATTTAGAGTTCGATAGACTTCGATGAATAGCTTCAGTCTGCTCTGAGTTTTCACCCTCTGTTAGGATTGGTTCACAATGAGTTCTCTAGTTTGTGGAGAGAATCATACTTATTAGCTGTTAGATTTTGTCCAGGGTTTTTTGAATCATTTTACTATGTTGGCAGCTGATTTGCTTGAATTCAATTAGGGGAAAAAGAAAGAAAAACAATAACTGAAAAGTGACTGATTCCAGCTTAATCGAAATGGTTGCCCTTTTTGGCATGTTATTACAGACCTGGAGAACTAGTTATTTAATTGGACTCTAAAAATAAAGCAATTTTATCATATATTATCCAGCATTAGGCAGTTATATACTAGATATAAAATAATTATCTCTTAATAAAATGCAAGAAAAATTTACATCTGAGTTGGCTTTCCTCTACATCAACTATTTGCATTTTTGTTTGTTTGTTTGTTTTGAGACAGAGTCTCGCTTGACTCCCCCAGGCTGGAGTGCAATGGTGCGATCTTGGCTCACTGCAACCTCCACCTCCCAGGTTCAACTGATTTTCCTGCCTCAGCCTCCCGAGTAGCTGGGATTACAGGTGGCTGCCACTAGGTCCAGCTAATTTTTTGTATTTTTAGTAGACACGGGGTTTCACTATTTTGGCCAGGCTGGTCTCAAACTCCTGACCTCGTGATCCACCCACCTCAGCCTCCCAAAGTGCTGGGATAACAGGCATGAGACACTGCACCTGGCAACTCTTTGATTTTTATGTCACAATTTCCTCTGCCATCAGAAGAGAGTGAAAATGCAAAGTAATTTCAGGGTTCTCTTTCAGGTGTAGTAGTGATCTAATTCTTGTCCCTGGGGAGGCAACAAGAGTTTGAGGTGTGTAGCATGAACTTGAGTTCCTGAGGCACAGACAAACATGCAGGGGAATGACCAGCATTTATTTTTCCCTAAGGGGTTAAAATGAATTTCCCCAACCCATGCTGGCTTCTGGGAATAATTCTTAGTTTGCACATTCAGCCCTAGAAGATGATTGATCCAAGATAGATCACTCAGGATGTTTGCTCATAATTCCAAGTGAAAAATAAAGAAATCCAAATGGGAGGTACTGAGTTTTTCCCTGCTAATTCCAAGAATCTGTATTCCTGTATATATGAGATACCATATTGTGCAAGAAGATCTATTACCTTCTTATAACTTAGAATTGATTCCCTGAGAAGGGATTTCTTCTTAACATTTAACTTTAGTGAAAAGAAAAGTATGTTATTGAAGCTAAAGTTAAATTTTTTTTTATACTTTCTCCCTGTAAGTAATGTTAAATAAGGCTGTAAAGAATTCAGAAGGACACAAAGTTGTTAAGAAAACTGGAGTTTTCTTTGCTAAGTCAGTTTGGCAATAACATGAAGCAAAATCAAAGCATTCTAGCCAAGATAAATCTGCACAATGGAATGATCAGATATGAGGTAATAGTGTGACATGCCTGTGGGTATCAGACATTCTTGTAAAAACCACAGAGCTAAAATTTGGTCCTGCACCATTAAACTACAGCTCTGCCAAGCAACAACAGGAACACTCGTTTTAAGTCATTGCTGCAAGCCAAATGTAATTCTCACCCAAAACAATTAAATCTTTTAACAGAGGCCTGAATCTGGGCAGTTTGAGCCCTGAGATTCACTTTAGTGGCATGGAATCCGAATCTCATTTCAGTGTGAAAATGAGATGGTTATTGTTCAGATCAGGAGGAAGTGTCAGCTGCAAAATATAGGGCAGTCAAGTGACTTCAGTAACTTGAAGTGATATTTGTTAAGATTAGATTTAAAAAGGGTTAGTTAAGAAATTTGTATTTTTTGTGAGAAATGCACATATTTTATAAAGTTCATTTTTAGCAATTAGAAAAATAATGCTCACTCTAGAGAACTTGGAAAACATAATAAGTAAGAATATATAGAATAAAATATTATCTCAGTTTCATATCACTCAGACATAAACTCTGGAAGATTTTATTGCATTTGCTTTTGGTCTTTTATATACACACACGCACATGCAAACACAAACACACACACATACATACATCCATACACACAGCTGTATCTGAGAGTATGAATAAAATTTGGATCATTATTATATAATAATTTAACACTTCTTTTACTATCCTCCATTTCTTTATTTATTCTTCAAAGGAAATTTTAAATGGTGATATAATATTCTATTTGTCTGGCTATATCATAATTTATTGAACATATGTTTACTCTATAAATTGTTTTCCCTTTACTGCTAATAAACATAGTATTTCATATAAAATGTCATTCACATCTCTGATTATTTTTTAGTATAGAATTTTAGAAGTGGAATTTTGGGGTCCAAAAGCAAGAACTTTTTGAGGCTCCTAATATGCATTGCCACCTGTTTTCCAGAAAGGTTATTTACTTCCACTGGCTATGTCTATAATTGCCTGTCTCACCTGTTTGCTAGCAGCAAGCAGGATCTTTGATTAGGGATTGGTGTGGGTTGGGAAGAATGAAACACCCTCTGTGGTTCATTGTCTCTAAATATCAAAAACTATTTATTAAACAACATAAGTATGTGCCAAACATAGTTTCTGCACTGAGTATACAGTAATGAGCAAAAGAAACCAAAGCCCTGTCCTCAATGAGTTTACATTCTACTAGGGAGAAAAAAATGCAATTAATGAGTAAATTATACAGGATGTTAGAATATGATAAATGTTATGAAGAAAAAGAAATTAAGAAAGGGAGATGGGATAGTGTAGGTAGGGACAAAAAATGAGAGAGTAATGCACAGTGTACGCATAGTATTAGGATGTTGGAAAATTTTCCACCTTTGAGGACGTTACTGGTTTCCTGTAAGAGACTAGTTGGAAAGTAAGCTAGAAAATATTGAGCTCCTAAATCCAAATTTAATATTTGGCGAACTCTGGAATCTTTGACCATAGAGAGTACCAAATATAGATTTTTGTTAGTTTTAATGGATTCTTATTCTTTGATTTTTAATTTTTATCCTACTTTAACTCATTCATTACAAACAACTTAGTTCTGTATCAGCATCAGGCAGACCATGACATATCTCTGAAATGTTGATTATCTATTAAAGGAGAGTATCAAAAATGTAAAAAGGAGGCTTGGTGAGTGGAGGTTGAGGGATGATAAGGGAAATGAGCAAAGAAAAAAAAAATAGGGAAATAATTAGAAACCCAGGGCAGAGCCAATGTGAGTTCCTGGTTGCAGGGAGACCTACCAGTCAAGGAGTACTTCAGTGAGTGTGGTCCCCTGAGCATCTTTTCCAGGCCATTTGGAGAGTAACACAGTGGGGCCATTTAGGCTACGAGTTGGATTTAAATTTGCCTCGCTTCTGGATTAGGTTTTTCCCCTGAGAAATAAAACCACCTTTCATGCTGTATTTTGGCAAAAAAACAACTTCCTTAAGGGTCTCTTGGTTTTTTGCAAGTTTATCACTCTTCAAACACTCTTTTTTTACATAGCAGTGATCTCTTGTCTCATATCTTAATTTTGGCAGGATTGAGGAGGACTTTAAAGTAAAGCTAAAAGACTGAAAGAAAAGTAGGTTTTCAAACTTTAGGTCTTTTCACAAATTATTTTATGAAAGATCTAAATTTTTTTTTTACCATATTTAAAAGTTTGAAAACCACTTTTTCTGAGAAGAAAAATCACAGACATCCTCTAGTATATTAATTATACTGTTTTTGTTTGTAAACTAGAGCTTATTGGTATACAAATCTAATTTCATAGGTAGGAGGATACCTTTTGAGTCTTTTATTGTGCCAAGTATTAAAGATATAAAACACAAAAGAAACATTTGGTATTGAAAACACTGCAGATAACTAAGTATAGTACTCTGGTAAATACAGTGAAATGGATCAGACATATATTTTAAAAGACTTAAAAATAGTGATAGTACTGTTGGGAGTAAGTAGGTAGTAGAGTAATTGGACCTTCCCTTTTTTTTTTTTTTTTTTTTTAATTTTTGCATTCACTGATGCTCTGAATTGAAAACAATTGCCTTAAATCTTATATACACTTTATTCTCTTTCTCTTTGCCAAATAAATTCACTTAACTCATTGTCTCAAACCATAAACTTATTTTAAACTTAATTCAAGGAAAGACTAACAGATCTGTAGGCCCAGAAAAGACAGTCATATTAACCATTGTCACATAAATCTAAATCTGTATTTCTAACATATTTTGGAGGTTTGTCACCACTAATGTTGCCATACTAGACATGATAAAGCATGAGAGTAGCCAAAGCATGGTGGGAAATTGATGCTCAAATTGACCCAGAAAGGCGCTGAACAAACAAACTTGTCTCATACCACATTCTAGTTAAGAGGACCCAAGACTAGGAAACTGGTCTCTTATTTATAGGCCAATATTATTTTCATCTTACCAAAGTTTGTTATTCTTGAATAGGCACAGCGACTATGTTTTTTATATAATTATTGTTGCCAGGAAGGCAATATTTTAAGTAACAAAGAAATGAACCTAAACCAGAGAGTTCTGGGTGGGTAACATCTCTAAGGTCCAAATAATTCCCTATTATGCTGCGTTGTTGTAAGAGACAATGCATATCAAGTACCTAGAAAAGGGCTTCATCTATTATAGATGCTAAATAAATGACACATATAATGGAAGGCAAAAGATATTTCCAATTGTATATTATTGCTCAGAGTAGGATATATATATATACGTGTATATATAAAGGTAACCGGCAGAGAAATGTCAAACCCATAAAGTCCTTTTCAGTGATACGCACAAAAAAAATCTGTAGTAAGATATACTTTTGAAGGTGTATCTTTCTATATCAATATGCATAAATGTCATAAATGTTTCTACTAAAAAGAAAACATTTCATAATCATAAAGCACAACTCAACTGTATGGTGCAAGTAAGAATCACATCTAAAACAAACTAGCTCTGAAAGGTTGTATATAAAATGATTAGCATAGCTACGTCAGATAAATACAAAAAATAAATATTGCAACTATCTCTACTTTTTTAACCAAATAGATGAATTTGGGTGAAAAGCAATTACAATAAATGAGACAAAGGTACTTTATAGTAGTAAAGATAAGACAAGACAGGCTGAAAATTCAATTGAAGTATCATCACAATTATGTAAATTTATATGTGCACTTAAGAGGTAGAAGAAAACAATGATTAGAGTGATGAGATTATTTTTTCTCTAGTTCTACTTCCATTAATTTTATTGAATTAATAATAAGATGAAATTCCTAAATTGAGGGTTGATGATATATTTAGAAATCTAGAATAACTAGGCCAAAATTTGTCAACGATATCTCATTGCCAAATAGTAGACATTTGTTGAATAAATACTTTGAGACACATATATTTTCTACTCACAGTTTAACAGTCTTTTTCTTTACCACCAAAATAATTTCAGCTATATGAAACAACAGAAATTGTTGAGTCTATTCCAATTAGATTGTGATATAATACCGTCGTTGCTCTTATGTTACTTTTTGACTAGCAAGTAGTTACCTTCTCCCTCCATTTTTACAGCAATACGAGAATTGGAGACCCAACCAGCCAGACAGCTTCTTTTCTGCTGGAGAAGACTGTGTTGTAATCATTTGGCATGAGAATGGCCAGTGGAATGATGTTCCCTGCAATTATCATCTCACCTATACGTGCAAGAAAGGAACAGGTAATGATTACCCCGTTAATAATGTGTACTTAATCTTCATTTCAATTATAAAGATACTTCAGGAATTTGTGTCTCAAATTCATTGTTTGAGACACAAACTGGATATGTCCATGTATGTCATCTCTCATTGCTCTGGAATATTTCACTCTTCCAAAACAATTGAAAAGTTTGTTTTCAACAATGTTCTCACCTTAGATTTCAGGTCCTTAAGATAACAATGTGACATTAATGTAGGAATGCTGCCTGGTAATATCTTTAAGAAGAACAACTGCCAGTCCAAAGGCCAATAGGCCTTTTTATTTTTATTTATTTATTTGTTTATTTATTTATTATTATTGTTTTTTGAGACGGAGTCTCGCTTTGTCACCAGGCTGGAGTACAGTGGTGTGATCTTGGCTCACGGCAACCTCCGCCTCTGGGTTCAAGCAATTCTCCTGCCTCAGCCTCCCAAGTAGCTGGGACTACAGGCATGCACCATCACGCCCAGCTAATTTTTGTATTTTTTAGTAGAGATGGGGTTTCACCGTGTTAGCCAGGATGGTCTCGATCTCTTGACCTGGTAATCTGCCAGCCTCGGCCTCCCAAAGTGCTGGGATTACAGGCTTGAGCCACCGCTCCTGACCGACTTCTTTTTTTATTTTGATGAGAACATTACAAAATAAAATAGTTGTCAACAGTTAAAAATTCGGCTATATTTTTTAAATCTAGATTTTTAGCTTTTTTAAGAAATAAGAAGACCTGGCACCATGTGGCCCATATTCAGATTTGTCAGTGGTTTGAAGTACTAGAGCTGAGAACCACTGCCCTCCCTTGGTTGGGGCTGCAATCTCCATTTATTGCAGTCCTCATTGAGTCCTTCCTTTGTTTTATGTGAGTCCGTGCCCGAATCCTGAAAGACACAGTCCCAAATGCCATAATCCTAAATGTTGAAATCTCAAAGGATTAAAATCCCGAAAATAGAATTCTGGAAAAAAACAAATTTTAAAGACATTTATTTACATTTTAAAATGATGATTTATTACAGAAACATATAAAAACATGACAGCGTGCTTCATAAGCCACTTTAGACAATAAAATAAATAGACAATAAAAACTACATATATTTTCAAGCATAAGCACTCAGGTATACTAATGGCAGTTGGGGAAAAACCAAAATGTATGAATGCACATCACTCTGGTTGTAATTGTGTGCACCAGCTTTATAACGGTGGTCATCTGAAATACCATGATGAACAACATAAATCTTTTCACAAGATTGATGAAAAACTGAGATGGGTTACCACCGCAAATTCAGTCACTCAAAGAGCCGAGATCTTGAGAAATTTTATCGTTCATAAATGGAGATGTATAAAAGAACATCTCTTCATTTACTGAGGAAGTTTCAATATTTTTATATTGAGAACCAAGGAAGCTGAAGCCAGTACTGTAACTCTCAGTCTGAGACCGAAAGCCTCAAGACCTGGGGGGCCTCTGGTGTGTGAGTCCTGGAATCCAAAGGCTAGTGAGCCTGGAGTTCTGATGTCCATGGTGGCAGAAGTCTGTCCCAGCTCTCAGAGAAAGAGCAGCTTGCCTTCTGTATCTGTTCTCTCTGGGCCCCTGGCTGATTGGATGGTGCCCATCAACAATGAGGGCAGATCTTCCTCACCTCATCCACTCATGCCGACACATTAATCTTCTCTAGAAACACTCTGAGACGTGCCCCAAATAATGCTCTATTAGGTTCCTAGGTATTCCTTAATCCAGTCATGTTGACACCTAAAATTAAGTCTACAGGTCTACCCCTTGCAACTTGGCACCCATATGCATATTGTTAAGCTGTATTTAAATTTCCAAATAAGGACAATAACAAGGTTATATAATAATTTCTCCTGACATGATATAACTATCCTGCATACAACCAAAAATGCACTAATCCCTTCCCTAGAATTTGGCTTTCAGGATTTCAACATTTGGGATTTTAATATTTCAGAATTATGATTTTGGGGACTTTAGATGTTAGGGATTTTAACCTCTAGGGATTTTGGTCTTTAGGAATTTCAAAATTTGGGATTATGACTTTTGAGATTGTGTCTTTTGGGATTATAATTGGCACCAGTTTTTGCCAACTGCCTGGTCTCTGTAGGCATTTGAGTTTTTTAATCATTCCCTTAGAAGTTTATTTTATGCTTATAAACTGTGGATCAAAAATGCCATCCTTATATCTATAGTTGAATATTTACAAGATACAATAAAATAAGAACATGTGTAATATAAATTTTATGAGAATTGTTTAGTTAACATTAAACATAAAATATTTTAAAAGCTAATTTTTTAAAAGGTGTGTTTATCATTGGCCAATTTCTAAAGCACGCTGTACAGACTTTTTCCCTAAACAAATAGAAATTCTGTAAAATATTTTAACCTATTTGCAATTAATAATGGTGTTATCACATGAATATTTAATCCCTAGACCCAGACTTTTACCCATCTCAAATAAGAGTACAAAGTACAAATGTAAAATATAAACCTATTTGATTTATTTGTCTTTGAATACAAAAATAATAAAACTAAAAACCACACTCTATAAATATTTTAGGAAAGATTTAAACCCAATAATGAGAAATTCTATTAGAAGAAAGAGAACACTAACATACATCAAGCCTGAGTCTCATATGAAAGTCAGCTGTTAGCAATGAGTACGTTAGTCTGCTATTTTCTCACTCAAGGTAGAATGTATTCTCAATACCTTTTCTACATGAGAAGCTTTCCTGACCATGTCCCTTACTTCAGCACCTCTGCGATGAGATTTGTAAAAATAGCAAATCAAGTATTTTCTATTTTTCTTTTTCTGGTGTAGAAATCTTTACTAAATTATTCGTCTCTATCCAAATGTCATGTTTGCCCTCTTATGTCTCCAGTGGTCCCTGGAGTCATACTTTTCATTTTATGATTTAAACATTCTTACATTTCCTATTTTATTTTTTCCTATAGCAGGGTTTTTCAACAGCAGAGCTATTGACATTTTTGGTCAGATAATTCTTTATTTTGAGAGGCTATCCTGTGCATTAAAGCATATTTAGCATAATCCCTGCCCTTTGTATACTACACGTCAGTAGCACCTTTACATCCCTTCTGCATTGTAAAAAGCAAACATGTCTCTAGACATTGCCATATGTCTCCAGAAGAGGCAAACTGTCCCACGTTGAGAATCACTGCCCTATACCGAAAAAGATTCACAAAAACACCATGATTGTTTACATTTCCCAATGGATAACAAGTTTCATAAAATACTGGTTCTACCTCATTAAAGAAGAAGAAGGAAAAAACACCCTATTTTTGCATTTTATCTCCCCTACTCGCTGATTTTTATATTTGTGCAGTCAATTCTTTACTAATCAGAACTCTGGGGAAGTTTTTAAATGTTTATAGGCTTTTAAAAAAGATACCCTTTTCTCTTTTTAGATATTTTAAACCTACAGACCTAAGTAGTTCTCCTTTTAATGAACTATTAAATACTTGTAAAGAATTATAATATATACAAAAGGCATATTTTTTAAAAGAACACCTCAATGCATACTACCCATGTATCTGTGGAGTATCCTGTGGGTTCCTCTCAATCCTATCTATTTACTTCTCAACTCCCACCAGAGATAATGACTTAATTCCCTTTCTTTTCCCTTTTCTATTATGATATACACTTGTTTCACTAAATAAATTATTTAGTTTTGTACATTTTTGAACTTTAAATAAGTGGAATCATACTGTATATATTCTGTGCTTTGCTCTTTTTTTTGTTCAGCATTATGTTTGTGAGATTCATTCATGTTGATGCATGTAATGGCATGTTCTTTGTTTTTGTTGCTGTATTGTATTTCTTGTATAACTATACAACATTTTACTTATCAATTCTCCTGTCAGTGGATGCTTGAGTCATATTCAGTGTTTTTGCTTTTATAAACAATGTTTCTATGAGCACTCTTGAACTTGTTCTTGGTCAACTTTTGTGAGTTTCTGTAGGATATATTTCCAGGAGTGAAGTTGCTGAGTCGTAGGATATATGTACCATAAAATCTACTTTAAAAAGCCAAATTTTTTCCAAAGTGGTGGTACCAATTTTCACTCCCACCAACAATCTGTGATAGATCCTGTTGCTCTACATCTTCTCCAACATTTGGCACTATTGGACTTTGAAATTTTTGCCAATCTGGTGGGTATAAAATGTAATCTCTTGTGACTTAATTCACATTTTTTGATACGTCTCTCTGAATATCTTTTCATATATTTATCAATCACTTGAAGCTCTGCTTTTGTAAAGTTTCTGTTCATATCTTTTGGTTATTTTTGAAAATTGTTTACTTATAATCTTATACATACTAATTTGTAGGAGTTCTTTTTATATTCTGGTTACTAATCCCTTGACAATTTTATATGTTGCAAATATCTTCTCCCAGTTTGTTGCTTGACTTCACCCTTACTTTATGATATTTTCTGATGAACAGAATTCTTAATTTTATTTATTTTTTTTCCTTTATGATCTAACCTTTTTTGTGTTTTAAGAAATCTTTACCTACTGATAACCTACAGGTCACATTGGCAGGCTTCCAAATTAATCCGCCTGGGGGAGGTCTTATGATTCATGGCTTACATCCTGTCCCTGAGTAAACAATTTTATCGTGAGTTCCTCAAATCTTATCATGAGTTCCTTAAACTGTTGACATACTGATTAATATGTAGCCTACTGACACTGGAAAAACAGATTTGTTTCTGAATCATGAAGTTTTACTGATTGTTTTGCACATAGAGCATTTTAGTTTGTATTTTGTAATCCGTAGCCAATGATTATAACCTCTGTATTGTACCCTCCAATGAAAATCACAACTTGGGTCTGAGGAGTTGCCCTCCCTTCTGAACTTCCCCATAAAAGCCTTCCAACCTGTAGCAGATTCTGGAATATGCCCAAATTTGTGGTGTGTCTTCCCAGGTAGATCCTGGCATTTGGCTTCCAATAAGCCTTTATCAAATTATTTCTGCCTCAACAGCCTTAATTTTGGTTGACACTATCCTGAAGTCATAAAGATATTCTATGGTTTCTAAATGTTTTATAGTTTTGCCTTTTGTATTTATATATTTGAACCATCTAGAATTGATTTTTAATGTATTCTCTGAAGTACGGAACCAAGTTTATTTTTTTCTGTATGAATACACAAGTGTTCAAATGAAAAGACTACACTTTCCCTCTGCACTGCCATGTTGCCTCTTTCAAATGTCAAGCATATGTGTGTAAATCTGTTTCTGGTCTATTTTCCTGTCCTTGCCAATACCACACTCACTGAATTATTATAGCTTTTTAATAAGCCTTCATATTTAGTTTTAGAAGAAATCTATATAATTATTTCCTCAAAATTATAAAAATGACTTCAAATTTGTTAGCATAGCACCAAATCAAGTATATTGAATTATTGAATTGATCATTTTTAACCTTCTCTATCACTTTGGTCTTATTCCATCTGATACTTGCTATTATCTGGATCCTAGTATAGGCTTTCCATATTGCAATAAAAGAAGTGTGCACCATGGAATACAATGCAGCTATAAAAAGGAATGAGATTATGTCCCTTGCAGGAACATGGATGGAGCTGGAGGTCATCATCCTTAGCAAACTAACACAGGAACAGAAAACCAAATACTGCATATTTTCACTTATAAGTGAGAGCTAAACAATGAGAACATAAGGACACAAAGAGGGGAACAACAGACACTGGGGCCTACTTGAGGATGGAGGATGGGAGGAGGGAGAAGATTAGAAAAATAACTGTTGGGTATGAGGCTTAGTACCTGGGTGACAAAATAATCTGTAAAACAAACCCCTGTGACATGAGTTTAGCTATATAACAAGCCTGCACATTTACCCCTGAACTTAAAAGTTAAAAAAAAAAAGAAGTGTGCGGGTATCCAGATTGAGGTCGAGCAGAAGTAAATTAGAAGAACCAAACATTTAAATTAAACCAAAATTTGTCATTGCAAAAGAATATGGTTGTGAATAGTCTTCTGAATATGTAAATAAATTTAATAATTGTAAACTTTTAATATTAGGATGTTGACATTCAAATATTTGGTACCAAGGTTTCTGGTAATCATTTTCCCACTGAATATTTGCAATATTTCATGAGAGAATGCGGCATGTTTTTGTGGGCCTGTGGTGTAAGAATTCTTAAACAATAGAAATTTCCACTTAGGGAAAATTATATTTAAGTTACATTTGTATTAAAGATATATAGGAAAATACAATAATTTAATCAAAGTTGATTTTTTAAAGCATATCGTTTAAAATAAGTGTGCTAATGTTGAATAAAAACTATGTTAACACAAATTCAATTAAATCAATTTTCCAAGCTTTTGAATTTTTTCAAAATTCAAAATTACAAAATTTTTCATTGTAAATTTAAAATGATGGTTAAGAATTCCAAGCTTTACCCTCATTTGCCTGTCTCAAGAGTTTAAATTTATATTCATTAAGGTATTTATGAAACTCAGGCATGAATATTATGGTCTCTTTTTCTTGTCTCAATACAGAAGACAAAAAAGAGCAAATAAACATAAATGGAACCAAAAGATATTTGTATTTAGGAGACTGTCCATATTTCAAAACTATGATGTTATTGTAGATTGTAAGGTTTTTTTGTTTGTTTGTTTGTTTTGTTTTTGAGACAGAGTCTCGCTCTGCCGCGAGGCTGGAGTGCAGTGGTGCAGTCTCAGCTCACTGCAACCTCCGCCTTCCAGGTTCAAGTGATTCTCCTCCCTCAGCCTCCCGAGTAGCTGGGACTACAGGTGCCCACCACC
The DNA here is from genome assembly GCF_028885625.2 of Pongo pygmaeus. Classification (NCBI taxonomy): domain Eukaryota; kingdom Metazoa; phylum Chordata; class Mammalia; order Primates; family Hominidae; genus Pongo; species Pongo pygmaeus. Next base: position 87,289,935 of record NC_072377.2, read on the forward strand.
ATGCCTGGCTAATTTTTTGTATTTTTAGTAGAAATGGGGTTTCACCATGTTGGCCAGGATGGTCTTAATCTCTTGATCTCATGATCCACCCCCCTTGGCTTCCCAAAGTGCTGGGATTACAGGCGTGAGCCACTGTGCCCGAACTGTAGATTGTAAGTTTTTATAAGGAGGTAATAGTAATAGTTAAATTCATTATTGTCCCAAGTGAAGGTAATTAACAAATAAAAACTTAGGGACGGTGATGAAGCCAGTATGCTTTTTAATTTGGAAATTTTGTCAGAATAGTGGCCCTTCCAGAGGGGTAGATGAATGTATGACCATTTAGTCCTATGGTTGTTTTAATAAAACAAATTTCAAGATGGCATAATCTGAGATTCAAAGTAGGCCCAGAGCCTCAACATTACATTTTCTTCTTGAAAAATTTCATATTCTTAATTCTAAAGGATTGCCTTTGATGAAGTTGCTTACTTTGGTACCATAAAGAAAGAGGGAAAAATAAGAGACTCATATTAGTTGAAATACTTAGATTATTTGGAAATAACCCAATTTGCTTTCCTTTAGTTGCTTGCGGCCAGCCCCCTGTTGTAGAAAATGCCAAGACCTTTGGAAAGATGAAACCTCGTTATGAAATCAACTCCCTGATTAGATACCACTGCAAAGATGGTTTCATTCAGCGTCACCTTCCAACTATCCGGTGCCTAGGAAATGGAAGATGGGCTATACCTAAAATTACCTGCATGAACCGTAAGTGGTCCTTTAGAAAGAATGGACTACCGTGCTATAACAACTACTAGACACCTTCATTTTACGGCTGTGGTATCGGCAGTTTAGGGTATGGAGCAAGTAATATTGTTGTGTTTTCTTTTTTTCTTTCTTTCCTTCCATGTAGCATCTGCATACCAAAGGACTTATTCTATGAAATACTTTAAAAATTCCTCATCAGCAAAGGACAATTCAATAAATACATCCAAACATGATCATCGTTGGAGCCGGAGGTGGCAGGAGTCGAGGCGCTGATCCCTAAAATGGCGAACATGTGTTTTCATCATTTCAGCCAAAGTCCTAACTTCCTGTGCCTTTCCTATCACCTCGAGAAGTAATTATCAGTTGGTTTGGATTTTTGGACCACCGTTCAGTCATTTTGGGTTGCCGTGCTCCCAAAACATTTTAAATGAAAGTATTGGCATTCAAAAAGAGAGCAGACATAATGAAAGAAAATGAGAGCAGAAAGTAAGCATTTCCAGCCTATCGAATTTCTTTAGTTTTCTATTTGCCTCCAGTGCAGTCCATTTCCTAATGTATACCAGCCTACTGTACTATTTAAAATGCTCAATTTCAGCACCGATGGCCATGTAAATAAGATGATTTAATGTTGATTTTAATCCTGTATATAAAATAAAAAGTCACAATGAGTTTGGGCATATTTAATGATGATTATGGAGCCTTAGAGGTCTTTAATCATTGGTTCGGCTGCTTTTATGTAGTTTAGGCTGGAAATGGTTTCACTTGCTCTTTGACTGTCAGCAAGACTGAAGATGGCTTTTCCTGGACAGCTAGAAAACACAAAATCTTGTAGGTCATTGCACCTATCTCAGCCATAGGTGCAGTTTGCTTCTACATGATGCTAAAGGCTGCGAATGGGATCTTGATGGAACTAGGGACTCCAATGTGGAACTCTTCTTTGCTGCATTCCTTTTTCTTCACTTACAAGAAAGGCCTGAATGGAGGACTTTTCTGTAACCAGGAGCATTTTTTAGGGGTCAAAGTGCTAATAATTAACTCAACAAGGTCTACTTTTTAATGGCTTTCATAACACTAACTCATAAGGTTACCAATCAACACATTTCATACAGATATAGACCTAGGGCTCTGGAGGGTGGGGGATTGTTAAAACACATGCAAAAAAAAAAAAAAAAAAAAGAAATTTTGTATATATAACCATTTTAATCTTTTATAAAGTTTTGAATGTTCATGTATGAATGCTGCAGCTGTGAAGCATACATAAATAAATGAAGTAAGCCATACTGATTTAATTTATTGGATGTTATTTTCCCTAAGACCTGAAAATGAACATAGTATGCTAGTTATTTTTCAGTGTTAGTCTTTTACTTTCCTCACACAATTTGGAATCATATAATATAGGTACTTTGTCCCTGATTAAATAATGTGATGGATAGAATGCATCAAGTGTTTATTATGAAAAGAGTGGAAAAGTATATAGCTTTTAGCAAATGGTGTTTGCCCATTCTAAGAAATGAGCGAATATATAGAAATAGTGTGGGCATTTCTTCCTGTTAGGTGGCGTGTATGTGTTGACATTTCTCCCCATCTCTTCCCACTCTGTTTTCTCCCCATTATTTGAATAAAGTGACTGCTGAAGATGACTTTGAATCCTTATCCACTTAATTTAATGTTTAAAGAAAAACCTGTAATGGAAAGTAAGACTCTTTCCCTAATTTCAGTTTAGAGCAACTTGAAGAAGAGTAGACAAAAAATAAATGCACATAGAAAAAGAGAAAAAGGGCACAGAGGGATTGGCCCAATATTGATTCTTTTTTATAAAACCTCCTTTGGCTTAGAAGGAATGACTCTAGCTACAATAATACACGGTATGTTTAAGCAGGTTCCCTTTGGTTGTTGCATTAAATGTAATCCACCCTTAGGTATTTTAGAGCACAGAACAACACTGTGTTGATCTAGTAGGTTTCTATTTTTCCTTTCTCTTTACAATGCACATAATACTTTCCTGTATTTATATCATAACGTGTATAGTGTAAAATGTGAATGACTTTTTTTGTGAATGAAAATCTAAAATCTTTGTAACTTTTTATATCTGCTTTTGTTTCACCAAAGAAACCTAAAATCCTTCTTTTACTACACTGTGACTGGTCTGGTTATTTACAACTTTAAATCCTAATGTGCACCAACATTTTTACATTCTGGTTCCATCATGGAGAGCAAGCTTCTAACCTGGATGAAATGATTTTGTGGCAAGCAAAGAAATGATTATATATATACCCGCAAAAGTTGCGATAATAATTCTGATAATGTTTTCATCTGAATACTATGTATTAATTTCAAATATGAAAAATATGCAATGGGAAAAGTGATAGCTCACATCACAGAAATCTTCCTATGAACCAAGGCAAGTATTTTATGTGTAATATATCATAACAAGCTTATGAAACAGGGGTCATCATTACTGACTGATGAGGGATCGGGCATAGAGGGCTCGTTATTTGTCCAAAGTCATGCAGTTAGTGTGCAGCAGAAGCAGGTAATCCCTACAGCCCACACAGCATTTCCAAGAAAAATGTAAAATATTATATCCCTGATTGTTATGCATTTAAGAGGTTAATTTACTGATAAGGAAATCATATGTAAATAATTATCAGAAGCTGTCAAAAATATAAAGTTATCACCCATTCAGATATCCATTCATTCCTTCAGTTTTCATTCATTCATTATTTAAGGATTTAATGTGTGCCAGGCACAGTAATAGGCTCTGAAGATTCACCAGTGGATGTGGTAGACAGGTTTCTGCCCACATAAAGTTTTTATACTGGCTGCATCCCATGGAAATTATCGTAGAACCCATTCTATTCAATATCTTTATTGATAATCTGGAAGAACCAATACATTTTATGCTCCGAAGTTATATCAAAGATATAAAGGTCAAAGGTGAGCTGAAAATTATTTTAAGGTTGTTTCTAGAAATGTCAAAAATATACAGGGAGTTTGGCGTGAATAAGTGTGGAAGAGAAGAGATTATTTTCCTTTCTGAGCTTGTCCTTTTAGTGTGCACTCTGTCATATCTTTTACATAGAATTTAAATATGATCCAAGGGAATATATAAGAATTTATATTAATTGTGCATATATAGCTTTCTGAGATTATTGGTGGATCTAGGTACAAATAACAGAATCTGTGGGATGTACAGAATACTGGGACAGAGTGAGACATTAAAAAAGACTTACACTAGTCAAAGTCAGCAAGAAGTGATTCTTTGTCCATTTTTAAAGGTTAAGTGACATATCAGAGGGAAGAATGTGCCCCTGCGTTGGGGGCTATTTAAGAAGAGGTGGTCTTCCAGGGTAACTGTATTACTAAAGAGGTAAGAGAGATTGTATAGGGAGAGGTGCATCATTTTAATGTGATAGTAAGTAGACCTTTGCTGATCTTAAGTAAATTTTCAATAAAGTACCAAGAGTAGGAACTGAATTAGCCACAAGCTATTTGCCCAGAAATCATATATCATGTACAATAAACTCAGAGTTTGCAAATAAACAGAAAAAAATAAAGTAGTTGTAAAAAAGTTCAGGGTTGATTTTGTGCATGACTTGTGCATGACTATTTCTCATGAAAAGGATCTATGAGAGAAAATATATTCTAGATAAGGGAAAAAGATGTTATTATCAAGTGGCTAAAGACTCATTGATGAATACAACATTTGTAAAGTGTTTCCTTTTATGTTTCTTAATATTAGAAATGCAGTGAAATTGTTTCTGAAAAAAAAAAGGTTGGCAGTGATATGTTAGCACTGATATTGGTGCATCTTTCTTTTTACTGTATTGCAACTTGCATTTGCTCTAAACAAATCAGAATTCATCCAAATGATTCTTTTCTGAAACAAGTCTAAACAGAACATTTATAAAGGTCCTTGAGTGAGTCATTCAAGATTGTATAATCTTTTCCCATTATTACTCATTTCTGTATGTTTAGATCCCAGCTGGACAAGAAAGAGCAAATGCCAAAATAGAACAAGAATGGTTTTGTTGAGGTGTTTACAGAATAAGCAAAGCCTGGGTTTTAATTGGAATTTAATTCAGAGTTCTGTCTGAGTCCATCAAATGAACCCTGTTGAAGATTAAAAGTTTACTGCCTTAGGCAGTAAGTCTTAAATTATTTTTGATAGTATTTATTTAAAAATTTTAAAAACTATGTACCTGTCACATTTTAAGTTGTCAACAAAATTTTTTTTCATCATAAAGTTAAACAACTATAGAGGATGTAATTTTTGACCTATTTTAAATATTGCCATTCTAAAATAAGCATGTAACATCACTTTCAGGATATATTCAGTGGAATCTAAATATCATAGTGGTTTGACCGCTTACATCATTCTTTTAAAAATAGTCTTTATTAACAGTCAAAAATTTTATATTTTTATTTTCTTTAGACTAATTTAAAATTTAACTTCCTCTTATGGAATGTTATCAAAAATTATAAGTTATATGCTTAGAAGTCTTCTATTGATTAAGCCATCAAACTTAAGTACATCAAAATTTGTACTTTAAAGTTTAAATTTTTTTTCCTTGTGAACATAATCCTATAAACTAAAATTTTCCTGGACCAAGTTATTTTTGTAGTTTACTAATATACAATTGATCAAAACAATATAAAGCTATCGTAACATTTGAAAGATTATACAAATTGTAAAATTTTGTTGGAAATATGTCTTAATGAGATGATTAGGGCTGTTTTTCCCAATTCACATTTCCGTAGGGAAATATTCCTTAAAACTGGAATGTGGCATGGCTTAGCACATTTCACTCTCATTTTGTTTGATAGATTTAAATACCGAGAAAATCTGTTTACATAAGTAAATGAAAATGATAGTTTTATTGTGCACTGCTACTCAATTTTTAAAGCAATTTCTGAGTTATATGCCAAAAATCACAGTGATCTATCAAAAGTTATATTCAAATTACCTCTCAGCTGACATGTCAAGTACTCCTTAATTTTTTTTTTAAATAAACACTTGGTTTGAAAAAGGATTTGTCACACTAGCATCAGAATTATTCAGTGTTAATTGTCTTTTATTTGTTCTAATTCTTGCATTCCACGGCAATGTATCCTAAGACTCAGAATGGATAAGAGATATATTTCACTTAATGGTTGTTTTTTTTTTTTTTTTAAATAAAGTAGAAAAGGAGCAATTGTCTGAAGTATTGGTCCTCAAAATTTGTTCCTTGGAACAACAGCATTAGTTTCACCCAGGAACTTGTGAAAAATGCAAATCCTCAGATCTTACCCTACTGAATGAGAGATTATGGGAGTGGGGACGGCAGTATGGGTTTTCGCAGGCACTCCGGTGCTTCTCATGCATTCTAAAGTGTATGAGAACTGGCATAAAGGGGGATGCAAAAGCAGAAGCAGGAGCCTCCACCACAGACACCTCCCTAGGCAGATGAGTTTTAGAAAAGCATCCAGGTGGAAATTAAGGTTCTGGAAATGGCTTCACTTTTATGTATCCCTTGGAAAGTCTTAGGGCACTCACACAGTAGGTGTACTACCCTAGGAGTACACTAAGTTTTCCCCTGGTTTGGCGAAAGCTGCTTTAAGATACAGAGTGCTTAAAGTGCTTTCTGCTTTTTAGTACATCATCTGTCCATATTTGTCAGCATGTGTTCTACCAGTCTGCTGGTGATTACTTTCCAACCTTTTAATGGGCCTCTGGTTTTAAAGAAAAAAATGAGAAAGGTTTTCTTTACAGGAAAAACCAAATAAAGCAGCATGATTAAAAATATTAATGTCTTAAAGACCTGATACAAAGTTTTAAGTGTAAGAATTAAGATAAATTTAAAAACAGAAATAGAAGCAAAGAAGATACATTGTAATTTCTCTTCAAGAGCCAACCAGGAAAAGGAACCTCAAATTCAATGATGAGCCCTAAAAGAGGCCTAGGTGGGAGAATCCTTTGGAGTGGATTAATCTCTACATTGCTTCAGTTCCCAGATCACCTCACCCTCTCCTATGTTCATTAGCCAAATTAAACCCATTTTTCATATAATAATACATATTGAGCACTTATCAGGTTCCAGGCACTCCGTTAAGTGCTGGGGATACTATTATAAACAAGACTAGCTGAGTTTCTGTTTTTAGGGAGCTTACAGTCTGATGAGACAGATTAGTAATGGCATTAAAGTAGGAACAGTCTGATTTCTCAAAATGCAAAAGCCTCTGTTCTTGACCATCTCTTTTTTTTCCACTCTCCATCTTTGCCTGATTCCATTCATAACTGGCTTAAATCCCTACATGATTACTTCCATGTCCAGTTGGTTGGATTCTATAGGCACATGAAGAGCTTTATCTTTCAAGTTGAACTATTATTTCTCTCTCTCCCCCAACCATTTTTTTTATAACTAGTAGTCTAAGAGTCATTCTGGCTCCTAATTTAATGCCCATATTCAATCAATTGCCAAATTCTGTAATTCTACCTCCAAAGCCTTCTTATATCCATTCTCTTCTCTCTATCCAATATCTTCAATAGCCTTACTATCTCTAGACACACTGCTTTCCAAATTACCTTTCAAACTACTGCAGAGTATTCTTTAAAATGTGCAAATCAGAGCTTGGCATTCCCCAGCACAGAATTCTTCAGAACTTAATGCCTACAAAATAGAATCTAATTTCATAGGTATAGACCTTACCTACTTGTCCAATCTAATATTCTGCAAAATGCTGTGAAAAAAAAAAATCCCAAACTCTTTGATTTCAGGTCTTGATTTAGAAATCGTAAGTGGAACAACTATCAAATTTAAGTTCTAATGTTTTTATTTAATTAGATCAGTTTGGTTTCCTGTTAAGTCTCTGATCAAATGTCAGACTCTCTTTGTAGCAATTGTATGGGAGGCAGAAATGGAAGACTAAAACTGCTATTTGACTGAGTAAGACATAAGTGTGTCTTTCCAGGTACACTCTACACCCTTCTGCTCTGCGCTCTGAGATACTGACTGTATAGATTGCTCCTATTGGGTTCAGCCATGGAGAGCATTGCGGGAAATCAGAACCAGAGAGGATAACTCTATATCAGTGTGTAGCCACTTGCCTCCTCCCAATCCTGTGAGATTGCCATGGGCTGGTGGTACTCTATAATAAAGTTATTAGATCCTCCTGGGCAGCAGTCTCCACAGAGCCCTCTTTGCCTCCTGGTTCCACAGCTGCTCATGAGACCTTTCAGGACTGGTCTAGCAAGAGCTCTCCACTATTTTTGGCTCCATGGATACTGTATTATGAACTGTGATTTCCTTAAGCTTCTCACTTTTGTAAATCCCTTTATTAAACACTCTTTGACTAATATTATTTGGTTGTGTCATCTGTTTCCTGTTGGATTCCTGGCTGACAGTGTTATTTGATGCATTTCTTCAGGGGAAATTATGGAAGTAACCCCATTCATTTCATTCATAGGATAGGCATGCTACATTGCAGTCTGGAAGCTTGCGCACTGGTTCCCTTGGGTTGCTTCTATGGCGTCTTATTGTGTACTTATATGAGGTTATAGCCTTAATTCCTTTCTTGTAACCATTAAACACAAAGCATGTGATTGTTGCAACTGCCAGCCATTTTTCTGCCTTGGCTATGCATAAACATGGCCACACTGCAGACTTCTTGGTCCGAACGTTGTGTTTTCTGGCTTAAATTTCCAAAACAAAATGTATTACTCCTCAATTTGAGTTCACAATCAAGGTCAGCTTTCAATGCTTGTTTTATAATTAGGAGGAAAAAAGAAAAGAGTAGGAGTGAAGTTATATAGGTGCATAACAAGTTTCTCTGAGACTAAACCCCAATATCTTTGAAACTTTTTGGTTACCCATTGAGAAAGTAGGATGAGAAGGGAGGAAGACATTGCTATTTTAAACCTGCCAACAGATTTCGTTTCTTTGGATAGAAGTATGCCTTTATCTTTCAGAGATGAATTTTTCCCTCTGGTTTTTGGAGAAGTCATTCCAGGGGAGGTCTTCAAGTTACACAACTTTAAGACCAAGCTCATACTTCGGGATGAATTGGTAAAAGGAGAAGCTGAGCTGCTCTGCATTAAAAAGTAGATATTATTTTCTTCTCATACAAAATGTTGTATCTTTTAGATTAATACATATTCTGTTCGTTTTCTCTGGGGTCTTGATTCCAGGGCATGAAAAATTCTTGGCAGAGGCTTTCTGTGTTGAAGAGGAAAGCTGATTCCAGCAACATGGTGGCAGGTGTGCTGAAATCAAACCTCTCCTAGAGATCTGTGCAGAAGCCTATAAACTCTGGAAGTAGTCCAATAAAGTACACTGTTTTAAGTGTGGCTTGGTTGTGTTAGAATTCTTTATGTTTCCTTAAATTCTCAGGACAATTTGGTTAAGTCTTGACTATGCTTTTCAGAACTAAGACATGGACCATGGCTTCATCTGGGTAGGGTGGAGCAATAATAGATCAGCAGCAGCCTTGGTAAGCCAGATAAAGATGGTTGAGAATCACATGCCTGGTATGCGAAGGCTGGGGTCAGAGTGATATGCAGGGCAATTTATGGAATAGGGCAGCGTTCCTTAACAAAATGTGCCAAGAATATTTTGTGAGAGGGGCCTGATATGATTTTTAAATTTTTGGCAGATAACGTGTGTTTTGGGGAATGCTGTTTTAGCGATAAAGGGAAGTGCAACTTCTTACAACTAAATTTGGGAATATCTATATTATTCAGGCTTTCTTATAAGTAGTATCTTCATTGCTTAATATGTGGCAATATTTTGACTTTTAACTTTGAGTATCTTCTCCTTAAACATGAGGTAAATTAACAGATAATTTCATTTTGGATAAGGATATGTCGTTCAAAAAAGTGATTAGGAAAATTGTTAATGAACATAATAAACAAAGAAAATAAAAGTAACCCAGCAAAAGAAGTAGAAGAAAGTTGGTTCCAATGATGGGATAGAAAATTAGTAAAGTAATTCCAGAAGAATGAGAGTAAAACAACAATATCATTGTTTTGGAAAAAGATTGAGGAAAGAAACAGGGATTTTAGAGGCTATACTAATCTAGGTTGAGCCAAAACATACCATTAAAAAGCAGGCTTTGGGATTCAGTGAGGCTCTGATTATGAAAGGAGGAAAGAAGAGAATGGTAAGTGCAACATTTAGCATACAGAGTTGAGGAAAATAGAAATGCTATAAAGCATTCATGTCAACACAGTAGATAGGTTACATGGAACACCAAGAAACATTGGAAGCTCGCTACCAAAAGGACAAATGTTAGTGAGGGGCTTGGGAATTTCTGATTTTACAAGAAGGAAACAAACTTAGAATTATTTTTATTTAATTGAAGGTTTGAAAATACAAAAATAACAGCCCTGCTTATCCACAAAGGAGGAAGTTCAGGGTAGAGATTAGACCAAAGGACGAGAGATGCTGAAACAACTGAGAATGAATGGGCCATTGTGCTAAAGCTGGAAAATATGCATCTAGGCTGAAAATAGCATGGGCAATTACTACTTATTGAATATTACCTAAATCATAACTCTCTCCATTACACACCATGAAAACACTTTAGATATGTGCTAAATTATGTCCTTGCTCTTTTGTTGTTGTTATTGTTAATTTATTAGCTAAGTAACACCAGTTCATTGTAAACTTGTGGGAAAATACAGAAAAGCACAAATAGGAAAGTAAATATTCAAGAGACTATTTGCTTCAGATCACTATTTTTAACCCACAGGAATCCAAAGAGTGCTCAATAACTATATGTAGAGGGAACTATTTATTGGGTGCCAGTCACCCTCCTAAGTGTATTGCCATCTGTTTATTTTCACAAGAAAGTAAACTCCATGAGCACAAAGCCTCCTCTGTCTTCTTCATCACCATGTTCCTAACACCTGCAATAGGGCCTGGCATGCAGCAGGCACTCAATAAATATTTGTTAAATGAAGGACTAAATCACCTCTTCTAGTGTTCCCATAGATTTTGTTGTCATGCCTATTTGCTGATGAGGAAACAGAGGTACAGAGAGATTATGTTGACTTCCCAAAGCTTCTCAGTGATGGGAGGTAGAGCTGGGATGTACACCTAGAAAGTTTGATTCCGGAGCTCATTAACACATTTGGTTATTACTCCGTGGGTAGTGGGGAGCCGGTAGAAAATAAGGTCAATGTGATGATGTTAATAACATCACACTGGGCCGGGTGCGGTGGCTCATGCCTGTAATCCCAGCACTTTGGGAGACCAAGGCGGGCAGATGATGAGGTCAGGAGATCAAGACCATCCTGGCTAACATGGTGAAACCCCGTCTGTACTAAAAATACAAAAAATTAGCTAGACGTGGTGGCACGCACCTGTAGTTCCAGCTACTCGGGAGGCTGAGGCAGGAGAATCGCGTGAACCTGGGAGGCGGAGGTTGCAGCGAGCCGAGATGGTGCCACTACGCTCCAGCCTGGTGAGGAAGCAAGACTCTGTCTCAAAAAAATAAAAAAAAATAAGAAAATAACATCACGCTGAAACTAAAACAGAAACCCCTTACCTCCGTAAGACAGGTATTGTCAGTAACTTGTTACATTATTTGTTGAGCAGTTCTGTCAACCAGCAGCATCAGAAGCTGAGGACAGAAAAAGAAAAATGTAAAGCCATTTGTCTCTCACCACTCTGCTCCAGAAATATGCCATCCATGGTTGTCTGGCACCTAAATTAGTGGCTGAATGGTTTAACAAATAAGAATCACACAGCCTGTTGGGATTTCTAGAATTTCACATAAATGAATGTTTAGAAAAAAATATAGGTACAATTTGTGTCTATTTAAGACTGAAGAGTCAGAGTGAATGTCAGAGTCATTTCATTCTGGATTTCAGCACATCGTGACTTTTATTGTTGCCTATTTTACCAAAATAAATATTTGCCACTTATTTTGTGATGCTGGGAACATGCCAGGGCATTGGTGGAAATGTCTGGAACAGAATCCGAAGTTGTTTTCCAGCGAGCTGTGGACAAGTCTCCATGCAGCCATTTTGCATGATCCTGGAGATCAAGAAATGCTTGCATGAATTTTCAAATACAGTTTACATTTTAGCATTCATAGGAGTCACTGACATGCCTATGACATATCCTAATTCACATAAGCATATAAGTCTGTGAATTTCTGAAGTGAATGGAGATTAAATAAAACAACCCAACTTTTGATTTCAAAGAAAATGTAGCAGAAAACAATGACAATGTGTTCTAAGTTTTGATTACCCTTAAGAATGCACTTCGAATTAGGCTACAAATGTAAGAGCACAAATTCATTCCTTTGTTCATTTATTTTTTCATTCATTCACAATGTTTTTTAGGCACAAACTACATTTCAGGTATTATTTTATTTCTGAGATTCATTTGAGACTTTATCACATTGTTATTACAGTAGGACAAGACTCTTCTGGGTTTTAGTAATTGCTCCTGAAACATGAAATATTTAACCCTCCAGAAATGATCTGACAACATCCAACACTTATACTGGCACACTGAAAAGATACATTATCTGTCTCAGTATTAAAGACATTACAAAGTAAAGCAAGCTTTGTTGGAAACTAGAAATAGCCTGTGAGTTCAGGTTGGAAATAAATGTTTGGAGGCAGGAAGGAAGATTTGCATTCAAGCAACAAGTAGTTGTAATAACAAGTTTGTAATAATTCTGTGCCAAATAGGGACTCTGTATTTGAAAATATTGCCTCAAATATTTCATTCAATGTCATGTCTTATGCCATCTTGTAAGTTGATTGAAAATGTACTGAGACAATGCCAAACAATGTTTTAGCTGAACTTTCTTTTCTTGTGTCTCTCAGTTCCTTGTTTAGGAGTTGGGAACTGGTTACTTACACTCGAAATAGACAGGAAAGCCCCCTTGAGTATCCTGAATGCCACTGAAAGATCCCGAGTTGACCTGTGGAGGGTGACTGGGGAAAGGCAGGATTGTCAGACCACAGCCAACAAAGGCAGAGCAGGTGTGGTAGAAAGCAGATGGGCCTGAAATCAGAAAATGTAGGATTAGGCCGGCGTGATGGCTCACACCTGTAATCCCAGCACTTTGGGAGGCCAAGGTAGGTGGATCACTTGAGGTCAGGAGTTCAAGATCAGCCTGACCAAAGTGATGAAACCCCGTCTCTACTAAAAATACAAAAATAAGCTGGGCGTGGTGGTGGGAACCTGTTATCTCAGCTACTGAGGAGGCTGAGGCAGGAGAGTTGCTTGAACCTGGGAGGTGGAGGTTGCAGTGAGCTGAGATCGTGCCACTGCACTGCAGCCTGGGTGACAGAACGAGACTCTGTCTCAAAAAAGAAAATGTAGGATCAGACCCCAACGTGTCCATCCACTAACTGAGGGACTTTTGACACCCAGCCCCTGAAATTTAGTTTTCTCAGATAATGTAACTGGCTCCCAACTGGACCTAAGATGGTAGTTAGGATTTGGTGCTGTCTGACAAACTGTGAAGAGGTCATTCTTAGGTATCATTTTTATGAACACATTTTTTGGGGGGTTTTGGTTTAGCTGAAAACTAAAGGAAAATATTTTTCCTTTTTGTTTTCTTGGTGGAAAAGTGAGAGAACAGAGGTCTATCCTATGTATATCTACCACTTAAGGCAGAAGCTGAAGGAACTATTTTTATTAGAGATTGAAACCAAGACTTATGCAGTGCTATGCTTCACAACAGGAGGGGCAGAATGTGATCCGTAGTCACATGGCAAGGGGCAAGGGAACTTGTGTGGCTCTGGTACCTGAGGGCTTCAGGGAACATGCCAGGGCATCAGTGGGAGTGTCTAGACACACAGACAGAACCAGAGGCTGCTCTGGGAGCCCGGGAAGCTGTTAGGCCCTCTGCACAGATGGAATCAAGAGTCAAATGATTAGTTACTTAAGCCATTATGATCACTTCAAGGCTGTTCTAGTGAAGACAGGGGTAAATGAGGCTAAAAGTGTTTCAGACACTTTAATTTAGTAGTAGTAGAGCCCTTTCTACTCACAATGAAAGCTTATTCTGAACACAGATGCATAATACAGGTGGAAGTAGAGCTCTCTGTGTTGAAATGGTAAGAACCTGGAGCTACCCGCTTAGCTCAACTGGCATCTTTGTTTCTTACAGCTCCCTAAGTGCTTCCAATTTGCAGCCAAGGTGGAGGACCATTGCCTTAGAGAAATGCTTCTCAAACATTAATGTACTTACTAGTCACCTGGGGATCTTGTTAAAATGCAGGTTTCTATTCAGGAGGTCTGGGATGGGGTCTGAGGCTCTGCAAGTCTAACAAGCTCCCAGGTGATTCTGATGTTGTCGGTAGGTAAAACACTTTGAATAATAAGGTCTTGGAACACTGGTTCTCTCACTTTTGTGGGCATAAAAATCTCATAGGGTGCTTATTAAAACACAGATTATTGTGCTTGGCTCTCAGAATGTTGGATTCAGCAGCTCTATGATAGGGCCTGGTAATTTGCATTTCTAATATGTTCACGGGTGATATAGCTCTGGGCGTGATCATGTAGGACAATATTTCCAAAACCTGGCAGAACTTGGCAACCTCATAATGTATACTCATGCTTGGCACCTCCAGCCCTCCCCACTCCCCTTGACCCTCCATCCCTGCCTCTAGCGGAATCTGCTTTAAAGGCCCCTTGTTGATTCTAATCAAACCATTGATATAAGGCCTTGTAGGTCACATGAGGACTTGAGATTTCATTCTAATATATACTATATATTCATTGTCTCTGCTTTACAAAATAATTCTTGACTGGATTAAAGATATTTTAAAACAGATCACTGATGAAATCCTAACATCTGAACTATACATTTTCATCTGGTTCCTTATGAATTATGTCATCTGAATATTACCTGATGAATATTATCTCAGCAGATTATTTCATCTGAATAATCCCTAAGGTAGATACTGTCTCCATTATCTCTTTTATTACAAGTGAGGGAGATTCAGAAATGTTGTTAGCCAGACAATTCTTTAATTCCTGTAGAGAAATAGATTAAGAGTTCAAAATTGGTTGATTTTAGAATCTACTGATGCCAAACTAGCTATATTGTTTTCCTCCCACTTTCTATTAACTTGGGTCTGTTCCATTAGGGTTATGTGGCAGAAGCTAATTACTGGGGGCTTGTAATTTGAAGTGACAGGTAATTGAAACTTCAGTCCTCTATGAATGTCTGTGTAATGCATAATACATTATTAAGCACTAATTATTTAAAACAAAAATGAAGCTGATTGAAGTCAGCTGCAGGAATTGGTGGTTAATATTAAAATTGAAACTACAGATAATTCACTTGGGTCCAAAAAAGCTATTTCAAGCTAGCCCACAAAAATTATTTTTTGTCATTTGGTATTAATTATGACATGATAATAAGCCTAATTTTATTTGGTCCGTGTATATTTGCCTCATGTACTCAGGATAAAAAGCAGAATAGAAGTTCTAAATCCAAGAAAGGAAGAAAATAATCTATCCCACACTTGCATTAATATTTAATTTTTTGCTGAATTAATACTCTAAGGTTGCCAACACAAACCTCAGTGGAAATGGTGATTCTTTTAAAAGAATATTAAATTGGATTTTAGTTTCAAATGGGATGTTATTATTTTATAAAATTGTATCAGTCAAATTTTTCTAAATGGAACATCTTATTAGAACAATAGGATACATATCCCCAATAGTTTATGTATATACACTGTAAAAATATATGCTATATAAATAATATATATTATGATATATATTATTATGTGATATTATATATCATAATATATAATATCATAATGTTATATATTATGTGATATTATATATCATACTATAATATCATAATGTTATATATTATGATATATAATATTATATGTTATATATTATATGTTACATATGTTATATATTATGATATATAATAAAATATGTTACATATTATGATATATAATATATTATAATACATTATATACCATATTATATTATATAATATTGTATATTATAATATATAATTCTTATAGATATATTATATATATTATATATTATAATATGATATATATAATATATATAATATATATTACATATATAATATATATTAAATATATATTATATATTATATATTATAATATAGATTATGTACTATATATTAAAATATAGATTATATATTATATATTAAATATATATTATAGATTATATATTATAATATAGATTATATATTATATATTACATATTATAGATTATATATTATATATATTATAGATTATATATTATAATATCTATTATAGATTATATATTATAATATGTTATAATATATATTATAGATTATATATTATAATATATTATAATATATATTATAGATTATATATAATATATATTATAATATATATTACATATTATATATTATATATTATATATTATATATTATATATCATAATATATATTATATATATCATTATATATATATTATAATATATAATATGTTATATATTATAATATATAAAATATATTATAATGTATATTATATATTATATATATTTTATGTATTATAATATATATTATATATTATATATATTTTATATATTATAATATATATTATATATTATATATTTTATATATTATAATGTATAATATATTATATATATTTTATATATTAAATATATAGTATATATTATATATATTTTATATATTAAATATATAGTATATATTATATATATTTTATATATTAAATATATAGTATATATTATATATATTTTATATATTAAATATATAGTATATATTATGTATATTTTATATATTAAATATATAGTATATATTATATATTTTATATTTATTATATAGTATATATTTTATATATTTTATATTTATAATATATTATATATTTTATATATTTCATATTTATAATATATTATATATTATATATATTTTATATATATAATATATATTATATATGATATATATTTTATATATTATAATATATATTATATGTTATATATTTTATATATATAATATATAGTATATATTATATATATTATATATTAAATATATAGTATATATTATATATATTTTATATATTATAATATGTATTATATATTATATATTCTATATTTATAATATATATTATATATTATATATTTTATATAATATAATATATAATATATTAGATATATTTTATATATTACAATATATATTATATATTATATATATTTTATATATTATATTTTATATTATATATTACATGTATTATATATAATATAATTATATTTTATATAATATATGTAATATATAATATATAATTAATATAATTATATATTATATGATATATATAATATATAATTGTATTATGTGTAATATATAATATATGTAATACATATTATATGTAATATATAATATATAATATATGTAATATATATAATATATAATATATGTAATATATATAATATGTATATATTATATATAAAATACATGTCATGTATATTATGTATATATATTATATATAAAATATATGTAATATATATTGTGTATATATATAATATATATTATGTATATATCTAATATATGTAATATATAATATATATAATATATAATATATAATATACAATTGTATTATATAATATATAATATAGAATTATATTATATATAATATATGTAATATAGAATTATATTATATATAATGTATGTAATATAGAATTATATTATATATAATGTATGTAATATAGAATTATATTATATATAATGTATGTAATATAGAATTATATTATATATAATGTATGTAGTATAGAATTATATTATATATAATGTATGTAGTATAGAATTATATTATATATAATGTATGTAGTATAGAATTATATTATATATAATGTATGTAATATAGAATTATATTATATATAATGTATGTATATAGAATTATATTATATATACATATAATATATGTAATATGTAATTATATATATTACATATATAATTATAATATATGTATATTATATATTATATACAATGTAATATGTCATATTATATATTATATAATAATGTAATATATTATATATTATACATTATATATTATAATTATATAATAATATAATATATTTTAATACATTATATGTCATTATTATATATAATATAATACATTGTATATTATATCATATACATAAATATTGTATCTAATTTCCTTACTGGTTTTTGTTTCTGGAATTGTCCACCTGAATCTTTGTATCCTGCAGCAGTGTATGATGATGTATCTTGTATAAGTGCAGGAAAAAAGTGAAGATTTTTTAAAGTATAGTTGGAGTAGTACCTATCGATAAACATATTTCTGTGATTTGTGGAAGAAATCCCAGAAGTGTACATTTCTCCAGTAGAAATATGCCATAGTGCTATGAAGAAGCAGCTCTAACTTCCTCTGCCACCTATCTGCAACTTGGGGCATTGGGCGCAAAATTAAAATCCTTACCCATTAAAATCCTTGTGGGGCTTTAGAACTATCACCTCTAGTACTTAGTTTTCTTCAAGAGCAACAACCTCCAAGGCTAGCTACCTTGAGGATTTATAAGTTTAGTATAGATAGAAATGACAGATTTTCCTGCCCCCAGGTCTTCTTGTTGATTATTGAAAAAAACATAAATTATTTTCCTCATCCAATATTTAGGGAAAAAAACCTGATAAAGATAAGATTTCTTAAAGGTCCCCTGGCCAAGGTGGACACATTGGCAGTGCTTTTCTTGGTAGCATTTGACTCAGTTGATCTTTCATTTGAACTCCTCATGTAAACATTTTCTTCACTTGACTTCCAGGAATCAAATTCTCCTGGATTTTCTTCTATTTCTTAGGCATCTTCCTTGCTGGTTGCTCCACATCTTTTCTATTTATGCTTTCTCTTTTGTTGATATTATCAAGTCTTGCGGTTGTAAACAGCATAAATGTGTTATGACTTGGCCTAGACCTCTATATCAAGCTCCAAATATAGCCTACCGTACATCTCCACTTGTATGTTAATAGGGATCTCAACTTAACACACCCAAATGCAAACTCCTGATCTCCCTCCTGCTTGCTCTGTCCATCACCTTCCCTATTTCAGCACCAGCACTGCTACCACCCTGGTCCAAGTCACCATTATCTTCTGCTTGAGTTAAGCACTAATAGCCTACTAGACTATTGGGTCCATCCTTTCTCCACTTTGGTTTAATTTTATCAGGGCAGCTAGAATGAGCCGATTCAAACCCAAGTCAGAGTATGTCACTTATTATTGAATGTCTCCAGTGGGTGCCCATCTATCTCAGAGTAAAAGACACAATTAACCCCATTTGTGTAGGATGCCTGTACCACCACTCCTTGAGCCCTCTCTGATTCCTTCTGCTGCTGTTCTCCCTGCACTCACTCTGCTAGGGCCTCACTGGTCTTCTTGCTGTTCCTGCACATGCCAGGCCCACTCCCTTAGTGCTTTGCACTTGCTTTTTGGTCTGCCTGGATCAGTCATCTTTCAGATACGTGACTGGCTTTTTCTTTCACCTTCTACAGAACTTTACTAAAAAAAAATGCCACTTTCTCAGAAAAGACTTACTTTTTTTTTTTTTTTGAAAGAGAGTATCACTCTGTCACCCAGGCTGGAGTGCAGTGGTGCAATTTCGGCTCACTGTAACCTCTGTCTTTTAGAATCAAGTGATTCTTGTGCCTCAGCCTTCCATGTAGCTGAGATTACAGGCATGTGCCACCATGCCCTGCTATTTTTTTTTTGTTTGTTTAGTTTTTAGTAGAGATGCGGTTTCACCATGCTGGCCAGACTGGTCTCAAACTTCTGACCCCAGTTGATCAGCCTGCTTCAGCCCCCCAAAGTGCTAGGATTACAGGCATGAGCCACCGTGCCTGGCCAGTAAAACCTTTCTTGAACATCTATTTAAAACTCCAACCCCCTTGTTCAACTTCCATCTTCATTGATAACAAGAACACCTGGCCCTTAGTAGGCACCCAATAATATTTGTTGAATGAATGTATGATTATCTCCCTACACATAATTCTTCTGAACATTTGAGCAATGGGCAACCCATTTTTACAGAAGTGTATCTTACCATACTCTTTCTCCATATTTCTCATTGCTTGTTTGTTCTAAAAGCTAGATTTCCATTTTCTATTTCTTTCATTCAATAAATACTTACGGATTGACTTCTATGTGCTGGACCTGTGCTAGGTGCTGAATAATATAGTAATGAAACAAACATTGTCCTTATTATCAGAGAAAGACATTGGATACATAACACAAAGACATGTAATATTATAAATTGTAAGATGTTGTGAAGGCAGAAACAATGTACTGTGAGGAACAATAACAGTGGAGGGAGGGTATTCACTTTGGTGGGATGGGAAGGCCACCCTAAAGAGGTGACATTGAAGCCAAGGTGAGCTGTGAAGAACCAGAAGAAACCAATAAAACAAAATGTAAAGACTGGGTTGGGTGGGGGAAGTACACATTTCAGGGAAAGAAAACAATCCTATATGAAAGCTCTGAGAAAATAAAAAACATGGCATATTTGAGAAATCAAAAGAAAGCCAGTGTAATTAAAGTGGGAGATTGGCAGTTCCTATAAGTTCTACAACATCCTGGAATGATTAAGGGCTTTGATCCCTAGAGGCAGACTCCCTGGGTCAAATTCAGGATTGACCTCTTAATAGCCTGTCATATTTGACAAGTTATTTACTCCGTGCTTTAGTTTTCTCATCTGTAAAAGGAAGACATAGTGCTTATCCCATATGGTAATCGTGTTATCAAATTAGTGATTGGATGCTAAGTACTTAGGACATCTTCTGCAATATAGTGTCTTAGTCTGTGTGAGCTGCTATAACATAATATCATTAATTGGGTAGCTTAGATAAAACAGAAATGTGTTCCTCACAGTTCTAGAGGCTGGAAAGGCCAAGGTCAAGGTGCAGGCAAATTCAGTGTCTGGTGTGGACCTATTTCCCAGCTGCCTTTTCCTGTGTCCTCACATGGTGGAAGAAGTCTTTTTTATAAGGGCACTAATCCCATTCACAGGAGCTCCACCCTCGTGACCTAATCACTTCCCAAAGGCCTTACATTTGTCAAAATTCTCCCTTTCTTTCCTACCCGATGAATAACAGGGGTCTTCCAGAGATTTCTGGTAAATAAGATTTTCACAAGTCAAGTCTTCTCATTGACTCATTAACCAAAATACTTCAACAAAGCTTTTAATCCAAGTTAGCACCTAAAAGCTAAACACTTACATCAGGCCATTAGAGTGAACCCAGTAAAGTGGAACATAACTTTCAATATTCTATTTGCATCTAAAACTTGTTTTGCTAAAACAAAAAAAAATTTACTAGTTGATATCACCAATTTGCATTAGCACTGGTTGTTCAGTCTAAATTAGTTTTCTTTTTTGCTTCCAGGATATCATTATATTTTTCGTGCCTTATTTCTATAAATAAAATAAAAATATATTAAGAGTATCCATACACAACTTGTTGGCTGCAAACCAGGTCTGAATGCAGAATTGGCAACACATATTAGAACAATTACCAACAAAAAATTCTTTTTCAAAGTTCTTTATGTGTTTCCCTTTCATGACACAAAGGACTAAGCAACACATCATTTTCTATGCTATAATAAAATCATCCATTTTCAGCATTTTAACTGATGGAGAAAATTGTTTTGTTCTACATGAAAATAGAAATTCTAAGTGCTAGTAGACGAATTCATATCTAATTATCTAACTTGTCTTATAGAAAGGCAATACTGGGATATTTAAGTTGAAATATTCTGCCTAGAAATCAATGTAATAGAAGCCTGATTTTCTGTGCAGAATGTTTCTTATTGTTGTAAAACATATTCCAAATTTCCAAGTATAGATCTATTTAATAAATTTTTACATCGATCCAATTTTAGAATTTAAATGTATTTTCAGAGGGAAGGGGAGGCCCTCTTTTTACCACAAAAACCTTGTGTTGACTCTTAGGATATTTAAATTCTTGCAGACACTTACATTGTATGTTCCCTTTTCTAACAGTCAGATTTGTAACAACCTATCTGGTATAGTAACAAATAAGCAAGAATTGCCCAAATCACCACAGAGGATCAGGTCATATCTTGCACTTTGGGTCCCCCAGAAGCACCTACTCTGCAATCTGCTCTAGTTGTACCATTTTTCTTAAACCAATGAGATCTGAGATAACAAAGATGAGTCCTAGGGAAAGAACAAGGAAGAACAAGGAAATTTTATGTAGATCATTCTAAATTTGCATTTGTATATCTTCTATATTATGCATGGCATCCCAAAATAGTACGATACTGACTTAGGTTAATAAGGGCCTGGAATACAAATGGAGAAAGGACACAATATTCTACACGAACTGCCTTTATGTGAAATACTCCATTTGTAAGAAGTCCTTACAAAGTATAAACAACCATTTGTAGTTACAAAAATTATGTACAAGGACTTGGACTGTTCCCACCAGGATAGAATAATAGAGACCAGATTTATCCTTTTAAGCAGCAATTAGAAAAACAAAGTATATTAAAAAATGGTTTTCAGATATTGAACATCAGGCAACACAGGACAGTGATCCCTGAGAGAAAAGAAAGCAATGTGGCAACTGAAAAGATGCCTTTCTATTTGCATAGATGAAAAGAATATAGCTGAGAGAGAATATAACATTGGAGCAGGGGCCAGAGGGTGAGAAGGATGCAGCATGGTACAGGAGAAAGAGCAATCCTTAAACTCTGGCATCAGCAAGACCTGTGCTTCAAGCTCAGCTCTTCCATTTACTAAATACACATAGCAGGCATTCAAAAATAGGAGAGAATATTTATCAGATATCACACTTGAGGCAGAAATTATCACTGAGGGATAGTATAATCAATTCAGAAATAAAGAGAAAAGGTTGTAGAATAGGCCTTTTTTTTCCCTTAAATATTGCTTCTGCCCTATTCTTTCACCCCTTTTCTTCCTGTACTCCAATTAAACAGATATATACCTTTTGATTATGCTTTGTGCATCTCTTACTCTATGTTGTTTCCTCTATTTTTGTTTCTCTTTATGCTTCTTTTCTGCATATTATTTTTCTTCTGTTTTCTGGTTTACTGATTCTGTTTTATATTGGGTTCAGTCCATTGTAAAACCCATCCAATGATTTGTTAATTTCAAATATTATATTTTTTCTATTCTAAAGCATCCATTTGATTTTTTTTATATTCCAATTTTCAGCTTAATTCTCTATCTTTTCTACTATTTGACCAAATTTCCCTCTAATGTCTAAATCACTTCTCTCTTTCTCTCTCTCTCTCTCTCTGTCTCTCAGTTTTTAGTAAACCTAATGTATCCTAGGTATTGGCATGCCTTATAGGTTTGGATATTGTGAATAAAAACAAAGAACTGTAGAGGCTTTTATTGATTTCTCCCAAAGAGAGTTATTTTTTCTTCTGGTGGGCGGATCTTGTTAAGGTGTGATTTTATATGCTCTGTTAGGGTTAGGCTATAAAGTTTTCTGCCTTATTTGATCTTACGTGTTGCAGTTAGTTCTTGTGAGTTTTTCCCGCTTCTAGTGCCTGCCTCATCTGAGTCTCTAATAAAATTTTGTGATGTTTACTGATGCCTCTCTACTTTGGGGGAGCTTAACCTCTATAACCTCTGTTTTCTCAATTCTGTATGCTGCGGAAATCTGTGATCAGCTTTTTAGCTTCCCAGCTGCTCTGGGTTTTGTAGAGTCTCACTAGACCATGGGCAGCTTATGTACTGACCAATAGCTTGTGGGGAATACATATATCGTTATGTGAGCTTCTTTTCTGAGTTTGATTCAGTCTCCGGAAATTTGCTGCATAAGTCTGGGCCCTGACCACCAATATCTGTCTCCTCGTCCCTGCAATACTTTTTACTTGGACCCAGTTTCCACATGCTTAAATGTGGAAAAAAATGCTTTAGAGAAAAAGCAAGGGGAAATTTGAAGCTCACCTTGTATGTTTTGCTTCTCTCAAGAGTTACAGCACCTGTATTGCTTTCTCTCCAGTATCAAGCAGTTGTTTTGTATATATTACCCAAAGCATATGTTCCGTGTGTCTCATTAATCAAGGACAAGATTCTCTATCATGGCCAGAACTGACTCCCCTTTACTTTTCAACTTAGTATAATTTCCATCCTATTATTCCATTAAGCTGTTCTTGATAGGGTCGCCAATGACTTTCATGGTGCCGATCCAGTGTGTTCTTTTCAGCCCTTATCCTACTCTATCTCAGTAGCATTTGACACAGTTGACCACTTTCTGACTTTTTTGGATTTCATGCCATATACCCTCAGTTTTCCTTTTATTTAAGTGGCCATTCTTTTTCAGTCTCCTATACTGACTTAGTACTCCTTTACCCAGCTTTAATGCTGGACTTCCACAGCCCTCTGATAGGAGTCTTAGGTGCTCTTGTGTCCTACTTTACAATCCTTCCATAGGTGATCCCGTTCAAATCCATGACCTAAATTTATCTCTTCTCATCATTGCCACGATATGCTGAAACTTTCAAGTTTATACTTCCAGCCCAGGCTCCACTTCTAAGCTTCACAACTTAGATCTATCTAATGGTCTACTTGAGATCTCCACTTGGATGACTTACAAGGATTTCCAAACTTAACAGGTCTAAAACTGAACACTTTTGTGCTCTATACTGACCCCCTGCCACACTTCCTTGGCAAGTTCCCTATCTCAGCAAAGGATATCTTTCTTCCCCTTGTGACCCTTGCTCCACACTTGAAATTAACCCTTGGTTCTTCTCTCTCATTTAAATGCACCAGATTTCAGTGCCTTGTATTTTGGTCAGATTTTCAACTTCATGAGAGTCTCATAACTTTGCTCGCTGATGACCTGACTGTTGCTTTGCCCTGGACCAAGTCCACAGTTCTGGAGCCCTCAGAATCTTTTCTGTTAGGGCACTTGAGGGCATAGGGGCTATGAACCCTGAAATCTCACTGTATTGTAGCATAGCATAGATACAGAAATTTGTAAGCCAGACTAAAGTAATAATAAATATTAATTCATGTCATCTATGCTGTGTTTTAGATGTTTAGAACATTTAGGATTAATTTTTTTAAAAAATTTCTAAGAGCTTTAGATACGTTGAGAGCTAGAGAGGTGGGGTAAAGATAGATTCTGTAAGGCTTGTCTTATGGAACATAGTTACCACTTCATGAAACAGCATTTGCAATTTCTGAAACTCTATTAACTGGATGGACCATCAATTTATGTTTTACAGGCTGAAATTTTAGGCTTTTGTCACTCATAGATAACTGAAAGTTTTAGATTTAGCGTGGCCTCTAGTCTATTAAATGTCTTAAAAAATTAAAATGCTTATTAAAAAGAACAGTATATTTTAGCTAATGAGTTCGTAAAGAATGATCTGAATCGGGGGTGTCCAATCTTTTGGATTCCCCTGGCCACACTGGAAAAAGAAGAATCGTCTTGGGCCATACATAAAATATACTAACACTAATGATAGCTGATGAGCTAAAAAAAAAATCACAAAAATATCTCATGTTTTAAGAAAGTTTACGAATTTGTATTGGGCTGCATATGGCCTGCAGGCCACAGGTTGAACAAGCTTGGTCTAAAGAAAACGATATTTTTATTTTTTGTAAAATTGCTTTAGAACCCCTAGATACAGCCTAGGACCCATGGACCCTGGGTAACTTTGAGCAGGCTACTTACCTCCTCCATCTTCATTTTCCTCATTTATGAAATGGTGAGCACGATGGCTCTTCATCTGCAACAATAAGTAGCAGTGGATATTTCCCTTGTGGCAGGCACTCTATGAAGTGACCTGCATCTGATTTCATTCTTACAACTATTCCTCTAGATATGAGGTAAAAAAAAATCATCTTCATTTTACCTGAGGCTTAGAGAAGATAACTTGCCAAAAGTCACACAAAGAATGGTGTCCCTCACACAGCAAAACGACAGAAGAGAGAGAGCCCACTCCTGCAAACCCCTGTTATAGTGGCATTAATTTATGCCCTTTAAATTTTCCATTAGGGCCCACCTCCAAACACCATTTCATTCAGTATTAAGTTTCTAATACACGAGCTTTGAAGGGAACAGAAACATTCAATTCATGGTGCCAGATATCTGGTTAAACATTATTTCTGCATGTATTTGTAAGAGTGGTTCTGGAAGACATTAGCATTTGAATTGGTGAACTGAGTAACGCAGATAGCCCTCCCCTGTGCAGGTGAACATCATCCAACCCACTGGGGGCCTGAGTAGAAGTTAAAGGCAGAGAGAAGTCGAATTCTCTCTCTTTGCCTGACTGCTTGAGCTGAGACGTTGCTCGTCTCCTGTCCTTGGGCTGAGACTTACGCCATTGGTGCTCTTGGTTCTCAGGCCTTCCAGCTAGTATTTATACCATTGGCTTCCCTGGGTCTCCAGGTTGTAGATGGCAGATTGTGGGATTTAGCCTACTTTATCTATCTATCTATCTATCTATCTATCTATCTATCTATCTATCTATCTATCATCTATCTATCTATCTATCCATCTATCTATCTATCTATCTAAAATTGGTCCTGTTACTCTGGATGACCTTGACTAATAAAGATTTTGTTGTTGTTGTTGTTGATGGAGTCTCATTCTGTCACCCAGGCTGGAGTGCTGTGGCTTGATCTTGGCTCACTGCAACCTCCACCTCCCGGGTTGAAGCAATTCTCCTGCCTCAGCCTCCTGAGTAGCTGGGATTATAGGTGCCTGCCACCACGCCCAGCTAATTTTTGTATTTTTAGTAGAGACAGGGTTTCACCATGTTGGCCAGGTTGGTCTTGAACTCCTGACCTCAAGCGATCTGCCCCTCTTGGCCTCCCAAAGTGCTGGGATTACAGGCATGAGCTGCTGCTCCTGGCCCCAATAGAGCTTTTAGGCATTGGAAAGCAGCCCAGATTTCAGTCTGGCCTCTGCCTTTGAAAACTCTCTGCAGTTTTGTCTATAGTGGTCTTTGAGATTGTGAGGGGACCCTTATTGGAGTGAGACATCTCTGTTGACTTCTAGTGCAGTTTGGGTGTAGCCTGATTCAGCAGCTCACTATTTGCTTCTAGAGATGAATAATGGGAGCTTAGACTGGCCTTTGTTCCTCGATTTTTGGCTCATCTCTGTCATTTCTTTCTTTCTAGGATATATTTGCAATTATAACAAAGAAATCATGCAGACTCTAAGCATTATGTTACCTCTTTAGCATTTTCTCCACTGAATCATGTCCTAGTTTCCCTTGGCAACCAGACAGATTAACCTCTTACAAACCAGGTCTCTCCATAGTTTTAGCATTTCATAACTGAATCCTGTTTGTCAATATAATTGCATGTTATCCAGAATCCAGATTATTCTTGCAGTGCTCTTTAGGAGACAAGGTATTTGTCCATTTATCATTTAATACCTTTTCAATCCTGATGGTGAGAAGAACAGACCAGGAAGAAGGGAAGGATGATAAGGTGGCAGGGTAGTGTGTTTTTAGACCAGCAGGCTTTTGTGATATCTATTTAATCACACTGTGTTTGGTTGGGGTGGGTGGGGATTCATCTACTCCTCCATACAGGGCCAGTAGAATCAGTAAATGTTAGTGCTAGAAAGGATCACACAGCATTCCAGTCACAAGAGAGATGAGGACATAGAGGCCCCTAGGGGCTCATTGCCTTGCTCAAGGTCCAGCAGTCACTATGCATTTGACTAGGACCAGCTCCCCTGGCACCAGTGCTCTCGACCGTGTGTAGTGTCACCTCTTCCACCCCCAAACCACTACAAAACCGAATCTGTGGACTGGGATTCATACCTTTTATGTTTCTGAAAAAGATACGTTCAAGTCTTCACCCCTGGCACCTGTGAGTATGACCTTATTTGGAAATAGGTTCTTTCTGATGTAATCCAGCTAAGGTCGTATTAAATTAGGATGAACCCAAAATTCATGGACTGGAATGCTTACGAGAAGAGAAGAGGACATGAAGAGACTCATGCAGAAGTCCACATGAAGATGGAGGCAAAGATTGGAGTGATGCGCTCAAGCCAAGGAATGCTAAGGATTGCTGGCCACCACCAGAAGCTAGGAAGGGGCAAGGAGGGAGTCTCCCTGAGAGTCTTTGGAGAAAGCATGGCTCTGCCACCACCTTATTTTAAACTTCTAGCTTTCAGTCCATGAAAGAATAAATTTCTGCTGTTTCAAGTCACCCAGTTTGTGGTTATTTGTCATGGCAGTCCTAGGAAACACATACAATGTGGTTATTAAGTATAATTTTATTTTTCTGTAATTCAATATAACATTTGTTTTTGCCTCAGTTCTTCTAGGTGTGTAGATACTTAAGCTCGGTCAATTTAGGTTCACCAGGCTGGGCACGGTGGCCCATGCCTGTAATCACAGCACTTTAGGAGTCCGAGGTGGGCGGATCACAAGGTCAGGAGTTCAAGACCAGCCTGGCCACATGGTGAAACCCCATCTCTACTAATAATACAAAAATTAGCCGGGTGTGGTGGCATGCACCTGTAGTCCCAGCTACTTGGGAGGCTGAGGCAGGAGAATCGCTTGAACCCAGGAGGCAGAGGTTGCAGTGAGCCAGGATTGTGCCACTGCACTGCAGCTTGGGACATGGAGTGAGACTCTGTCTCAAAAAAAAAAAAAAAAATTTAGGTTCACCTGCCCCTTTCTTCCCCCCAAGGCAGTGTCTAAGCTATAAACCCTTCACGCTTGTCCCACCCAGTTGTTTGTGTCCCCTTCACCTCTACAGGTCTGATGGCCCTAGCAGCTTCCAGCATATCACAGGGTACAAGATTCTCAGACAGGCAGTTTATACTGCTGTACACCTAGCTGTGGTGTATAAACATTTTCTCAGTGAGAGTTTCGTTGTCTTGACAGATCTGCCAGGGACAAAGGCTTTGAGTCTCCCTTCCCAAGACCACTATGTATTTCTCTCATCTTTACCCTACTACATCTGCAATCATGAAAAATAATTAGATCCAGTTTTCCCCAACCCCACTTCTTAGCACTCTTCCTATACTCTTTATCTATGTTCTGAATTCTCTTTCTTAGACTTTAAGACCACAAAACCCCAATATTTGACTGCCTTTTCAGTTTTCTGTTTTGTCACATCCCTCCCCTGAGGCAATGACTGTAGAATATTTGCTACAAGGGAGAAGGGGAAGGAAAGTGAAAAATACTGATGGAAAACCAAAAAATATTGGTTAATTAGTCAAAACTATTTCCTAAATAAATGTGATGTGGGAGAAAAATACAGTCCTGAAGTCAAAGAGACATGGATGATGATGCTACTTTCTAGCTTACTAGGGCAAAGTACATTTTGTCTCTGTAGTCTTTGCACTCCCATTTACTCATATGGGGAAATTAAAAGCCCCATTTTCTAGAGTTGTTGCGAGGATTACATTTAGTGAGATAATATATGCAAAGTCAAAGTGTCTCCCAGGCCAATGTGGTGGCTCACACCTGTAATCCCAACACTTTGGGAGGCTGAGGAGGTCAGATCATTTGAGCTCAGGAGTTCAAGAGCAGCCTGGGCAACATAATGAAAACCCATCTCTACAAAAAATACAAAAATTAGCCGTGCATGTTGACTGTGTCTCTAGTTCTAGCTACTCAAGAGGCTGAAGTGAGAGAATCTCTTGAGCTTGGGAGGTGGAGGTTGCAAGTGAGCAGAGGTGACAGAGTGAGACACTGTCTCAAAAACAACAACAGCAACAAAGTGTCTCCTTTCAGCAGAAGCATAAAAACAAACAAACAAAAAACAAGTAGCCAGTATTGATGCAGAAATTATTTAAGACAGAGCTGATTTCCTAGTTCTTCCTAAGTGGTTCTTTAGGAAGACCCAAAAAGCTTCCATAAAGACACCAGCTATTGAGTTTGAATATTCATGTTGAATGTGGTTTCCCACCAGTAAGCAAGATGCTACTATGGCAGATGTCTGGCTCTTTAATTTTCTTCCTTTTGTGAGGGGAGAAATAGCCTGATGATGAGAGCTAGATTTTCAATTCACTATTATCTTTATTTTTGAGCTTTTGTGCACTTTGGCCCTTGTGCTTTCCTGTATCCAGGGGAATACACTACAGACAGAAAAATATTTTATATTTTAATCTGCCTGGCTCTTAAATTGTAACACTACTGAACACTCCTCTAAGGAATTAGGTGTGCTCTAGTGCTTTTTCAGGAGCTGGCAAAATCCAGGCAGAGCTGGGGTTGACTTTGCCAGATTTTCCTTCTCTAAGAAGTTGTCATGCAGAGGCTGAGCCACTAGATGTCACAAATGGGGAAGTGTTCTGCCCTGCTCTCTGCGGTTTTCTCCTGCAAGGAGAGGTGGTGAGACCCTATACTCCTTTTTCAGCTGAAGTGACCACCAGCGTCATACCAGTGACAGGCTGGGAATGTCTGTGGTCCATCTTTATAGCCAGGAAGGCTATACATCTTCTCTATCCATATATATATATATATATGGATATATATATATGTGATATCTATTTAATATATGTGCTTATATATTTAATATATGTGCTTATTTTATATATATATAGACTTGGAATACTGGCTATGCAGGATAAGGGGAAGATAAAATGATATAATTGAGGCAAAGACTACAGAATTACCACCCTAGGGATTTTTTTGTATTGTCTTGATAAGTGGTTCCCACAGTGACCTATGACATGTGAGGGACAGTGCTAAGGCCTAGGAAAGAAATGGCAAACAAAAACAGTGGGTTAGGGCAGAATGCAGAAAGGTGGACTGTAGTGAAATCAGAAACACAAAGACATGTAGTGAGTTTTCCTGTAGCTAAAGATATTTACCTTGAAGAATTGGCCTTTCAAAATTATTTCTGTTTTATGTTAATGTTGAAATTTCTTTTATTTTATGAAATGATAATATTAGTAGGAAGAAGTTTTTATTTTAATATTCTTATTGGAAAAATTAAAACTTGGCAGCTTTATTATGGCATTCTAATTTTTTTTTTTTAATTCTCTGGTCTTTAAAGTCTTCAAGTCTGGGAGCCCTTTTGTCTGACATCTCTAAATGTCTATACTCAGAACTGAAGATGCCTCCCACTACAGATTATTATCCTCATTACACCCACTTCTCAACCACTACCATTGGAGAAGCCAACGGAGAAAGTAGAAGGAAACACCCTCCAGATTAATTCAGATAAGGCTGAAAATAAATAGAATTATATATTGGGTAATGAATAGCATTAAAGCTTTCCCTAGGGAAACAATTTTACTAAAGTACAGGGTTTTGCCAGAAGATTGTTGCTACATATTAAATTTGGATCTCTAAAATTGCTTTATAGAACATACTTTATTTTTTATACGGTCTCCAGTGGAATTTAACCTATCCAGTATTTTTCTGGTAAACAGTTCCAGGATGTGGAGTGATATCAGATTGGATAACTCTTTACCTAAAATAACTGACCCTATCAAATGAACACAAGGTTCTCCTTCCCCATCATAGTCCATTTGGCTCAGATCATTTGAGAATCTATAGACAAACCTGTTGCAAAAGGATGTTTGGTTAGTGCCCAAGAGAATCAAAAAATGATCTACAAGCCAGGCCAGGTGGTTCGTGCCTATAATCCCAGCACTTTGGGAGGACAAGGTGGGTGGATCAGCTGAGGTCAGGAGTTCTAGACCAGCCTGGCCAATATGGTGAAACCCTGTCTCCACTAAAGACACAAAAATTAGCCGGGTGTGGTGGTGCGTGCCTCTAGTCCCAGCTACTCAGGAGGCTGAGGCAGGAGAATCGCTTGAAACCTGGGAGGTGGAGTTGCAGTGAGCCGAGATCATGCCACTGCACTCCATCCTGGGCAACAGTGTGTGACTCCATCTCAAAAAAACAAAAAACAAAAAACAAAAAAAACTATGAATATCCAAAAACTAAATGTGACCATATTAGTGTATGTACCAATAGCCCTCAAGTAGAGAACTTGCTTTTATACTGGGAACAAATGTTGAAGAAATCAAGAATATGAATGAATGAGAGGAAATAGCTCTTTTCTCTAGAATGGTGAGCAGGACAAAAAGTGAAAAGAATTAAGCCCTTCAGGACAGCTATGATATACTCCAGGATAAACAATACTTCATGATAAGCATCTTCTTGGTGCCTACAAACATGAAAAATGCTGGATGAAGAGCAGGGCTCTCCTTGACTGGAGAATTCTAAAGGAAGCAGAGTTAGCATGGGCTGTCAAGGTGGTGGTGCACAGATTATTCGAGTACAGGCACAGCACTGTGTACCTGGACAGTGTCCAAAAGAACAGAGCAATTTCCCCAAGACAAGGAGACATATGTGATTGACATGAAATGGCTCTTTAAGAAGGCTTATTGGAAGTGTTCAGAAGATGGTCTTTAGCTGTCATCCCTTGAGGAAGTGACTGTGCTCCAGGTGTTCACATCTTGCCCAAAGACACATCCTTCCTAGGACAGCCCACATCCAATGACTGACTGCTATATAAAGGCTCAGACTCATTTTCACCACAATGTGGGACTACTCTGAAGGGCCATTTGAACTCCAGGACTCCTCAAGGAATCAGCTGAAGCTGTGCTAGTCTGAATCTTTTTGTCCCTTCAAAATTTATATTTTGAAACTTAATTCCCAATGTAATAGTATTAAGAGATGGAGCCTTTAGAAGGTGATTAGATCATGAGGACTCCACCCTCATAAATGGGATTAATGCCCTTATAAAAGGGGCCTCAGAGAACTTGTTTAGCCTCTGTTATGTGAGGACACAACAAGAAGGTGCTATCTATGCAGCAGAGAACCCTCACCAAACATTACATTTGCTGGTGCCTTGATCTTTAAATTTCCAGCCTCCAGAACTGTGAGCAACAAATTTTTATTGTTTATAAATTACCCAGTCTAGGTATTTTGTTATAGCAGCCCACATGGACTAAGAAGAAAAGGGGTATCAAGAGTGGGGTGCTGATGTAACAAATGTCTAAAAATGTGGAAGCATCTTGGGAAGGGTAATGGATACAGGCTGGAAGAATTTGGAGCTGCATACTACAAAAAGCCTGCATTGTTATACATGGAACATTAAGGTGGATTCTGGTGAGGGCTCAGAAGAAGAGGGGAGACATAGAGAAAGCCTCAATCTTTTTAGAGATTACCTGAAAGATGGCAGGCGGGATGTTGGTGGAATTATGGATGGTAAAAGCCATTTGGATGAGGTCTAAGATGGAAATGAGAAATATGTTATTAGAAACTGGAGGAAAGGTGATTCTTGTTATAAAGTGGCAAAGAAGTTAGCTGAATTGTGTTCATGTCCTAGTGCTTTGTAGAAAGTAGAACTAACTGATGAAAGAAGATATTTGGTGGAACAACTACCTAAGCAAATTGTTGAGGTACGATATGGCTTCTCTTGACTGCTTATCGTAAAATTTGAGAAGATTAAATTTATAATAAAAAATGAAGCAGAACTTATGCCTGGCCATGTTGTAAAGAACAAAAAACATGTTCAGGACAGAATACCAAGGGTGTAGTCAACCTAACCTTTGATAAGGAGATTAGTATAGATAGAAGGAAGTCAGATGCTACTTATCAGGACGATGGAAGAATAACCCTGAATGCATTTCAGAGATCACTGGGCTTGCCACTTTCATCACAGGCCCAGAGTGCCAAGGCCTTGTGGACAGAATTATGTCAAAAAAGGAGTCTTCGGTGCCTGTAGGGCTTTGGTGCTCACCCTGTGCTGCCTAAAGTCTCTGCTCCCCTCATTCTGGCCCAGCACTCCTTAACCATACCATGTGGTTCAAGCTGATTTAAGTGTAGCTCAGGCCACCTCTCTAGAGGGCAGAGATGGTAAACCTTAGCTGCATATGTTCAATGCCGTCTCCAAAAACGTGAGGAATGCACAAGCTGTTCACCATTACTACCTCCATTTAGATTTCAAATGATGCCCTGTTGAGTCTTGGGGGCCTGGTGGAGAACTGCACACAGGAATGGGGTCACCACAGAAAGCCCCCACTAGGGCAATGACTAGTGAAGCTGTGGAGGCAGAGGCGCTGCAGAGACTCCTTACTAGGGCAATACCTAGTGGAGCTGTGAAAGTGGACTCACCCTCAAGAATCCAGCTCAGTAGAGCTAGCTGGGTGCAACTCCACTCTGGGAGAGATACAAGCACAAAACTCAACCCATGAGAGTTGTGGCATTGGCCACACCCAGCAAAGCCATGGGAGCAGGGCCACCTAGAGCCTTGAGGTTCCAATTCCTGCCCTAGTGTGTCCAAAAGATAGAACATCAAGTCAAAGAACATTATTCTCCAGCCTTAAGATTTAATGTTTGCTCTATTGAGATTCGGACTTACTTGATACCCATTAACCTTTTCTCCTTTTTTCTAATTTCTTCCTTTTGAAATGGGAATGTCTATTCTATGTCTGTCCTACCATGTATGTATTTTGGAAGCACATAATTTGTTTGATTTCCCAGGCTCACTGATGGAGGGAAATTTACCTCAGGGTGAATTGTACCTTGAGTCTCACCTATATTTGATTTAGCTGATATTTAGGTGAAATTCTGAACTTCAGACTTTTGAGTTCATGCTGGAATGAGTTAAGACTTTGGGGCTGTTGGAATGAATGTATTTTTCATGTGAGAAAGACATGAACTTGGAGGTGCAGGGGCAGAATATTAAGGTCTGAATATATCCCCTCAAATTCATGTGCTGAGATTTAATTCCCAATGTAATAATTAAGAGGTGGGTGTCTTTGAAAAGCGCTTAGGTCATGAGGGCTCCACTCTTACAAATGGGATTAGTGCCTTTATAAAAGAGGCCCAAGAGAGCTCATTTGGCCTTATACCTTGTGAAGACACTGCAAGAATCTATGAACAGCATCTACGAAGCAGGGAGCCCTTACCAGATACCAAATCTGCTGGTGCCTTGATTTTGGGCTTCTCAATCTACAGAACTGTAAGAGATAATTTTTTGTTGTTTATAAATTACCCAATCTAAGGTATTTTGTTATAGCAGCCCAAAAAGACAAAGACAGGCTTCTTACCAGTCCTGTATGATAGCCTGCCTTCCTCCTCTGCTAATTCTTTCCTTTTCCTCTCCTACAAGGGCACTCCCTAATAAACATTCCACGTGCTAACCTCTCCCTCAAAGTCAGCTTCTTGGAGAAACCAACCTGCACTTGAGTAACATTCAAGGTATTTCTTCTCTTGAAGCAAAACTGGGACACCTTCTAGCTGATGTAGCTGGAGGAAATACTGGTTACAATTATAAACAAACAGTGCTACTGTACATAAAACAGTAGATTAAAAAAAAGTAGGGAATAATGTTTTATTATATTCTAATTCCAGATAACTTGGTGAACTCAGTTCTTTTCAAAATCCAGTTTAAATGTCCATGACCCTGTTATTTGATCTGTAGATTTCTCAGAAAAAAAATCAATCTCTTCTTTTATTTTGCTCATAGAGCACTTAATACCAGTGTCTTACCAAGGGTATGGGAGATGGAAGGGGGTTTGGAGAAGAGCAGTCAGTCCTGGGCAGGTAACAAAGGGGTACATTGTCTGTGGAGAATTTAAAAACTGTAATAAAACTGACTAGAAGTCAGCCTGCTTTGTATTATCACTGTGCTTGTACAATTTCAAATGATGTCAGTAACAAAATACTCCTTCCATCCATGGAAAGTTGTTCCCCCTTTCTACCCTCACAACACTTACACACATATACTCCCTTACACCTTGTTATACTATGACTCAGTGTATACCTTAGTTATGGCATACATCAGCCACCTTGCATTATAGTATTAACTCCCAGACTATGAGTTCTTCATGTCAAACTTAACTACGGCTGATCTTTGCCCCCTCCTTTTCATCTCTGTATGATCCTTATTAAAGTAGCCGATCCAGAGTAGACACCGATAATTTTTAGTTGAAGAAATAAAGGACTGTAATTCAGTTCTTCATCCACGTGTGGGAGTAGCTGATTAGCACAGAAATAATAAAGTCTTCCATCCCCAAAGCTCAACCAATGTCCCAAATCAATGCCATTATGATTCCCTCAAATGTGTTTCTCTTAGTTTTCCACATAGTTATTAAGTCAAAACTTCACTTTTTCTGGTGATGTGGTTCAGGATACACTAACCCAAAATATGACTGTAAGAGACCAGAATATTTTTACTAAAAAGCCAGGGGTTTAGTTTAGGTCCCATTGCTTGTCCCGCAGAAAGCCAATCACCAACGCAACAAGTATTGCCAGGGAAGAAGGCTTTTTATTTGGGGGACTTCAGCTGAAGAAGTGAGAGCCAAACCTCAAATTTGTCTCTCCCACTTGACTAAATTTGGGGTTTATATGGTAGGAAAGGAATATAGCTGTGTTCAGGGAAAACAGGAATCAGAAACAAGTAAGAAAGCAATCAAGTGGATGAGAGGCCTGGCTTCTCATTGTCTGGATTTGAGGAGTTACAGTTTTTGCCTGAGGGATGGTTTCCTGAGGAAGGAACTAGAGCAAGACAAATTTAAGTTTCAAGTTTTAAAACCAGGGAGAGTCAATTTCTATGTTTATTAAAAAAAACATAAACATTAGTTCCATGGGACAATTGAGCCAGTTTCGATATGCCACCCCAAAAAGCCTCTTTGGCATATGGATTATTTTGAGCTAGTTATTTTGAGAAATTGCTGACTAAGGAGTAGTTCCAAAAGGTTATCCTTTGGTTAGAGAAATTTACATCTATTAGGAAATCTCCATGTATAAGAGTGTCTCCCTTTCTGCACCAAGAAAAGTAGGATGAGTAAATCACTAGAGATTCTTAATCAATGGAAAAGGTATCAACTTAAATCTGTCCAAAAATCCTTACCAAAGGCACCTGGTGTAAGGGGGAAGTGGTCCTGAGTATCAGCATGTGCTCAGCCTATGAAGCAGTGTGTCTGGTGCCAGGAGGTGATGTTCTATCTCAAGGTGATATATCTATCTTCTCACAGATGTCCTGCAGGGTTGGCTTTTTTGATTCACAATCAAGAGAATGGTGAAAAGTCTGAATGAGAGAAGAGAAGGGAAGGGGCTAGAGGAGCAGATGGTTAGGACTGAGAAAGGAGTCTTTTAGGAGAGTTAGGGTGAGAAAGGACCAAAGCAGCTGCAGGTTGGGAAGGAAGGGCTAGGGGAGAAATGGGATTTTTAAGAAGCATTGCTCAAATATAGAACCTAAGCTACTTTGAAATTTCTTTTGATTGCTAGGCTATGTTTTCTTTGTCTGCCATAGTGTTAGCAAAATCACTTTACATTTCAGACTCTATGTCTCAATTTAAGTAGGTAAACCATCAGTTAAAATCTGTAACTGCCTTCCAGATCAGTGTGTCTGGGACAATGAAGGAATCCATTCATCTTTGAATTCACCAACTATTTGACCTTGAGAAAGTTAACAATTTTTGAAACGTCTACTTTTTTCATCTGCAAACTAAGGTAATAATGGCACCTCTCCCATGAAGTGATTGTGAGGATTAAGTGAAATCACGTATGAATGAAGCCCTCAGCTCAGCCTTTGTCAAAGAGGGAGTGCTAAATAAATGATAATGACCTGTTCTTGTTTATGTTGTTAGAATAGTGAAAACCAAGCAGAATTCTTGGCAGTCTCAAAGAAAAATTGTGTGTCCTAGCAAACTAGATGGGGCCAAGAAGAACCCCTGGGGCTAACTGAATTACAGTGACTGGAATCAAAACATTCTACTCCTTGCAGTGGTTCCTGTCATCTGCAGATGCAACATATTTTTATTTCTAACTGCAAGCATGTCATATTTTCCCTAAATAGTAGTTTCTTATGTTAAGCATTTCATATAATTTTAACATTATTCTGTATCTCATTAGCTTAAGTTTTTTCTTCCATATTCCATCTTGTTTGCTTGCTTCTACTCAATCTTCCTTCCATCAAAATAATATAAAGATTGTAAAACTCCTCCAAATTCGAATTCAGTGATGAAAATAAGCTTAACATCCCACCTCTTTTCTCTCACAGTCATTGCCCTTTCTCTCCTGCTCCTTACCTTACACCTTAGATATTTCACCTGAGAACGACTTGCTCCTCAAGATCTCAGCTCTTTCACCTTCAGAGATAAAAGAGGGAGAGGCCTTTAATCAGTTGAATCTTGTCTCATAAGGAAGCAATAGCAATAACAACAAAACCACACTGCCTCAACAGCTAGTTGTAATTAGAAGCCAGACACAACTTAAAATAAAATTCAAACTAATAAACAAAACACTGGGACAAAAGCTCTTTGAGTCATTGTGGTCCAAGGGGATGCTTTCCTTTCACTTTCTCCTACAGCTCGCTCTTTGCTTGTTGTATTGCAGAGTTCTGTCCTCTCACACCATTTCCATAGGTGCATTGTTCTTAATCAATGGTCTGAGGACAGTAGCACAAAAGCTTTCTTCCTGGAGTCCATGAATTTCAAAACTTTTAACAATGTGTGTGTGTGTGTGTGTGTGTGTGTGTATTCATGTGCACAGGCAGATATTTTCTGGGAAAAGGATCCTATCTATCAGCAAAATGCCAGATGCCCCTCCAAAGTAAGTCATACTTTGCAGGACTTAGATGGTTTATCCAACTCTTAATTCCATTTACTTGTTTTCTTCCTGCTTTTCTCATTGCACTTATACTATTTTCACACACTAATGGTTCTATGTAAGCATTTTAGATTTCAAAGCAGAAATATTTATTTCTTTTTCACTACTGTCTTGAGAGGATTATCTTTTAGTTCAATGACTATATAGTAGGCATTTCAATTCAAATGACATTTTCAAACAGTGCAGATGCCTGGTGATATAAGAGAGAATTAGGCATGACTCCTGCTGTCCAGGAGCTTATAATATAACAGGAAGGCAGATAATGTTAAAGAAAAACAACTACAGTAGCAGCAATGAAGAATTAAACATGGAGAGCTATAAGAAGGATAGATGAGGAGGTTCTAAATGTGCCCAGGAAAGTTAGGATAAACCTGTTGAAATAGGTGACATTCAAATGTGTCTGGAAAGGCCTTGGTGAGTTTTATAGGGAAAACAAGTAGGAAAGAACATTCCTGGCAGAAATGGAAACAACAGTGACACAGTTTTGTTCTGTGTCCCCATCCAAATCTCATCTCGAATTGTAATCCCCATGTGTTGAGGGAGGGACCTAGCTGGAGGTGATTAGATCGTGGGGGCAGTTTCCCCTGTGCTGTTCTTGTGATAGTGAGTCCTCATGAAATCTGATGGCTTAAAAGTGGCACTTCCTCCTTTACTCTCTCTCTCTCCTGCTGCCATGTATGATGTGCCTTGCTTCCCCTTCACCTTCTGCCATGATTGTAAGTTTCCTGAGGCCTCCCCATTCATGTGGAACTGTGAGTCAATTAAACCTCGTTCTCTTATAAATTATCCAGTCTTAGGTATTTCTTTATGGCAGTGTAAAAGTGGACTAATACAAACAGTTTTGGTATCTCTGAGGCCTGAGGTGAATGTAGGTGTGGTGGGACCTGGGACTGGAAGGTCACACTGGAGTCACGTGAATGATCCCAGTTGAATGACCTGGGACATCAAGCCAAATCATATATGCGTATGTATGGGCATGTGTGTGTGTGTGCGCACATGTGTGTGTTGTGTGTGTGTTGCATCCTTACCTATGTGCCTATGCAGAGAAAGTATACTTTGGGTAGAAGTCTGCTAAGTTGCCTAGCAGTTCCAAGGCTGTGGAAGACAGGAAGGCAGAGGCTGAGCAGAAACAGACCATTCGGGAACTGAGGAGTGCAGCATCTGAGGCCTAGAAATACAGGTCCAAGTGAGAGGTGACACCGTGCTGGCAGTCCTCACAGCCCTCACTCGCTCTTGGCGCCTCCTCTGCCTGGGCTTCCATTTTGGCGGCACTTGAGGAGGCCTTCAGCCCACCGCTGCACTGTGGGAACCCCTTTCTGGGCTGGCCAAGGCCAGAGCCCACTCCCTCAGCTTGCAGGGAGGTGTGGAGGGAGAGGCACGAGCAGGAACCGGGGTTGTGTGCGGCGCTTGCGGGCCAGCTGGAGTTCCAGGTGGGCGTGAGCTTGGCAGGCCCCGCACTTGGAGCAGCCGGCCAGCCCTGCCGGCCCCGGGCAATGAGGGACTTAGCACCCGGGCCAGCGGCTGTGGAGGGTATACTGGGTCCCCCAGCAGTGCCAGCCCACCGGCGCTGCGCTCGATTTCTCGCCGGGCCTTAGCTGCTTTCCCGCGGGGCAGGCCTCGGGACTGCAGCCTGCCATGCCTGAGCCTACCCCAGCCTCCATGGGTTCCTGTGCAGCCCGAGCCTCCCCGACGAGCACCGCCCCCTGCTCCATGGCGCCCAGTCCCATCGACTACCCAAGGGCTGAGGAGTGCCAGCACATGGCGCGGGACTGGCAGGCAGCTCCACCTGCAGCCCCTGTGCGGGATCCACTAGGTGAAGCCAGCTGGGCTCCTGAGTCTGGTGAGGACGTGGAGAGTCTCTGTATCTAGCTCAAGGTTTGTAAACACACCAATCAGCACCCCGTGTTTAGCTCAGGGTTTGTGAATGCACCAATTGACACTCTGTATCTAGCTGCTCTGGTGGGGCCTTGGAGAACCTGTGTGTGGAAACTCTGTATCTAACTAATCTGATGGGGACATGGAGAACCTCTGTATCTAGCTCAGGGATTATAAACACACCAATCAGCGCCCTGTCAAAACAGGCCACTTGGCTCTACCAATCAGCAGGATGTGGGTGGGGCCAGATAAGGGAATAAAAGCAGGCTGCCCGAGCCAGCATTGGCAACCTGCTGGGTCCCCTTCCCCACTGTGCAAGCTTTGTTCTTTGGCTCTTTGCAATAAATCTTGCTACTGCTCACTCTTTGGGTCCACGCTGCTTTTATGAGCTGTAACACTCACCGTGAAGATCTGCAGCTTCACTCCTGAACCCAGCGAGACCACGAGCCCACCAGGAGGAAGGAACAACTCCAGACGTGCTGCCTTAAGAGCTGTAACACTCACCGCAAAGGTCTGCAGCTTCATTCCTGAGCCAGCGAGACTACGAACCCACCAGAAGGAAGAAACTCCGAACACATCCAAACATCAGAAGGAACAAACTGCAGACGCGCCACCTTAAGAGCTGTAACACTCACCGCGAGGGTCCGCGGCTTCATTCTTGCAGTCAGTGAGACCAAGAACCCACCAATTCCGGACACACAAGTTCAAGTTGGAGATGGAGACAGTTCCCTGAGGCATGAGGGAGGACAGGAATCTGCCAGAGGGTAATGAAGCTAAATTTGTTATATACATTATTCAATTCTATGAACATTTAAAAAGGCATCATGAATATAGATCCTTAAACATTTCTGTTTGTTATTTAAAATGGGCTCTTTCAGCTTATTTTGTCAGGAAGATTCCTGAGTTTTGTGAAGAGCATTGTGCAGAGTGCACATGGATTAGGTCATGCAATTATGTTCTTAATGAAACCCTATTATGCACTGATAAAGGTCAAACGTAAAATGACTATTTTTGAAAAGGTGACTTTCACATAATTCCGTTGTATTTTAATAAGTAGCATGGTAGTAGACACTTCATTCTGAGCACATCTTAAGTGCTTTCACAAACAGGCCTACGTGTTATTTTCACTGATAAACACAGTACTGAGGGCAAAGCTTACAGGCCAGTTCTGAGACTAAACATTGTAGTTGTTTGTATGTTACAGCACTCTGTGAAAGAAGCCTTTGCCCAGGGCTTTTTAGAGGTAGTTTAGCTGTCAAATAAAGTTACTAAGTGGACTTTTAATTTACTGTATATATCAGAACCTTAGGATAAGGTTGCAGGTATCTGAAAATTGGCTAATGGAGCAACATAAATGTGTCTGTTATCACTGTTCAAGGGGCTACATTTGAATCATTGTTTTAATTTGCAGAACTGAAGTATTTTTAAGGAGGTGCAGATAAAATTGAATTAAGTTTAGTGGGCAGAGTAACTGTGGAAAGATTTTTGCTCTAAAAATGGGTTTTACCTAAGGCCCTTTTCATGATAAAGATTAAAAATTTTGTAGGCTGATGTTTTATTTGCCTTTTAGTTTTTGTTTTTCTTTTTCTCTGCCGAGTAATATCTACTAGTTGTCTTTCATGATGACACTTGTTTCTTCCATTGTTACCTTGATGATTTTGTCTGAGCATGTGGCTGGTGCATGGGCTTTTTTTTTTTTTTTTTTTTGGTTTATAAACAACAAAAATTTATTTCTCATAGCTCTGAACACTGGGAAGTCCTAGATACATTTTTAAAAAATTTTTTTTATTTATTCTTTTTTTAATTTAATTTTATTATTATTATACTTTAAGTTTTAGGT
The DNA here is from genome assembly GCF_028885625.2 of Pongo pygmaeus. Lineage (NCBI taxonomy): Eukaryota > Metazoa > Chordata > Mammalia > Primates > Hominidae > Pongo > Pongo pygmaeus. Next base: position 87,331,936 of record NC_072377.2, read on the forward strand.
ACCTGTGCACAATGTGCAGGTTAGTTACATATGTATACATGTGCCATGTTGGTGTTCTGCACCCATCAACTCATCATCTAGCATTAGGTATTCTCCTAATGCTATCCCTCCCCCCTCCCCCACCCCACAACAGTCCCCAGAGTGTGATGTTCCCCTTCCTGTGTCCATGTGTTCTCATTGTTCAATTCCCACCTATGAGTGAGAATATGCGGTGTTTGGTTTTTTCTCCTTGTGATAGTTTACTGAGAATGATGGTTTCCAGTTTCATCCATGTCCCTACAAAGGACATGAACTCATCATTTTTTTGTGGCTGCATAGTATTCCATGGTGTATATGTGCCACATTTTCTTAATCCAGTCTATCATTGTTGGACATTTGGGTTGGTTCCAAGTCTTTGCTATTGTGAATAGTGCCACAATGAACATACGTGTGCATGTGTCTTTATAGCGGCATGATTTATAATCCTTTGGGTATATACCCAGTAATGGGATGGCTGGGTCAAATGGTATTTCTAGTTCTAGATCCCTGAGGAATCGCCACACTGACTTCCACAATGGTTGAACTAGTTTACAGTCCCACCAACAGTGTAAAAGTGTTCCTATTTCTCCACATCCTCTCCAGCACCTGTTGTTTCCTGACTTTTTAGTGATCACCATTCTAACTGGTGTGAGATGGTATCTCATTGTGGTTTTGATTTGCATTTCTCTGATGGCCAATGATGATGAGCATTTTTTCATGTGTTTTTTGGCTGCATAAATGTCTTCTTTTGAGAAGTGTCTGTTCATATCCTTTGCCCACTTTTTGATGGGGTCGTTTGTTTTTTTCTTGTAAATTTGTTTGAGTACATTGTAGATTCTGGATATTAGCCCTTTGTCAGATGAGTAGGTTGTGAAAATTTTCTCCCATTTTGTAGGTTGCCTGTTGACTCTGATGATAGTTTCTTTTGCTGTGCAGAAGCTCTTTAGTTTAATTAGATCCCATTTTCCAATTTTGGCTTTTGTTGCCATCACTTTTGGTGTTTTAGACGTGAAGTCCTTGCCCATGGTGCATGGGTTTAAATCAGGAAACCCCAGGGTCTTGCAGGAAGCAGGATATTTGTTAATGTTTTATAGGATATCACAGAATGTAGGATTTATTAGAAATGTGGGGAGGTTTTTGAGGGAACCACCATCTGGAAGTAGCTTTTCTCCTACCAAAGCCTACAATACAGTGCAGAAATTGTGACCAGTAGAGCCACAGAGAGAAAAAACCTTCCAGAAAGCCCCAGGAAGTACGTTTGCAGATAAGAATTACTCTAAGAGTAAACCTCTTAGAGTCTGGCCTTCACAGGGCTCTAGATATATTGGATACAGAGTTTTACCAGAAAAACTGAACTGTGTTAATAATGGCTGAAAGATATTTCTCCATCTTTGGTATATAAACCTTAACACAAAGATGTAATACATTCAGTGCAGGCTAGTGTGCGACACAGAAGAGGAGAAGCAGACAATCCAGACTTTAAAGTCACGGCAGAAGAAAACCTGGGCAGAACCTTTCTCCAAACCTATCTCCTTGAAGGACAGGGATATCTTTAAAGTCCAAGTGTAGAGTACTTGACTAGATTTAGGTAGATCTTTATAGATTTTTGCTTGGGTAGTGGGTTGAAGAAATTATTGTAGCCACTGGCAGTGGAATTTCTGTTAAAGAGGAAGGTGTCTGTATTTAGGGAAATAATTTGTGAAATGGCTTGGGGTAAAAAATGAGAGCTTGGAGTCAGTCAACTTAAAAAATGGCATAGTGGTTGTGCATTAGGAATAAACAGGGATTCATGGGAGAAGAGATTCACTATAGAAAAGTAGTGGCATGGATGAAGGACACACAGCAAAGACATTTCAGAATAGATATTCCTAAGGTTCACTTTCAAGTTTTGTTGTCATGCTTTGAATGTCTTTCTAGCTCACAAAGATGGTTAATGGAGTCTGTTGTGTACCTCCAAGCCTTTGTGTAATTGCTAAGACAACACTTTTCTTTGGTTCTTGGAGGTGTATGCAAAAGATAAAAGAATAAAAATATATGTAAGTGTTCGGACACTGATAAAGAACACTTTATCTCTTTAAGTACAGTTTTATGATGTTAAAATGTTAATCAGAATGTTTATCATATAGAGTCACATTTTAAAAGCAATTAAATAAAGAAATTATATATATAATAGCCAGGCTTCATAGGATTAAAGAATTCTATTTAGAGGTTTTTTGCAACTGTGATTTTCTGGTTTTTATTTTCCTTTTTTGGTAATCCATTTGAAATCCTTTCTGGACTTAAAAAAATAACTTTACATAGTGGTTCAATGTGTCTTTATCCTACCTTTTATACAGCAAGTTATGATTGCTATTTAAAAAGCAATTTATTAGTTCAATGTTACACCTTGTCATAACCAATTAACTTTGGATGCTGGTCCCCTACTGTGATTTCTAAAACTTTATGTATCCCTTATATTGTTAAGTTGTATCCCTTACTTTGTTAGCTAAAAACATTTTGTTCATGAACGTCACCAGTTAGCAGTTTAAATCTTTACAAAGCTTTCTCTCGTTTAAATATGAAATCATAACTTATACTTTTACCTAGGGACTACTTATGTAGAAATACAGTTGTTTTAAATTGTGAATAAACCTCATCACATAAAATTATAGGATATTATACATTTCAAAATATTACCATCCTCCCCTAACAAAATTTAGTTATAATCAAAACTGTTGCCTTGTAGAAGAACCCTACTAGCTTGTTTAGAAATGTTTTTCTCCTAAAGACAAAGACTAGGTCAGTGTTAGTTCAAAAAGATCAATTAGACAGTTGGTATGTGGCATTCAATGCTAAACACTTTTTACAGAAAGATGGTATAAAGCTGGGCTCTGTGGCTCACACCTGTAATTCAAGCTGCTTGGGAGACTGAGGTGGAAGAATCCTTTGAGCCTAGGAGTTTGAGTTCGAGGCTGCAGTGAGTTATGATTGAGCCACTGCATTTCATTCCAGCCAACATTTCATTCCAGCCACTGCATTTCATTCCAGGCAACAGAGTGAGACCCTGTCTCTAAAAAAGAGTTTTAAAGGTAAAACATAATAGATAAAAATTATCCAAGTAGTCACATTTTTAAAAGTGATTAAATCAATGCATCTTGGCACATATCAGGTTTTTAAAAATTGTTTTCTCTTCTTTTTAGCCTAATCTTGAGTTGCTTGAGCAAATTTGTTTTGTATCTATTATTGCTAAACTTATAAGCTCAGTTTTTCAGCATTTCACACAGGAGCAGCAGTCCTATATTATCATGATGTCAATACTAAAGGTTTATAATGTAATTTGTAACTGCAGGAAGTATTCCTGTTCCCAACACTTTAAAAAATGTGTATACATGAAAAAAATTAAGTTTCTCATCAATGTTGATAGATAAATTGTTTACTTAAAATACTTGTTTCTTCAAGGTGTTAATAGCCATTCCATGAAGCTATTTGAGTAAATGCATAGTTTTATATTTTTGTTTGAAGAGAATGCATAAAAAAGAGCTTTTAAAATTTAAGGTATTTTATTATCATGGCTTATTTGTTTCAGAATCTAGAAAAACCAGTCATTTGACCTATAAAATGAATTATGAAGGTAAATTAAGTCTGTGGAAGTCACAAAAATCCTCATTCGGGCATTGCATTTCTGAACAGTGATGGTGCAGATGTGCTTTTTTGATATTACTATAGTAATTGTATAGTATTCCTTATAACAGGAATGATGATACAGGGCTGGCTGCTTCTGATTTCTCTGCAGGGCTGCAGAGAAAAAAATTTATAAACCAGAATTTTTAATTTTTGGCTCCAGGCATGGTCAGAGGATCAGGAGTATCTTAAAATACATTTTTTTAAAATCTCAGATTACCACAGGGCTGTTGTACCTAAAATAAGACCTGGGAGTTGCTGATGATTAAAGAAGTTGAATTTACAGATTTACTGGATCTCTTCTGTGGATGAGAAGGAGGAAAATAGGATTGGAAGGAAACATTTATATTAGCTTGGGTCATACTGAGTATCCCAAACCCAGTCCCCACAGCACCTCCTCTGCCAGCAGCAGCAGCAGCATCTCCTTTCTTGATGCATGAAGCTGGTCCTGCTTGCCTGGTAACCTGAAACAACCTTATCTGAAATGGTTATGCTGCAAATGCAGTGCTGACTTTTCTCATGGCCTACCCTTGCTATCTCTCATTGCTTCCAAATGATGGGGTACAGGAAGCCCTACCCCCAAATATGGCATCTTGGCATACTGAGAATTTTAAGCTGAAGGAACTGAGAAAATGCAGAAGCAGAAATGTTTCCCTGACCTTCTCCTACTCCTTCCCTCCTGACAGGTGTCCTGCCCTATACCTGGAGGACAGGAATGTTACATAGAGAGGCAAAGAAGAGTCACTAGGGTCTCCCAATTTCTTACCATTAGATCATATCCCCTTTTTGTCTAACCATACTTATACAAGAATGTCTGATTTTTATCAAACTAACGCATAAAGATAGTTTTACCTGGGTCTTCGGGTCTTTGTTTCTATAGGATTTCTTGTCACATAAAACTTTGATTAAATAGATTTGTTATGCTATTCTCTTGTTAATCTGTCTTTTGTTATAGGAGTGTCAGCCATGAAACTTGCACTGGACGGGTAAGAAAAGATTCTACTTTTCTCCCCTACACAAATCTATATCTAGAATCAGGTTCCAGCAAGACCCAGGAAGAAATACAAAATGTGACTTGAGAGGAGAATGATGACAAAAAGACTTGCAAGATTTTGACAATTCATGTAATCAAAAAACCAAAAGGTAGATACCACCTCCCACTCATTAGGATGGTTACTATGAAAAAAAAAAAAAAAGAAGAAAGAAAATAACAAGTGTTGATGAAGAAGTAGAGAAATTGGAACCCTTGTGCATGGTTCGTGGGAATGTAAAATGATACAGCTGCCATGGAAAACAGTATGGCAGGTCCTCAAAAAATTAAAAAATGCAATTGCCTCTCAGCACTTTGGGAGGCCAAGGCAGGTGGGTCATGTGAGGTCAGGAGTTCTAGACCGGCCTGGCCAATATGGTGAAACACCGTCTCTACTAAAAATACAAAAATTAGCTGGGTGTGGTGCTGGGCACCTGTGATCCCAGCTCCTCAGGACACTGAGGCAGGAAAGTCACTTGAACCCAGGAGGCAGAGGTTGCAGTGAGCCAAGATTGCGCCATTGCACTCCAGCCTGGGCAACAAGAGCAAAACTCTGTCTCAAAAAAAAAAAAAAAAAAAAAAAGGAATTGCCATTCCATTCCAGCTGGATTATTCCAGCCATTCCTCTTCTGAGTATTTATCCAAAAGAATTAAAGCAGGGTCTCAAAAAGGTATGTGTATACTCATATTCATAGGAACATTAATCACAATAGCTAAAATGTGGAAGCAACCCAAGTGTTCATCAACAGATGAATGAATAAGCAAAGTGTGGTATAGCCGCACAATAGAATATTATTCAGCCTTAAGAAGAAAGGAAAATCTGACATATACTACAACATGAATGAACCTTGAGGATATTATGCTAAGTGAAAGAAGCCAGTATTATGACTTGAATATTCATCCCCTCCAAAACTACTGTGCTTGAAACTTAATCATCAATGCAACAGCACTGGGAGGTAGGGCCTAATGGGAAGTGTTTAGGTCATGAGGACTCTGCCTTCATGAATGTATTAATGCCACAATAAAAAGGCATTTAGGAGTGGGTTCACCCCCTTCTGCTATTCTGCTATGTGAGGAACAGCATTCCTCCCCTTCCAAGGATACAGCGTTCAAGGTACCATTCTGGAAACAGAGACTGGGCTGTTACCAGACACCAAGCCTGGTGGTACCTTGACCTTCTTGTCATACTGGTATTGTTGACTTTCATTTGTGGTGAATTGGGATGGATTTTGGTGAAAGAAATGCACTGGTGGGTACAATATCTAGGTGTTTCAGATTCAGGGAGAAATTGTAATGATAAGGGCCATGAAAAGAGATGGCTGCTGCTGGGGGCCATTGATGAATTAGAGAAAGACAAAGAAAAACTAAGGGTAATTAATCATCAATCAAAAGTAAATTGTGAAATTCAGGAGATATCCTTGGAAGCACATAAACTCTCACTTCTGTTACTGTAAGGCAGAAAAAGGATCAGGCTCAGGACTTAATTAGAAGAGTAGTAAAGCTTCAGAGAAGATATGTTGAAATTCTACTCCCAGCAAGTCTGTGTGTCAAAGTTTGGGCCAGCACAGGGAAATCATCGGGTCTTGAGAGTGGAGTTTGATGAAATGATGTACTTTCATCAATTCTGCATCTGCTGGCAGAAATTGGATCAATTGCCAGAGATGAGTCACAACATAACCTGGCTAGGAAAGTGCTGGGTGTACTAGGGAAGGAAAGGCTCTGTACCTGGAAGAAGCTATAGGACTTGGCTGACATATACCAGTAGGAGTTGGGACCTGATGAATCGGGCAGGATTTTGAGCATGCTGTATAAGGAGAGTAGAATGTGAAGCTGGGTAAGAGACAGTTTTTTCAATACAGGAACAGCCTCCTATGATACAAGATTCAACACCCTGACAATGACCTGGGAGATACTGTCAACACTCTCTACCGACAGCTCTTACAAGTTTGGAAAAAATAATGGCCCACACTAAGTAAAGTATAAGTGTCAGAACTGCTGAGGCAAGTAGTGGAAAAAGATTAGGTCCAAGGCTTAAAGTGGGCATGCTATGTGGATGTATTAGGTAAGGTCAGAAAACATACCAGCTGGAGCTTTCCAGAGGAAACTCCAGGTATGATGGATTTCAGGATGGTGAGTCCTATCACATTACCATTTAACTCACCTGTTTAGCTCATTAAGCTCACAGATGATTCTGTTAAATAACAGTGCATTATTGTAAGCTTAATAAAATAAGTGACTTCAGATGCAGCTGATGTTCCAAGTTTCTTCACTAGAATAATCAACAGAACCCTGCACCTGATAAGCACTTATCAAGTTAGCAAGCCTTCCTCCCAATTTATTTTAAACTGAGCTTGCCAGAGCAGTTTTCTTTTATTTGACAGAGACTGTGCATCTTCATTGTTTTACATCAGGGCTACATCAAATAGTCTGGGTCTATGTCATATTTCAGTCCACAGAGACATTGATCACCTCTCCATAACATGAGACATCTTCCTAGGACATTATTGACATTCATGGTAAGCCAGAGAGTAACAAACATCCTAGACCCCTTGGTAAGACATTTACATAGCAGAGGATGAAATATAATCCCATAAAAATTCAGATACCTGCCACTGAAATAAAGTTTCAGGATAGTCCAGTGGCCAAGGCATGAAAAGACAGTCTCTCCAAAGTGAAACATGAGTTCTTATACATTAGACTCCTTATTATTAAGAAAGGGACACAGCATGTGTGATCAATATATCCCACATTTGGGTACATTGCTCCAATTCACTTAATGAGAAGTACATAAAACTGTAAAGTTTTAGAGTCCTGGTAGAGACTGAACTCATAACTAATGGATAGAAAATATCTATGTGGCCTGAAATACTCTTCATGAACTGAGTGTTTCTGATTCAGCAAACGATAGAATTGGATCAAGCCATCATCAAATGAAAGGAGTATATAGGAAATTGGGCTTAGACAGGTCTTGAAGGCATGAAAAAGTTATACAAGTAGATGGCTCAGCCACCCAGTGCAACCATTTGTTTGGCATTACCACCCCTGCCTCAGTCAACGTTTGTGACACATTTACTAAGGAAGAAAATATTTATGTCTGTTTTATAGGTGATTGTACCAGAAATAGACAGAAGTGGACTATCATGGTATTATAGTCTCATTCAAGAGTGGCTCCCAAGCAGAGAAGGGAAACGAAACCCTTTCAGTGGGCAAATGTTCATCTATGTATCTTTCTGGTGTTCCTTTTTGCTGGAAGATAATATAAGCACACATATGAACATACACTGCTTTATGGGTAGTGGCTATGAATAGGTCAAGATAGTCAGGGGCCAGATAGCCCCTGAATCTTGGAAATCAGTATATGAATAAACCTCTCAGAAGTGGTTCATGGGAATGTCACCAAAGTAAACTCACTGCAAACGGGGCTCTTAATAACCAGGTGGATAGGATAGCCCATTCTATTCAGATTATTTAGCTTCCTCCCCTTACTATTCTGGTGCCTGATCAATGACTTATCAACAAAGACATCATGGTGGCAAGAGTGGAGATTATGCTGGGTTCAACAACCTGGACTTTCACCAATCCTATCCTAGCTATCATCACTGTGAATTTAAGTCTGTCAACAGTGGAGAGAAATACTGAGCCGCTAATAAGAAACTATAAGCTTTTAGAACCAACCAGCAACCTGGTTCCATTATGGAGGGGGAAGCAACTCATCCTCACTGGAATAGATAATTGGATTGTATCCAGTTTATGTACTTCCTCACATTTTCTTGGCCCCACCCATCCCACTTGTTTGCTCAATGGAATGCTCCGGTCTGGTCATCATTACCATTGTCTCATCTCAAGTCCTGCATGCTTTCCACCCTTTCTTGAATGAGGGCAAAGGGGAAGCCTACTTTTCCCACCATATTCAAACTAAATTGAAGCAACCTGCTTTGGAGCATGGTATCTGGCTCCCCAGTGACTGCCCAGAGGCGCTAAGTAGCACAACTTGGAAGTGTGGGGGAGTTAATACCTCAAATGGTGAATTTTGACCAGTAAGAGATAGGGAAACAGAAAGAAGCCACAGCATAATGAGTGCATATTTGTTTGCATAATATTGGTGGGAGCATGTTGTTGATGCTATTTGTTGTTGTTTTTCTAAACAAGTATACAAGTATACATGCTTGAGTATACATAAAGAGTGTACATCTATGTTGAGTACTCAAAAGGAAGGCTTGCTTTGGCTATGGTGGTTTGGCAGTCAATATTGATTTTAATCACCTGTGTTGCCTTCCTGTATATTGAAAACTAGAAAGATTTTTTTTACAGGTGCATTTCCAAGTCTTCCTTGCCGTGATGTTTTGCTATATAAGTTCCACTGAAAAGATTCAAAAGATGAAAGTATGGAGAAAGTTATTTTTCTGATTCTTTGACTTTCTGATGGCAAGGACCATTTGGACACATTGAGACTTTTACGCACTGCTACAGTTTCTAGCCACTAATTTTCATGAATATTAAGAGCCAGCTGCAATTTGTGGCAGTGGTTTTCTCCCTGTATCACAGCTGTAGCAGTGTCCTTAGCATTTGGCATATAGGAGAAACTAAAAAAATGCTTAATGAATTGAACTGGATTTCATAGAACTTGTAAAGAAAAACAAAACCAAATTTATGCTGTAGTCCATAAGTGCCAGGGTGCACATCATTTGCAGCCAGTAACTGTATTCGTTACATTTTGAGCCTCCCTTTTTGGTGTATTTTGTTGTTTGTTTTTAACTACATATGTATACTGAGAAGGAGAGTAAAACAGGGGCTGTGTGCTCCCTCACAGTTCAGAAGGGGCTTTCCTCCTCTCCTGCAAGGTATACAAGTCTCCTCTGTTCTGGATATGTCGGGTAAGGGGCTGGGCAGAGTCTTTTGGTACAAACCATGGTGGATGGCTGATGATTAGGCAGAGGGCTGAATGCTGGCAGTTGGTGCTCCTGATAGGGCATCAAATCTGTGCTGATTCAGCACACAAACCGCTCCCTAACACTGATGGGGATCCACAGTTCTGTTCACACGGCAGCCCCCTGTTCTCTCTCCTCTCACTCAGCGCATCATTTTTCTAGTCCTGGAGAGCAGTAAATTCTCTCTGCAAGCATGCATCTGAATCTATTCACCTCCTGTTAGACTGGAAGGCTGTTGAAGAATTGAATATCTTAGCTTTCCTTCATAGGCTCTGCATGGGTGACTTGTATCTGCCCATAAAAACTTGGGGGAGGAAACTCTTAAGATGTGAGTGAACAAAATCGGTATTTGGTAGAAAAGACACAAACTAATAATTAAAATATTATTCTACCACAATGTGAATTGCTGTATTGTTTGTTCCTTGTGAGTTGGCAGAAAATAATTTGAGAACTGCCAAAATATATAACATCACTTAACTAGAACCATTAGAAAATATTTCATTCAAAGCTGGTCTGAAGTATTCGTGTGTTTTAAAATCTGTGGGCCTTCACAGGTTCCACTAAAACAGGTTACACTCATTTCCACTTAACAACCATTTATTTAGAATGCTAGGGACAAGTTGAGTTGTGTTCTTGGAAATTTATCTTATGATCCCAATTTCTTTCCATATTTGCCAAGGCTAACTCATATTAAATCACCCAATAAAACCTGAACAAGCATCAATAATATTTTCTCCTTACACAATTTGCTTTCTATTGAAGGCTACATGAAGAGGAGAAGCTCAATTATTTTAAGATAAAACTGTTAGATTAGGTGGAAGTCTGCATATTTGCTGGCCATCTGGTTCAGTCACAAACTCCCCAGGAATCCTGAACATATTTGCAACCAAAAAGAATTTGAACTTGAATGACTTTTAAATTGGGACATAAAATGTGGTAACCCAGACTATGCACAGACACTTACAAAGGACCAATTAATAGATTTATTTTGAGCCTTATGCTCTGTGATATTTTCTTTTCTTCAGAGATAACTAAAAGAATGCCAATATTTGTTAATAATTGAATAAAAACTCTCCCACCTGTAAAATGTATTATAAATTTATCCAAAGAGTCTTCTGCTCCAAGGTTAGCCAGAAAGAAGCAAAAACAAAATCAAAAGCAAGAATTGCATTGTGTGTAATCTTTCTCATTTGCCAGTTTGCAGGGAAACAGTAGTTAAGTTCCTTATGCAAAGGAAACTCCTACAAAGGAAACTCGAGGTGTTTTATGATTAGTCTGGAGACGACAAAATAACAAACCTAATTTTTGTTTGTGGAATTATTTTCACAATTACATCAGACACACCTCTTCAGCTATCAAGCTGCAACTTGATAGAAAGTCTACAGTGAGTAGTGTAAATGAGAGCACATGTTGCTGGAACTATGAAGGAAATAGGGAACTATGTACAATATTTCATCTCAAGAAACTTGTGATGTTTCTTTCAGAGGTGTTTGAACAAGAACAACTCCATCTTGAATAGGAGCTGGAGAAAATAAGGCTGAGACGTACTGGGCTGCATTCCCAGATGGTTAGGCATTCTTAGTCACAGGATGAGATAGGAGGTCGGCACAAGATACAGGCCATAAAGACTTGTATCCTTGCTGATAAAACAGGTTGCAACAAAGAAGCTGGCCAAAACCTACCAGAACCAAGATGGCAAAGAGACTGATCTCTGGTGGTCCTCAGGGCTACACTCCCACCAGCGCCATGACAGCATACAAATGCCATGGCAACATCAGGAAGTTACCCTATATGGTCTAAAAAGGGGAGGCATGAATAATCCACCCCTTGTTTAGCATATAATCAAGAAATAACCATAAAAATGGGCAACCAGCAGCCGTCAGTGCTGCTCTGCCATGCCTGTGGAGTAGCCATTCTTTTATTCCTTTACTTGCTTTCACTTTACTCTATGGATTCATCTTGAATTCTTTCTTGTAAGAGATCCGAAAACTTCTTTTGGGGTCTGGATAAGGACCGCTTTCCAGGAACATTTCTATGTCACAGATGTCATGTATCAAAATGCAAGTCACCAAGTCCTATGCCAGAACACAGCTCACCTTCAGTTTATAGTAGGATGTCTGGCAAACACCAATTTTAGATCTTGTTAAAATCATTGGTAAGAACCTTCCCCCCACCTCATTAATTATCTAAACTGCATTTACCTTCACAAAGGAACTGCAGACTATACCAACACAGGCCACATGCTGTGTTCCAGGATTATCATTTAAAGATAATTCAAACTTTTCAAGTACATAATTGACAGTGAATAATTTTGAGATATTGACTCTAATTTTGAATCCTAGAGGGAGGATCTTAATGAAAAAAAGCTTCACTTGCTACAAGAGGATTTGCTAAGCTAGGAAGAAAATATTTTCAGTTCAAATGTTACTGGTCTTGTATATTAAAAAATTGTAATCTAGCCAACACAGAAAATTTCCAAAGGAGTATGTGTAACTTGAAATTTACATTATATTTTGTTTTGCAACTCAATAAATGTTTGTGAACTTTTACTGTGGCTCAAATTTTGACTGTTGAGCAGGAACTATTTAAGTTGGTCACCTTATTGAAGAAGAAATATCTTGCTTTGTGCGGAGCATGATATACTTATTATAAGCTTCCAGGCTTGGGCAAAATTGCTATGTGATATACTGTGTACAAAATTGCTATCTGATGTACTGTGATTGCAAAGGCAATCACAAATAATGGAGGTGATAATGATGAAGAAGATGATGATGATGATGATAATAATTCATGATTGCTGATGAAAATAACATTATCAAACCCTTACTATGTGCCAAGCACTATTAGAAGCACTTACACACACTAATGAGTTTAATCAGCAAATAATCTTAACCAACGAGGTAAATGCTGAGATGAGCTAGTTTCTCTCCGAATCTCTGGCACTGGTAAAAGAACTGCTAATAAATAAGAAATTAGGGTTAGCTAAAATACCTAGGCACTTCCTGGAGAAGCTCAACCTTGATGGAGCCCACAGTGGGTGGTTGGTTTAGGAAGGAGCATGCCCATCTGGCTCTGGTGACACTAAGGCCAGAGCTTGGTTGTGGCCACCTCATAGCGGATGTAATAAACTCCACTGGGGTGCATCATAGCTTCTTTAGTCCCCTTCTATTTCGTCATTCCCTTTATAATAAAAAACTCGGGCAGTTCTCTAGAAAAGTACTATTTTGTATCTTGGGGATGTAGGGAAATGTGTGTCCTGTGTTTTGAGTTGTCACAATGATAGGAATTCGGTTATCACTGGCAATGAGCTACTGGAGGAGTGAGGGATGTAAAGTGTCTTGGAAGCTAAGATAGTCTCAGATGGTAAAGAATCATTTTATCCAAAATGTCCATGGCTCTCCTTTGAGAAACAGTGTTGATGATTCAGGTCCTCAGCAAGTGATATCTAGGCTGGCTTTTACAGTGGTAGAACTGGAATAGAAAATGATACGGTAGGGAAAGGCTGGGCGTGGTGGTTCACGCCTATAATCCCAGCACTTTGGGAGGCCGAGGAGGGCGGATCACGAGGTCAGGAGATCGAGACCATCCTGGCTAATACAGTGAAACCCCGTCTCTACTAAAAATACAAAAAATTAGCTGGGCATGGTGGCGGGCGCCTGTAGTCCCAGCTACTCAGGAGCCTGAGGCAGGAGAATGGCGTGAACCTGGGAAGTGGAGCTTGCAGTGAGCCGAGATAGCGCCACTGCAGTCCGGCCTGGGCGAAAGAGCGAGACTCCATCTCAAAAAAAAAAAAAAAAAAGAAGGAAAGAAAGAAAGAAAATGATATGGTAGGGAAGAAATTATAGAGTCAAATCGGGAATATTTCCCCCCAAGTTTTTAAAAAATTGTTAGGCTGCAATGAGAATGTTCTAGTACTGCAGTACATTTATTTGTTAAATAGTTGTTGTAGAATACATCTTTGCAATGGAAACTCTAGAAGTAGGAGGGAAATATATTTGATGGATATATTGAATGAATTTCCTTCCAGGCATATTATTATTATTATTATTATTATTATTATTATTTTGAGACAGAGTCTCACTCTGTCACCCAGGCTGGAGTGCAGTGGCGCAATATTGGCTTACTGCAGCCTCCACCTCCTGGGTTCAAACATTTCTCATGACTCAGCCTCCTGAGTAGCTGGGATTATAGGCGCACACCACCACACCTGGCTAATATTTTGTATTTTTAGTAGAGATGGGGTTTTGCCATGTTGCCTAGGCTTGTCTTGAACTCCTGAGCTCAGGCAACCTGTCCACCATGGCCTCCCGAAGTGCTAGAATTACAGGTGTGAGCCACCGTGCCCGGCATTCAGGCATATTAATTGACTGTGTGTAGGAGAGATCATACACACAACGCATATTTTATTTATTTATCTATTTACTTATTTATTATACTCTAAGTTCTGGGATACATGTGCAGAACGTGCAGGTTTGTTACATAGGTATACACGTGTCATGGTGGTTTGCTGCACCCATCAACCCATCATCTACATTAGGTATTTCTCCTAATGCTATCCCTCCCCTAGCCACCCACCCCGCAACAGGCCCCAGTGTGTGATGTTCCCCTCCTTGTGTCCATGTGTTCTCATTGTTCAACTCCCACTTGTGAGTGAGCACATGGGGTGTTTGGTTTTCTTTTCTTGTGTTAGTCTACTGAGAATGATGGTTTCCAGCATCATCCAAGTCCCTGCAAAGGACATGAACTCATCCTTTTTTATGCTTCATAGTATTCTATGGGACAACACATATTTTAAAATTGCTATTTTGATTATTTGCATTAGAATGGAGTCCTTCAGAGCCTCAAATCAATAGTGTATATTTATAAATTCTGGACTTCTTTAAGGCTTCTGTATGTAAAGCACCATTAAATATTTACCTCTCTTTAAATATTTAAAGGAATAAGCTTTAATTATATTTCCAGTGTTCTATTTATCTTTGCGTTATTCCAAACAAAACGGGAGGGAATTTATTTATACTACATGTCAAAACTGTCTTGTGAAGTAATGCTTTAGCTAATATTACAGAAAATGATAAGCCAAAGTATGACTCTTTGGTATGCTAAGTACTTTGAACTAAAGGAGATTAGAAGCCCTCAGAAACAGCCTCAGAAGCAAAGTCTCTCTCTGACCTCCTGCCCTTCTGTCTCTTGTCCCTCTTTCTCACTTGAAGTGACTAATAGAAACTGGAATTCGTCTTCCTCTTCCCTAAAGCAAACCATAAAACCTCAAAAGGTCACTCTGTGCCTTCTCCCTCAGCAGTCTCATTCCAGCGGGGTCCTGCCCCATACCCAGGAGGAAGGAAAGCTTCACAGCCAGAAGAATCTAAACAGACAGGCCTTGTGGGTTTCCAGCCTCGATCTATTACCATTAGATCATAGATTGGACCCTCTGTCCAATCACATTTCTATACAGTTATCAGTTTTTTATCAAACCTAAGCATATGATAAGTTTCCCTTGGGTCTTTGGTTCTGAAAGCTCCCATGTCACGTAAAATTTTGATGAAATAAATTTGTTATGCTGTTCTCTTGTTAAATTGTCTTTTGTTATAGGAGTGTCAGCAGTGATCCTTATGATGGATAAGGAAAGCTATTACACCTTTCTGCCCTTACATTAATACGATGTAGGCATTTCCGTAAACCAGCTGTCATAGAGATAGCTTTTCTCCATGGACTTTCTACAGCATTAGGCTGCAGTCTCTAGGCACTGTTAGGCTGCTTACCTGCCCAAGAGTTTTCAGGTTTCCAGAGTACATCCTGAACAGTGCTCTCCCACCAAAACATCAAAACCCTGATGTCTGAAATTTCTTCTCTGACCCTTAGAATGAAGTCAGCTCTCAATGAATTTGTCATACTTCATCAGTTTTCTATATTTTTGGGTGACAACTAAGTGTTATTATATTTTTAGTGCACCTCTCTAATTAATATTTATCCTTTTTAATTTGATAAGATACTTGCTTATTACCCTTTTCTTTAGAATTAGTCTTCCCAGTGGAAAAGATACAAAATAGGACTTTATTTCTTTTGCACAGAAGTGTGCTTGTCCGAAGCCTCTGTGTCTTTAGCTACGTGTCTTTTCTTTGTGTACTCTAAAACTAGAGTAGGAAGAAGGCAGGCCCTAGTCCCCTGGCACCAATGCTGGGCCTTAACCTGTGCCTCTGTGCTCTCTAGGAGAGTCACGGAATTCAGGACTCTAGATCATGGCTGAAGGAGTTATTAGGCTATCCCTCCTAGTGGGATCATCCAACATTTAAAGAAGTTTATTATTGAATTTTACTGTTCATATATTTCACCTGTATCAGGGTGAGTTATAGCAGACTCCAATAGCCATACCATATCCACTGGTCAGTTTAATTAAACACTTGCTAAATTAATTAATCAATCCTGGAAAATATGAAATGTATGAAACTATGTCTTTAAGCAAACTATAAGTGATATTCCTAAAATTTTGGGTATGATGATCTAATTTTGATTAAAAACTATGATTTATTCACATATATAATGGTAAATATGATATTTTAAAACAAAATTTGTGTCATTTTGTCCCCTGGATATTTGGATTATGAATTATAATAAATTTTCATTTTCTTTTTGTACTTATCTGATTTTTTCAATATTTTTTCTATAAATATGTATTCAGTTTTAAGAAAATACAAATTTCCAAACTACATTGACAGCACTATGCTAGCCCTTGCAGTGAGGTTGAAGAATTATTAAGATAACATTATGTAGTCTATGCTTTTAGAAACTTATAATTTGGTTTATTGACCAAGGACATATGCAAACAAAAATGTAAGTAATTATATATTAAAGATTTAAATAGTAAAAAAACCAACATATTTTGAGATAGTGTGTAATGATAAGTGATAATGAATTTTCTATCTTTAAATGACCTTATTTAATTATTAGAAAATAAACCTTATAATGTATTCTGATCATCTTCATTAGGGTGAGAAAACTGAGGACTGTTTTTTGATCTGACTTGTAAATCTGTATATAGATTACAACATAATAACAGCTAATATTTACAGGGTGCTTATTATGTGCCAGGAACCGTTCCATGGTTTTCCATGAGGTTAAGTATGGTACAGTGATTAAGAGGGTAATTCCTTGAAACTTCTGCTTGACTTAAGTCTTCACTTTGCTATTAAGAGAAGCCACGAGAGCTTGGGCAAGTCATTTATCCTGATTGGGCCTTCATTTCTTCATTTTGAAAACTAAGGCAATAATATCTGTCTTACAGGGTATTAAGTGGATTAAATAAATGGTATACGTAAAATACTTAGCACAAATGTGGCATTGTGTTAGCTATTTCCACAATATATTAACTCATTCAAATTTTATAACGGTATCAGGCAAGCATTAATGATATCACTAATATTAATATTTCTACTTTTAGATGGAGAAATCAAGACCAAGAAATGTTAAATGATTTACCTGGAGACAGTAGGTGGCAGGGCTAGATTTGAACTATGGTACCATCATGCCAGTGTCTATGCTTGGAACCACTCTATTGAACTGTGTCTTCCAATTATAAACGGTCCAATATCTTTAACATTATGAATAAGTTGCTGATAAGTAATAAGTAATGCATGTCTTCATGATGCCATAAAATAATTATGCTTTTGGAAAACAGTAGTGATTATCTATGTAACGTATAGTATTAGAGTTTTAAGAAGTAAACAGTTATCTCTGGTATTTGGTAAACCAATTTAATTAAATTATATATCCTTACTGAGGACAAGGGTAGAATTCTCTCTCCTCTCTCCTCCTTCTACCCTCTCTGTCTGTCTTCCTCTCCATTCCACACTCCCACCCAATCTTCTACTTAGCTAGCATTGTGTTGCTTTTGTTTTTTGTCTGAGGGTCAGTGTTGGTAATGGAAACCTCACAGTGAATTCAAGTCTTTTTCTCTGAGATATAATTGAAATCTCAGAAGTCATTGACTTCAATGTGGAGTTCAAATTCTTATCCCAAAATATTTTACATGATTATTGTCATAGCCTTTACATTTCAGTACTTTAGATGGGAAAGGGTTTGATAATATAAATGGTTTAAAGTAGTTTTTATTGAAGGAGTAACAATAATAGGGTAGGCACATAATTTATTAGATACATATTTGCTAATGTAATTGGAACTATCACTAGAACAGAAATTAAATCAAAGCAATTAAATATTTATGCTTGAAGAATATTCTAAGTTCAATACAATTTAAACCAATTATAGAGTTTTTAAATCATTTTAAGTTGTGAGTCATAAATATCAATCTAATTATATATGTGTGGAATAGCTTTGTTTTTTGCCCCTAAAATAGTTCAATCCAGTGGTTCTCACCCCTGGCTGCACGTTAGAATCACGTTAGAATAGGGCGTGGGGGTTAAAAATTCTGATGTCCACGTTACACACTTGACTATAATCTGTGGGGAAGGGACTCAGACCACATTTTTCTGCAGATTCCGAAGTGATTCCAATATGCTGACTACAATTGCTTTAACAGATTACTGAATGTTCATGTACACTGAACTGAAAGTTTGGCTCTTCAAAGGCATTCTATTAGAATAGCAGAATTTGCTTCTCAGCCACTTGAAGTTTGGCTCTCATCACAGGAGCAAGCATCTTCCCATAGAGAAAGGACGTTCGTTCAATTTGGCAGAACTCTGAGCACAGGAAGAACCATGAAGGACATTATTTATCTTTTCCCTGGGCTTGCGGCAATCATTACACATGAACATGTTTATTTATTACAATAATAAATGGTTTTGTTTTTAGATTCACATGCAAGAATCTCAGCATCTTCAAAGAAGGACCTTTCATAGTCTCTAAAATCTCAAACTCACTTGTTTTTTATCTTTCTTTGCTCTCTGCATATATATGAATTTTGGCAGGCAAATTTTCATTGATTAAAATCGAAGAAACATTTTTTTCAAATAATGTTTTAAAAATCCCAGATATTTCCAACAGATGAAGAGCTGGCAATTGGGCCCCTTGCTTTGCAAGAAAAATATAAGGATACAATATTCTTAGAAGTCTATTTCTATCCAAGAATCTTACATTTGTTGTTAAAGCCAATAGCTTCATTGTCAGGTAATAGAAAATCAGAGCTTTCTCTCCGCCCTGGGGGTACCCTCCTGAATAAATGGAGCTCAGGCTGCTGTCAGACACCAACTAAATTAAAGAGCCATCTTTTAATAGCTGAGGCGTGAAGCTATTATCTTCCTGAATATACCGCCAACTGAGAAGCAAAGACTACAGAACCATCTTAAGATATGCCTCTAAATAATCCTAAATGGAGGGCCCAAGAAGTAGAGATAGGAAAGGAAATATCTTCTTCTTACACTTCTAGTGTCAGTTTCTTCTTAGTTCATTTTCTCCCTCATATTCTCCAATAATCTTGGCTTTTATGACTCCTCTTATACATCTACCATCATAGACAGGGTCCATTCTGCACAAGAATAGTCTTATTATAATCTGCACAAGAATAGTCTTATTATAATATTAAGCTCTGTCACTCTGTAGGACAGTAAGGACGTCATATCTTAATAGTTTACTTGTTTTATTTTAACATTATGAAACTCTGTAAGATCCTTCAATATTAGTATCAAGCAAGTTTTGTATATGACCAGGCCACAATATACAAAAATTGCTGGCAAGGTGAAGATATCGTCCATCTGTGTAAGAACTGAAACACTAAAAGTAAATGATTTAATTTCATATCATCCTTGGACTTTTTTCTTCTCCAAGGCAATTAATGTATTGCAAGTAAGTATGGGAAAAATTTTAAGGTACATTTTTATTTGAATATCAATGACAAACTCATTTAGGTGTGTTTCTGTTCAAGTCATTGCACCAGCAATAGATCCTTGCATTCAAGAATTCATTTCTGTATATCAGAAAAATCCAGAAACTATTTTTTATGTTGAAAATCCAGAGTAGGTATGGAAATATTGCAAAATATATTCCTTGTTATTGGGAGTGTAAAGTGCTAAAGAGAAGAACTTAAGTATGAAAAGAAAAACCTTTCTTTTAATTCAGCACTCATGATTAAGTTATAAAGAATTTAAAATGTGTTAATCTAAACAACAACACAATAGATTTCTGGGTTTGCTGAACTAGTGGGCAAAATAAATTATGCTTTGAGTCATATACAAAGAAAAAAGTCAATATATTTTGGGATAATACTATAGTTGATTTAGTGACACCATATATATGCTCTTTTTTTTTGACTTTGCAAGAGTACTAGGACATGAACATTGTACGTATTTACAACTTGAAGTCAAATGTATCAGAACAAGAATGAATTAAATGCCTTTCTTGGAAATAATGTATTGACAGAGTTTGACACAAAGAAAAATAGCTAAGATTCTACAACTCAGAAGAATTAAAAGATACTGCAGTAACACAAAATTGACTTTTAATGTACCAGTTCATTGTATCTTACAGAAAATGAAAACATTTTTTTTTTGGTAATACAGATTGATTCTTCTCCTCAAAGTTATACTTGATATCTATTAAATGCCTTTAAATATTGGTTTTCTTTTAATCAGGTGGCTTAATGACTTTTGTATTTTTCATCTCTTGTTGTACATCCATTGCCGCTCTGGCAGTAGTGAGCTATGATACAGTTAAGTTCTTAACAAAACGATGTCAGTTATCCATTGATATTTCTTAATGCATCCTATGCCAAAAACTGACAAGTGATTCCCTTTTAATCCTCCCCTCCTTAGTGGTCAGCTACTCCATGAGACCACCATATTCTTTGGAGTACTAAAATCAAGAAACCCAGAATGGCTGCCAGCAACCAAATTGGAATCTCCTTTGAGTCTACTTCTAATTGCCAAAATAAAAAGTGACTATATTATTGCATAAAATAACACTTTGACAGGTACCGGCCCCCTTTCCATGAGAGAAAGTTTAAATTTACAAATGCCATATTTGGCTAAAAATTACTGTGACACAATATGACAGCACTCACTTAAAGATGGCTTCCAGTGTTAATGTGACCAAATTATTTTCGTTCTTATATTGTTTTTTTATTTGAATTGCTTCTTTTTGTTTGGGTTTTCCAATGTAGATGTCTCAGTGAAATGTGCGGATATACTTTGTTCCTTATATGGTCACCAGTGTTAATTATGGACAAATACATTAAAACAAGGGTTCCTAGCCCAGTCTCCCATCTAATCTCTTTGATACTCTTGAAATCTAAGTCTGAGGAGCGATTTCTGAATTAGCCAGTGTTGTACCAACTTTCTGTTAGGAATTGTATTAGAATAACCTTTCTTTTTCAGACCTGCTCAGTGAGACATCTTGGGGAATGAAGTAGGAAAATAGAGATTTGGTGGAAAAACAGCAAAATGAGAACATTAAAAAGACTCATTCAAGTAGGAGTATAAAGGGCATGGAAATTCTGATCCTTTGAGCAAAATGAGAAGACAAAAATTCTGCTCAGCAATATTCAATGTGTTAAGATTTTTTGTTTTTTACACGAATGGAAAAATGATGTGTAAGTGGTATGGATTTTAATCAGCTAACAGTCGCTCCAGAGATTTTGATCAGCACCAGTTCCTATACTAGTAAGTATTTAAAAGTTAAGAAATACTACCACATTTAACATTATAAAGGTAGAGTTCTGGACATAACTGAAAATTAGATGCTTGCTTCAATAGAAATTTGTTCCCACTTGTATTTCCAACAAAATTATCAGAACATACATAATAATAGTTGAAGTATGGACTTCTTCCAATGAGCTAGCCCCCATATTTGAGGTGTTAAAGTTATTATTTGGGAGATAGTCCCCTCTTTAAATAATATATCATCTCATCCTAGACCATTTAGGTATCTTCCTTAATTTAGAAGTGCAAGTTCTATTTATACCACCAGTGTTTGAGTTTAAACTTTACAAACTCTTTGGATTTATAGTTTTGTACAGTTTGCATATCCAACCTAACTTAAAAATGTGCACGCATAACATTGTCATCTTTTAATATTAAAGCATCTGAAAATTTTCAGATATGTTTTTGATGAAAGAAAGGACCTACTTTTATTACAATATTTTGTCTGAATAATATATGATTATACTTATGGTTTCATGGACTTCCAATTGTTCTATACCTTCCACACACATAACTCTATAGAGTAAATTTATTAGAATTATTACAGAGCTTTAAATGCAACCACAATCCATTCAGGAAACAGATTTATTTACTTATGTTCATGGGAGGAAAATCTACATAAAAACATTCATGAAAGCATACCAGCTATGTCATACTTGGATTATTATAGTAAATCCCATTTATTAGAACTCATTGTGAAACAATGGGAAACCATGAAATGTAATTTGAATACAAATATTGGTCCCTGTGGGGTCTCAGCAGTCATAAAAATATAGGAAAACAGAGCTTTATTTAAGATTGGAGCTGCTAATGTGGAAAATTGTGTTTTGAAGCTGGACTTAACTTTTTATTTAAAGCCCTGAAGATTTTAGTGTAAACTCTTGGATGACAGCTTCAGCATTTAATTTAAGCCTAATGATGACCAGCAAGGAAAGTGACATCATTAACTACATTTTCTATTTGGGAAAAGGTTTAGAACTACACTGTTGACTTTTCCCCCCAAACACAGGCACTAGTTGGGTTCTCTAGTGTATATACAAATAGGAATAATAAGAATTTTGAAAGTTGCGTCTTTGTTTCTGCATTAGGGATTCCTTTTATAATGTAATTGATTTTCATATAATGTAAATATGAAATATTAAATAAGTTTAAAGTTATTTTTATAGGACAATAACATTTCATAGGCTAACAGAAAATCAAGCTGCTAAATTTTACAATTTTTCTGTCCAGCAGTTTATCTATATAACTGCCCTGAGTAGATGCTAAATGCTGCTTAGCAAATGGCCCTTAGAATTTAAATACAACTCGATAAAGCTACTCAAAAGATAAAACAATTCCTCTTAGACATGTGTAATTTTAATTATAAGAAGGTAGAAGTCTTTCATTGGTTAAATATTATCTGCTTATTTATGTGTCATACTTCATATAAATGGGATTATTAAGGAGTTTTAACTGTGCTTGTTACCATGGATTGGAGTCCATATGAATTTTTTTTTTCTTGGTCAAAAAGGCAGGATTTTAAAGAGTAAAATATTCTGTCTATTAGAGACTTGAAATATTAACTTTTAGAAAGGTATAGATTGTTCCCTTGTGAAACTGAGTTTTGTATAACCTCTCAGTTTATGTAAAGAAGCCTGTATTTCAAATGTGTTGCTCTAATTTGTTTATTGTAGTGCATTTCAAAATTGTACAAATGTGTAAAGTTTGTGCTTGTGGAACCTGCTGCTCTGAGTAGCTTTACTTTCCTTAATTTAATCCTAGCAATTCTTAAGCTATTGCATGCCCCGTTCATGAAAGGATACTTTGTTGGGATGATACAGCTTAAACAGTTTGGCTCTAAGTCTCCTTACGTAGAGCTTCCCTTAAATTTATATTAATTTATAATATATATTGAATGATAGCTTTACAAAAAACAAATCAATGAATTGGTCTTTATGAAAATGACTCTTTACAGTAAGTAAAAAAGGGTTATCACAGTTTTGGTAACTTGCATGAGTTCATATTGGAAAAAAAAAACACCTTTCACATGTTCTTAATGACTTTAAAACTGATGCACTCTAAGGGCACATTCAGTTGTATGCTCTGAAGCAGTAGACACCATACAGCTTATGCTTTTTATCTGGGAAACCTACAAAGCGCACTGCAGCCTCAGTAGGACTGCAGCGCCTTCTTGGCCTAGAGATAGGGTAGCGGACGCTGCCATCCGCCAACCAGCCCGCATCACAGCGGTCATATCCGAGAATTTTCCAGGCAGCAAATATCTGGCCCACTTTTGCAATCTGAGCACCATCATTGAGACAAGCTTGAACCGCTTCATCATAGGTCAGTTTGGTGGGGTGGATCAGATAGTAAAAACGGCCTGTAGAGAAAAGGAGACAGAGTCAATGGGCTGGTCTTCAACTGAGCCACACAGAGATAGAAGGAGCCAAAAACGGAAGTGTTTCTCAATGAAGGGGGATATAGAGCAATGTTTGTAAAATGTTGAGAACATAGAAATGTCAATTAAATGTAGTGTCCCTAGGTCACTTCCATTAAATTAGTTTTTTCCCTTGCCCCTTAATATGTGTCCAGACATGCCCCTTTTATCGCTCTAAAAAGAAAAGGGAAATGGCAGAAGCAGTTTCTGTTAGCTAATTAGTGACTAAAAGAGCCCTTCTGTGGCACTAGAGAAGACAGAATTCCATGTTAAAAGCAAGGGCTATTTAAATTCTAGCTGTAGCGAGACTGAACCCCAGCACAAGTTTCTGGAGAGGCAAAATTTGAATGTGAAAGGATCAAAACACATTCCTGACATAAAAGTCCATTTTAAAAAAAATCAAAAGCCCTCAAGTCCTTTTCATTACAGGTATCAATTAGACATTATTCTCATTCAAAGACTACGTATGAAAATGCATAAAATACAGGAAGTCACTTGCCACAGATAATACGTACTCAGAATGTAAACCTAATCTGTGTTGGTTCACTAGCAAAGAAGACAAATTTGTTTATTTTTTTTCAACTTCCATTTGTTGAAACCCTGACACCTAACTATTTCTCAGTTTCACTAGAAAGACAAATAAGTCTCGATCACTTATTGAATAGTGTTAATTACTGAGATTCCTTCAACATGTATTAAATATGTGTAAAATGTATAAAATATGACTTCAACTGACTGAAAGTGATAAATACACACGGACTGAAGATTTTCTTATGCATCTTAGTTTTAGGTTGAATCTAATCAGACTCTCTTACCTGATTAGACATTGTAATATGATGTTCCCCTGCCCGTCATTAGATATAGGTTACTGAAGTGTAAATTAATGCTTGCCAGTTCTTTCTAGACTGAGATGATGTGATTTGGAGAAAGGGTAGTGGCCACTGGAATATTAACTAGAGGTTAAGTATAATCATCTACACCAGAGTTCAGCAAACTATAGCTCATGGGTCAAAATTGGCCTCCTACCTGTTTTTGTAAATGAAGTTTTATTGGAATGCTGCCATCTCCATCTGGGTTTAGTATTTTGATGGCTGTTTTTGTGCTACAACATACACATTTACAATGAGCCGTTGCAGCAGACACCATATGGCCAGGAAAGCCAAAAATATTTACTATATGGCCCTTTACAGAAAAAGATTGTCGGCCAGGCACAGCGGCTCATGTCTGTAATCCCAGCACTTTAGGAGGCTGAGGCAGGCTGATCATGTGAGGTCAGGAGTTGGAGACCAGCCTGGCCAACATAGTGAAACCCCATGTCTACATAAAAAAAGAAAAAAAAACCCACAAAACCAAAAAACAAAAATTAAGTAGGCGTGGTAGCATGCACTGTGGTCCCAGCTACTCAGGAGGCTGAGGAGGGAGAGTCACTTGGGAACCAGGGAGGTGGAGGTTGCAGTGAGCCCAGGTCGTGCCACTGTACTCCAGCCTGGGTGACAGACAGGGTGATACCCTGTCTTAAAAAAAAAAAAAAAAAGATTGTTGACCCCTGACCCATAATCTCTTTCTATTTTTCCCAAAGCTTATCACCAGGGACCTCAAAAATAAATAATGGGGCCAGGGCTTGCTTCATGAGTGTGTGACCTGTGCCACCACACAGGGCCCCACATGGAGAAGGGCTCTGCATTTAGTTTAATGCTCTGCTGTCACCATCTTAAAATTTTTGACATTTTTGAACAAGGAGCTCCACATTTTCTTTCCTTGTTTTTTTTTTTCTTTTTATTTATTTATTTTTTCTTTTAGAGGTGGGGTCTCACTATGATGCCATGTCTGGTCTCAAACTCCTGGGCCTAAGCAGTCCCCCTGCCTAGCTAGGCCTCCCAAAGTGCTGGGGTTATAGGCGTGAGCCACAGCACCCAGCCCACATTTTCATTTTACAGTGGGCCGCACAAATTATGTGGCTGGTTCTGAAGACAGCAAGAGAAGGACTGAGAGGTATATGAATTTTATTCATTATACAGCATCAACACTGCTGCAACCTTTCCTTCTGCTTTCACCTTGAGAGTTAGTTCTACTTTCTTTTTCTTGCTTACTCCCCACTTTGTCCTGAGCTCTGTTGATCACCTATGAATAAGTGTATATGTGATTGAGAAAGGGAGAGCATGGGTAATAATGAAGGCACGCTTACTTTGATTGAGAGAACCATATCCTATGGAGGGCACACACTGGCAGCATCATCTTTGACAATAGGTAACAGACCTCAAGCCACATAACAGTTTCAATTGTTTCATGTAAAAATGGGATGAAATAAAATGTACGAGTACTGGTAATATGTACTTTTGCTTGACTTGTGTGGATATTTAAAAATTATGACACTCAAGAAATTTTTATATCTTTTTAAACTAGAGCAAAACTTCAAAGCTTGTTTTTGTTTGTTTTTCTAAGAAGATAAGATTAAAAGCCAAGTGTAGTGTCATAGTATGGAATAGTCTCTGAGATAGGAAAGAAGGCAGTACAGTTATTATCTTACCATTGAAATTGGATGTAAAACAGAAAACATCATATCTGCTTTTATCTTTATCCCAAAATCCATAGTTCCTGACTCCAGGCACTGTGTTCTGGCCCCCACAGGGCTCTCTGGGCTTTGTGATGGGATATTGCACAGAGCCATCACTGAGCCAGCCGGCATTGCACCAGTCCAGCCCACCCCGCCAGGCGTCGTACAGCTGGTCGAAGGAGGCAATCGCAGCATCCTGGTCCAGACACGCCTGCTGCGCCTCGTGAAAATTGAGATTGTAGCGCCCCAGTCGTGGAAAGTAAGGGAATACCACACCTGTCCAAAGGAGAAAGCAAGGAGTCATTAGAAGCCCCAAAACTAACAACTCTGAGCAAATGCCACCTAGTTGGTGAAAAACATAACAGACCCCCCATCAGATGAGACAGTAGTTTTTTGTCAACTAGCAACTGTTTCTCATGATCCCTTTCCCTTTCAAGCAGCCTCTCAGTTCTCAGCATCTCATGATCAGCTTTTCTATTTTATAACTTCAGTGATTTACTGCTTTAGCTAAGAGTTCAACTCAAGTCTTAAAATTCTCCTTTCTGAAGAGATCTGTCCACAGATTACAGTTTCCAAATAGCCCTCCCTGAGAACTTACCGTTTGCTGCCAGTTACTAACTCTATCATGGGTTACTACTGAGCTCTGTCACCTAGGGAAAAAGTCAGTATTGAATACTAAGAGTTGGTGGCAGATATAGAATAGTCATTGCGGAATACTAAGAGCAGAGGGGATGTAGTGCTCCAAGAGAAGGTATTTATCAAAATTCACAATGTTTTTCTTAGTAATTTTCCCTATATAATTAGTAATTAGTTTTATGTAGTCTTTTAAATGTATAAAGAAGCATATTAACAAATGATTCAAATGTAGATATATAACTTTTTACATGTTCTTCTAATAACTTACAGATAAGTAACCTTCACTTAGGGGGGATTCTTATTTGGAGAAATGTGAAAACAAGCTTGTCCAACCCATGGCCCGTGAGCCACATGTGGCCCAGAACAGCTCTAAATGCAGCCCAACAAAAATGTGTAAACTCTCTTAAAACATTGTGAGATTTTTTGTGATTTTCTTTTTTCTTTCTTTTTTTTTTTTTAACTCATCAGCTATCATTAGTGTTATTATATTTTATGTGTGCCAAGACAGTTCTTCTTCTTCCAATGCGGCTGAGGAAAGCCAAAATATTGGATACCCCTGCTAAAGTGGACTCCTTTGCATATCTAGCAAGAAAATAATTAAACAACCTTATTTCAGATTAATAAGACAGATCTGTACGAGGCATGCCTCCATAGAAAGTATCATGGTATTCTTGTATGTTTACTTTTAATGTAGCTCTTAATCTTATTTTTTTCCTGCCCTTAAATAGCACAAGTAAAACAAGGGCTTTCATTTAAAAGTATTTCCATTACTATTTTTCAACTTCCACATGTATATATTGCAAACTGAGAGTAAGGGGTTTGAAACATTTTTATTATAAACAGGAAAAAAAAAAGCTTCCCTAAGCTCGTCCTATAAAAGGTAGGTACAGAATAGACATCCATTGATTGACTAATGCCAAATAATTAAGTTAAATATTTTGAGGACAAAAGTTCCTTAGCAAATGTAAACAGTGTGACTTCGCATTTGATTTTGCCTAGGAAGATGTATGGCTTTCCAAAACATTTCTTTTGGTCAAATAATTATGGGAGGTGACTGAGCTGTCTCACAACACTCCGCCCAATTTCTTTAAAGGCTAAGGATTACCAAATAAGAAAGCAAAGTTGCATCACTTGCTGGACTTTGAAAAGGACTACTGTGTCAAAGTATTTCTCCGATGGTTATTAAAAGATAAGTAATTTTGAACCATTATTCAAGGGCTTGCCTTGAATTTTTGAATATAATTAGAAATAATTAGTATTTTGGCATGTGGAATGCAAACATTTGTCCCACTGACACAGTAATTTGGTGAGTTATAGCACATGTGCTATTTTATGAGACTGCAGACGCTATTCAAGATGATGTACAAACTCACTAATAGCATAACCAGTACACAGGAAATATTTCTTTAATAAATTGTCCTAGAAGACTCTACAAGAAGAAATTTCAATGGCCTTAAATCAAGTCACATCCACTGAAGGCCTCTGTAGGACACGTTTGTCTCTGTAGGGCAATCCAGCTGGCATTATCCATGAAAGGCAGAGATCCAAGAAAGCTTCCTGATCTCATTCTGCCTTCTCAGGTTCTTGGCTGAAGGATCTATAAGCTGAATCAGAGCCAAAAGGAAGGAGTAAAAGCCTCTCTTGGTTGCCACTAACTCCTGTGGTGAGGGGGGAGGGAAGGCCTGGAGATGGTTCTATCTAAGGAGGGCTCTGCCCAGGCACTGAGCTGGGAACCCAGTGAGTGCTGGGAAATAACTATTATGGTGCCCTGGTCACTCGTATCTTTTATCCTCTTTCCTCAGCAACCTTGGGATTGCTGATGAAAAGGAAAATATTCAATTTATTCAGTAGAGATTCCTTTTAGCTAGATCTTAAGTGACAGAAAATCTCAAAGTATCTCAACCTGAAGATAGAAAGAAACCAGTGGGGTTGACTTCCATTTCCAAAATGGCTGAAGATGGTAACATTGGAGAATGCAGAATATTTTAATTTATACTAATTTTAAAGACCTGGAAAATCTTTCAGGTTTAAATTCACTGTAGTGTATTTTGGTGGACTCTCATAAACATCGGGACAAGTTTTTCTCTAGTAATTTGTCCTTGATTAACCACTGAACATTACTTAAATATGATTTAGTTCCACAACAAGTGCTATATATTTTTATTTGAGTTGTTTTCAAATTTAACATAATTTCATACAATCATTTTTTAGAGTCAAAGTGAAACTTATGTTAAAATTTTAGTATTTTTCAGTTGTAAGAATTGTCAGCTAAGTGTTGTATCAGCTCAAAAGATTTACTTAACAAATTTGAATTACTGTTGGATATGCTGGAAAGAACATATTCCAAGTAAATCAAGGTAAAGCTCTATGCTTTACTCAAAGTTTTAAAACTTTCCTTGTATTCTACAAATTTCACATGCACATTTCAACAGTAAGATGTATCTTACAAGCAGGGCCATTTTTGGAACTTCATGATTGTTAGTATTTTACTTGCTTACTTATTATACTTCTGGCTAGTTAAGATTTTAACATCCAATTGCAGAAACCTTCTTGGCTCTGTAGAAAAAATGTGCAATTCTTACAGCTGAATTCTGGAGCAAATGGTTGCTTTTATCCAATGTTGCAAAAATAAAAAAAGTTAAACTTTTATGGATGGGAAAGAAGGTGGTATGATTGTCCAAGGAATATCTGACTAATTTAGCCTTCATACTTATATGTCAAAATATAATCAAGGGACACATAAAAGTTAGCTTTAATAATTACATAAAGTAAATATTTCTAGTCATAAAAAGGCAGAGACCATGTAGCATAAATAATGTTACCTTCCTTAGTGCCTGTCGTAGTGCTTATCAGTGCTATGCACATATCTGAAATTGTGTTTCTATTTCTGATAGTTCTCAGACTATAATTTTGTATATTTAGCCCCATTTTCACCAATGGAAGATAAATACAATGGAAGTTTGGAAGCATAAATGTCATGTTTTTCATATCATTATTTGTGTATTTATTGATTGCTGCGCTCAATTGAATTGCTGATTCTGTAGTCCAAGCTTCTTCCTAAATTCCTAGTGACACTCTTTTGTTACATCTGTATAAAGCTTGTTGCTTGTTGCATGCTATTTCTAGGTAGGTAATTGGTGGCAGTCAGAGGGCTCTGCCCTATCCAAGATTCTGTATGAAAATACTGTGTTTCCATATCTAATTCCAGCTCACATGGAGGTCAGTCTTTGTTAAGGATTTACAATTTTTTTTTTTGTCAGTGTGATTATATGGACAGTTCTTAAACAACAACTAACAGCAAGGCACTGTGCTTGGTACTCTAGGATATAGGTATGGATGTGGCCTCTTCCTGTATTTGACAGGATATATATATATATGGTTTGAATCCAAGGCAGAATAAAAGCTTGTAATACAAATAGGAGCTATATAATTTAGGCTACATGAAGAATTTTTTTTTCTAATTGGTAAAATTCTTTAGTGTAAATAGCATTTAAGCTGGTATTAAAGGACCAACACAATTAAAGATAATGTGCAATTACAGTTGGAAAAGCAGCTCAATCAAGGCATTTAAAATGAGATGCTTCCCTGGCCCTTTGGTGCATGTTAGAAGACTGACAGGGAGCTTGAGTACCACTGCCTGATTGGTAGATAGTCACATGTAAGAATGTAATTCATAATGAAAAAGGTTAAAAATGAGAATGAGAGCTAATAAATGATAACCAGAAGGTATGTCTCTTGCCATGTGTGGTTCAGCACAGATTTCAAACTCTTATGCATATAATCTGCTGCATCTTGAGTTTCTATCCCAGAATACATGGAGATTGTCCTTAGCTTATGTCAAGTTTTCTCAAATTTTATTTTTATGGCTTTTATTTTATTCTTGTGGCTATCTTAATTTGTTGTAATTTTACTTTGAAATATCAATCCTCATCTTACTCTGAAGTATATTTAGATAAAATAATATCCCGAGTTTTTCTTGAAAATTATTCTGTGGTAGTGGGAGTAAGAAAGCAAAATAAAATAAGATTGGCTATATCATGATACTTTTTGAAGCTGGATGATGATATATGGATTCATTACACTATTCCTTTTACTTTTCCAAATGTTTGAAATTAGCGACAATGAAAAGTTAAACATTTTTATCCCACCCTGTCACCAATGTGAGACTTAATGCAGGCAAGCTGGAATGCTGTCGGTGGTATCTGTTGTTCACATTTTTGCTTTGAGTAATTTCTCTCTCTTATCTATGATGCCCTCTCTCCTGCTTTTTCATGCTCATTACCTTTTGAAGGGCTTACATTCATGGTCCAAATCAAGTATCTCTCTCTTTTTTTTTTTTTTTTTTTGAGACTGAGTCTTGCTCTGTCACCCAGGCTGGAGTGCAATGGCCCAATCTCCGCTCACTGTAACCTCCGCCTCCTGGATTCAAGCGATTCTCCTGCCTCAGCCTCTAGAGTAGCTGGGATTACAGGCATGCACCACTATGCCAGGCTAATTTTTGTATTTTTAGTAGAGATGGGGTTTCACCATGTTGACCAGGCTGGTCGCAAACTCCTGATTCCAAGTGATCAACCCACCTTGGCTTCCCAAAGTGCTGGGATTACAGGCGTGAGCCACCGAGCCCGGCCAGGTGTCTCTTTCTTAAGAATGGTTTCCATGACTCCCACATTGCATGCATACTTTTTTGTATTTGAAAGTTTAAACACTTTGTATCAAACATTCTTTTACTTGTAAACTATTTACTGAGCATGAATTCTGTTCTTGGCACTCGAATGTCCTCAAGTAGTTCATGCTTAACAGACAAAGAAGTTTACAAATATTTACAAAACAAAATGTGATTGGAACTATAATGGAAGTCTACAAAAGGTGCTATGAGAACATCATGGAGGAGGGAGATTTAACAGCTACCACGAGCCCAGGACAGGTCCTAGCTTATCGCTCCAATAACTTTGGGCCTTTCAGAGTTTTCTAAAGCCTGAAGCTGCTGAATGCTGCTGTTTTTTTTAAAGCCTCTCCTCTACCAACAGAAAATTTCTCCTTCTTGCAAACCCTCAAATCACAGTGGAGTAGAGCATAGGCTTCATGCAATACCTTTGGTATCAAATTCCAGCTCTAGCTCTTACTAGAGCTAGCCATGTTATCTTAGAAAAGATGTTTGTCTTAAGCTTCATCTATAAAGAAGATTGACCGAACATGAACAAAATAAATAGAACATATGATTATAGAAATTTGTTTGTGCCTACTTATTTTACTGACTTCTGCCTTATTGCATTAAATTATTTGAGAATCTTTAATGGACTATAAGATTGTTGAATGAAAAGAGCAAAGATTGGAATTCTTTCCATCTCGTGGCACCAAAACAGCACCTGTAAAAATATGTATCAATTAAATTGGCTTCTTGGACCACATTTACTTAGCTCATATGCCTATGTGATATAGGGCAGGAATGTTCCCTAAGCATGGAGAATCTGGAGATTTGCAATAGTGCAGAGCCTAGGAGAAAAAAAATTATTTTCTTAGTCCCCTTTCAGTGTCTCTAATTGTGTCTTGGAGGAGCCTTGATTTGACCCTATAATGCATTATACTGTAACACAGGCTGAAGCTCCTTTTAAACAGTGACCTTATTTTATTGTATTTATTTTTATTATTTCCTTCTATTTCTGGTAAGTTATACTGGTTTCTTTTTATTTAGAGTTTAATTTTGTAAAACAAACATAGACAGCAGATATTGCATGTGAATTACTTAAGTTTAGGAAATATTTAGCTATATAAACGTAGGGTTTTAGGAGAAAAAGTAACAACAGATAATAGAATTCAAACTCGTTTATGGATAAATGACCTGCCCCAGTTAAAAAACTGATACTGGCAGAGTTGAGGTGAACCTAAGCCTCTTAATACTACTAGCTCAAGGCTCTCTCCAACCTTCAATGCCCCTTTGATAAATAGTTTCAATTAAGATTTGATGACATACTGTCTTCTCTAAGTCAACTCCTTCCATCCTGAATAATGCCAATGTTCATGGATATTAATGTGAATCAATAAAATCTTAAAGCACAAAGTGGCATGTACTCAGGGGCCAAGAACTACCTATAAGAGACAACGAAAGGTCACAAAAATATACTTTACGATGTTCTGCAATTTATTAGATGTATAAAGCAGATACATCTCCATACATGTGATAGGATTGTATGGGATTCAGAAGGTCAAATAGTCAGTGATATGCTAGTGGACCAAACAGATATTTTCCCCAAAGCCACAAATCTGTCCTCAGAGGTGAAAGGAGCTTCTAGCAAGCATACACTTAGAGTTTTATGTAGATAGGGAAGGAAATCATTCTCTCAATGCTGCCAAAACCCACCCTTCAGTGTAAAATAATGCTGAAATTTATGAAAAATAAGATGTCCTGTGATCCATGAGAAACTAAGGAGAGGAGGGTCTCCACAGGGTGGACACTGGGCAGAGGGGAGGCAAGGATGGCAAGGACACTTTTTATTGTACAGGTTTTTACACATGTTGGTTATTGAACCTACTGAATGGCCTACATATTTAAGAAATAGAATTCTCCCACAAAATACCTCGACCAAATGGCTAAGAGACTCTGAACCATTACAAAATCACTTCTTTAGAAGAATATATAAAGAAAGCTAGAGATTACCTTTTTGTTGAATTAAGGTTTTGCAGTTATTTTACAGAATACAATTACATATATTTTAGTTAACAGATGTCCTTTACAAAACATGCCATTATTTTGAAACTGAGATAATTTTAGAAACATAATAAAAAAGTACACAGTCTGAATTTCTCAATAACCATATAATGGAATTTAGATGATTTTGAACAGCATAAGGCAGTATCTGAAAACTGTTAATTCAGTTCCACTGCACGTTTCTCCTAGTTACAAATAGCTTCAATTTTGCACATAAGCATTGTGTATGCATTTCAAACATGAAAGCTGGAATCATAGGCAGACTGTAGAATACAAAAGAATAGAAAAAGATGCTAGGCAAGGACTTTGGTTTTTCACTTGATTACTGTGTTAACCACTAGACATTACTCCTCATGAAAAAAAAGCGACTATTAATGACCATTTCTACGTTGAACATGACTTATAGATACCCACCTTGTAAGTCCAGTGCTACCACAGCAGTGTCATCTTCTAATCCTTCAATCACCTCACACTTATATCTCCCATAATCTTCCAGAGTGAGGTCTGTGATGACCAGAGAAGCATCATTATCACTGCCTCCCTTCAGAAACACTCTACCCTGGTAGCCTCCATAGGTTTTTTTGTGGTATCCCATGGAAACAAAAACATCCACTTCCTTGAGGTAATCCGAAGTTAGCTTCGTCCACTTAATTCGGATTTTATGGATTCCTGAGCCAAATGCTGTAGGGTCTCGATAAAATTTACATGGCAGTGTAACATTGCCACCTCTGTGTGAGAACACCTTGGCTTGCTCTGCTTCCACAAGTAGACGGGGGCCATTTTCTGCTATAATTAAAAAGGAAAAAAAAAAAAAACTATTAATATACTTTCAGACATTTTCGTAAAATGAAATATATCACATATATAGGGTATCTGACAAAGGATAGCTTTGAGTGGTTAGCTTCTCTACGTAATCTCTTTTGAACCATATAGAAAGGGACCTCTAATAACTAGAAGGTCTCTAAAGTAGTCATGTATTTTAAACCAAAGGGGAAGAAGTTACATTAACGTCAGTAAGAAATATTGGATATAAGACTCCATAGTCATCTGAAGGTCAATGATTTCATAATAAATTCTATCTATTATTGTTTCAATTTTTTCTTCTACATTTAAATATCAAAAATATAGAAACAAGACCAAGAGAAGTGCGAGAGTTGCATGACGGGTTCGTCAATACAAACCCAAACATTTCAAGGTAAGGAAAACCCAGCTGGGCTTTCTAATACAATAAATTTATATTGTACTTACAGGCAAAATATGAAGCAACATGATTCATTTTCATACTGTTCTGGCCAAAGAACTCAGAATATCCTCAATTTATGGCTTCTAGTCAAATATACACCTGTGTTAGGCTCTTCTGAAATATTTCAGGAAATATGTACTTTGTTTTCACAGAAAGGTTAGACAAAGGTAATTTTAATAAATGCTTTTGACAAATTCCAGAAGATTTTGAAATGTATTCCTCAAAATTGGAATGTTAAAAGCGTATCCAAAGTTATACTTCTTTTCTGATTAACCAAATAATTATTTGCTTCTTTACTCCCTTAAATATCCTTCTATTCTCTCTCTTTGTTTTCAGCTATGTCTTGTTTTGCAGTTATCTTATTACTTCCACCTTTCCTTTCCTTGTCCTTTTGTTTTCCTCCAAGTCCTTCCTCCAAGGACTCTATTGCCTTCCAAAGAGCACCACAATATCCTGAGTCTGCCAAGTCAGCAGGTCTGCCGTTTTCTACATATCAGCTGTTATTTTCAGATTTTCGCTTTCTCTGGGGTTTCCCCCTGGCTAGCACATTGTGCTTTTGACCTTGACAGTGTCTCTTGAGGATGTGCAAGATTTGAAAATGAGAAAGCAATATAAGAGCTCCTGGATATAGATATCTTTGTGTCTATACACAGCTTTCAACAGCTACCAAAGCTGCCCTTCACACAACTCTGCAGACCTCCTGCTTGGGCAGATAGGTGTTGAATAATCCTTTGCCATGAATCATTTAAGATGTCCAAATCACTGGGAAGAGTAGCCATGTTGAGACACACAGTTATTGAATGGCAAATATAGGATTTGGATTTTAAAATAGAAAGTATCCAAAAAATAGACATAACATCTCTATTTTTATCTTATAGCAATCAGAATTAATATTTTTAATGAGCATATAATTTCATTTATAAGTGAGTCCCAAGCTTCAAAAAGCTGAAAAGTTTAGTAAAGCCATCAATGCCCCTCACTTTGAATAGATAATGAAGTGCGAGGATAATGGCTTCATTTATTATTTAGTTAAGAGGAATCACAAATCCAGCTCATTAAGCATTTCCTTTATATTCCATTCTTGATCTCATTATTTAGGACCATAGAACCTCAAGATATAAAAGATAAATCTATGTAATTCTACCCTACATATAATTTTTTCCTTACAATATCCACAATGCCTGCATCCAAGTTCTACTGAAACATCTCTAGTGTCTTCTTTCTGGGAGGAGGAAAAAGTGCTGTTGACTAAGTTTTCTCAATAATGCCTGAGGGTCATAGGGAACATTTCCTCACCAGTATCTTGTAGGGGGCAAGGGTGGTGTGTGGGAACACTCCAGGAGCTGGGCCTTCCCATACTGAAACATAGTTTAGATATGACACATAGCTAAAATAGGTCTCAGTTTCATTATTCTTTCAGTTGTTTAGTTCAAAATCAAAAATAATGCCCAAATGCACTGGCATAGAGGATATCATAGCAGTTGTGAACAAGGGCTCTAATGTGATATAGACCTTGGTCTAACCTCACTTCCTCAATTTACTAGCTCTGTAGCCTTGGGCAAGTTGTGCAACCTCTAAGCCCTAATTTCCTTATATGTGAATTACAGATACTATTACCTACAATGTACAATTAACCTAATACACATAAAGCACTTAGGACAATGGCTGACCAATACGAGGTGTACACTAACTACTAAACTGTTCCTACTTCATAGATTTTACACAGTATTTTCCAACTAAGATACTGCCCAATATAGAGCATAATTTTGTCATATATTAGTCTTCCATAATTTCACTTATTTATAAAGTTTTGAATCATGTGGAGTAAAAAGTAAATACATAAAATGCCACCTGTGAGACTTGGAAATAGGGGAGTTGGAAATTTGGGAGGTTTAGTGTAATCATAAACTGTTCCAGAATGAACACAAGGTCTAAATGTTTTATAAATTAAAGGGTTAAGGCAAAGATCAAAACTCTTGTATAAGGGACTCAGACTTCTAATTTTTTTCTGTGGTTAACTGTAAACCATCTTGCAGTATTTTAGAAGTGTAGGCTTCTGATTTTGTTTTTGTTTTACTTCTACTCCAGCATTGTGAATAGAGGATGACTTGTGTGGTATAATGTTGAAAATTAAGCAGACACCAAACATCCACTGACCCTCACCCAAAATAGTTTTTTAACAAGCCTATCAAAATGTATAAAATTCTACCATTCTCATTTGTTTTGGGGTGTGTGTGTGTGTGTGTGTGTGTGTGTGTGTGTGTGTGTGTGTGTTGAAGTAATAGCTGCCAGAAGTCTCTGGCTGAAATTCAAAGAACCCTAGCAAAGGTATATAACATATTTAGTGACTAAGGCCATTAAGGTTCCTTAGGCTAAACCTCCAACATGGCCTTGAGAATAATGTTTTCATTTGTTTGTTTGCTTTTAGAAGATCTACACTGCAGATTATACAGCACTGAGCATTGTTGGAGAAGTGGTCTATTGCAGGCTCTCCCATGCCTTAGCTGTTGGACTCTGATAAGTCTACCTCATGAGAATCTTGAGCTTGCAGTTCTTATCAGGTGCTATGTCACAGGTTGTCATCACAGAGACCAGCCAGGAAACACACTGAATTAGACAGGGAAATGAAAGGGGTGAAGACACAGGAAAGGGAACCAGAGGCGTTGATTACAAACTTTGCACACTCTTGCCTAGAGAAAGTCTTGAATCTGATAATTGGATTTAAACTCCTGGATCAGTTTGAAATTAATGTTTAAATCAAAACTGTTTGATTGGGGCTGGGTGCAGTGGCTCACGCCTATAATCCCAGCACTTTGGGAGGCTGAGGTGGGCAGATCACTTGAGGTCAGGAGTTCGAGATCAGCCTGGTCAACATGGTGAAACCCCGTCTCAACTAAAAGTACAAAAATTAGACAGGCATGGTGGTACGTGCCTGTAGTCCCAGCTACTTGGGAAGCTGAAGCAGGAGAATTGCCCGAACCTGGGAGGTGGAGGTGGCAGTGAGCTGAGATTGTGTCGCTGTACCCTAGCCTGGGCAACACAGAAAGACTACGTCTCAAAAAAAAAAAAAAAAAAAAAAAA
Organism: Pongo pygmaeus; assembly: GCF_028885625.2. Taxonomy (NCBI): domain Eukaryota; kingdom Metazoa; phylum Chordata; class Mammalia; order Primates; family Hominidae; genus Pongo; species Pongo pygmaeus. The sequence goes on from NC_072377.2 coordinate 87,369,853, forward strand.
AAAAAGAACTGTTTGATTAGCAGGCTGTTGCATAGCAATTGAAATGCAAAAGATAAAAATAAACCTTCATCACTAGAATGAGTATTGCTTTTTTTTTTAAAAAATGCAAACAATTTTTTAAAAATGCAAAAAATAAAAATAAACCTTCATCATTAGAATGAGTATTGCTTGTTTTTTGTTTTTTTTTAAAGAAAAAAACAACATGCGAAAATAAATAAAACTATGTAGCATACAAGTGTCCATTTCCCCTTTTCCTTTCAGTGTGAAAAGGTGCACATAAACACTTGCATAGTGTTGAAGAGCTTAATTTTGTCCATAAATGAGGCTGTATGTTGAAATTCGGGAAATTGAAGATGTCCAGTGGGGGACTGAAATTTTTTAAAGTGCAATTTACAAGTAAATAAATTCCCCATTTCCATTAGTGACAATGACTTGAAAGATCTGATGCCCTTCAAAGCTCAGAGTTGTCTCCAGGGGAAACAAGTAGGGCCTGGTGAGAACACTAATGGGGACTCACTGAACCGCTGGGGCCTCGTTATTATCTTACAAATTCTGCTGTGAAATCCAGAGGACATCATTTAGTTTCACCAAATAATAAAAGCAATGGCGTGAGCAAACAACTGATCTTTATACTTGCTATGAAATTTAGATGAAGACTTTTAAACAACAGGACAAGCGCAACTGGAGAAAAACAATTTAAAACTATGATATTGGACCACTGCCTATTGTTCTTAGTCCTATTAAAAGCATAAAAATTTATTTGGCAGTTTATACTCACAGAAATCTAGATGATAGAAAAAAGGAAAGGGTGCTATGAATCAAATTTTGTGTGTGTTTTTTTTTTTTTTTTTTTTTTTTTTTGAGACAGAGTTTCACTCTTGTTGCCCAGGCTGGAGTGCAATGGCAACATCTCGGCTCACTGCAACCTCTGCCTCCTGGGTTCAAGCCGTTCTCCTGCCTCAGCCTCCCGAGTAGCTGGGATTACAGGTGCACACCACCACGCCCTGCTAATTTTTTGTATTTTTTAGTAGAGATGGGGTTTCACCATGTTAGCCAGGCTGGTCTAGAACTCCTGACCTCAGATGATCCACCTGCCTCAGCCTCCCAAAGTGCTGAGATTACAGGCATGAGCCACAAAGTTTATGTTTTTAATCCATACAAAGTCCTACCTTAAACTTAGGTCATTTGTAGTTATACATTTTGTGAATCATCATGGGAAACAATGACATTACATGAAATTGGGAGCCCTCCTGGAGAAAGACAGGGATGATTGGTTGTCAGGGGCTTCCTCGCTCCTCTCTAGAAAGCCTTTCCCACTAGAAAGACTTTTTCATCCCTCCATTCTCATGGTCCTTACACCACTCATTTTGAAAGTGAAGCCCTTGGGAACCACCCTGATACAAATCAAAATTTCCATGCTAAAAAACAAGTTTGTCTTGGTGCAAGCTAGCCAGTCTTGATGTTGGTTACTTTCTCCACCGGTGTATGGATGAAGTAAATTCGAGACTTTTGGATTTCCTAGATCAATAATAATTAAAAAAAAAACCCAACTGGCAAATGTATTTAAGATGGCTAAATAAGAACATTAAAAATGATCTCTCCAAGAAAATACTCTACCACCATCATTTAATTTTGTCCATTGTGATAAAATATATATTTAAAAAATTGCATTTTAACCATGTTTACGTGTATAATTCAGTGCCATTAATTACTTTCACCTTGTTGTGCAACCATCACCATTACCCGTTTTCAAAACTTTTTCATCATCCCAAACAGAAAGTTAATTTCTTTCTGACATTCCAAACCGATAGACATAGACTCAATTGTCAGCTCCATAATGAGTTATTTGAAAAAAAAATGCACAAGGTTTTAAAAATAGTTCTTTATTTTGTGACATTTGTTAACACTTTGGTAGATTTGGATGTGTAATACTAACACTTTGGAAACTGTTATTTTCCTTAGGGTAGCCAAAGCCTGCAGGAGAATGAGCAGCCAGGATGGATTTCTGTCCATCACTGTGCTTACCATGGTCTATTGCAAACAATCACTCTGCCTTGTTTATGTTGTTTCTCCAGCATCAACATAGTGCCTGATGCAATAAGTGTCTGTGACTGAAATATACTAGTGCTGCATACAGCTTGGGCCTAGCTATGGCAGTAAACATGGATATCTGAGCTTGCTTCACGCCATACTACCTCTCTAAAATGAAAACACTTTATAAAAACAGTTATACACATTAAAGACACCATATTTAAGTAGAATACGTAATTTAAACATTTGTCTCTCATTGTACTTTACACATTACATTTGAGTAGGACACAAAATTTAGAAAATAAAGAGTGCCTTACTTATTAACCTTTAACTTTATCATTATTTTGTTTCCTTCAGACTGGAAGAAATCTAATTTTTCCTGAAACTGCTCACCTGGAGTCAGAAGAACCTATCTTTTGGTCATAATTCTAATGTGTCTAATCAGATCGCATTAGAAACCTTTCCAGGCGCTCACCCCCATCCATGCTGACCCTCTCCCTTCGCATCCAGCCTTTACTGTTCTTTCAAAGAGTTCATTACTTTTATCAGAGACCAAGTTTTAGCTTGCTTCCCCAGCTATTCTTGAATGCAGAGGATCTTGAGTCTCTAGAAGGGAAGACAGTAAGAAAGGTAGTAGAAAAATGATCTCATTCTTGCCTTGTGCCCTCACCTACTTGATTTGAATTTGAAACCTGGAGCTGGGTGCAGTGGCTCACGCCTGTAATCCCAGCACTTTGGGAGGCAGAGGTAGGTGGATCACCTGAGGTCAGGTGTTTGAGACCAGCCTGGCCAACATGGTGAAACCCCATCTCTACTAAAAATACAAAATTAGCCAGGCACGGTGGTGCACACCTGTAATCCCAGCTACTTGGGAGGCCGAGGCAGGAGAATCGCTTGAATCTGGGAGGCGGAGGTTGCAGTGAGCCAAGATTGCACCACTGCACTCCAGCCTGGGTGACAGAGCGAGACTTCGTCTTAAAAAAAAAAAAAAAATCTGGAATTTTTCTCTGGCACATCTTTGCTTTCACCTGGAAGTTTAAACTTTGATCTGAAGATACGAAGGAGTATGTGTGCTTCTTACCATATGTGAGAATTCAAAAGTTTGTGTAGTGTAGTTTGACATAAAGTATATCTGAAAGGATTCACAAGAAACTAACAGCCTTGGTAGACTATGAGAAGCTGTGGGGAAAAGTGGGTAGAGGAAGGCTTGGGAGATTTTCACATCTACACTTCCATATTTAAAAAATTTTAAACCATGTGAATGTACCACCCATGCATAAACTAAATAAAAATCTTATAAAAATAAATGTAGAAGTTGAGGGAATTTAACAAATAGACAAAAACCCTTTATCTAGAGTCTGTCTACACAAGAACCTGGTAGCCATAATTATACTATATTATTATAATTGAAGGATTATATTTTCTCAGTATAACTATTGCTGTGTTACTAAAAATGTTATCTTTAAACATGTATTTAAAACATGAAATACATGGTATCACATTTCCCTATTTTTTAAAGATACTATTGCCAAAGATAGTAATTATTGTCTAGTTTTGAACCATAAAGGAAAAAAATCTAATGCTGAAAATAGGATAAGTGGAGATCGCTCTTTGATATAAAGTGATTAGTGCTGTTTTTCATCATCTGTGACCTGCCTTTTGGTCTCACAGGCTACGAGATCATACTCCTCCATCCAGCCCACTTCCCAACCCTGCCAGGTGCTACCTTCTCTGCACCCACTGTATAGTCCTCATGCTCTGCTCTTTCCTATCAATCTATAGCTAAATTGTGTTTTTATAATTTCTCAAACGGCATGTTTTGCCTTCCTGTTGAGATCTGCATTATCACATGTGATATGCTATGAAGCATTCTTGTAGGTATTGACGAAATCCATCATTTTTTCTTTCCTTAGAGCTAAATGGATTATGTGATGGAAAACTGCTCAATAACAAAATATAGTATTGTTTTGAGTGATGCTGATCATGAATGTGTACTATGTTATGATCATATCCATGTTTCATAGTAAAAAAATGAAGACAAATTCTATCACTGTTTTGGAGCCTGGAGGTTTATCTATGGCAATGTTTAAAAAAAGTTTTTCAAGAACAGTGGAATTCCTTGTCCCTGCAAAGGATATCTAAGTCAAACCTTTTCCATGTAATCTTATAAATGTGAGCCTCTCTGCTTGAGATGGGCATCACGAGGTCCCAAGGAGCTCTAGGAAGTCAACTGAACATAGTTTAAAAATCACTGTTCTGAGATGTACACCAGAAACTCTGATAATATCCTGATAAATATTCTGTCTCCTGTTAATTCTCTTTTCTTAATCTTTTTTTTTTTCTAGCAGGAAGAAGTAAAATGTGAGGAGGAAGTTTAGCTTTGTTCTGTTGGTAAAGTTCTTTGTGGCTTCTGCCTTTCCACATTCATTATTTCATTTCTTTTCTCAGCAGTTACAGAGTATTAGTTAAGCATATGGACTATATCTCTTACATTGTGTCACTTAATCTTTCTGTACCTCAGTTTCCTCATCAGTAAATGGAAGTAAGTCATCTTCATCCCTGGGTTCTTGTGAGGGTTAAAGGAAGTAATTCACATTGAGAACTTAGCTTGGTGCCTGGCCTATAGTGAGTGCCCAGCTCATGTTGACTCTTACTAGCAAATATTTACATGTCCAAAGTGTGCCTGGCGTACAAAACAGCTTCTATCTTCTACACTGTCTTCTTTACTGTGCTCTTCCAGAAGGCGGTTCCTAGAAAGTATTGGTTCCTGAGAAATTCACATCTCATCAACTCTTCAGGATCGCCTAATCTAGTGGTTCTTAGCAAGACAGGAGTGCATTTCACGACTACTATTTTAGAAGACTTTTTAAACAAATTTATCACTATCTTTCCACCAATGCCTATGTCTTTGTCATCTATACCTATATCATCTATATCTATACCTGTGCCTATATCTATCCATCTATATCTACATTTATATCTACCTATATCTATAGCATTCAATTCCTGTCTGCTCCTTCCTCTATTTCCTTGGGAGTTTCAGACAGTTTGTATTTGTGGTGGATGTGGAATGTGTATATTTGCAGTTGCCATCCATTCCTTGCTCCTCTTACCCCTGTTAAGAATCACAATGGTGGTCTGTGAGAAAAGCTTCTTCTTTTTTTTTTTTTTGAGACGGAGTCCTGCTCTGTTGCGCAGGCTGGAGTGCAGTGGCGCGATCTCGGCTCACTGCAAGCTCCGCTTCCCAGGTTCACGCCATTGTCCTGCCTCAGCCTCCCAAGTAGCTGGGACTACAGGCATCTGCCACCCCGCCCGGCTAATTTTTTGTATTTTTAGTAGAGACGGGGTTTCACCGTGTTAGCCAGGATAGTCTCGATCCCTGACCTCGTGATCCGCCCGCCTTGGCCTCCCAAAGTGTTGGGATTACAGGCGTGAGCCACCGCGCTCGGCCCAGAAAAGCTTCTCTAAAGCCCAAGACCAAACTTTATTTCTCTTAGTGATTTTATTTCTTCTGAAACGTAGTTATATAAATTGAATGGAATAAAATGGGGACCATTTTTACCTATTGCATCATGCAAAAGATGCCATGAAAAGGCTTTGATGTTGCTGTGTGTTCATGTATGGGTTTGGAGCACAAAAGCCAACCTGCCTGTGTTTAATCTCATCCTTACCACCTAACAACCACGTGACCTGGGACAAGCTATGTAACCTCTCTCAATTTCGGAAGTTAGCTGGGATTATAGGCACCCGCCACTGCATCCGGTTAACTTTTGTATTTTTAGTAGAGATGGGGTTTTGCCATGTTGGCCAGGCTGGTCTTGAACTCCTGGCCTCAGGTGATCTGCCCCCCTCGGGTTCCCAAAGTGCTGGGATTACAGGCGTGAACCACCATGCCCAGCTGGTTAACCATCTTTATACCATCTTATGGTGAGTGCTAAATGAGATGACCCGGGTAATGAACTTTTTATGAAAAGTACACATAGTAAGTGATTTTAAATGTTAATATTAATTTATTACTATTATTATCATTGTTAATTCTGATGTAACTTGTTATAGAAGTAAAAATAATCTTAGTATCTTTGTCAACTTAGAGTTGTCTGCTCTGGTTAATAATTTTCAGAATTTAAATTTATTTGTGTTATCAAAGATTTGTGGATAAATAACTAGCATTTAATTCTTATGTTTTAGACCTAGAAAACACAAACCAGGTTATCATAATTACAGAGTGATTAAAGAACACAAGAAAATGAAATAAAATTAGAATATTTTAGTAATATATTGAGTGACATTCTTAATATAAATATACTCTGTAGGATTTTAACTATATTAGACGTTTGTTTCAAAGGATATGGGGAAACGAAAACATTAGCATGAGTCATTCTTCTTCATTAGGCTGTAATTATCTACCACTCCTTAATTATTGGAAATGTGCCTTGATGTGGTAAAGGCATAGAGCTCAACTCTACTTGTCTCCGCTCAGACCACTTCCACTTTGTGGTGAAGTGTGAGGTTAAGTAATTTGTAATTTGTAGAATGACACTGTTGGTTGTATATACTTTTAAGGCTAAAGTCTTCACTTAGTAAAGAAGACATCAAAATAATCCCATCACAGGAGTCAATCCTAGAGGCAACAAAGGATAAAAAGGAACTTTGATTTTTTTACCTAATAAACATGAATCAATAGCCTGCAATGGGTCAGGTAAAAAGTTTAGTGCTGAAACAAAACAAAAGGTAAGTCAAACACAAATGCCCAGGTGGGCAAGGCTGAGGGGAGTGAAGAGAGCACCTGGATATGATGAGGATGATAAAGAGTGGAAAAGACTGTACCTATTGTGGGGAGCACAGGCCCCGTTCTAAACAGGCAGCAGATACAGGTTCCCAGTGATGCTGTCTTATGAGGATGAAGGCTGAAAAATAGCAGGCCTTTGGATTTTTCAACAGAGGCTAGAAATGCATTTTTAATGCAAAAATCTCCTATATCCAAATGCTTGCAACTGATTTAAAGTTTTAAAAAATCATATGATAAAAGTAATTTCACACATCGGTGATCAAGGTTCAGACTCTGGGAAGTGAATATGTGCCCTCTGCATTTTCCTTTATCCCACCTGTCGGTATTGAGGGTCTTCAAAACTCATACCAGGTCCATCTCCTTCCCTTTATCTGCATATCTCCCCTCCCCAGGTGATCTCATCTGGTCCCATAGTTATAAATACCGCTTATGTGCTGATGATTCCAAAACATTCTTGCATTATACTTCTTCCTGAGCATGAAACTATTAAACCCATCTTCCTATTGGTCCTATATTGAATGACAAATAACTAACTTGAGTCCCTCCTCCCTCACCCAAATCTGTTCTCCCAGTCTTTCTCAATTTAGTTTATGCCTCCATCATCCATCCTTTGGTTCATGCCAAACTCTAGCAGCTCAGCTTGATGTGTCTGTTTCCCTTAATTCCTACATACAATCTATCAGTAATTGCTGCCATTTCTTCCTTCACTTTATTTTTTCAAATTGGTTCATCTCCATCCTTTTCTACTGCTACCATCCTGGTCCCTGCCACCATGATTTCTCACCTGAACTTTGAAGATCCTCCTAAAAGGCAGCCTCACCTTTACTCTTGGCCCACTGTAATCCATTACTCACATGGTTTTTTATAAATGTAAATCATATTATGTCACCCCTTACTCAAACAAACCTTTTAAACATTTTCAAATGATTTTGGGATAAAGTCTGAACTCTGTACTCTGGACCACTTATAAAGTACTGTGGTCTGCCTCCTGCCTACTCTCTGAAAGCACAACCTCCCCTCTGACAGGCTGCAGTCTCTTGGGCTTCTTTCGGTTTGAAAGCATCAAGCCTATTCTAATCTCAGAGAATTTGCATTTTCTACTTTTTCTCCCTGGAATGCTCTGCCTCTGGTTTTTTATGTGACTGTCTCCCACTCATTATCCAGATCTCAGCTTGATGTCCTTGCTTAGAGGGCACCTCCCATACTCGTCCTCAATGGCAAACGAACGCCATTGAGCCCACTGCCCCCTCAGTGCTCTCTCACAACCTTTTTTCCCTTAAAAACATTTTTTTTTTTTGAGCCCTAGTCTCACTCTATCACCCAGGCTGGAGTGTAGTGGCGTAATATCAGCTCACTGCAATCTCCTCCTCTTGGGTTCAAGCGATTTTCCTGCTTCAGCCTTCCAAGCAGCTGGGACTACAGGCATGAGACACCAGGTCTGGCTAATTTTTGTATTTTTAGTAGAGACAGGGTTTCACCATGTCGGCCAGGCTGGTCTTAAACTCCTGACCTCAAATGATCTGCTCCCCTTGGCCTCCCAAAGTGCTGGGATTATAGATGTGACCCACCGTGTCTTCCAAAAAAAACTTTTATATTTATTATTTATATGTACATTTGCTTTCATTTATTTATTCAATTATGTACATAAGCCAAATAATGAGTTATAAGAAAAAAGGCCGAAGTTCAAGAAGCTTTATTTTGGAACACACTTTGATTTTAATATATTGTGGGAGGTCTATAAAATGCTGTTACTATATGCATCTTTTAGAATAAGGTATTCTGTTTATACGGAAACATTTAAATGAAGCATTAACTATCTAATCAGCTTTTCAGTACTTTGGTACTTTAAGCTCTTAATTAAGACCCTTTGTTAATGACTGTGATAAAAGACAAAGCAAAATGAGGATATAAAAATAATCATATGCAGATTTTTGGAGATTTAAAGCCTGACAGCATAATTGACAACATTTTTCAAGAGAAAGTAAGAAGTAATTGTTCATAACCCATATAATACTGAAGAAGAAAATTTGAAAATTTAAAACTTTGTAATTTACCTTTCTGTGCTGAAGAAACCAAAAAGAAAAAAAAAGAGAATAAAAAGCCTTGTATAAAAGTGTTCATTATTTTTTGCTAGCAATATTATTAGTCATAGATAATCGTGAAATCATTCCGAACAAATATAGTCATCTAGAAAGAAAATACATTTGTGTCATATATCTTGTAACATATAAGGCTATATTATACATATCTTTGACTTACGTCTTTCCTTTCACCTGCTCTTTCTCTACCCTTCAGTAACTCTGAGCCAAAAAGGCAAACATAATTTCCAGTGCTTTCCAGGAACAAGCTAAAGCAGGGAGGGAAGCAGCATTTCAAACAGAATCAACTAGAAGTGGAAATCTCCTCCCTTCAAGGGTATGTTTTCAAAGGAGCTTTTATTTTAAACTTTCAACCCCTCTTTAGAAACAAGATAGGACTCTCCTTTGTTCCTACTTTTTTACCTAATCTCCATACTTGACTGTAGTAAAATGCTTCTTGTTCTAACATACTTCATTCGTTTTATACATGATGGATTATGGCCTTTCTGGGTTTTCTAAATCCAAAATGTCTGTTTTTCTTTTGAGTCGACAGTGTTTGGAAAAGGTAGAGAGAATTCTTATTTAACTTATTTTGTTCAGTATACTCCACAGCACAATCCCTGAGCATGTAAATATTACTCCACACACCTTAGACATGGTGACTAGTCACTAACAGTGAAGTCAAGTAACCAACATGTTGAATTAAACCAAGATTAAAATGATACCATTTGTACTGACTACTTGATAATCATTCTTGAAGGCAGACAAGTCTGGGGTTAGTGTATTGTGGCAACACAAAATACACAAAATATTTTTGAAGTAATTTTATTTCCAATAATTTCCTATGTTTTTAATGTTTTCATTTTGAAATAAGAATATAGCTTTAAAAAAGATTTCATTTCCTCCCTAGATACTATTAGTTTGATAACCTCTTGATTGAATATTTTAATTTCTTAGCATTTTGATGTTTGTATTCCAAAAGACTTTTCTAAAATGGCAATTTTCCACCTTCCACTTAAAGAGTATAATCAATAAAGAAATCTAAAGCTATTATTTCTTGATATTTGGTAAAATCAGAGAATCATCATATTGAAATCACTGTAACACTAAGCCATTAAGCTATAGTTAGTGCTTTAGCTGAGTCAAGGTTCTTGTAGAGCTGCAACCAAAAAGAAAGGTGTCACTATTTAATAGGGTTTTCTTGGTATTTGGGAGAGTTTCCAAACAATCACTGGCTTCACACATACTATGCTGATTTCAGCACAAAGGATAAAACAGAGAAAGCAATGTCTGTTTAGTATGGATTTGTTACCACCTGCAAAGATTATTCAATATAAGCTTTTATACCTTGAAATATTACAGAACTGTATTGTTTTATTAGTTCACAGAATAGCATAGAATTCAGCATTCTAGATTTTTCAATATCAAGTTTAGAAATACTCTTAAGATGTATTTTATGAGTTCTGCTCTATTAAGTGATTAAAAGTTTAATGGATATGGTTCAAAGTTCTAAATAGTAAGCTCTTTTAGTTTGGTAACTACTTACTCTTTTCTCTACATTTCCACCTTTATTTAACACTTATTTTATTTTTTTTTTTGCTTGCTTGTTGCCTTGATAATATTGTCAGTAAGCACACTGAGGAGATGGTTTATATGTCCATGGAGAATAACCCAGTGTTTTGCGTGGAGGTGGCCAATGTTCAGCAAATGGCTGAATTTTGTTTTCTCAAAAGGACACACAACTACAAAGAAGACTAGGACATGAGCTAGCAGTTATGCTTACTGATAGAAGCAAAGTTGGTAAGAAAATATATTTTTCTGTTACCATGATTAATAGCTCTTTATTCTTAGTAATGACTGTCTCTCTCACTAGACTATAAACTGTTGAATGCAGAGACTGTATGTTTTGTCATCATATCCCTAATGCCTCTACGTAAGCACCTAACACATTTGTTGAATAAATAAGTTGTCTATAGGTGCATATGCATGGGTGCAATATATGAGTATTTTTACATATGTATGTATACTCCTACATATATACTTTTGTTCTTTACTTTTGAGCTCATTTATTATATTAATATGGTGATATTCTAAGTTTGATCAAATGGCAAGCCTATGTTTAATGCTGTATGTTCTTATTATCATTTTTGGTTTCATGCCCTCTGGTAAATTGATAAGAAATTTAAGATTTAGTCATCTAATACAGATGATGTGCTAATTTTTATAATTCCTCGATGGAATTCTCTGATGTTTTATAGCTATTAGTTTTTAGACAGAATTATTAACTATATATATATTTCCACCTGTGATTTATAAAATATTTGTAGATATTTTTCCTGGTATTTGTAGATTTTGCATTGGTGGCTGCAAATAAGATATTCTGCCTCAAAAAGACAAAAATGAATTGATTTAACTTTTCCAAACAGACTCAGATAGTTTAAATAAGTTTTATATGGGAGAGAGAAAATTAAGACAGAGTAACATGTATCCAGTTCTCCCATTAAACTTTGGCTCTGTAGATGGTTTGTGATCATACATTATTAGATTCACCCACTCCTTGTGATATATTCTGTACCACCAAATCCCAACTCTGCAGTTATTACACAAGGAACAGGATAGCATTGCAGTGACCAAATGTAAATCCAATACTCTTCAAAGCTGCATACATGCATGAGGAAGATTGCTGCAACCTGTCTTTGGCAGACTCTCGTGGAGTATCAGATGCTGCATGTTATGTGGGAGCCATGCACAAGACCAAACAAAATTTGCAACCCAAATGCATAATTCTCTTGTTCATCTGCTGCTTCTCATTCCATGAATTGAAAATATTTCCCTGGGATTTGGAAAGGCTGAACCAAAACTTGATTAGAAAAAATAACTAACTGGATTTTGGTCCTGGATTTATTTAGCAAACATGTATTGATCACCTACTATGTGCCAGTTGTTGGGTTTATGTGACTGGGATGCATCACACAAAGATTCCTGCCTTTGTGAAGCTGTTCAGTATTCTTGTGGTAGAGACAGATGACAAACAATTACATAAAAATAAGTAGAGTACACAGCCAGTGCTACAGAGAGAAAGAAAAGAAGGGTGAGAGAGATTAGGATACCAGAGGGGGACAGATTGCGGTAGTCAGGATGACTTCATTAAAAAGGTGAGAAATGAGCCCAGATTTGAAGAAAAGGAAGGGGTTAACCAGATAAACGGACTTTTTATCAGCCAGGTAGCCTGGGACAAGCAATGCAAAGCTCTGAGTCTTGATTTCTTCATTCGTGAATTGGAAGATTGGTCTAGACAATCACTACCAAAGTCCTTTTAAGTTCTTAAATTGTGTGAACTATGATTTAGCTGATGCCAACATTACGGAGTGAAAGCAGTCATCTAGCTAATGTTCATTAAGTGCACACAATGTGTCACATGCTGCTAAATGCCAGCGATGTCACAGCATTTAACAAATGCTCATTATGGTAGTGACAATTTAGAAGTATCTCGTTACATTCATCATTCATTTGTTCACTCACTTATTCAACAAACATATATTAAGCACTTACTATGTGCCTGGCACTGCTCTATAGTTGGAGTTAGTTACAAAGCTGAGAGACAATCTGATGAGGGAGGGAGGCATGTTAGCAGGAAGTCCATGTGAGGACTGAACCAGATTTGAAGAAGGGGAGGCGGGTTCAGGACACACAGCAGGAGGAGGAACAGTGAAGAGAGGAGTGCGCACTTCTGCCAGTGGTTCTGGATAGACTTTATTTTTTTCTACTTACAGACATAAACTTCTGGCAATTCCTTATTTAAGCAAATCTACTTGTTTTATTTGTTGACAAAAGTGACAATTACTTTTACTTATTAAATAGAAGGACACAGTTTTCATTTCTGGGATTTCCTCTTGTTCTGCCTTACAAAAATTTAAAGTTAGTGGATCTGTGCTCACATAGTAAATACATTAAGGGAAAATATTACTTATGATTGGAAAACGTTAGTTTCTAACAGGAAAGTAAAAATGGTCAGATAATATTTAATGTGCCTGGGGAGGCTGGGCGTGGTGGCTCACACCTGTAATTCTAACACTTTGTGGGGCTGATATGGGCTGATCACCTGAGGTCAGGAGTTACCAGCCTGGCCAACATTGCAAAAACCTGTTGCTACTAAAAATACAAAAAGTAGCAGGGCACAGTGGCAGGCACCTGTAATCCCAGCTACTTAGGAGGCTGAGGTAGGAGAATCGCTTGAACCTGGGAGGCAGAGGTTGCAGTGAGCCAAGATTGAGCCATTGTACTTCCAGCCTGGGCGACAGAGCAAGACTCTGTCTCAAAAAAAAAAAAAAAATTAAAATTAAAATGATAATATGAATGGTGACATTTTAAATTGTGAAATTAAAGAAGGCAAAGAAAACTTATAAAATGCTTACTTTATTAGAACTAAGGTGATGATATGTTCTGTTAACAAATGTACTTTGAAAAGCATGAATTTTTTTGACCAGTATTTGTAGTCTGTTTTCTATTTAAAAATCAATTTTCCATAACAGGGAGGAAGCAATAAACATAATGATAACAACCACCTGGATAAGTATCGGCTCTTGGGAACCAGGCACTGTACTAAGCACTTTCCACATATTATCTCATTTAATTCTCACAAAGCTCTATGGAAAAAGCAGGCATTAGGCCTGATTTTACAGATGGGGTAACTGGGATTTGGAGAGATTAAGTAAATTTTCCAAGGTCTAAGCTAGTTAGTAGCATTACAGGAAAGACTGAAACTTGTCATCAGAAGACCTCTGCTTGAACACCAAACGCAGGAAGCACTGACTCTGACCTTGATAAGGTCAGGCAGTTACATGTTCATCTATTTTGCTTTGTATATTGGTTAATAGGCAAATGGTCATAAAATTTCTCTGTTATCTTAAATGTCTTCTAAAAAGTTGTATTTTAAAGAGTGTATTCATCATCTCTAAAATTCTACTGGTAGTTGAAAGGCTACACAAAAGTTTTTGGACCTGATACAAATATTATAAATATTATTCTTTCTGTGTGATTTGATACTCCATATAAAACTCTTCCTAATGGTCTCAAGTTTCAAAGGATTTAAAAGTAAAGTAAAAATGTGGCTACTTAGCCACATTGTGACATGAGGAACAAAATCCATTAGTTTAGTGTATAGAGAGGATATTAACAGTGGCCCCTCTTCCTGTAGAAGTATTTGAGAAAATAACTATTGCCTACATTGAGGACAGTATGTTATATCCAAGCTAATATCTTGATTGCATATTTTTAGTAGACTTTGTGGACAAATGAAGTTTGCGTTCCTGTATGACCAAGTCATTTCAATGAAAAATTAAAGGAAATGGATTAGTACGTGTGAAATTTTTATCTAAAGCTAAGTCTTTTTCCATGGGAAGCTGGGAGAGATTTCTTTTTCATTAACAGAGAAATGTTTTTCACTAGAAACACCTTGCATAGGGGTCTACACTTGCTATTTTCTTTCCTGGCCATCTGCCTTTTTACCCTTTTTTTTTTTTTTTTTTTTTTTTTTTTTTTGTGATGGAGTCTCGCTCTGTTGCCCAGGCTGGAGTGCAGTGGCACAATCTCGGCTCACTGCAACCTCCGCTTCCTGGGTTCAGGCAATTCTCCTGCCTCAGCCTCCTGAGTAGCTGGATTACAGGCGCCTGCCACCACGCCCAGCTAATTTTTGTATTTTTAGTAGAGACGGGGTTTCACCATGTTGGTCAGGCTGGTCTCAAACCCCTGACCTCGTGATCCACCCGCCTCGGCCTCCCAAAGTGCTGGGATTACAGGTGTGAGCCACCGTGCCTGGCTTTCTTTCTTTTTTTTTTTTTTTTTTAATATCCAGATTAAACTTTTTTGTGTCTGTCTATATCTCTATAAAACCTCCCACAATAAAATGATAAGGAGGCCTTCAGAAAAACAATTAGCTAACCCATATACATGGAACTCAAAAATATATCATTAAAATGTTGAGCATCTGCATCAAGGCAGCCAACAAAAATTTGAGACTGATTTGCACAATTTTCCCAATATTGTTCAGACCTTGGGAACTTGGAGTACAAAAATAGAAATTTAATAAAAAATGGGAGAGAGTAATGATATTTTTACAGCAACGTGAATTTTCAACTATTTTCCATCACTAACAGAAGCTCATACTGCTTATCAGTACCATTCAAGAATCTGAGATTGAGATAGCTAATTTAATCATCTGACCAAATTCTTCAAAAAATTTGTGAGGATTTCGGCCCCCTAAAATTCCTTCTGGGCTATGTTTGATAAATAAAAGTTTTAAACATAAAATATGCAGTATTTCAAGGAAGTAACAAAGCAAGTAAGTAATCTGCTTTATTGATTCTTGTGCTATCTGATGTATTTTTGCATTGTAAAAAACAACTGGAATTATGGAAGGTCACTTGGAAGCAGTTTCTCTGAAGGACTATGGGATTTGAAAATTCAATCTGAATGCTATCACAAAAACATTGTTGGGAAAAAAGTAATGAGAACAGGTATTTGGTTTATGGGCATAACATCATAATCCCGTGACCTAAATCACATTTCAGCATTAAATTTCCACAAGCCAAATATAGTTCTATTACTTGAAAGCTCTTTAGCAACTCTTTGAGGCAAGCCTGCACTTTCTAAGAATATGAATTTACAATTAAAATGAAGTGGACTATCAAGCCTTTTTAAAAATGTGGACAGTGTATGCAAATAATCTGGATAATCCTGATACTCTGGGTCAGAAATCCCCTTGCACTAAGTTTCAACAGAGGAGATGGGAATGGAAAGGCTGGAGTAACAGAAGTTTTCCTTCCTGAGATAACTTGAGTCTGACTTATAGGAGTAATTTTTCAAATGTTAGTACATTTTTAAAATACTATTCTCATATCTGAGTGCAATTTTCATTAAATGGTTTGTACACAATTCATAATACAACTTTGGTATCTGTCATCTAATAACTTGAAACCATGGCTTAAGTTTCTATTGCATTGGATATAAAATTGGTATTATTAATAATGACTAGGTATTACTATTTTGGCTGAATTGAATTCTGTCACTAGAATTCTGTCACTAGAAGGTAAAAGGGTATTATTCCTCATTAGAAATCTCTATGTGTAAATATCATATGGTCTTTGGGAAACAGCTCTGATTCTACTATATATTACAGAAACAGCTGAGTCAGCCGCTTGCAGAGTAAAATGTATGATTACAATTTCTTTTCTCAGTTCAACAGAGAAAAAAATAAAGCTGTTGGAAGCAAACAAAACTAAAAGAGATGTGTCTAAAATAGCTAGACATAGACAAATTCAGAATTCTATTTCCTGTACGTAGTCATAATACGTACAGGAAAATACTTCTAGACAGATTTACACTATCATTTGACCTTCGCAAGTCATACTTTTCACAGTGAATGCAGTTTATTGAGGCTACACTTTTGACCTTGAAGATGTAACTTAGAGTTTTATGTCTCTTAGCAAACTTATCATGCCTCTGGTACCCCAATGGAGTTTATCTAAAATTATCATCGTCTGCTTAAACTGTTAAGTTCTATAATTCCTTTTTTAATTATTCAGCATCCAAGGGCAAGGAGAGAACTGTTCCTCTTATTGCATAAGTCTCAGCTTTCTTAATGCAGGATGTCCCTCATCTGAAGCTGGGACTGAGGAAATAGCTGCATTGTACTGCAGCCTCAAATCTTGCTACAGCTCTCAGGCTTAGGATTCAGCTGAGCTGAACAGAAATGTGCAGGGGCAATGCACTGGTCTATAGGAGCTAAAGCTTAACTGAAGCAGATTATAATAGGGTAAACTACTTTTTCCTGGACAATAACTTGTCTAATTTTCATTTTATTTATATTGTTTCTCTTAATGATTAAACAGTTACTCTAACAGAATGACCTTATACCGTAAGTTTTACTTCCTATTTTCTCTCTCTGACTTGCATTTAAATGAACTTTATGCCCTCCATTTTACTTGAAGATAGCAACTGCACTTAACAGCCTTGAATGATTACACCAACTCACTGCAGCTGGACATTCTTAAGCTACTCAACTTTAATTGTCACCAATTCTTAACTCTGCTGTAATGCAATAGTGTTCAAAAGCCAGGGAACACGTTCACCAATTAGCAGAAAGGGAAAGAAAAAGTCAATGCAGCAGAACTAAAATTAAGAAACACTAGCCCAGCATCTCAACTCTAACTTAAAATTAATTAGGCTTTGATAAGAGAAGCTGTGTTTCCTTACCTTGGATGTGAATAACTCTGTCATGATCCAGAGTATAGTTGTCTGAAAGATGATCAGCCCAGCAGATTGAAATCAGCACCAGAAGAAGTAGACTCTTCATCTTTATAGCCCAAAGAATCTTCTTCACTGCGAGAGCATCACATACAAAGAGGCTTGTGAGATTTGGAACCCTTTGGAGTCTTGCACTGCACAACTTATTACCGCCTTATCATCATAGAATGGGTCTGTAAAAATATTTAACCCAATCTGTTCAGAAAGTTACTGTAGCTGCCTTTAAGAGCTGAAGACGGCAGCTTTGAACAATTCCTGCTACCATCATGTAGCCAGAATCCAAATAGTGTTTAACTCTATCTTTGCAGAATTGTAAATCTAGAAATTTAAAACACCGTAGTTTTGATACAGAGAATTACAGCAAATAACAAAGAGATGTGGCAAAAATATAAACACTCTTAAAAAAATGTAAGCCTCTGAATTTGCAACATAAGTTAATAAAACAGCAATGTGTTATGTCTCTATATGAGTATTTATCACTTGGTCTAATTAGAAACTGAATCTAAAGCCAGGGCAAATAATATTTGCAAGAAACTTGACATCATCATTCATTTTACATGTGGCTTCCTAAGAAGGTTAGACTTGCTTGTTCCAAATAGAAAAGAGGACAAAAAAAAAGTGCCCGATTAAGCAGAAGCAGCACATTTGTTACAGATTCACTTGCCATCATAAATACTGCTTGGGTCTAGGGTGAATAGTTGAAAATTATGAACAAACTAGGTTAGAGTTGTGCACGCTACCACTGCAGTCATCCTGATTGATTTTTCATTCATTTCAACCTAAAATGCTGACGCACCAACTTAGAGTGCCAGGTAGGGTCTCTGCAGTCGGCGGAGCCACGGCTGCAGGGAATGTCCCTGCCAGCCTCCCAGGGCAATTAGGCAAATGAAAAGCTGAAACAGACAGGGAGGCACAGATCTGGTCCTAAGTGAAAAAGGCAGAGCCATCACTTGCCTGTCCTTTATTGAAAGACTGATGTGATAAAAGAGGACATAACCTCTTCCCTCCCAAAAGTTTATCACTGGAAGAACCAAAAGTGATTCTAAGTGATACGAACCTTATAACCTTTGCAGTATTTGCCAGGCAAGGATTTCAGTGGAGCTTCTCGGTTTTAATGTGGAAGCTGACACGAAAATTAAAAAGGACCTTTTTTTCTCTCATGCACACAGCAGCCTTGACAATACCGGCTATTTTTAAAACTGAAATTGCACAGTACTGACTTCTCACACTAATTTGTTTTTTCCAAGAAAGCCTGACTCCCTGGGATACTTATTAAAGAGCTCTGAATCTGTTCCTGGAGGTCCTTGTAGGAGAGCCTCTACTCCAGAACTTAATTCACTTATTCACAGAAGGTCCCCAAGTCTCTTCTGAGACTGAAACACGTCTCTGCATTTTCCCCTGCGAAGATTTGCACTACGGTGATGCTGATGGCTTTAGTCTTTCACGTTTGCTTTAAAGCTTTTCTTTTTCTTCATTATATCACATAAAGAAGATGGTAGATAAGCAAACAAATTGCGAAATTTATTTGTCAAGGAAACCAAGAATGTTAGCTTCAAAATTCTACCTGATTTACTAGTCTTATTTTCAGAAGTTCACTTCTTTGTTCCTCTAAGAACTTTTTTGAAATGATTATTTTTTTCGTTGTTGTTGGTTGTTTGTAGTCACTGACTTTTGTCTACAAAATTACAGTTTAAAATACTACCTATTTTCAACCCAGGATTGTGCTTTGGGTGAACAAATACAAAGGTGGCCTTTTGGAATTTGGAATATAATTGAGATAACTGTAAACACAAATATGAAACAACAGACAAACAGTACCAGAGTTGTGATGTGCTCTCTGCTTGTTTACAGGAATCAGAGAAGGGGCGCTGTGGAGGAGAGAGTATAAAGAAGGTGTATAATTTAACAATCAAACACAGGAGACATTCTAGATGAGTCAAGATGAGCAAAAGTGGAGAGTTTGCTACATTAATGTTCACATTAGTGTGGTCATGTATAGTGTAATTTATAGGGAGCTGTATATGATACACACACTAGGTTAGAGTTGTGCATCCTACCACTGCAGCCATCTTGAATTTCATTCGTATTAAAAATATATGACACATCTATTTATATATCTCCTTTAATTCCATACCATAGTATTTAAAATTATACTACTAAGGGTTCATTCCAATGTGTTAAAGTACTGACTATCCAACAACCTAATTTAAAAGTGCAAACATCTTGAGTGCTTGTGAGGGAGTATGGGGAATAAACAATGATAAAAACACCTTTCATGGAATGTCTACTGTTCGCCAGCACTACAAGCAGCATTTTGTCTGCAATCGCTCATGGATTCCTTAGAACAATAATGTGAGACAAATATTTCCATTTCTTGGGATACAGACAGTAATCTTGCTGGAAGGTACACATCTAGTAAGTGGCAAAGTCTGTATTTGCCTTCAAGCAAATTTAATTTGTTATTTCTTTTGTTGCCTTTTTAAATTCAAGCTCTTTAACTTACAACTACTATGATCTTAAAACTTTTACTTGTGTTATATATGAATATAAACATTTTTCCCGAGACTTACATATTGAGAAGGCAGTCAGGTGGTATTTTTCTTAACATGATTTGCCCTGCCTCATTAATTATATCACTCTGGTACCATGAACAAAGTCTTGGTGGTTCACATGTGTTCACACATACACAGAGATACGCACACACAGAAAGATAGATACATACCATCTTTGAAAAATTCAAGTATATTGGACATCTGCAGTAATTTGTGATTAGAGGCCTCTATCAGTGAATACTTTTGAGTACCCTGTGCTGGATTCAATGCAATCCAGGGAGGTGAGAATGGAAATTATCTTTGTTACTCTGGTAAGCACAACAACCATCTCACTGGTAGACATGAAACTAGAAAAGTATACTTTAGGGTCACAGTCTTCAGGTGTCTGAGCAATAAGCTATATAAAACAAGGTGCTGCACACCAGACTGAGGTCATTGAGGTCAAGGACTATGCCACGGGTCTAAGTGCTGGTCCCAGTAGAAAAGGACACCTCAGAAATAGTAGGTGGTCATGTGAGTAAATAAATCTGAGTCCTGCTTATTTGCATTTTGTAATCATGCCTCCTCTCAATGTCTGGGTATGTTAGGTAAAAATTTGCAGTTTTTGATATGAGCTAAAATTTAGACAATCGTGGAGACTTTTCCACAACCAGCTATTATGAACTCCTGAATTAGTGCTCTCAGTTCACCTGCAATTCACACATTGAAGGTCTCTTTTCACAGCCTTACAAATCTTGATGCTCGGGCAGCCAGCTTCAAGATGAATCCAAACTGAAATGTCTGTGTTCATAGTCAAAGACAGATGATAGGAATGTAATTTTACAGTCCTGCTTTGTTGATAAGTGAACCACAATTTGGAAGCAATATACCTTATCCAATGTGAAAGAGTAATAGTTTGATAGAAATGCAGATATACTAATATCAACAGTCTAATACCAAGATGGTCAACTTCTATTTCTTAAGTGTCTACTACATTATCATTATCATATGAGGTAATGGGGAGATCAAACCAAGTGAAAGGCATGTGTGCTACTTCATGTGCCTTGAGAGCTAACACTACATATTTCCTGAACTGCTATTTCTCAGAACAACTCAATTGAGGTAAGTATGTTGTTAGACACATTTTACAGCTCTAGAAGTGGAGTTTTAGGGGGGTGAGGTACCCAGCATGTACAACAAGGAGCTGGTAGTCTGGCCAGTGTGACCCCAGAGACGCATTCCCAACTACCATTATCATTGTCCTGGGTCCCCTGATGAGTGCTGTCAGCTCTCTCCTAGCCGGTCTTGCAACTCCTTTAATGCTTCATGCAAGCTGGAATTTTCCTTGTCATATTGCATAGTTCTGTGAAAGTTCGAGCTACCAAGTCAGCTAAAAAGCTTTTCTGATGCCATGGACTGGATGTCCAGCCAAGACCTTTTCATTGTGGTGAGCTTTCAGTCTGGACATAGGCAGCCTATTGTTCCCTTAGCCTGGGCCTGATCCTTTGGCAACCTGACAAACTGAGAAAAATCATAGACCAGAAGGAAGAAAAGTGAGCTCTATTCCAGTTCTCACAACCAGTACATCAGGTCTCAATTTCTTCACCTACAAAATAGAAGTAAAGACAATGTCTCCCTGGTTTGAAAGTATTCTTGAACAAGTATACAAATCACAAACACTAAGGCATTGTTATTAAATTGGGAAGGACTGCCTCAAACTTGATTGATCGTTATGGATAAATGTAAGAAAAATAGTGAATCAAGGACATCTCCATTTCAGAGACAGATGAAATCCTCCCATAAATCTGCTACTTGGAATAAGTTCAGGAGTCACTTCCCAGCAGCAGCAGCATTTGGAAACTGTTAGAGAATGGAAATTCTTGGGCCCCTGATACGCTGAATCAGAAACTCTGGGGGATGGGGTCCAGCCATCAGTATTTAGCAGTCTCCTTCCCCTTCAGTGATCCTGATGCACGCTCAAATTTGAGACCCACTGGGCTAAGTTTTTAAGATTACTGGGCGTTCTTCTGGGTTTGGGTTTGAGCTTCTGAGACTTCCCAATTCTTGGAAATAACACCATGCTTATGTTCATTTTTCTTCTCTTTACTTTTCCTCATTTTCCTTTTTATCTACTGTGTGTGTGTGTGTGTGTGTGTGTGTGTGTGTGTGTGTTTTAATTAAAAATATTACTTTAAAACACTGGAAATGAATGCATATAACATATTAGTTATTTTCTAAAAATAATAGGCAGATGGGTATTTTCCTTTTATTTTACAAACTCTTTATATTGTGGCTACATTTATAAGAATTAAGGCGAAAAATGTATAATCAGAAAGATTCTCATCCACAAATGGTTAACAATTTAAACAATATATTTGTCATTATAAAAGATTATTTGCCATGGTTTATTTTCTGTAAGGTTAGGATAGTTGTCATTTTACTGACAGTCTCGGAAATATCTAACACTGGCTGTGGACTTTGGATGATTTCAGCAGGACTGGCAGTGCAGGTCCCTCAAAGCATCACTCTGGGCCCACTGCTCTTCTCTGAAGCCAATACGACTGCCCTTATGGGCTCAATTATCAAAGGGTGGAAAGTGGGTAGAAATGCAGTAGAAAACAGGAAGAAGATATAAGGGGATTGTAAGAGAGGAGAAATAAAGAGGAAGAAAAGGCCACTCAAAAATAAGAGGAAGGGCAATAAAAAAGTAGCAAATGAATAATAAATGGTGAACATTTGGCACACTGCCTCTAAGTTTGAAGAAATAAAATGTCACAACAAAATGAATACTGAACTACAATTCTCAGATCCAAGAATTTCTTAAGATGGCTTCTCTAAGAACAATGTTTGTTATGGAGTTTAATATCAAGTTTTTCTTGCAAAGATTTGGCAGGGTATGGAGAAAAAGATTCAGTGGCAGAAACAGAAATGAGCAAGTCAGCCATAGACTTCCCAGTTTTTTATGGGAGCAATCTACCACCATATTTGAGTGATATAAGGACATATATTTCAGTTTAATATTCATTAGGCTTGCCAATGCCTGCAGTTACTGCTAAAGGAATCTCTAAGAATACCTTAGCCACTTACATATAAACTGCTTAGATTTAGAGCAAATAGTTTAAAATGACTGCTTTTTGGAGTATCACTTAGCTGTAGATGTTTCCACAATTTACTTGTGGTTTCTTTTCTAATTAAAGATCTCAGAAATCTCAATCATGAATTTGTACCATGCGTATAAAACATGGGAGGCTGAACCTAGGATCCTCATGACTCAGAAATCTGCATTCTTAAATTTACAAATAATTTATATTCCTTTTTCTCCTTGATGTTTTGAAATCAGCCTATTTCTACCCTGTTTTTCCCCTAAATTTTCTATTCTCTTTCTAACCTTTCTCTGTTTTACTTTCTTGCTTTTATTCCATTCATCACCTCCAAATCTTTCTCACCCACTCTTACATAATTTATTCTTTTCTCTTTTCCCTATATTTCATATTTATTACATTATATGATATTTGACGTGGTCATAGGATTATTTATCATTGAACCAGGCACAGAGGAAGCAGGATAACTACTTAGAACTATACTAGGAAAACAGTAACATGTAAATTGGAGCTATCCTGGATAGATGGGGCAATATGGCAATGGGTACAATGGAGGAAAGGTAGAATTTAGTTTCATTTCTTTATCTACCGCTTTTTAGCTGTGTGACCCTTGAAGAAGTGATTTAACTGCTTTAGGGTCAAGTATTTTTTATCTGTCAATTAAAACAGTTGATGTCAAATGTTCAAGCTTCATGTTAGTTGTTATTATTATGATTTAATTTTTTCTTACTGGAGATATCAGATCATCTATTCTACTTATGTTGCATTCTAGGACTGTCCTCATCAGCAAATAAATTCATGGATTTTTAAAGGGATAATATCGATAATGCTTGTTTAAGCAGAAATTCAATTTACTTACTGTTTTTGGCTGTTGCTCTTTGCTAGCTGTCTCTCAGACAATATTGACAGGGTTTGAGACAAACTCAGCAACCTTTCACCTAATAGAAGTGCATTTGCTCAGGCTGCTCACTGGCCCCTTAAAACCTGCTTTAGATAATGCTTGAGATGGGGGTTAGACTTCTCCAAAACCAGCTTTTTAAGTGGATTCTGCAGTAGTTTTGTTTATTTATTGATTTTCTAAAACAAATATAAAAGGCCTATCTGAGCAAAAGCACATGTCATATTTTGTGTTTATAATGTTCACGTCCACAGCCTTTAATCAAATATTTAGGGTATCTGGGGAAAGCAGTACATATATATACTAATAAATGCAGGGACCACATATTTCTTGCCTCTGAGCAGCTAAAAGTCTGGAATACCTAAAGATAGTATTTAGCATGTTTCCGTAGTTATTCTCGGTATCTACTAAAAAATTTTTCAGTTACGTGAGATTTCATACAGGTTTTTATGGGCATGTGTTCCGTAATTAATAGTCTGTTTCCGGACCAGATAGTAGAGGAAGTCAATAAATAAATATTAAGCAATATATTTTGATGATGATGGTGACATTAAAAGGAAATAAACCTCTTATCTTCCCCTATGTTTATCTCTGGAAAACTGATCCTATTTTTTATGCCCTAAAATCATAATTTTACCATAGAACACTAAAAACTAGACAACCAATATTAATATTATGTTGTGATGCTATTAAAAATGCATCCTTCATAGGCTGCAGAAGAAAACATCTATATTCTATCATTATACATAAAGATCATCAAAAATAAAATCACCTCATGAACAATTATTAAAAGACAATTAAATCTGTCAGAATATAAATAAGCAATACTGCCACTTCCCAGGCTAACTCATAATTTCTTTGTGGTTTAATATGCTAAATGCTGCCATGGTATATTGGCTTTATGAGAAATACTCTTTAATGGGTATGCTTGTTAGACATACTCATATAGGAAAGACATTTTATAGATTCACTCATTCTTGATTCTATGATCAAAAATCTGAGTAGCATCAATAACAAAACATTGTATTAAATAATATAAAATTAGACCTTTAAAATA
The DNA here is from genome assembly GCF_028885625.2 of Pongo pygmaeus. Classification (NCBI taxonomy): domain Eukaryota; kingdom Metazoa; phylum Chordata; class Mammalia; order Primates; family Hominidae; genus Pongo; species Pongo pygmaeus. The sequence continues at coordinate 87,394,642 of NC_072377.2, forward strand.
TTGTCTTAATGTATAAAATCGAATGACTCATTATTATGATCAGTAATAGTAAATGAATTTTGAATATTGACAAGGAATTTGGCACTAAATTAAGGACTCTACAAAGGTATACATGACTTATTCCCTAGTGAATTGGAATTTAAATAGAAGGAACCTAAACAGAGGCATTTTAAAGAGATCAGAAGGCCCCTTGTAACCAATTATGTATAATTTTGCCTGAAACATTCTAAAGGACTGTTCTGGGAATTATCAACAGCTTAGATTGCTATCTCATTGTTTCTTATCAAGCACAAATAAAAAATGGACAAAAACAAATAAAACAACTCTCATTTAAAATTACTTTTTTACATCATTTTATTTTAATTAGTTAATTAATTAATTTTTTTGAGACAAGGTCTGTCTGTCACCAAGGCTGGAGTGCAGTGGTGAGATCACGTCTCACTGCAACCTCGACCTCCCAGGATCAAGTGATTCTTCCACCTCGGCTCGCCAAGTAGCTGGGATCACAGGCACGTGCCACCACACAAGGATAATTTTTTGACTTTTTGTAGAGAGGAGGTCTCCCTATTTGCCCACACTATACATCATTTGAAATATATAGAATAACTCTCCTCTTCATATTATAATGTACAAATAAAATTAAGAATTTTTAGGAAATTCAGAATTGGTCAGGCATGGTGGAGGAAATTTAGAATTTAGAATTTTTAGGACTGCTTTTAAATGTAGGTTATATAAAAATGAGTTTAGACTCTTGTGCTCATATGCACAAAACTAAATGAATACAAACCTCCTAGTTACAGGTTTTATAATTTGAAACAAGAGTTTTTAAAATAAGATTTCTAGCACTAGGGTTTATATGGGTAGGAAGTTGATCATTACATCAGTTTCAACTAAATGCATTTGAAAGTGTTTCTAACTGAGCCAGCAAAACAATATTTTAAGACTCCATTTCATTAAAATTTTAAATCTCTTTAAAAGTTCAAAATTTCAACATCTGTCAGTTAAACATTTCATTAACATTGGATCTAAAAATACAACTGCAAAACATCTACATGACAGCTTTGGTGCCATCACAAATATGTAAAAAGTTTTCTACATGTTGCAAAAACACTAAGCTCACCACTGCATCCCATGTGTCATTCTAAAGTAGTTAATGAACAACAAGAATTAGGCAATTCATAGATATTTTAAAAAGTCACCAGACTCTGAGAAGGCATAGAAAGATTTTTAAATATGTGTCAATTCTGATTTTCTACTACATACAATGAGAAGTTTTATGATCATTGATTTACTGTGGTACCTAGTTATACTAAGTCATAATAAAAATAAAAATAATATATTAATGGTTTTTAGCAGCAGAAACTTCTGTTCTCTCCAATGCACTTCATGCAGCAGTCAGTCCTCATCTCTGTTGGCTGACTCTTTTCAGGTATCTTCCAAGATCCTTAAGAAAGTTTACTATTTGTCCCCATCCTACATCAAAACATGACCTCATCAGAATTCAGTTCATTGGTATATAAGTAACAAAGTGTGTTCCAGCCGAAAGGGCTGTGTCTACACAGCTCAGAAAAGGGAAAATACAATATCTTCCAATTAATTTAGCAAATATTGACAGCTAAGCTCATTAAATTGAGTTTCCAAATTGGTTTTGTGATGCAGGATATACCCCAATAATTCATCCTAATAGGTTTTTAAATTATAATGATCTTTGAAGGTGTTTTTTAAGCTTTTAAAACTAAATAATTCTCATTTATAACTTCTTTGGCTCAGGAATTTGTTCATCCTGAAAACACATAAAATCATTTAATCAACTTTCTTTATAGGCATGGAATCTTAGCTAGAAACTACTGCTCTAGACTTCAAAAATATCTACATAATTTGTAGCTTTCTTTTATGAAGAACAAAGGCATTTAAAACTTTTATATAAGTATCAAAGCTTGCCATTGACTCAGAACTAAATAAATATACATGAGTAAAATACATAACAATATGGGCACTATTGTCCTAAGAATGAGGGGAGCTGGGTATAAAAAGTCTCAGGTTTTACATTATTCTAAATACTACAAAATTACCAGCTCCACATCTCTCTCACAGATCCTCCCTTTCAACCTGGGCTGCAAATTCCCATCATTACAGTTACCAGTACAAAGTTCCCCAAGGTTGTTTCCATTTCAAACGTGATCATGTTTTTGTGAAGTATTATCGTAGTGAGGGCAGCGTAGAGGTGGCAGAGTTCCTGGGTGAGTACTAACAAAGTTAAGAGGAAACGAGCAGCTACAAAGAACTAAGCTTCTCTCTTCCATAATTTCCACAGAAAGCAATGGTAGTGCCATGAGCAATTACATAAAAGACTCAAATTCTCATCAGTGTTGGGCAAATGACAGTTGAGGATAATGTGCCTACAGTTGAGGATAATGTGACCTTTGAATAATCTCTTATACTTTGTTAACTTTAGCAGGTACACAGATATATTACGATCTGGATGATGAAGTGTAATCCTAAAAATACAGAACCTGGAAATCAAGGGAAGTGGTGACATTGTGCACTTCTTCAAAAAGGAGCTGCTATCTAAAAATGGTAGAAAAACCTCACATACACAGCTGCCAGTCATCACTCTCAGAGGTTAGTAATAACTGCACACCTCAAAGTAAGTCTTAGTGAGCACAGTACTGCAAATACTGAGAGAATACTGACCATATAAATGTCATGGGAAATAGAATGTAGATCTGAGATGGACTTCTAAAAGTGTGCATTCTCAGTAGGCAATTGTTTAAAAAACAGGGCCCCTACTGCTGAGAAGCAAACAGAAAAGAACAAGAGCAATACAAAGAGGGAGAAGCAGACTGCGGGGAGGAGGAGGGGGCAGAAGGAGGAGGAAGATAGCAACTGAAAAGAGGCCAAGGAGTAGTGTTCTTTAGTGGTAATGAACATCTGCGAAGAGACCAGCAGCATGGCCCCTGAGAATGGGAGCAATGACTTGAAGGATAAGCATTACAATAGGGGAAAAAAACACCAGGCTAAGTGAACAATCTGAGCATATCCAAAGAGAGAAATTCCAGCCTCACATATCTCAGGGGCACCTAAATTACGTACTGTGCCAAATGAAGCTGTCATTCAAACAATTATCCATTGAGAATCCACCTTATACCAGGCAAGTAGAAATAAGGCTCAGCTTCAGATCCGAAAGCAGGTACCCTCAAGAGAGGCTGGGAAGCAATATAAAAGAACAAGGTGGCAAGTGCATATAGGCATACTCAGGATACTATTGGAAAAAGAAGAGGGGCTCTCCAGCATGCAGTCGGAATGGTGCCCACTAAAACTGTGCAGAGTGACAGCCTTGGCAGGCACCTAACCCAGCCTGGCTGGCAGGATATAGAAATAGTTTCAGCAAGGTGATCGTTCAGCTGGGCTGAAAGACAAAGAGGGGATAGCGAAGAGGGGAAAGGATATTGCTGCTTAATCATATGAACTGTGAGGGAGCTTGGCGTGCTTGTGTGACTGCATGGAGCTCGTGTAATTGGAGAGTGGGGTGATCATAGTAGAGTGGCTGGAGGTGAGATTGGACAGGGAGTCAGGGGCAAGACAAAAAGGCCTTGAACATAAAATTAATGAGAACTTTCCCTAGTGCAATCAGGCATTCTAACCAGTGCCACACCACTGCAGGTTACTTACTTTATCTTTACATACCTCATAAGAAGATATAACTGTGTACAAAGTACATAGTACAAAGAGGGATCTTCTCAATCTGACATGCATACTCTGTTTACTAGGGAAGATGCATGTAGAACACACTTTTAAAGACTTCCAATTTTTTATAGAAATAAAATGTAAAGATTTCAAAATACAATGGGTTAGCCTTTAGCTATTGGATTCTCACTCATTCTTTAGTAAGGGCAGATTAACACAGCTATTGTTGTAAATTCAGTGATCAGTGTAATCATTTATACATTTAATATTAATACATTTTCATAATTGGTTATATCAAAAGATTGTCAAGCCACATAATTTAAAATGGTACTGGAAAAATGGTATGGGATTTGATAGCAGAATCCATCTCATTGTCTGCATGGGTAACTACTAGAATGCAAGCTCCAGGAGGGTAGAAACTATGTTTACCACTGTGTCCTCTGACACACAGTAGAAGCTCAGGGATGCTATGTATGCCTCTGTGGCTTTGCACTGCACACTGCAGGATAAATGGAAGCCCCCAGAATTGTACAGTATACAACCTACACAACCACATGCTGCAGACTTCTAGATATTGTTCAGTACACAACCTGTAAAACTATATGCTGCAGACTTCTAGATATTAGACATCACACGCACACACACAACTTATTGAAGAAATCATCACATTTCATACAACTGTAAAAAAACATTTGATTCTCAAACTATTAATGAAGCATCTAAAACATTTTGACCCCGTGCTAATGTTACAAAAGTGTAAACTTCCTGAGGACAAGGACCATATTTTATTAGTCTTTATACTCCTGGATTTATTGGTCCTTCTAATCTTGAGTTTTCATGAGTGTTCAATGAATGAATAAGGAGATTGGCATTTCTGTAGTTCTAAACATAGCTGTATATGAGGGCGAACTAGAGGTAACTGGAGTTGTCTGAAGTAGTTACTAAGGGAACTCAGTTACTCCATTATTGGAGTTGATTGGTGTGAACTTTTCTCTCTTGTCGGTGCCTCAATCTGAACTTGTCAAGGGCAAATCTTCCAAATATGTGCTGCTTATTTGAAGAGAATAATGTACTCTGATAGAAAAGGTCCATTTTTGGCCAAGAGCATATGACTATCTTGTATATTTCCATACAAGTTCTTGAAGTCCATTTGTAGGAGAACATAAAGCATATGCGCTTTTGATTTTCAACATAATTTCCTACTCCATTTCTCTACGCTGGCACACTGGAGATTATTTGAAATTGTACTATCACCAATGACAGAGCCAAAACAACAATTAGAGATATAAAATGTAGCCAAAAAAAAAAAAAAAAAAAGAAAGGAAAGGAAAGGTCAAGACTTGAGGTCAAATTACCGATCTCATTTCTTCCTACTTGCTAATTTAAAATTTGCCTAAGAATTGTGCTCTTTGATCCACTCCTGGCAGAATTAAACTACCTGTCTTAAAAAGAGAAAATTATGACAGGTAAAACAACAAAACAGCTGTTGCTAGAGGTGAAAAGGTAGAAAAGGGAACAAGACCAGCCTGTCAAATAGAATCAGTTCTAGTGAGGCTTTCTGAATTCTGCTTGTCCTTTCTTGCCAGGCTTATGGAAACTTCCTTTGGTTTGGCTGAGAGACAAAGATAGTGAAATCCACATATGTTCATTCTTATCTTAGTTGACAATAGTGATAGCAACAATAAAGTAAGAAGGATCAATGTCGCTAGACTTCAAATAGTATGTTCTAGTGATGAATTAATTCAGAGACAGCCATGCCACCTCTTCATTCTGCTAATGCTGACTAAAATTGTAATACATCAAATTCAACACAAACACACACACATATCTCATTCCCTTCACTGTATAGCCCCCAGCACCTGCTGCCCACCTGCCATTTTAGAGGCAACAAGTGAATTTAGCAAAGTTCTCTAAATCTGCACTGCTGGGCCAATGGGTGGGAGTAGACAGTACAGCAGGTGGGGTGCAAAGTGACAGAAAACAAAAGAAGGTCACTTAAATTTCAGGGAGTTCAGGAGCAGGATAAGGTTTATTTCCTCTACATCTGAAAGGGTGTGTTGTTTTTCCATTCCTGAATTTCAAGGAAACAATTTTTATTCTGTAAAAATACCATTGCTAAAAATAAACAACAATAACAGAAGTTAATAGGTGGAACTGGCTGTTTGAAAGTGAAGGTGACAGGTATTTTGGAGTATAAAACAAAAGGAAATGCACTGAAAAATTATGAAATATGTAAAACAAAACTGATATAAGGAAGAGCAAGTGGTATTTATAAAGCAAACCTCTCCTCAAAATCCACAGGAAATAAGGAAAAGAAAATGATTCATTTAATTTCAATGCTGGTGTAGTCAAAATCAATTTTTAAAAACGGCAAAAAATGGCAAATTTTCTCTCAGTATATAGTGAATGGCCTAAGGACACATCTGCCATTCCTCTCATGGAGGAGAATAAAGTAGTCTTCAGTTAGGAACCTCTTGACCACAATTTGCATTTTCTAGTGATAGTTTAGGAAGGTCTTTTCAAAATAAGCCTCTCAGCAAGAGCATAAATTTCTGTTCAGGCATATGCATAAACAATATAAATAGCTACTTGCTGGCATCATATTCAAAACATTCATTCAACAATGTTTTAGGAGCAAGCACATAAGATGCAATCTGTGTCCCTGAATATCTCTCACCATTATAGCATCTAAACAAGGAATGACCTCTTTAAATCTGAATCTCAGCATTTGGTGTCACACTAATGTGATGAGATACTCAGCTTTGCTAATTAAAATGCAACTGACTTGACGAGAGCAATGTCTGCATTATATTATTAATCCTTGTATCTCCAGCATATATGCTGAAAAAATTTCTTCATAACTGTTTTGCAAGTTATATCTGTTAATTGTAATGTTTTAACATATCCTATTCCTTCATTTACATATTGGGGGCAAAATGAGAGTGTCCGAAGGATGGAATATCCCTTTGATTTTTGCTCTTTGGTGTTAGAATATTTAAATTCTGGAAATGCATTTATGTAGAACATTCTGAGTTATTGTTCTTGTACTGAAACATCAAAAGGCTGTTTTTACTCTCTTGGTTTTCTTAAGATACAAGCATTGGATAGACAAGAATTTCTATGACACAAAATAGGCCAAGTGGGATGAGGTAAATTTGCTTTCATATCTGCCCATTCCTTCCTTTGTCTCAACCTTTTTGTCTTTTCTCTTTTTGGAACACTCTGGTATCCAGGACATTCTAGCTACTCATGCATCTACACTTCCAGGATTTCTTGTCAGACCCAAGCGTTAGCTCCTTCTTGACCCTCTCCCATTGAAACCATCATTTTCTTTGCCTTTAGTCTTCTGATACTCTCTTGCTTCTCCACTAATGCCTTTGACTTAAAGGTTTATTTTCTATAGTGTACATTTTAGGCATGGGAGAACTATTTTGTCCAAGGAGTCATCCCAGTGATCACTGACACACCATCCACTTTGGCTGCCTCTCATGAGGCACCAGGCTCCACATATCCCAATGTAGCAGCAGAGCTCCTGCCATTCTCTATTTAGTTCTCTTCACATGTTAAACTTTTCAATACCCACAATAGATCTGGCATGAGCTGACTGGCACAGTCCCCACTTTAAGAAGTCCTCATTCTCAATCGTCAAATGAAGTTGCTTCAAAACACTAGCGTAATTGCCAAATCAAATTCTTTCCAATAATTAAATGCACATGAAAAGCAAATGGATGTTGACCTCTTTTGTGGGCATTCACGATTTTGGAAAATTTCCTGTGCTAGTATTTGCCAAATGCAGCTTTTGATTCTTTTTTTTTTTTTTTTTTTTTTACTTTGGAGAATGAGTATTTGAGGAAAGCTTATTTAAATGGAAGACATTAATACAGACTGAAGAGAGAAGAGACAATAACTCTAGAAAATGATGCATTCAGGGCAACGGTGGACAGAAAACGAACTCTTCTATCACCCTCTGCTATGTACAGTGAGAAAGAGCTACTAAAAATTCCTCTAATAAAGCCATAAACAAAGAAAGCTAAACTGAAGACCATGTCAATATGCATTTGTCAACAATGCCCATTTGGTCCATATTTGATGAGGCTGAGCAGAACCATGGGAACTTAAACTCAATGCTCCGTGTTGAGGCTTAAGTACAATTCTTAATACATGCATTGTATTTGCACAGGCAAAATTCCATTTAGAATGAACTTGTCTGGAGGATTTGCAAAGCCTACAATAGGTGCATAGTCTACCTTATTTAAATTTACTCAGTCCATTGACCAATCAATCCCAAGTATTAGGCTCCTGTTTGTAGGAAATTTCCATTTTTCATGATAAAATTATTTTGACTATTCTTCCTATTTGGAAGAGTGGGGCAAGGAGGGTTAGGGATCTGTGGATTTAGCTAAGATCAAAGTTGAATATGCTGAGCACCTAAATAATGACTGTTCTCTTTGCCAAACTGCTACATACACATAGCTCGTGTATTAATGAAAATCAAAGTTATGGACATTTGCATAATGAAGATTACTAATATTACTGGCTTGTCCTATGTTTCCCTGGAAATATAGGTAGCTACCTAAATGAACATTTTCATTAATAAAAGGCCTTATAACTGAACTACAATTTTTTTTTCACTCCCCAGACAAGAAGAATACAAGGGAAAAAGGAAGGGATGGAAGGGAATTAGGGTGCCCACAAAACCAACTTCAACAACTTTACTATTTTGCCTAGGGCAGGCTGCAGTGGAATGATAGTATCAAGGGCACATATGGGGTGATTTTAGACTTGAAAGTGAAATCAAATGTGCAGAACAGGCTAAATAATGGCCAATTTTCTCAGAAAGGGAGAGATTTTTTAATTTACTACGTACCCCCAGATATTTAAAATTTATTATACAGTGATTTTACTATAGAAGGTTGTGTGTGTGTGCATGCACCTATAAAAGTAAACAAATCAGATAGCTTACACACACATGCCCCAAATTAATGGCTAATTCTAAACCCAAATATATAAACTTAAAATTTTTTCATTGGATTTATATAGAATTTTTCCTTCTGAAAGGTCAGACAGGAAATTGTATATGAATAAACAAAATATCTAATTGCTATTCATTCTTTCTTAGCTTCAAAGCTAAAGAACTAATGTTATTTTACATTTACAGTATTATTAGTGCACTGCTTTCTTCAAAGAGCTATTTTCTAGAAGACCACCCAGAAGTTTCAACTAATTGAGGAAGCAATCTTCAGTTTACTTAAATAGGAAGGCTACGTGGGACACATTCCTGGCATCAGTACTCCTCTGTCATATCTGTTTGTGCTGGATATAATGCAAAGGACAATGTTAAATTCTGAAAATACCCTAGACTGTTTCCCCCCATCAAACAACCAAAGCAAAAAATAGTTAATTTCTGATACCTTTTTCAGAAAGATTGTTTTATAATCTGGGCTTTGAAAATTCCAGGAAAAATGAGCCACCCAAGGCGATCATAAAAGCCAAAGTTACAGATGTAGAAACAGGTTTTTTAGTAGTGTGATGAATTTCTGAGATTGGGGAAAGTGTAAGATGTTATTTGAAGTGGCACAGAATTAGCTGTTTGGTCATGGGAGAAACATCTGTAAATGGGAACTAAAAGGTTTTATGAACAATTCTTTGAGAAATATGTTGGAATCTAGAATAAGTAAGATTTGGGGTAATTTATATGTGGAGATATGTTAATTCTATTTTCACAGATTTCATTGTAACATGCTGTGGTTTATTAAATGGGTTTTATATATTTAAAGAGTCACATATTTTTCTTTTCAGATAAGGCATTTCCATTTTTATCTGCTAATTTATGAATTGGTGCACCCCTGATTTTCTCTTCCTTAGGGAAAAAAAACTGACATAATTTCAATATTGTTAAAGACATTGAAAACTATTTATGTAACTATTATATATTCAGGAATATTATTATGATCAATTACCAAATCTAGTCCTTTAATACTATCCTGAGTATTTTATTAATATGTCGCATATTTTTATTAAGTTTTATATGCATGCATGTATTGTTTTAGAGAAACTAGAAAAATGAAGAAAAGCAAAACTATGAAAATAAAACCACCTAGGACTTCTGTTTCTGATCAAGATGAAGTAAGAGGAGCAGTATTTACCCTTCTGTCTCAAACAACTAAAAAGATAATGGACAAACTACAGAAAAAAAACAGACACTCAAGATATTGGACATCGGGCAAACAACAGTAACTTCTGATTAATAGAAAACAAATGAGGTGAGTCATATAATTGTCCCAGTTTATTGCCTAAAGAAAGTTTTCATACAGTACAGGAAAAAGGAACCTACCTGGAGCCTGTTCAAAAACTTGACCTGAGGCGATGAGAGCCAAGAGTTCTGAAAATTGACAGTTCCTAGAGGTTGCAAGGCAGAATAATAGAAATGAGAGGAAAGGAGAGAGTGACACAGAGTTAACTTGGGATGTTTAGAGTTTTCTCCTGGAATATTCAGTTGAGGACTGACCAGTGCATATGTGTGAGAAATCTGTCCAAGTCTAAGGAAAAAATGATCCTAAAGGATTAGTCTTCACCCAGCACTGGCAATAGCACCTGTTTCCAACAGGCAGTCTAAAAGCCTCATAATTCTTGGAGAAGATTTAAAATCTTAAGAAGAATCTTTACTCACTAGTGGAGGGAAAAGTAATACCAAACTTAAGACAGCTCTAGGACTACCTAACAAAATTTAAAAGAGTGACCTGAAAGAATCAAACTGTTTCTAAGTACCTTAACCATATCTCTGAACAATGTATAGTAATATTTGTAGGAATAAGTAGTATCCAGCCGTAATTAAACAAGGTAAAATTTAAAACATATGGAATCCAACAGAAAGCTACTGGGCTTGCAAAGAAGCAGGGCATACCAATAATAATAATAATAATAATAAAGAGAAAACTTAGTCAATGGGCAGATCCAGAAATTATAAAAATGATAGTAGATACAGATGATAGAAACAGTAGATGAGAACATTAAAATGCTATTATATCTATATTTCAAATGTTCAAGAAGCTAGAAGAATTATTGAATATGTTACATAGAGGCATGAAAAAGACATTTACAACCAGCCTATATAAAACATTTAGAGATGAAAATGACATTGTCTAAGATAAAAAAAAATTGAATGGGATTAATGGCAGGTTAAACAATTCAGAATAAAAGATGAGTGAAGGTGAAGATGTTGCAATAATCAAAACTGTCCAAAATGAAGCAGGGAGAGGAAAAATGACTGAAAACTAAAAAGGAAAAGGGCATCACTAAACTGTGGGACAACTTAAGTGGCCAAAACTTATGTAATTGGAGTCTCCAAAACACAGAAGGGGCAGAAAAAAATTTGAAGAAGTAATGACTGAAAAATTTCAAATTTGATAAAAATTACAAACTTACAGACCTAAGAATTTCAGCAAATATTCTAGCACAAGAAACATGCAGAAAATTAAACCAAAACCCTCAATAATGAAACTGCTTAAAACCAGTGGTAAAGAGAAAATCTGAAAGAAAGGAAGAAAAAGACCCATTATTCACAGATGAATAAAAGTAAAGATGAAGGCTGATTTCTTGTCTGAGACAAAGCAAGCAAGAAGACTGTGGAATGAGATCTTTAAAGTACTGAAAGAAAACTGTCCACCTAGAATTCTTTACTCTGCAAAAATATGTCTCATAAACAAAGGCAAATAAAGACTTTGTTAGACCTACAAAGCTAAAAATAATTCATCAATGGCCTACACAGCAATAAATATTTAAGAAACTTCTTCATGCAGAAGAAAAATGGTAACAGTTGGTAAACTGCATTTATGCAAAGAATGAAGAGCACTGACTATACTAACTATAAGTAAGCACATTTTTCTCATTATGTAAATGTTTTTCAAAGATAATTGAAACCTTAAGGTAAAAATGATATGAATGTATGGTGGGGTTTTATATTTAGAAGAAAAATGCATGACAACTGCATGACAACATTTGTACAAAGACCATGTCTAGGGGTATAGAAATATGTCATTGTAAGGTTCTTATATTAATACTTTACATGAAGTATAGTAGTCCCCCTTATCTTCAAGGGATACATTCTAAGACACCCAGTGGATGTTTGAAACTGTGGATAGTACCAAATCTTACATATACTGTGTTTTTTCCTTTACACACATATCTATGATAAAATTTAATTTATAAATTAAGCACAGTAAGAAATTAACAATAATAAAATAGAACAATTATAACTATATACTATCATAAAAGTTATATGAGTATGGCCTCTCTCTCTCAAAATATTTTGTTTTACTATACTCACCTCTTTTCTGACTGTCATTGACTGTTGGTAACTGAAGCCAAAGAAAATAAAATTGCAGATATGAGCAGGACTACTGTAGTAAAATATCACCTGAAAGTAGACTGTGAAAAGTTAAGGTACATACTATAAAACCTAAAGCAGCCAGTAAAAATGTAAACAAAGACTCATAGCTAATAAACCAACAAAGGAGACAGAGTGGAATTTTTGGAAAATATTCAAATTATTTCAAAAGAAGATAGGAAGAGAGAAGAGAATGAAGAACAGAAGAGACAAATAGAAAAATTAACAAGATAGTGGATTCAGAGCCAAGCATATCAATATTTTAATTAAGGGTAAATCATCTATAAACCTCCATTGAAAGGCAGAGATTGTCAGATTGGATTTAAAAGAACCACTATATGTTTTTAAGATACTCAATCTAAATAAGAAAGACAAGAATATATGACAAGTAAAAGGATGGGAAAATACATAATATGCTAACACTAACCAAAAGGGAGATAGAGACACTGTATTAAAATCAGACAAAATAGATTTCAGAATAAAAAATATCAGCAGGGGAAATGAGAGCAATTTCATAATGATAAAGTGTCCAATTATCAGGAGAACATTACAACATTAAAAATGTATTCTTCTAATAACAGAGGTTCAAAATACTTGAAGCAAAATAAGATAGAATTGTAAAAGATTAGAGCATCTCTTTATCAACAATTGATGGAACAAGTAGGCAGAAAAATCAGAAAATACATAGAAGACTTGAATACTGTAAACCAACCTCACCTAATAGATATTTATAGAATGTTCTACTCAACAAGAGCAAATACACATTCTTTTCAAATGCATACCAACCACTTACTAAGATAAACTATATTGTGGGTCATAAGACAATTTTCAATAAATGTAAAAGGATTTACGTGAGGCAAAATATATTCCCTAAGTATAGAATTAAGGTAGAAATCAATAACAAAAAGATATGCAGAATACTGTCTATTTGGAAACTAAAGCACAAAAATTTTAAATAACCCAAGGGTCAGTGAAAAAATCAAAAGGGCTATTAAAATTATTTTAAACTGAATAAAAATTAAAACATAGCATATCAAAATCTCTGGGATGCAGTGAAGCAGTACTTAGTTTAAAAAGTATTCCCCTAAGCACATTAGAGAAGAAAAGTTTCAAATCAATGACTTCAGATTCCACATTAAGAAACTAGAAAAAGAAGAGCATATGAAACCCAATGTAAGCAGAAGAAAAAAATAATAATATCAGAGTAAAATAAGTAAAAACAAAAGATGGTTCTTTGAAAAGATCAATATAATTCATAAATCTCTATACAAGCTAATCCGATAAAATATAAAAGACATGAATTATCAATATAATGAATGAAAGAGATAATATCTCTATCAATTCTATAGAAATAAACAAGAAAATATTATGAAACTTTGTTTTAATAAATTCAGTGAATTAAATGAAATGGTGAAATTCTTTGAAAGATAAAAATTGCCAATACTCACACAAGAAACAAATAGACCAAATGCCCTATATCTATTTTTAAAAAGTCAAATTTTTAGTTAAAAAATTCCCATGAAAAACAACAAAAATGAACAAACAAATAAACAGAACCAATTCCAGGCCTGGGTGACTTCACCAGGGAATTTCGCCAAACATTTAAAGAAGAAATAATATCAACTTTACACAAACTCTTAGATTAAATTGAAGAGGAGAGAATATTTCCCAATTTATTTTGAGGCTAGCATTATTTCAGTACCAAAATCTGACAAAAACATTTCAAGAAAAGTAGATTACAAATCAATTACCCTTCACAAACATAAATTTAAAAAAATTTAACAAAATTGCAAATCTAATCCAAAAAGATATAAAATGGATTAATACAAAATGGGGTTTATCCCAGAAATTTAAGGTTTTCTTTACATTAGAAAATCAATGTAATTCATTATATATATATTTTTGAGATGGAGTCTCACTCTTGTCACCCAGGCTGGAGTGCAATGGCGCGATCTCGGCTCACTGCAACCTCTGCCTCCCGGGTTCAAGCGATTCTTCCGCATCAGCCTCCCGAGATCATATAATTTGCAGTCCTTTTATGCCTGGCTTCTTTCACTTAGCATAATGTTTTCAGTGTTCATTCTGTAGCCAGTATCAGTACTTCATTCTTTTTATGAGTGAATACTATTCCATTTCATCTATATAGGTACCATGTTTTATTTATCCATTCATTAGTTGATGGACAATTGGGTTATTTCCACTTTTGGGCTTTAATGAATAGTGCTGCTATTAACATCCATGCACAAGTTTTTGTATGAACATATTTTTTGAATTCTGGGCATTATCTACCTAGCAATGGAATATGGTAACTATATGTTGAACTCTTTGAGAAACTCCCAAACTGTTTTCCAAAGCACTGCACTGTTTTACGTTCATGCAACCATGCATGAGGGTTCCAATTTCTCCACTCTCCACATCCTCATTGACACTTATTATTGTCTGCCTTTTTCATTATAGCCATCCTAGTGGGTATGAAGTGATATCTCATTTGGGGTATGACTTGTATTTCCGTAATGATTAATGATGTTGACTGTCTTTTGATGTGCTAATTGGCCATTTGTACATCTCTTTGGGAGAAATGTCTATTCCGATCTTTTGTCCATTTTTTAATTGGGCTGTTTATTTTTTAATTGTTGAATTAGAATTTTTTATATATTCTGGATATACACTAGCATCTGATTTGCAAATATTTTTCTTCCAATCTTTTGGGATGTGTTTTTATTTTCTTGATATTGTCCTTTAAAGTATTAATGAGGCCTCATTCATTAATATCACTTTGGTTGCTTGGCTTTCGGTATCACATCTAGGAAACCACTGCTTAATCAAAGGTCATTAATATTTACACCTATGTTGTCTTCAAAAGTTTTGTAGTTTTAGTTCTTATATTTAGTCTTCAATCTATTTTGAATGAATTTTTGTTTATGATGTGAGGGAGGGTCCAACTTCATTCTATGTCTGTGGCTATCTACTTCTCCCAGCATCTCAGGTTTCCACTGAGAAGTCTGCTGCCAGACATACTGGAGCTCCATTGTATGTTATTTGTTTCTTTTCTTTTCCTGCTTTGTAAGGAGTATACTTTCCTCTTTGAATTTTCGTGGTACTCTTGTAAAAAATCTGCTATCGATTTTTAAAAATTCTTTGCATATTAAAGATACTGCTTCTTTTTCTGTGGCATATGTTAAAACATTTCCCTGTATTTTGATTTATAGTTTTTATGTCTAGAATTAATGAGCATTTATGGAACTAAATCTATCAGTGTTTTCTTTAATGAACTCTTCTGCCATTATTATGATAAGAAATCCACCTATAGTTCCCCTAGTAGTAGTTTATGAAAATAATGTAAGTAGCTACCAATTGTTCATTACTTTCTATGGTGCTTTACATATATTATCTTGGTAGTATCTTGACTACAAACACTATGAGGCAAATATTATCAAAAATTCTATTTTATAATGGATAATAAAACTCAGGGCTCAAGTAATTTGCACAAGGTGCAGAACTGATACACAGTAAAAATCTTAATTGGAATTTAAATTCAGGTCTACTTGACCCCATAGTACAATCTCTAAAATAAGTGAAATGAATTTGAACTTCATCAGCAGTTCAAAATTTGGTTTCTCCAAAATTTTTCTGATATAGTATCTTATACATGATACTCAATTCTATTTAAAGAGCAGCATCTCTCGATTAGGTAGAAATACACTATTTTTAGCAGAGACTATGCTATTTTAAATTTTTATAAAACTTGTTAAATATGTTTTTAATTCCCATTTAGTATATAAGATATTTAACATCAAATTCACTGTTGTGTATAAATTATTAACCACTGGTGAAAAAAAGGTGCTAAGGCCATAAAAAAGTGAGCTTTGTCATTCAAAGGGTACATGAAATGAAGAGGATTTGAAAATGTAAATAGCCAAACATAAAATATTAAATTCAGTGTACTTTACCATCAAACAACTATTGAAGGAGATTATTTTTCTCAAATGTGTCCAAAATGTTTGTTAAAACTATACAGTGACTCTACTTTGTTAGGGCAACGTACATAGTGGCTGCTCACTCTGAATGACGCCTTCCAGCAAAGGTGTCCTTAAGAAGGAAATGTACAGTTCAGATTGTAAATCACCAAGGCCCAGGATGCTACTGTTTTGCTTCTAGCAGAAATCTTGCAGGCTAGTTAGAAAGCTGCTCTGCTATTGAGAGGTCTTTAATCAAAAGGTGTAAATGTTCCCCAGAGCATGAATATAATTATGTTAAGATCTAAGCTCCATAGTCAATATACTATAAGGCATTTTATGTATGCTTACATGTTTTTCCAATTGTGTATCAGAGCCCAGATGATAAAAAATGTTTTACCACCCATTCAGATCTAATTTTCCTGTCCTGTTCACCAATATGCCAAAAATTCAGATTTGTGATTCATGGAAACATTCTGCTACATAAATGAAATGTGTAAACAAATAAATACCTGATTTCTGATATATTGAATATTAAATCAATCCTGTTCCATAGTTTCTGATAATAAGCTTAACAACCAATTATACTATTGATAACAATAGGAGCATGAAGCAAACTACACTTCTACTTTAACATTAAAAGCAGAGTACCAAAATGCTTCCTGCTGGTAAACTGAAACAATTGTTTTATTTAAAAACTACACCTTCACACCTGTAATCTCAGCACTGTGGGAGGCCGAGGCGGGCAGATCACGAGGTCGGGAGATGGAGACCATCCTGGCCAACATGGTGAAAACCCGTCTCTACTAAAAATACAAAAATCAGCTGGGCATGGTGGCTCATGCCTGTAGTCCCAGTTACTCAGGAGACTGAGGCAAGAGAATCGCTTTAACCCGGGAGGTGGAGGTTGCAGTGAGCTGAGATTGCACCACTGCACTCCAGCCTGGGTGACAGAGTGAGACTCCGTCTCAAAAAAAAAAAAAAAAAAAAAGACAACCACCACCACCACCACAGCAAAAATTACATGTATCTACTCTGATACTGCATACAAATAAAGACTTTTTTTTTAAAGAGAAAAGCATGGATTTCCAATTATTGCCAACGTGTCATGCCTGAAGGACCGTTTTCCCACCCATCAGTTTGAGGTGACAGTTACTGACATATAGCAATATCCATCACCATTCAAAATTTAGAATATTATTATGCAGAAGTCACATACTGTTCACCTCTCATCCTCACCATGGACACCGTCATCCTGGTGCAGGCAAGGAGGAATAGAGAAACGAGAAAATTTTGCAAACGAGGAGAAAAATTTGCCAAGAATATATAGTAATATAAATTAAGGTCACATTTTGCTTTATACCAATTACAGTAAATTGGTATTTTCTTTTAAATGTTTGTGTCTCAAACTCTCCTTTCAAACTATTCTTTTTTTAACTTTTGGGCAGCTAATGTACTACCATTCATAATGACTATTAGACTAAACTAGGTTTCAATTTTTGCTATGATCTATCAGTTTAAGGGTGCAGATAGTCAATGATGGCACAAAGCTCCTCTCATTCTGCTCTCTGAAAATTAATTTGAAAGGGTAACCATATGTAATGAAATAAGGACACAATAAAAGAGTGCAGATGATTAATGCCTTCTATTTTCAAAATAAAGTTTTTCAACTCTGCATTAACATTTATTTTCCATATCTCTGGTGCACTAGCTATTAGTTTAATAAAAGGAGAGCTTTCCAGACATTATCTTATTAATTTCTGTAATTCTGTTACACTATCAGTCAAGAGGTTTACTTTCAAGTGATGTTAATATAAATGAAAGTTTTCCTTTTAGTCTTATAGTTTCAAGGCTCAAAGCCTGTATATGGGTTGTAAAGCTAATACTAGACTAATTGCAATGTGACTTGAGAGCTAGAATAGAACCATCTGCAAAATTTGGAACGATGTGACCAAAATAACAAAATTTTGCAGGAAAAACATAATGCTTTGCATTTAGAAATAAACGGCCCAAATATGGAAAAGCTATTAAACTTATTTCGTGTAGCTTCACAAGGCAAAACTGGACCAAGTGGGTGGAAGTTTAGAAATCAAATTTTTCACACTGTCAGGAAGAATTTCCTAATAAGTCATCTAAAAGTGAAATGAATTGCCCTGTGAAATACACAGTGCTTTCTCTACCGCAGGTGTTTAGGCAGATCAACAAACATCTGCCTATTGTATTACACAGGGGATTTGAGAGTAGGTGGGGTATTTGGAACACATTTGGTCCTTTGATCTCTACAGTTTTAAATCTGACCTTTCAGCTCAGAATTTTGAAGGATGTAAAGATGGATAAAACAACCCATTAACAAAGAGACTACAAATAAATAAAAGACATTTCAACAGTTGATTATATTCAACACATGAAAAAGTATATGAGGTGGGGCACGGTGGCTCACGCCAGTAATTCCAGCACTTTGGGAGGCGGGTGGAGCACTCGAGGTCGGGAGATCAAGACCAGCCTGGCCAACACGATGAAACCCCGTCTCTACTAAAAATACAAAAAATTAGCCAGATGCAGTGGTCCCAGCTGCTTGGGAGGCTGAGGCGGGAGAATTGCTTGAACCCGGGAGACAGAGGTTGCGGTGAGCCGAGATCGCTCCACTGCTCTCCACCTTGGGCGGACAGAGTGAAACTTCGACAAAACAAAACAAAACAAAACAAAACACCTATATGAAGTAATTGAGGTACAAATAAAATATTAAGAGAGAAATGAGAAAGGAGTGACTAATTCCAGCTAGTGGCACAATGCAAGGTTACCGGGAGGAAGTGTTACATGAATGATGCGAGCATGAGCCATGTTTCAGGTGGGTGGGATGAAATGATAAGGGATTCCTGCTTGAGAGAACTGTGTGAGCTCAGAATTAGAGGAGTAGAACTGCATAAATGTTTGGGAAGAGAAGTTAGATATCCTGAGAGATTTTAATGACTGGAATCTTTGTGATAAATTTGGCTTTTACTTTGGCCTGCCTTTCATGGCTTAAAAAAATAGATATAACATTGTCAAATATCCTGTATAAATTATAAACTTTTCAGTCATCATTTTTCTTTTTATAATTTAAAATTACATTAGATAGTGATAAAGATGGATATGAACATCTCAAACTGCTTCCAGAATTTTGTCTTGTTAGCAATAAGACTGTAGAGCATCTACAAAAGACTGCAGGAACTGAGTCCCCACCAAAATTTATCTCAGTGCAGCATCTTCAGGGAGGTAGGCACGCTGATAATCCCTCTAGGCTTGAAGGGTTTGGTCTCTCAGAGAAAGCAGGCCATGAAGATAAGGGTTACCCAGAACATAGTCAAGCCAACCCACTGATTTTTGGCATTTCTTAAAGTGGAAAGAAAAGGAAATTTTCCAACTAGCTGATTTTCTTACTCGTTAGTCTGTCTAGTGCCTTTTGTTTCTGGAAGCTTTCAATATGCCCTCTTTTTTTTTCCCCAACAGTTTTCTTTTTTTTTTTTTTTTTGAGACAATCTCACCCTGTTGCCCAGGCTGGAGTGCAGTGGAGAAATTTCAACTCACTGAAGACTCCACCTCAGCCTCCCAAATAGCTGGGACTACAGGCATGCACCACCACACTTGGCTAATTTTTGCATTTTTAGTAGAGATGGGGTTTTGCCATGTTGGCCAGGCTGGTCTTGAACTCTTGACCTCAAGAGATATGCCTGCTTCAGCCTTTCAAAGTGCTGGGATTACAGGTGTGAGCCACCATATCTGGCCTCCAGCAATTTTCTTATGCCATGCCTGGGTGTGGGTGTTTTACTTTTTGGTGTTTATCCTGTTGGGGCATTATAGTGCTTCCTGAATTTGTGACTTGTTGGACAGCCACAGACATTATTTCTAAAATATTTTTTCTGCCCCATTTGCGTTTACTCCTTCTGAGATGTCTATTTCTATATCTCACATGCCATTTACGACCACTGCTCCCTGCTCCTGGAAGTTTCATTTTTCTCTCCGATTTTAGCCTGGTTACTTTTGTCAGACCTATTTTCCAGTTTACTAAACATCTCCTCAATGTTTCTAAACTGTCCTAAACTCATGTATTGAGTTTTTAATTTTAGTTATTACATTGTTTTTAGTTCTAGGATTTCCATTTGAATGAATTTTTTGTAGTTTCCAGTTCTTTTTTAAAATTCTCTACTTTAATGTCTAATTTCTGTGCTTGCTTAAGTAGCACACACACTAAAATTGGAATGATTAGCATGGCCCCTGCACAAGGATGACACACAAATTAGTAAAGTGTTCCATATTTTTCATAAGTATTATCAGCATGATAGACCAAGCTGAGGGAAAAATCTTAGAACTTGAATACTGGCTCTCTGAAATAAGACAGTCAGACTTATGAGGACTTAAAAAGAAAAAAGAATGAAGAAGAATGAAGAAAACTTCCAAGAAGTATGAGATTATGTAAAAAAACTAAATCTACAAATCATTGGCATTCCTGAAAGGGACAGGGAGAAAGCCAACAACTTGGAAAGCAGATTTCAGGATATCTTCCTAGAATCTAGCAGGGGTTCTCTGTATTTCCTGAAATTGACTGTTGGCCTCTCTGGCAAGTTTTGGGAAAGACCCAGAGAGGCCATAGTTGACTTCAGGAAATACAGAGAACACCAGCAAGTTTCTACACAAAAAGAACATCCTAAAGACACATAATCATCAGATTTTGGAAGATTAAAATAAAAAAAAGAATGTTAAAGGCAACTAGAGAGAAACGGCAGGTCACCTAGAAAAGGGAAGCCCATCATACTAACAGCAGACCTCTCAGCAGAAACCTTACAAGCCAGAAGAGATTGGGGGCCTATATTCAACAGTCTCAAAAAAAAATCTTCAACCAAGAATTTTATGTCCAGCCGAACTAAGCTTCCTAAGTGAAGAAGAAATAAGATCCTTTTCAGATATGCAAATGTTTAGGGAGTTCATTACCACCAGACCTGTCTTACAAGAGATCTTGAATGGAGCACTAAGTATGGCAAGGAAAGACTGCTGCTAGCTAATACAAAAGCACACTTAAATATAGTGTCACAGGCAAGTGACACTATAAAGCAACCACACAAACAAGTCAGGATAATAACCAGCTAACAACATGACAGGATCAAATCCACATGTGTCAATACAAACCTTGAATGTAAATGGGATAAATTTCTCACTTAAAATGCACAGAGTGGCAAACTAGATTAAAAAGCAAGACCCAGTGGTATGCTGCCTTCAAGAGAGATACCTCACACGTAATGACACCCATAAGCTCAAAATAAGGGGATGGAAGAAAATCTACCAAGCAAATGGAAAACAGAAAAAAGCAGGAGCTGCAATCGTAATTTCGGACCAACAGACTTTAAACTAACAAAGATCAGAAACTAAAAAAGAAGGGCATTACATAATAATAAGGTGTTCAATTCACCAAGAAGACCTGACTATCCTAAATTTATATGCACCCAACATAGGAGCACCCAGATTCATAAAGCAAATTCTTAGAGACCTGCAAAGAGACATAAGACACCAACATAGTAATAGTGGGACAGTTCAGCATTCCACTGACAGTGTTAGACAGATCATCAAGGCAGAAAATTAACAAAGATATTTTGGACCTGAACTCAACATTGGACCAAACGGATCTGACAGACCTCTACAGAACTGTCCATCCAAAAACAACAGAATATACATTTTTTTCTCATCAACAGATGGCACATTCTAAAACTCAGCCAATAATTAGACATAAAACAATGCTCAGCAAATGCAAAAGAACCAAAATCATACCAAACACACTCTCAGACAATACTGCAATAAATAAAGAAGTCAAGACTAAGAAAATTGTTTGGCCAGGTGCAGTGGCTCACGTCTGTAATCCCAGCACTTTGGGAGGCTGAGGCAGGTGGATTACGTGAGGTCAGGAGTTTGAGACCAGCCTGGCCAACATGGTAAAACCCTGTCTCTGCTAAAAATACAAAAATTAGCTGGGCATGGTGGCACGTGCCTGTAATCCCAGCTACTCAAGAGGCTGAAGCAGGAGAATCACTTGAACCTGGGAGGTGGAGATTGCAGTGAGCCAAGATCGCACCATTACACTCCAGCCTGGGTGACAAGAGTGAAATGTCACAAAAAAAGAAAAAAGAAAGAAAGAAAGAAAGAAAATTGCTCAAAACCATGCAATTACATGGAAATTAAACAACATGCTCCTGAATGACTTTTGGGTAAATAATGCATAAAAGGCAGAAATCATTAAGTTCTTTGAAACTAATGACAACAAAGACATAACATACCAGAATTTCTGGGACACAGCTAAGGCAGTGTTAAGGGGGAAAGTCATAGTACTAATTTCTCACATCAAAAAGTCAGAAAGATTCCAGATTAATGACTAACATCACAACTGAAAGAATTAGGGAAGCAAGAATAAATCAACCCCAAAGCTAGCAGAAGGCAAAAAACAATCAAAATAAGAGCTAAATGGAAGGAAACTGAAACACAGAAAAACACTCAAAAGATCAACAAATCCAGGAGTTGGTTTTTCGAAAAAATTAATAAGATAGATAGACTGCTAGCTAGGGTAATAAAAAAGAAAGGAGAGAATATCCAAATAAACATAATTAGAAATGACAAAGAGGATGTTACCACTGACCCCATAGAAATATTAATAAAAACAACCATCAGAAATTACTGTGAACACCTCTATGCCCACAAACTAGGAAACCTAGAAAAGATGGATAAATTTCTGGAAACATGCACCCTGCTAGAACTAAACCTGGAAGAAACTGATTCCCTGAAAAAGACCAAAAATAAGCACTGAAATTGAATCAGTAATAAATAGCCTACCAACCAGAAAGAAAAAAAAAAAAAAAGCCCAGGGCCAAATGGATTCACAGCAAAATTCCACCAGATGTACAAGAAAGAGCTTGTACCATTCCAAAAAATCAAGAAGGAGGGACTCCTCCTCAACTCATTCTATGATGCCAGCATCATCCTGATATCAAAACATGACAGACACAACAACAACATCAAAAAACTTCAAGCCAATATCCTCGGTGAACATTGATGCAATAATCCCTAACAAAATACTTGAAAACTGAATCTAGCAGCACATGAAAAGCTAATCCATCATGTTCAAGTAGGCTTTATCCCCACCATTTAAGGTTGGTTCAACATACACAAATCAATAAATGTGATTCATCATATAAACAGAACTAAAGACATCTGCATCTCAATAGATGCAGAAAAGGCTTTCAATAAATGTCAACATCGCTTCATGTTAAAAACTCTCAATAAACTAGGTATTGAGGGAACATACCTCAAAATAGTAAGAATCATCTATAACAAACCCACAGCCAACATTATATTGAATGGGCAAAAGCTGGAAGCATTCCCTTTGAAAACCAGCACAAAACAAGGATGCCCTCTCTCACCACTTTTATTTAACATAGTATTGGACGTCCTAGCCATAGCAATCAGGCAGGAGAAAGAAATACAGGGAATCCAAATAGGAAGAGAGGAAGTCAAATTATCTCTGTTTGCAGACGACATGATTCTATATCTAGAAAACCCTATAATCCTGGCTCAAAAGCTCCTTGAGCTGATAACTTCAGCAAAGTTTCGGGATGCAAAGTAAACATACAAAAATCACTAGCATTCCTATACACCACAAGGAGCCAAGCCAAGAGCCAAATCAGGAACACAATCCCATTCAAAATTGCAACAGAAAGAATAAAGTACCTAGGAATATGGCTAACCAGGGAGGTGAAAGATTTCTACAGTGAGAATTACAAGACACTGCTCAAAGAAATCAGAGAATACACAAACAAATGGAAAAATATCCCTCACATGCTTATGGATACGAAGGATCAGTATCATTAAAATGACCACACTGCCCAAAGCAATTTATAAATTCAATGCTATTCCTATCAAACTACCAGTGACATTCTTCACAGAACTAGAAAAAACTATTTTAAAATTCATATGGAACCACAAAAGAGCCCAAATAGCCAAGGCAGTCCTAAGGAAAAGGAAGAAAGCTGGAAGCATCACACTGCCCACCTTCAAACTATACTACAGGGCTGCAGTAACCAAAACAGCATAGTATTGGTACAAAAACAGGCACATAGCCCAGTGGAACAGAATAGAAAGTCCCCAAACAAGACCACTCACCTATGACCATCTGATCTTTGACAAAACTGATAAAAACAAGCAATGGGGAAAAGACTCCCTATACAATAAGTGGTGCTGGGATTACTGGCTAGCGATATGCAGAAGATTGAAGCTGGATCTCTTCCTTAAGCCATATACAAAAATCAACTCAAGATTAATTAAAGACTTTAATGTAAAACTAAAAACTGTAAAAACCCTGGAAGATAATCGAGGCAATATCATCCTGGAAACAGGAACGGGCAAAGATATCATGACAAAGACACCAAAAGCAATCACAACAAAAGCAAAATTTGACAAATGGGATCCAATTAAACTTAAGAGCTTCTGCACAGCAAAATAAACTGTCAACAGAGTAAACAACCTACAGAATGGGAGAAAATGTTTGCAAACTATACATCTGTAAGAACTTAAGCAAATTTACAAGAGAAAAAAGAGAAAAACAATCCCATTTAAAAGTGGGCAAAGGACGTCAACAGACTTTTCCGAAGAAGTCATACATGTGGCCAACAAACACATGTTATAAAAGCTCAATATCACTGGTCATTACAGAAATGCAAATCAAAACTACGATGAGACACCATCTCACACAGTCAGAATGTCTATAATTAAGAAGTCAGAAAATAACAGATGCTGGTGTGGTTGTGGAGGAAAGGGAACACTTATACACTGTTGGCGGGAATGTAAGTTAGTTCAAACATTGTGGAAAGAAGTATGATGACTCCTCAGAGAGCTAAAGAAGAACTACCATTCCATCCAGCAATCCCAGTACTGGGTATATACTCAGAGGAATATAAATCATTCTACCATAAAGATACATGCACACGTATATTCATTGCAGCTCTATTGACAATAGCAAAGACATGAAATCAACCTAAATGTCCATTAATGACAGACTAAATAAAGAAAATGGGATACATATACACCATGGAATACTATGCAGCCATAAAAAAGAACAAGATCATGTCTTCTGTGGGAATATGGATGGAGCTGGAGGCCATCATCCTTAGCAAACTAACACAGGAAAAGAAAACCAAATACTATATGTTCTCACTTATAAGTAGGAGCTAAATGGTGAGAACTCATGAACTATAAGAAGGGAACAATAGACAATGGTGTCTAGTTGAGGGTAGAGGTTGGGAAGAGGGAAAAGAGCAGAAAAAGTAACTATTAGGTACTAGGCTTAATATGTGGATGATGAAATAATCTGTACAACTAACCCCCATGACACCAGTACCTATATCACAAACTTTTGCATGTATCCCCTAACCTAAAAGTTAAAAAAAAAAGGATTCTAAATTAGAATAAGTATTTTACTTACATAGTAGATACTCTTCCTTCTGCTACATTAAAAATATTTATACTTTGAAACAGCAGGAGGAGTATGAAAATATTTCTATAAAATATCTAAAATTATCAGTTTATCTTTTGTCTTTTCTTTTCTTTTTGTTTTCTTTTTTTTTGAGACACAGTCTCTGTCACCCAGGCTGGAGTGCAGTGGCGTGATCTCAGCTCACTGCAACCTTCCCTCCAAGGTTCAAGCTGTTTTCCTGCCTCAGTCTCCTGAGTAGCTGGGACTACAGGCATGTGCCACCATGCCCTGATAATTTTTTATTTTGTATTTTTAGCAGAGACGGGTTTTCACCATGTTGGTCAGGCTGGTCTTGAACTCCAGACCTCCCAAAGTGCTGGGATTATAGGTGTGAGCCACCGTGCTCAGCCCAGTTTATTTTTCTAGCCATGTATTTCTCTAAACTCACAGAGATATCTGGAATTCAACTAACTAAATGTGTAAGTAGTGTGCTTGTATTTTTCTGTATTGCCTAACTTATTTTCATATTGGGCAAATGTTCTTTTTACACAGTAAATAAAAGACAAAATGCTTTCCTAAAAACAGTCTAATTTCTTAAGCATATTAATCACATAAAGCCTGTGTCTGAGAAGTCTAATATTTACATCTCCTATTGGTCTATTTCTA
Source organism: Pongo pygmaeus (assembly GCF_028885625.2). Taxonomy (NCBI): domain Eukaryota; kingdom Metazoa; phylum Chordata; class Mammalia; order Primates; family Hominidae; genus Pongo; species Pongo pygmaeus. The sequence goes on from NC_072377.2 coordinate 87,420,824, forward strand.
TTTTCTGTTTTACTATCTTGGCTTTTTCGGTCATTGAATCCTGTCAGCTAGTATATTGGGTAATTTTATTTAATTAATTTATTTATTTTACAAAATTTTCATTTTTATTTTAGATTCAGGGAGTGCATGTGCAGGTTTGTTGCAAGGGTACGCTGCATGATGCTGAGGTTTGGGCTTCCATTGATCCCATCGCCCAGATAGTGAACATACTGTATTGGGTAAGTTTAGATGAGGCTGCTTTCCAGCTAAGAGCTCAAGCCAGGTCACTAAGAACCTTGCAAATCACTTAAAATAATTTGGACCTAATTGTCACAGCAATGAAAAGACATTGAAGTGCTTTAAGTGGGGAAATATTTTCATATTTACACTTTAGAACAGTGACTCTAGCTTCAGTGTGAGGGAATAAATTAAAAACTAACAAGATGGGAGACATAGAGACTGATAGGTGAGGTTTGCAAGAATTCAGTAAGAGAGGATGATAATGAAGGGCAGGATTTATACTAATGGAGATAGATATTTATGAGACAGAATCCATAGGATGACTCCTATGTTCCTGTTTTTGAAAACTGAGTGGAGAGAAAATGGTGCTATTTACTGAACTAGATAAAATTGGGGTGGTTCAAATTCAGGAGAAAGAAAAAGAGTTCATTATGGACTTGTGGAATTTGACATGTTTGTGAGATGTGCTAGTGGAGGTGGTTTAGACACTCACTGGATAGATCTAAAGATGTGGGAGTCGCCAGCACATAGCTGAGTGCAGCGTGATGCATGGACGTAGATGGAAATGTATAAGGAGAATATGTAGGGTGGGGACAAGCATCTTGGGCAGAAGTCATTGGAATACAAACAGCCAAGAGGCCAGTAGACTTCTCTTTAGAAGCCTGAAATGGAGACTGAGATAGATTAACCATAGAAGCCTGAAATCTAGGAAAGAATGACATCACAAAGCCCAGGGTATTGTTGTGAAAGGAACATGGTCACCAGTATTAAAATGCCACGAAGAAAGCACTGAAAAAAAGTAATTGTTGACCCTGCTGAGGAGCATTTCAATGGAGTAGCTGTGGGAGAAAGCTCATTACAGTAAGTTGAGGAGAGGATGGGGGTGAGGGGATAGACAGTGAACATAGGTAGTTCAGGAAAAAAAAGTGGCTCTCATGAAAAGGAGAAAGATTGATAGAAGATACGTGACATTAGAAAAGGTTTATGTTTTTAAGACAAAGAAGATTTGACTGTGATGAAATGCCAATAAGAAAAATAGGCTGAGGGCGGTGCCTCATGTCTGTAATCCCAGCATTTCGGGAAGCAGAGGCGGGTGGATGGCCTGAGGTCAGGATTTCGAGACCAGCCTGACCAACATGGCAAAACCCTGTCTCTACTAAAAATACAAAAATTAGCCAGGTGTGGTGGCAGGCGCCTGTAGTCCCAGCTACTCTGGAGGGTGAGACAGGAAAACTGCTCGAGCCCACGAGGCAGAGGTTTCAATGAACCTTGATCATGCCATGGCACTCCAGCCTGGGCGACAGAGAGAGGTTCCGTCTCAAAAAAGAAAAAAAAGAAAAATAACCAGAGTGGGAGAGGTTGATAATACGAGAGAATAGATCTGATAAACAGAGATGTATCCAAGAAAACTGGAGGAAATGAGATCCAGAGCTCGGGGGCAACATCCACACTGGGCTCTTCGAGGTAAAGGAGATTTAAAAAGATATTATTCTACAAAAAGGAAAAAAGAGATAATGTATTGGGGGTACAGACCAGAGGCTAGTTTTAGGCAAGACAGGTGGCTTCTATTTTCCATGTGAATTAGACAGGCTTGCGCATCTGCTACAGGGAGCTCAAGAAACAATAGACTTTTAAGAAATATGGTAGAACTGCCATAAAGCATGAAAGATACAGCTGACATCAAATACCATAAAGTTCTAAAGTTGTCCCATTATGCAGGGTGATATTTACTTTTCTTAGCAGTTCCCAGAAAATTGCAGCAAGTGTGGAGGACGGCGGCAGTTAGATTCATCATGAAAAAAGATTTTGTTTTTTGGATCCCTTTGCAAACAACAGAACAAGGACATGGAGAATGCTGGCAAGCATGATGGACAACAAAGAAAGAAGTGAAGATGAAAGGGAATGAATAGGTAGGAGGAATGAAGAAAATCTGAGATACAGATTCCAGTTCACTGCCCTGGACCTGTAGTTGAGAACAACAAATTTTCTAGTTTGGGTGATTGGTACTATAATTATTTTGAAATTATACGTAAGTGACTAGTTTCCTTGGGACGGTCTTTGTTTATGCCTTTTTTGTTATCATGATTAGTAAGCCATCCCCTTTGACTCTTAAAAGTGTTCTGGTTTGACTAACACATTTTATTGTATTGATATATATAAAGAGAGATGACACGAACTAGGCTTGGTGAAAGGAAAATAATGAGTTCAATTCTGGAAATGTTAAGTTCATGAAGCTATGGGAAATTCAGATTGAAAGGTCAAGTAAACTGAACATACATACAGACACAACTAAATTTATCCATAAAACATAAATTCAGACAGTACTGAATAAATTATAATTTAGTGATTGACTCAAGAATGATATACTAATTTGCATACAGACTCAGAAAATATTTGCATTACATACTTGAAGTTACTTTCTCTGTATTAAATTATACAGCAATTTAGGTAAAGTGAAAATATTAGTCATGTAAGGATGAGGAATCATGTTAACATTGGCCAAATGACAAGCTGGACTTTTACATTGGGTAATACCTCAAAGTGTCACAAGGTGGCAGCACAAGCACAATATAACACGTAATTAACAAGGGTCAAGATCCTTTCAGGTATTCTGCAGTTAGAATTTATACCTGTTGTACATTATATATATATTTTTCTGAATGTATGGTCCTTAATTTAAAAATGATTATTTTGTTTTATTGTTATTGCTGACTTGAAAATGGAGCATATAAAAAGTTTAATTTTCTAATATGTACATTATTTTAAAATATTTTAGCTAGAATAAAAAACATGATCATGAATACACATTGATGGCATTCTCAGGATAATTATTAGCACATAATGTATATAATGTCATAGTTATAAATGCTTTGTAAGTTTGCATCTTGATTAGTATATTTTAGATCAAAAATTTTATTTAGATCATCTTTTTAATATATTTATCTCGCTAGTAAAATAAAATCTGTGACTTTTTTCATTGACCTGTAGAAGGAGAATGTTCAGAAATTTCATGAAAAAATTTTTATTTGGCATATTCTAGTTACAGTAACTTTAAGTAGGGGATAGGGTTGCCAGGTTTAGTTTAAAAAAAAATACAGAATACCCAGTTAAAATTGAACTTTAGAAAAACAAGAATTTTTTTTGGTTTAAATATGTCCCATGAAATATTGGGGGCATACTTAAAGTTATTCAATGATTGAATTTTTTTTTTTTTTTTTTTTTTTTTTTTTTTGTATTTTATCTAGCAGTCCTATAAGGGGTGGGAGGAGAAGCTGGACCAAAAAAAAAAAAAAAAAAGGAAGTTGCTGAGAAGTCCAGAGAAATCCAGGATTATGGACTACAAATCTGACCTAAGATTTAGAAGTCTCAGAATCAAGGAACTAGAAAACGAACTATAAATAGACTTGAATTAGTCTGCATTCTGTTGCAAACTCATTTATATGGTAAGCTAAACAACATGGGCTACGGTTAATCAAGTACTCTGGTGAATTACCATCTACACCACACATTGATTACTGATTTTTAAACAACAAAATGCAGCAACATATATTTAAAGTTAGTTCCGTATTGGACAAAATGTAATAAACAACTATAATCTAGACATTTTGGGGTCTTACTCAGGGTTATCATTATGAAAATCTGTCATTAGAGCATCAAGGCACGGAAATACCATTTTAATTTCCTTTAATTCAACAAACATGTCTGGCACCTTCTATATGCAGAGGACTGACTAGGACTGTGAGATGTAAGGATTAATAAGCATTGCTGTTATCCAACTCAGTGGATATTTATAGTTAATAAAATAAAAAGTTAAATTCATGCATAAATCATGTCAAAACTCATTCTTACTAATTCTTCCCTGGGTTTCAGTTCTTGGTTAACTGCTTCTCCCTTAGTATATCCCTGGGATGATCGATCCCTTCTCTCTTCCAGATGATTTTCAACTACCATTTTAATGCCAGAGTCTTCCAAATCTCCATTTCCAGCCATGACTTCTCCCATGTACTTAAGAAATGTGCATTCAACTCCTATGAGTTTTTGGCTGTCCTGTTGGCACTTCTTCCTAAATTAGACTAATCATTTTCTCCCAGAAACTTCTATTCTTCCTATATTCCTAATTTTAGTCAATTGCATCCCTCCTCATGTAATCATCCATCCTTAAAACAGTCACACTATCTCAGACTTCTCGTCCACATCCAGTCAATGCATCCCATTCAGTCATGCCTACACTGTTTCGATGACCTCTAAATGGGTTTTCCACCTCCAGTCTTGCTTTCCTTAGAGATTTACTGAGATTAACAATTAATTTTATTTACATGATTAATTTTATACTGTAGTGATTATCATTTACATCTTAAAAGAGTTTATAAATTTAACAACATTGATGGGTAAGAAGAGATAAGGAAACAGAAACAGAGCTGGGGAATGGTTTGGGTTTGGAGATATTCAGACATCTGAAATATAGGCACTTGGGATAGAAAGTCAGGACACCGCTGAAGCCCCATGTTCAGCACTGTGCTGGACACCAACAGCGGCAACAGGATGTCAGGCATTCATAATGCAGGCTAATGACCCCTCTCCTCTAGGCTACTGGAAAGGCAGTAAAGGAAATCACCTCTCTAAATCGGGGTCATCAGTCCTAGAAATTTAATAAGCTCTGAGCACATCTTTATGTTGTAAGACCAGAAGAATAGCTTACAAGAGCACCAAACGATGGTAGCATAATCTAATGGGGTATAATAAAAAAAAACCTACATGAATTAATGAAATACTTAACAAAATATGGCTATGATTATGCTGTATGCTAATTAAACATACACTGAGAAGATATTTAAACAAATGACTCTGACTCATGTCACTTTTATAAAGCCAAATCAGATTTTCACTATTTTCTTTTTTTCATAGCTTTCCAGAAGCTATGAACGGCATCAACGCTGAAATGTCTCTGAAACCAATTTTGCTGTACTTAGATACCTGAGCAAATATATTTAGAAGATGTTGGCTTTGACCCATACTTTCAACATGATGGCTGATTCCTATGCTTCTCCTATGCATATTCCTTTTTCATCTCCATGACTTTGAGGAATTTTTGGACCAAGTATGTGGATTCTCACTGCTCCCCCCCACTAAACCTGGATATTTGGGGTGGAATAAGGGCTCGAAACTGTAGAACTTAAGAAGCTATGGATGCGCTACCTGTCCATGGGCCACAGTTGAAGCACTGTCATGAAGGGCTGAGGGGATCTAGAGCAGATATTAAGGCAAAGTGAACAGGAATGTTAAAACAGGATGGATGTTGGATGCCCCTTGGGGCAAAGGGAAGAAAGATCTGTCTTGCTAAAGTGCTAGGGGAGGTGGAAGAACAGGTTGATCAGGCTCAGCTGAAAGGAGCCAGTAGTTAACATGGTCCTTCAAATTTCTGGAAACAGGCCTTGAGGGAATCCGTCTGTTCTCACACAGGGAGTGGGGATAACTGAGAGACTGAAGACCTTGGGGGATTGAATCAGGCTTAATTACACCCTTTGGTGTAAGGATGGGAAGGCTCCCAGATGTTTTAAATTCTTTTCACAGAAAACAAAACGTTTACTTTAAAGAAATAAAGGACTTAAATTGTAAATGCATGAGTGAAACTCATTCACACTTAAGTGTAATGCATGAGTGAACCCCATTCACAATTAAGTGTAGTCAAGAAATCAATAAACCAGAGAACTATCAGATCCTCTGGGATGCAGGGGTAGAGAGCAGGAGTCTCGGTTTATGAGATAGAGGGGTTAGAAGGCTTGGGTAAATGCAAAGAAAGGGAGCCAGGAAATTAGGAAGGCAAATTTCACCTACTTGGCAAATTTTACTAGTGATTCATGATGCGTATCCATCTGTCTCCTCCACTGGTTTGTGAACTCCTTGAGCCGATTACTGTGCAACACCTAGAGTGGTGCCTGCCTGGTGCAAATGGTAAGCACTAAATCATTCTTGCTTAATCTGAATTTTAGTTTCAAACTGGTGGACAACAATTCTGTGCAAATGCATTTTTGTGTTTCCTGTCCATCCAAGCAGACATATTATTGGATCCCTAGGCCTCCTGGGGTTTTGGAGTGTCAGAGCTGCCATTCCAGGCCCATCTGTGTCCACACAGCCAAGAAACAAAGCTGTTATCCACTCAGCTCAGCATTTGCACACAAGGAAAAATAATTCTTAAAAATGCATGCTCAAAATTTTCTTAATACCAAAACTGTGAGGCCAGAACTTTTTGGTTATTTTTGTTACTCAAAGTACACTTCAGGACCTTGTAACATTTTGGGTTTATGACAACAGTTTTGACTTTCTGATTATTTTAGAATGGATTTTCATAGTGTAAAGTGAGGGGGATCACATGGAACTAGCACAGTGCCTGGTAAATAGCCAGTGCTCAATACATTTTTGTTGAATAAACAAATGAACAAATGAATGATCAAATGAGGTGATCCTCCAAATTCAGAGCAGAGTAAAATTGAAAAAAAAAAATCACAGAGTATGAATGAAGACAAAACCAAGGATTATCCATAAGACTTTGTGAAAGGCTTAGGGAAATCTAGACTTACCATAAACATAATTTGAATATTATTTAATTTAATTGGATATTATAGTAATTGGAATGTAGTAACCAATAGAGTAAATTGTGTTCTTTTTGGATGTTAGATTGGACAGAAGGGAAAATTTCTGTTGTCTTGAACAGATTGAGAACCAGCCCTTTAACTTTAGTAAGTTTTGCAAGTTAGTTTTACTCTGAATTTTTCTTTTTGTTTTGTAAATAGTCTCCTGGTCTTGTAGCAATACCCTGATCTCAGGTGTCACCCTTGTTAAGCCGTAAAACAATCAGTGAAGTCTCAAAATAGTCAGCAACATTTGATACTTAAATTCTGGCTATCTCTGAGACATATAGCTAAAAACTATTAATACCAGCTATCTCCTTCCATGTCTCTATCAGTGGGAGAAGTTATTATGTGGAGCAAAGGCAATATAACTATAAGCATCAGACCATTTCAGAGAGCTTGGCTGGTTTTCTCTTGTAGAGTTTGTTCTTGTCTAGTATCCTTAAGTCATCCGAAATCATTAAAACTTCTTGTAACATGGCAGAAAACTTTAAAAGAAGGCTAAGCATGGTGGCTCATGCTTGTAATCCCAGTACTTTGGAAGGCCGAGGCGGGTGGATCACTTGAGGTCAGGAATTCGAGACCAACCTGGCCAACATGGTGAAACCTTGTCTCTACTAAAAATACAGAAATTAGCCGGGCATGGTGACACATGCTTGTAGTCCCAGCTACTCGAGAGGCTGAGGCAGGGGAATCGCTTGAACCTGGGGAGTGGTGGTTGCAGTGAGCCAAGATCACACCATTGTACTCCAGCCTGGGTGACAGCAAGACTCCTCTCAGGAAAAAAAAAAAAATACTAGAAAAGTTATGATTAAACTTCTACTTTAAGGACCTCTGACTTTTAGGCAGTCTCTCACTAGCTCTCTCACTAGAATGAGTATGCAATTCATTCTAAATCACAAGGATGATCCAATGAAATTATTAACAGAATGTGTTTTTTTCCTGGTAGATAATGATCTATTGGAAATAAAAATTAAGATAATCTGCTTTATTTTATATAATTGATGGTGCTAATTCCAAACAGTACCTCCAATCAACACAGGTTATAATTTTGTGATATTAATGAAAAACAACTTAATGAGCGGGTCTCCTTCTTTCACTGTGTAGGTTTCCCTGCCATACAAAAACCAAACTCTTCTAAAGAGGAAACTTCCATTCTACAACAGCAGGCCTAACTCTATTTTTGGATTACACCTACAAAGTTCCCCAAGTAACAAATTCATCATTTTTTTCTACTGAGGCATTTTGCCTTCCTAGATGAATTTCACAACTTGTATTGATTAATGCTGACTGTCCTGATCACTGTTGTAATTGTCACATAACTTGCAAAGAGCCAATTGGGGTAATAATTCGTATATCTTTTAAAGAAAAGGTTTTTAAAGCTCTCAGTGCAATACTCAAATGGACTAATCTTCTATGGTATCTTAATGCTTCCTTCAAGTGGTGGTTTTCCATGTAATTGTTTTTGTCTAGAATTTTTTTTCTATTAGATCAACTTCATGGAAGCCAGGTTCCTGCTTCAAAACTCCAAGTGAACAACAAGTATAGATGAAGCTGTTTTACATGCTAATTATTAGTGTTTGAGAGCAATATTTTATAAAATAGACCTCATTACTCAAAAACAACTTGTACTACTATCCTTTCCAATTTAATAAAAAAATCAAAGAATATGAAACAAAATGTGCAGCTGTGTGGTAACCTTTTAAGCTAGTAGTTATTTACCCAACTAAATTCAGTAACATTAAACCTTACAGAAATTTATTTCTATTTGAGGAACAGTGATTTAAGATGGTCAAACTCTTTCCAACAGTCCTTGAACAATTTCATGATCTGTCTGTCTAAAACAAATCCTATATTAGAAGTGAGTTGCAGTTATTAAGCTATATCCTTGTGGAGGCAGAAAGTTAATGGTAAAGTATCCAATAAAGAGTAAAGTGATCTTATATACAACCACTAGGGATTTCATAAACTGTTTAGTTGTACCTTAATTTTTAACTTATATAAACATCACTTGCTTTATTTTCTACCCTGAGCACCTATCCCAATGTCTGGCGTGTAGTTAATGTTCAACAAACGTCAACCAAGGGAGTCAGAGTATTTTAAGCCGGTAAGAAAGCCTTCTTTGACTTATCCACTAGGTGGCACACAGGGACCATGCTTCACACAGTTAACCGCCACAGACCCTCCCATTCATAGTGTAAATAAAGAGATGCATTATTAATTTATACCGCCTCGTCCTCTCTACTCCTAATAATTGTTTAACCAGCTGTTTCCTCTAATCCTCCTTAAACACTATTGATTAAAATCCTAAGTATATTCAGGTTTCCATCCTTTCCTACTTCTTCCAACAGCATTTTGTTACCTTTAAATGACAGGCTAAGTACACTTAAATGACATAGACTAAGTACTATGGTTACTAATCATGGCTGCAGGATGTCAGAAAATTAATTTGAAGCACTATCAAAATTATTTTCAAATTTGCCTGGTATTTCGTCAGAATTTTAACTGGTGAGATATCATTATCTTAAAAATGCAATCTGAAAAATAAAATGTGCATGGGGCAAAAAGAAGTCAAAAAGAAAACTAGTATTTTCTAAGGAAGGGAGTCATTTTCTGAATAAAACTTTTGTTCGTCTTTACAAAGATGAAGTGCATTGCTACCTTAAGATTCAAAGGACTTCTTCAACTGTTCAGAAAATATCAATATTCCACACCTAAGATGCTAAAAAGGCAGGATTGTTTAGTAGACCGTTTACTCATAAAGTATCTTTCTGCGTACTCTGAATGTATTTATCCTGGATGTGTTACTTGCTCCCAAAGGAAGGAAAAGGAAGTGAAACCACTAGGGATATAATGAATTGATTCTTCTCTGTGAAAGTCTCTTCAGTACTTCTAAATTACAGTGTCAGTCATTCCTCTGAGAGACAGGGCCTTGCTGAAAATAAATGGCTCATTTTATAAATAAGAACATAATGTTTCCCCACCTTCTTGTTTCTCATAGAAAGCCCAGGCCCATCAGGCATTCCTGTCGAGAATACTGGCCTCTGGGTACATTCCTCCTGTAGACCAGTGGTGTGTTGAGGTTGTTGGTTATCTCTTGTTCATTTAATTAGCCTTAAGCAAAATTACTTCTTATCTAGTTCTGTTTTTAAGCTGTTTCCAATTTAGTGGAAGAGGTCATCAACAAAAATATAAATTCATTTCTTAGCTGAAACAATTAAATTTTTTAAAATGGGTGGTATAAGAGTGACTAAAGACTAAAGCTGATATCTGAAGAGTCCTTTGGTATACATTATATTTTACTGAATGGAAGGGAAACTTTCATTTTTGTAAGTAAATGGAATTTGTTAACTGATATAAGAATTATGAATCATATCACATTAAAAATTCTCCAAAGATAACTACTATGATATACTTTTGATAGAAAAATATTCCCATTCCATTAAAATACTGAAATGACTGAAATGTGTATAAAATCTCTGCAAATTTAGTACACAGAAATAATCACATAGAAATAGTTAACAGAAACTACAATTGTAATGAATAAATATTACATTCATTTAGAAATTAATCCACAGCCTTAATTTCTTAAGAACTATTAGCTTCCAAGAAGCCAGCCAGTATGTTTGATTTTATGACATCACACTGGAACATGTACAGGAACACTTTCCACCCTAAAAATTCCCAAATGTACTGGCCACTGTGTGTATTTTTCCAGTGATAAATGAAAATAAAGCAACTTATTCTCAAATTAATAAGCCATCTTATTTTGAACACAACAGTCACATTCAATGGAAGAAAACTACTTAATCGAAGCCCAAACAAGTTTAGGTTTGTTTTTGGTGGTGAACAGTCTCAACATACAAATAATTTCTTTAAGCAACTTTTAACAGTAATCTTAATTATGACTATAAATTCTCTTCAGTGCATTCAAATTATCCATCAACATCATTGTGTATATGAAATGCATCATCATTCTATGATCTTAATTTCATAATTAGCTGGAGAAGGAAGCCTGGGCCAACAATGGCAACATGTCTAAGATTATTAATCTAACAGGTATTACCTATGCCTAAAGTAACTTTCTTTTTCACATAACCCTATATATTCTCTAAAACAAAATTCATAAGCCTGGCTGGACATTCCCATTCCTCACCTTTCCCTTCAGCCTATACTATCCTTTTTTCATCTCAGGTGCTATAAAAATGGTTGTTGAAATACAGATAGAAAAGTCACCACTTGGAAATCGTGACCCTACCAGATTTACAGTAGCACTAGCAGAAGCTAGGATACTAGAGTTAATTCTTTCTCCAATTCTAGACTGAGCCTGTTTATTGTAGTGAAATATTTTATCCGACAATATGAAACTTTTTTAAAAGTTGAGGTGTCATATTAAATTCAAATGAAAACTAAATTCAAAAGAAAAGAATAAAATTTGTTTAATGTATATATACATTACATGTGTATTGCCCTCTGAAATCTTAAAGGCACAAAGGTATAACCAAAAGAGGGGGAAACAGTGTGCAAGTTTTACCTTGTCCTGAAATCCAGGAGTTCGGACGCTCTCAAGTTCTGCTTAAGCTGGAAGCTGGAGATGAAGTGAAGCTAGCGCTCTTTCTCCTCACCTTAAGTTTGTCTCTGGGCAAGTGTGAAAGTGTGTGTGTGTGTGTGTGTGTGTGAGTGTGTGTGCAGAATGTCTCTTTGTGGCGCTGGATGGCAGAGGTCCTGATCCTGGGAAGAAGGAGGCACTTTCTCACCAAGAGCAGAAGAAAAGCAAAGCGTCACCAGGAAAGTTCTCCTCCCAAATCCCCTAATTACAGCCTAACGTGCACTTCATGCAAACTTCAGGGAGGAAGGGAGGGGCAGCTCTGTGCCCAGACCTTGTAAAGCAGCAGCCTCTTAGATGACTTTCCCCTCTGCTCAGATCCCGAGTATCCCGCTCTGGGGTTTAGGAAAGCCGGCAGCTACAGCACACAAGCCCCCACCACACCACATCTCCCGAACCCGAACCCTCATCACTCCTGGGTATGTCCAGAGGGGATGGGACAAGGGGTCTGTGGAATGATCTGCGTGGCAGCGGTGTGAGCAGACTCCTCAGGACAGTCAGTTTGCGCTTTGTTTCATTAGCCTCTCCTTAAAAGAAAAATCCAAGGGTCGGAGAGGTCCTCTCTTTCCCGCCTTCCCCTCCCCAAAGAAGATCAAGATAACAGACAATGATGATAGCGGTACATAAAGCTTCCTAAACTGGAGATGGCCTTCCACCCAAATCACCAGAAGCATATTTTCTGGTTTACTGGACTCAGTATTGGTGTTGAGTTTAAATTTCTCTTAACAAACAACTGCTATTGTATCCTTGGATGACAGAGCTCAAAGAACCTGGATTTATTTATAGAATGAGGAATGCGAGGGGGAGACGGGATGGGTGGGGTTGGGTTGTGGATCCATACCCAGGATTAGAACCAGATGGGCACAGGGCGCGCGCGCGCGCACACACACACACACACACCCCTGAAATAACCACTGGGGAAGATGCTGGGACACGCGGGAAAACGCCTCCTGAACAAATAGACATTTATTTATAACTCCTGGGAGAGTATATAGGTCCATTGATTCCCGCCTTGAGTAACCAAGGGTTTTGGAGAGGAAATGGCTTCATATTTCAATAACAGAGCCACTTTTGATGGAGTCTAGGAAGGGGAAAAAAGAAACACACCGCAGGAAGCAAACGGCTGTTGGAGCAGCCGGGAGGAGGGAGCAGGGCTGGCCCTGGGACTGAGGACAAGCAAACAAGCCCGAGGGGCCCGCGGCCAGGGTGGAGGCGAGACGCAGGCCGTCCCCGAGTTGCAGCGAGCTGGGCCCGGTGGCGCCGGGCGCTGGGGACGTGCGGGGATTCGCGGCCGTGCTCCCCGCTCCAACCTCCGGCCCCGGCGGCGCGGCGCGGGCGGGACTGCGGGCTTCTCAGGGCCGCCGCCGCCGCTCGGGCTGTGGCGCCGGTGGGGGAGAGGGTTCCGTGGGCCGTAGGGACTGAGGGAGTCGTTAGTCGATGAGCTAGTGGGGCAGGAGGATGGGCGGGTCCAGGGCGTCCTGGAGGTGCCGGTGGGACGGGAGGACCTGAGAGGCAGCCAAGCTGCTGGGGAAGCCGCCGGGACAGGGGCTCTGGCCGGCAGTGCAGGTGGCCGGTGGGCAGATGAGCCAGCGCGCGGGGTGCGGCCGCCGGGATGCCGGATCCGAGTCGCGCGGGTGGCGGCGAGCGGCGCTATTGTCTTAAAGATAAAGCCTAAGCCACGGAGACTGCCTCCTCCTGGACTCTGGAGAGAGGCGGGAGAGATTGCAGGGGAAAAAAAGGCTGCTTCTTGCGTCTTCTGAGAGATTTCACCAGTTCTTGCCTCTGGGCTCCCCCTTGCCATTCTGTCTTTGGTAAATCAACACGTGCCTCTTGGAAAGGTTTCATTTCAAAGACAAACCGAACACTCACACACCCTCCCTAAATGAAGATAGTTACATTCAAAATGAATTCTTCATCAGGCGTTCAACACCTTTCTTGGAATTCCAAAACCTGGGTGAGGGCGCTTCTCTTATTTTTCTGTTTCCCCTCCCGCACAGAGAACAGGTTTTGCAGTTTTATGTCCCTAATCTAGTGGCTATTGAGGCAGCTGTTATATAGGCCTCTACATTAACTGCCAATAAAAATAAGATACATCTCGACTTTTCAACTATGCAAAGGGTTTTTATGCTATTCATATTTCTTGTAAACGTTCAGGGTGGTGTGTATTTTAAAGAACATAAACGAATTAGACTTATAAACAAATATCCAATTTTTATATTAAAGCACCATAAAGGTAGTGAGGCTGGTGGTGTGTGGCTATGATATCATATAAAGACAGTTTAAATACCGATCTTGTTCCCTCAGCTTAACAACCTAATTTCTGGCGATTGCCTGGAGCGTGAATCAAATCAGCTGGCTCATGGCTGGCACTTGTTCCCCTATTTTGTGGTCTGCTCTATACACTTATTCCGGCACAGCATTAAGAGAATTTAATGTATTCTCTTCTAAAATTGTTTATTAACAACCCAAGACAATCTATTTTGCAACTTAGTCACACCATGGTGAGCTACACTAGATTTTTTTTCAATTTCAGGTATAGCCACAACCATTGAGATAGACTTCCAGAAATAATGACAGGTACTTACCTCTGAGTCATCCTGTGCCTCCTGGTCCTCCCCTATTTCCAGCCTTCCCTTCCCCATTGCCTCCTTACTAGTCTTTGTTAAAGATCCCCAGTCTTTTTAATCACAAATATTTAACCTATCAATAGTGTGTGTTTGAAGTGTTATTCAGGCTTAATTTAATTGACGTTATATACATTTTTCCATTTGTTTTGGGGTTCACATGATTTTCCAGTTATTTAAAATTTACATTGGAATTAGCTTTAAGAGTCTTTAAAAAAGATTTTTATGTTCAGTTAATTAATGTTCAGCCAAATTGTGCTTTATGGAGGCATACATTACTTTGATTAGACCTTATAATTTTTCATCAGGGCACAGGCATTATAAGAAGCCATAGTAAAAAATCAAATCAAGTAAATGCAGCAATAAATACAACTCTATTTTCATGACTAAATATTTTACAAAGACATAAATTGTAAAAATAATTTTTGAAGACCAAAATATCTTCTCAAAGAAAACCGCATCAAAAAAGTATTCTGTATTTGAAGATTTCCTGTATTTATTAACATTAGTAAGTCATGTAGAAATTCAAATCTTTCCTTTGTTAAATCAAGTTTAGCCTAAAGCTGTCTTCTTACATATTTTAAGTTTGGCCTAAAGATTTGTCTGTATATTGTGAACTATAACCTAAATGGAAATGTAAACAGACTGTAGCCTACTCTTGTGCCAACACTGAGCTTTGGCCAATCACATGTGGCCAACTGTTCAAACCCTGTTCAAATAAGGCAAAGGTGAAGCTATAAACAGTCTGGGGGTTTCTGTACCTCACTTTCCTTTTTCTGCCCATAAACCTTCTACCACGTGGCTGTGCTGGAGTCTCTGAGCCTACTCTACCTCTGGAGACTTTTGGAATTGTTCTTTGCTTAATCAAACTCTTTTAAATTTAGTTTAGCTAAAGTTTTTTTTTTTTTCCCTAACACATAGCGTATTGAGGTTTGTTTTGTTTTATTTGCTTTTTTAATTTGGAGAAGGCAAATAAGCCATTTTTTTTAAGTTTCAAGAAAAACCAAACTTTTTTTGATTTTTCAATAATATATTTTGAACTATTTCTCATTCTTATTAAATAATCTCATGTTAAACAATATTATTTCAAAATATGCTGATATATTTATATTATATATAATTATATATCAAAATATTCTATATATAATATATACAGCATATTTTGAAATGATGTTGTTTAACACAATACAAGAGTATTTTATAAGAATGAAAAACAGGTTAAAAATGGTGTTATAAAATGTAACTTTGCATTCTTTTGCTAATTGTAAGACAATTTGTGCAATTAGGTTGAACCAGATAAAATGGAATATTCAACATTTTTTGACCTACCAAAAAGCAATTTCAGCTGGTTTCACCTTATACAAATTTGAATATGTGCATAGCATAAGTGTAGCAGGAACATTTTCAACATTTAAAAAAATATTGATCTGCAATATCATAAATATTTAATATGTAATGAATTCCCAAGCAGAATGGTATCCCTGCTGGCATATTACACTCGTAACAAAATATACATTTATATTCAAAAGGAGATTATCTAAATTCATCTCCTCTTCAAACTCCAAAAGAGGCTGCTGTTATCCACTAAATTCCAGAGAATTGCTTCCCTCTGAGCACTTGTTTCCTGGAATTTTTGCCTCAGGCTAATATTATACCTGATTGAACATCTGCTAGGATAAAGGTTCAGCTTTGTGCACTTTGGAGGTACTGGGGGGAGGAAAGCCATTTGACCTTTCCTGTCTGAGGGCTCAGAACTTCATTAAAGCACCTCCTGGGATTGTGGGCATAGCCATGAGAAAGACATCATTTGTAATTAAGTCCTTCCCACTGGCTATATTGCTGTTGAACTCGATGATTAAAATACAAATTCAATATTCTAAATGGTCACAAAGCATTTGATAAAAGGTTATTTTGCTTTAAATGCAGTGAGGGGGAGGGATGACTTTCCAAGAGCCCACTTTTTGTGCTCACTCTCAGAAAGTGTCCAGCAGACAGACTCTTCAAAAGGGCACGCTAAATAATTAGGCAATAAATTTTTCAAATGTTAAGAGCAGA
This sequence comes from Pongo pygmaeus, assembly GCF_028885625.2. NCBI lineage: Eukaryota > Metazoa > Chordata > Mammalia > Primates > Hominidae > Pongo > Pongo pygmaeus. The sequence continues at coordinate 87,436,957 of NC_072377.2, forward strand.
GCTGTTCCAGAAGCTACTGAGGCCAAATGAGTATCATACCAAGTAATAAATATCCTTGGCTCCTAAGAAGTAAGCGTCTGCTTGGCCCTATGTTTGTCTATTGAATTGGTTCTGGGTTCACAGCATCATCCATTATCTTTCTTGTAATTTATTGTTCTCTCAGCGTGTTTCTTTTGTCCAGAACATCCAAACTCTTCCTTCATTTCTTCAACGAATTGATGAGTATTTCATTATTGTCCTGATTTTACTAATTTTGCAATAGGACCCAGATTCAGTCCCATCTCCTTTGTCAGCTTTTTGTTTCTGTTTGTAGCTACAATGAATTTTAAAACATAACTTTGTAATACTTTATTTCTTTTAAAATATCTGACACAATGATAAAATATTAACATTTTTCAAATCTGAGGATTGAAAACATTGGTCTCAGTTTTTTTTTCTATTTTCTGTTTGAATTACAACTGAAAAAATATATAAATCAAAAAGATATAGGAAAAAAGAAGAAAAAAATAAGTAAGGGTCACCAGAATGTCAGCTCTATAGGGCAGACATCTTTGGTTGGTTTGGTTTTACTGGTCTATCACAAGCACTGAGAACAGTACCTGGCACTCAGTAGGTACTCCCATAGATATGATTTGAAGGCTTATGGCACACATGTCACTATTTAGAAGTTGAGATGCAAGGTCACACAAGTAGGGAGTGAAAAAGCTGCGATCAAACCTAAAGTCTGGAATACTTTCCTTGTCCCATGTTGCCTAGAAAGTCTAGATCCTTCAGTGTTTTTTTTTTTTGTTTTTTTTTTTGAGACGGAGTCTTGCTGTGTCACCAGGCTAGAGTGCAGTGGTGCAATCTCGGCTCACCACGACTTCCACCTCCCGGGTTCAAGCGATTCTCCTGCCTCAGCCTCCCCAGTAGCTGGAACTACAGGCGCATGCCACCACGCCCAGCTAATGTTTGTATTTTTAGTAGAGACCGGGTTTCACCATATTTGCCAGATAGTCTTGATCTCTTGACCTCGTGATCTGCCCACCTTGGCCTTCCAAAGTGCTGGGATTACAGGCATGAGCCACCGTGACCAGCGATTCCTTTGGTATTTTTAAAACATAGATCTATCCATGCTTCTTTGCATTGTTGACAATGAAAACTTATATATACCAAATACTACGTAAATTCTTCCAAATCTCAGAAATGGTAGAGATTTGAAGGTAAAACTTCCTCTGTGTGTATGAACTTCTCAAGGGCCAAACTTTTAATACTTACCTCATTTCTTACTTTTTTTTAGTTCTTTCTTCTAAAAATAAAAACAAGACACATGTGCAGAATGTGTAGGTTTGTTACACAGGTATGCATGTGCCAAGGTGGTTTGCTGCACCTATTGATCCATCCTCTAAGTTCCCTCCCATCACCCTCATCTTCCACCCCACAACAGGCCCTGGTGTGTGTTGTTCCCCTTTCTGTGTCCATGTGTTCTCAATGTTCAATTCCCTACTTATCTCGTTTCTAGTGCCCAGCACAGTTTAGTGCGCAAAGTGAACTGTCCTCATTTTTGTGGCCATCTGTAGCAGAGTTTGAGTGATTTGTCAAATGATTAACCCTTCTCCTGTGTGTTTGCAGAATAATCCAATTCTGCTTAACTTAGAGTTTTTAAAGTGGTTCTAGGAATGTGAATCATCACTGGAGATGAATATCTTTCTTTCACAACATCAAATATTGGTTCCCTTATTGATGACAATCAATCCAAGTAAGTGATCCTTACATGCATTTCTGTCTGTTTGGGAGCAGGTTGATAAGAAACCAAAAGCAATGGCAACAAAAGCCAAAATTGATAAATGGGATCTAATTAAACTAAAGAGCTTCTACACAGCAAAAGAAACTAACATCAGAGTAAACAGGCAACCTACAGAATGGGAGAAAATTTTTGCAATCTATCTATCTGACAAAGGGCTAATACCCAGAATCTACAAAGAACTGAAACAAATTTATGAGAAAAAACCCCATGAAAATGTGGGCGAAGGATATGAACAGACACTTCTCTAAAGAAGACATTAATGGGGTCAACAAACATATGAAAAAAAGCTCACCATCACTGGTCATTAGAGCAATGCAAATCAAAATTGCAATGAGATACCATCTCATGCCAGTTAGAACGGCAATCATTAAAAAGTCAGGAAACAACAGATACTGGCAAGGCTGTGGAGAAATAAGAAGGCTTTTACACCATTGGCGGGCGTGTAAATTAGTTCAACTGTTGTGGAAGACAGTATAGCAATTCCTCAAAGATCTAGAACCAGAAATATCATTTGACCCAGCAATCCCATTGCTGGGTATATACCCAAAGGATTATAAATCATTCTACTTTAAAGACACATGCACACATATGTTTATTGCAGCACTGTTCACAATAGCAAAGACTTGAAACCAACCCAAATGCCTATAAATGACAGACTGGATAAAGAAAATGTGGCACATATACACCATGGAATACTACGCAGCCATAAAAAAGGATGAGTTACAGTCCTTTGCAGGGACATGGATGAAGCTGGAAACCATCATTCTTAGCAAACTAACACAGGAATAGAAAACCAAACACCGCGTGTTCTCACTCATAAGTGGCAGCTGAACAATGAGAACACATGGACACAGGGAGGGAAGCATCACACACCGGGGCCTGTCAGGGGGTGGGGGTTTAGGGGAGGGATAGCATTAGGAGAAATGCCTAATGTAGATGATGGGTTGGTGGGTGCAGCAAACCACCATGGTACGTGTATACCTATGTAACAAACCTGCACATTCTGCACATGTATCCCGGAACTTAAACTATAATAATAAAAAGAAAAAAAGAAACCCTTAACAAAATTGGGACTATTATGGGAAGATCTGGGGCAAATGTCTACTCATTAGGGAGGGACTCCAAATTATTTTCAAAGACTTATTCCTGTTACTTTTGGTGTTTCATTCAATAAAATCCAGTGTTTCTTATTGACACACTCATACAGATTAATGCATAGGAGCAGCCAGAACAAAAAATGAGATATGCCAAAAAAGTGCTTAGGATAAACTGTAGTCACAGAATCTGAAGAGCTTTCTCAGTGGTGACTATTCAGACTGGCACATTTTAAACTTCGATGAAATTTGAAATGTCTTAGGATCTAAATTTTAAAATTCATGCTGTCAGTGGGGCAAATTATATTTGTGTTAGGAAGAATCCTGAGAATTTGGCAACCTCTTTGGCTCTTGCATTTTGAGGATTCAGAATTAGAAATGGCCCACTTTTAGTAAATGTTGGGCATAACTGTCTTCCTTTGGACAGTCTCCTTGTTCTTAGTGATGCCACAGTAATCTTCAATCTCTTGGTCTTGCTTAGTACTATTTCTATTTTAAGAAGTATACAATTTAACTGAAGGAATTTCTAAAATTTACATAAACGTTTTTCCTTCATCACCATATGTATTCATTCCTGAAAACTCATGTAGTTTTTTTAAAAACACGTTTACCTATCTTTCCCCATTCCTGCCCAAGTCTTTATCTTATCTTATCTTATTTATTTATTTTTTTTTTTTGAGAAGGAGTCTCGCTCTGTCGCCCAGGCTGGAATGCAGTGGCGCAATCTCGGCTCACTGCAACCTCTGCCTACCGGTTCAGGTAATTCTCCTGCCTCACCCTCCTAAGCAGCTGGGATTACAGTCGTGCATCACCATGCCCAGTTAATTTTTGTATTTTTAGTAGAGACAGAGTTTCACCATGTTAGTCAGGCTGGTCTTGAACTCCTGCCTCAGCCTCCCAAAGTGCTGGGATTACAGGCGTGAGCCACTGTGCGCAGCCTGAGTCTTTATCTTGTCTCCTCCCTTGGTTGGATTGTGTCATAGAGTCAGTTACTGGCTGATTTAGAAGAGCTAATGGTGGCTTTGGTCTATGCATTTTTATGTTTTGTGAAATGACTTTCTGTGATTTCTGAACTAGTGTTTCATAAGTTATTTTCCATTCAGCCATTGCTGGTTTATTGCTCTTCCTGATTACTTTCACCAGTGAGACCTTTGGATAGGAAAGAACTATTGTCTTTACAAGTATTAAGCACCTATAAGATTGCCATGAAACCCACTTCATGTTGCAGGAGATTCAACCTTTGAATAAGATTCAACCTTTGAATAAGATAGAGTATTAAATATTTGAATCTATATTAATTGTGCATTTCTTTCTAAAGGTTTTTTATTTTAAACATCTATTTTTTAGTGGATAAAAATTGTACTTATTTGTAGTGTACAATATGATGTCCTCACATATGTCTACAATGTAGAAGGGCTAAATTGAGCCAGTGAATACACAGGTTATCTCACAGAAGCATCTTTTTTCTAATCCACTTGCTTATGTCATGCTGTCTTTGATTGTCCTAATATTAAGAAACTTCTTGGCTGGGCATGGTGGCTCAAGCCTGTAATCCCAGCACTTTGGGAGGCCAAGGTGGGTGGATCACAAAGTCAAGCATTCGAGAACAGCCTGACCAACATAGTGAAACCCTGTCTCTACTAGAAATAAAAATAAAAATAAATTAGCTGGGCATGGTGGCAGGTGCCTGTAATCCCAGCTACTTGGGAGGCTGAGGCAGGAGAATCGCTTGAACCTGGGAGGTGGAGGTTGCAGTAAGCCGAGATCGCACCATTGCACTCCAGCCCAGGCAACAGTGTGAGACTCCGTCTCAAAAAAAAAAAAAAGAAAAGAAACTTCTTTCTCCCTCACAATTTCACATTACTATCTAGAACACCATTTGCTACTTTTATACTGCCTTGTATTTTCATGTATTTAGTTATTTTATCGGGTGCATCATAAAGTCTCTGAGGGCAGATATTATGTCTTTACATCTGCAGTTTGTAGCACACAGCCTTGTGGTTAAAAGCTGATCAAAAAATGTTTATTCCTATCTTTGAAGATGATAATAAGATTCTTTATATTCAGGAGAGAAAAGAAAAATAAATGAAGAAAGCTAGTTATTGAACAAACTAGTTCAGAGTGTTTTGCATCTAACAGCCAAAGGAATAAATAATAAATCATCAAAAGGTGATTAATAATTTTATTATTGTTATTGATCACATAGAATTAAAAGAAATATAATGCATATTTTTCTTCCATGCTTGGCTGATAAATATGATTGTATAAATGTTAATCAACAAAAGTAAAATGTTTATTCTTTTAAAAAGCTAGGTTGAGGTTAGCAACAAAATTGGGTTATTGTCTTAGGATTACAATATCAGCCACTTGAATATTGACTTTTTTCACTTATATTTATAAAGTTCTTCTAAATTTAAACTAGTTCTAACTATCAGTAAATTTAGTCCTCATTGCATTTTCTTTTTGCTCTTTTTTCTTATAAACTTCAGAGAAAAGTTTACCAAGTCTAATTGGGCTAGAGTGATTTATATATAGATCTTCTTACGGTAAAATGGGCGAATTAGCTAATGCATCAAGGTTGACATAGGGCAAGACTGCTCAGAAAGCCTGAAGGATAGGGCTTTGATTATTTGGAAGTAATAGAAAATAGTCCAGAGTTGTTAGAAAGGCAGAGAGAAAGACAGATATATATGTATCAGAAGTCTGTGACGAAGAATTTTGAAAGGGAGACATTAGTAAAGTTCCAAGTTTATGAACAGTTCTACTAGAAGAAAATATTAACATAAATACTTAAAAGAACATACCTCTTAATAAACTTTGAATTAAGTGGTTTGGAAAAAATATCTAGAAGGTTTTGACATTTCACATATAAGTCTATGCTAAACTTTATAGGTAATATCTAATTTTTCTGAAGATCTCCATAAATACACAATTCTCTCTTTATATCCAAGTTTTAGGCAGCGGCTACGTAGTTTTTTTTAAAAGAATAGCTAAGGTACATATCTACATCTCTATATACGTACATATATGTGTATCTTTCTTGCACTGAGGTCACCAGAAGGCTCACTTTTGGTTTATTTTAAGTACTGACAAAGTAGAAGGACTTTGGAAGGAGCCTTTCAATAGTGGATGTAGAAATAGCCTTACACACATTTATCTTGAACAGTTCGTTTCACAGACTTGTCCAGCCAATTGCTTATACTGTAAATTGGAAATCTGTGTGTTTTTCTTTTTTTTTCCCACGATCTAGCTGTTCCAACATATAGCTAAATTAAGACATGAAAGGCTGAGCTGGAAGGAAGACTCTAAGAGCAACAGAAGAAAAGAAGAGGAAGTATTTCTCCATTCGTGCCTAATGACCGCTACCCTCATGGCTGAATACACAGTAATTCTTCCCTAACACTGACCTAAATGTCAGCTAGAGAATGCTGAATCTCTTGTAAGTTTAAAGCAGGTAATTTGGGTACATGAAAACTACTGAAATGATGCAAAGTTGGAGTGACTGTCTCTCAGCTCATTCAGGAAAACAATTGTTGGTAACTTTAGAATCTGTGATCTTTATGAAGTTTTTCCCTATTGATGTCCTCTACTCTAAGCTCTCCTTATCTCCCCTCATCTCTTTCCTAACAAATAAAAAGAAGGATAATTTTTTTAGAATCAAAAATAAGTTGCCAGGCCCAGTGGCTCACACCCGTAATCCCAGCAATTTGGGAGGCCGAGGTGGGCAAATCACTTGAGGTCAGAAGTTGGCGATTGGCCTAGCCAACATGGTGAAACCTCATCTCCACTAAAATACAAAAATTAGCTGGGTGTGGTGGCAGGAGCCTGTAATCCCAGCTACTTGAGGGGCTAAGGCAGGAGAATCGCTTGAACCTAGGAGGCGGAGGTTGCAGTGAGCTGAGCATGCCACTGCACTCCTGCCTGGTGACAGAGTGAGACTCTGTATCAAAAATAAATAAATGAATAAACAAAAATTTAAAAAAAGTTAAAATGATCTAAGTAAATGCTTAGTATTTTGATAAATAGCTATTCTTGTGGTAGTGAATAAGTCTCATGAGATCTGATGGTTTTATTTTTTATTTTTTTCTTTATTTCTTCTAAAAATAAAAACGGGATATATGTGCAGAACACGCAGGTTTGCTACACAGGTATACATGTGCCATGGTGGTCTGCTGCCCCCACTGACCTGTCCTCTAAGTTCCCTCCCCTCGCCCCCTACCCTACCCCCAACAGGCCCTGGTGTGTGTTGTTCCCCTCTCTGTGTTCATGTGTTCTTCATGTTCAGCTCCCACTTATGAGTGAGAACATGTGGTGTTTGGTTTTCTGTTCCTGTGTTAATTTGCTGAGGATGATGGCTTCCAGCTTCATCCATGACTCTGCAAAGGACATGATCTCATTCCTTTTTATGGCTGCATAGTATTCCACGCTGTATATGTACCACATTTTCTTCATCCAGTCTATCATTGATTGGCATTTGGGTTGGTTCCATGTCTTTGCTGCAAAAAATATGTAAATAGTGCTGCAATAAACATGCCTGTGCATGTGTCTTTATAGTAGAATGATTTATACTCCTTTGGTTATATACCTAGTAATGGGATTGCTGGGTCAAATGGTGTTTCTGGTTCTAGATCCTTGAGGAATTGCCACACTGTCTTCCACAATGGTTGAACTAATTTACACTCCCACCAACAATGTAAAAGTGTTCTTATTTCTCCACAGCATTGCTAGCATTTATTGTTTCCTGACTTTTTAATAATTGCCATTCTGACTGACCTCGCTCTGTGCCTGGAGATGTTACTCAGGGAGGCTGGAGAGCAGCAAAGATGGGTGTCTGCTCCTTCTTATGGGACCTCTGACCTCGAGGGGCACCAACGTGATGCCAGTAGGATTGCTTCTGTATAAGGTGTCTGACAACCCCAGTTGGAGGGTCTCACCCAGATGGGTGGCACACGGAGCAGGACCCATTTAAAAAAGCACTTTGTCCCTTGGTGGAGAAGGTGTGTTTTGCTGGAGGAAACCCACTCCTCTGGGCTTCCCAGATTCCTCAGAACTATGAAGAGTGGCTAAGTCTGCTGGTCTGTAGAGACTGTGGCCTCTCCTCCCCCTAGGGGCTCAGGCCCAGGGAGATCCGAATTCTGTCCCTGAGTCTCTGGCTGGAGTTATTGGAGATCCTGCAGGGAAGCCCCATCCACTGAGGAGGGATGGGCTGGTGTTGGGCCTGAAGAGGCACTGTGGCTGCAGACTGCCACTGCTGGTGTATTGGGCTGTGGGGACAAGACTTAGGACCAAGCCATTCAGTCTCCCTGGCTCCAAGCAGGGGAAAAGCACAGCCTGGAGCTATAGAAATGGGTGCCACCCTTCCCCTGCCCAGGGAGCTTAGCATGTTAGGTAGCTGTGAGTCCCAGTGCTGGCTGGTGCCCCTCCCACAAGGAGCTCAAAGGGCTTAGACAGCAGCTAGCCGCAGCCTGTGCTGGTGGCGCCTCCCCAGAGTGTTCAGTAGGCTTAAGGAGAGGCTGTAAGAATCTGTGCATTCTGGGGTTGGGACACTAGGCCCCAGTGGTGTAGGTTCACGAGTGGGATCTTCTGATCTGTGGGTTGCACAGTTCTGTGGAAAAAGCACAGTTTCCCTGGTTGGGTAGTGTGCTCACTCACCACCTCCCTTGGCTGGCATAGGGGGTTCCCCTCCCCCGTGTGGCTCTCAGGTGGGCCGCTACACCACACTGCTCTTCCTTCTCTCCGTGGATCATGCCAGCCTCCTAGTCAATTTTGATGAAAGAACCTGGATACCTTGGTTGCCGGTGAAGGATTCACATGCTTATTATGGTTTTCTTCAATGGGAGCCTGCCATCACTGCGGCTTATAGTCAGCCATCTTGGCCCCACCCCCAATCTGATGGTTATATAAATGGGAGTTCCCCTGCACAAGCTCTCTTGCCTGCCACCATGTAAGATGTGACTTTCCTTGTTATTCTCCTTCTGCCATGAGTGTGAGGCCTCTCTAGCCATATGGAACTGTGAGTCAATTAAACCTCTTTCCTTTATAAATTACCCAGTCTCAGGTATGTCTTTATGAGCAGCATGAGAACAGACTAATACAGTAAATTGGTACCAGTAGAGTGGGACAGTGCTCTAAAGATACCTGAAAATGTAGAAGTGACTTTGGAACTGGGTAGCAGGCAGAGGTTGGAAGAGTTTGGAGGGCTTAGAAGAAGGAAAATGTGGGAAAGTTTGGGACTTCCTAGAGACTTGGAGGACTTGGAAGACAGGAAGATGTGGGAAAGTTTGGAACTTCCTAGAGACTTATTGAATGACTTTGACCAAAATGCTGATAGTGAAATGAATGATGAAGTCCAGGCTGAGGTGGTCTCAGATGGAGATGAGGAACTTGTTGGGAACTGGAGTAAAGGTCACTCTTGCTATGCAAAGAGACCGGCAGCATTTTGCTCCAGTCTGTGGAACTGAGAGATCTGTGGAACTTTGAACTTGAGAGAGATAATTCAGGGTATCTAGCGGAAAATATTTCTAAGTGGCAAAGCATTGAAGAGGAAGCAGAACATAAAAGTTTGGGAAATTTGCAGCCTGGTGATGCAATAGAAAAGAAAAACCCATTTTCTGGGGAGAAATTCATGCCTGCTGAAGAAATTTGCATAGGTAACAAGGAGCCTAATGTTGATCTCCAAGACAATGGGGAAAATGTCTCCAGAGCACGTCAGAGACCTTCAAGGCAGCCCCTTGTATCACAGGCCTAGGAGGGAAAAAAATAGTTTCCTGGGCCAGATCTAGGCCGCCCCTTCTGTGTGCAGCCTAGGGACTTGGTTCCCTGCTTTCCAGCAGCTCCAACTGTGGCTAAAAGGGGCCAAGGTACAGCTCAGGCTTTGGCTTCAGAGGGTGCAAGCCCCAAGTCTTGGCAGCTACCATGTGGTATTGAGCCTGTGGGTGCACGGAAGTCAATAATTCAGGTTTGGGAACCTCCACCTAGATTTCAGAGAACGTATGGAAACACCTGGATGTCCAGGTAGTATTTTGCTGCAGGGGCGGGGCCCTCATGGAGAACCTCTGCTAAGGCAGTGCAGAAGGGAAATGTGGAATTGGAGCACCCCCACAGAGTCGCCATTGGTGCACTGCCTAGTGGAGCTGTGAGAAGATGGCTTTTGACCTCCAGACCCCAGAATGGTAGATCTACTGATGGCTTTCACTGTGGACCTAGAAAACCCGCAGACATTCAACATTAGCCCATGAAAGCAGCCAGGACAGAGGCTATACCCTGCAAAGCCATAGGGACAGAGCTGCCCAAGGCCATGGGATCCCACCTCTTGCATCAGTGTGACCTGCATGTGGGACATGGAGTCAAAGGAGATCATTTCAGAGCTTTAAGATTTGGCTGCCCCCCTGGATTTCAGACTTGCATGAGGCCTGTAACTCCTTCATTTTGGGCAATTTCTCCCATTTGGAATGGGTGTATTTACCCAATGCCTGTACCCGTGTTGTATCTAGGAAGTAACTAACTTGCTTTTGATTTTACAGGCTTCTAGGTGGAAGGGATTTGCTTGTCTCAGATGAGACTTTGGACTGTGGACTTTTGAGCTAATGCTGAAATGAGTTAAGACTTTGGGGGACTGTTGAGACAGCATGATTTGTTTTGAAATGTGAGGACATGAGATTTGAAAAGGGCCAGGGGAGGAATGATATAGTTTGGCTCTGTCCCCATCCAAATTTCACCTTGAATTGTAATAATTCCCATGTGTCAAGGGTAGGACCAGGTAGAGATAATTGAATCAAGGGAGTGGTTTCCCCCATACTGTTCTTGCAGTAGTGAATAAGTCTCATGAGATCTGATGGTTTTATGAGGGGGAAGTCCCCTGCATATGCTCTCTTGCCTGCCACAATGTAAGATGTCACTTTGCTTCTCATTATCCTTCCACCATGATTGTGAGGCCTCCCCAGCCATGTGAAACTGTGAGTCAATCAAACCTTATTCCTTTATAAATTACCCAGTCTTGGGTATGTCTTTGTTAGCAGCATGAGAAAGGATTAATAAAGTAACTGAGTCTAGTGAGATTAAAGAATTGTTCCAAAGTCACTCTGGTATCCTGACAGGTCTATGAAGTTTCCCAGCCACCCATTACTTCATGTTGGAAAACTTAGAATGCAGTTTCAGTTGATGTGTGTCTTCTAGAATGTAGCTAGGAGTTAATTCTTTTACCTAAGCGATCATTATATCTAGATTATGGAACTTAGTATAGTTCAATTGATTAGCTAGGTATTTATTGGTCTCTTTCATTATACTAGGAGCATATTGCTTGTTCATATCTAATTCATTCTTAGATCTTCCAACACTGCTTCCCAACTCATCCCAAGCACAGTGCTTTATTCAAGTAGGGGTAGAAACAAATTTGTCGAGCTGAATCATGTTAAAACCATAGAGTATATATGTTAGCATGAAAAAATTGGGAAGTGACTTCAAGTCAGATGTCCAGGTTTATCATATATATATATATATATATATATATATATATATATATATATATATAAATACTTTACGTTCTAGGGTACATGTGCACAACATGCAGGTTTGTTACACATGTATACATGTGCCATGTTGGTGTGCTGCACCCATTAACTTGTCATTTACATTAGGTATGTCTCCTAATGCTATCCCTCCCCCCTCCCCCAACCCCCCACCCCACAATGGGCCCCAGTGTGTGATGTTCCCCTTCCTGTGTCCATGTGTTCTCATTGTTCAATCCCCACCTATGAGTGAGAACATGTGGTGTTTGGTTTTTTGTCCTTGCGATAGTTTGCTGAGAATGATGGTTTCCAGCTTCATCTATGTCCCTACAAAGGACATGAGCTCATCATTTTCTATGGCTGCCTAGTATTCCATGGTGTATATGTGCCATATTTTCTTAATCCAGTCTATCATTGTTGGACATTTGGGTTGGTTCCAAGTTTTTGCTATTGTGAGTAGTGCCACAATAAACATACGTGTGCATGTGTCTTTATAGCAGCATGATTTATATTCCTTTGGGTATATACCCAGTAATGGGATGGCTGGGTCAAATGGTATTTCTAGTTCTAGATCCCTTAGAAATCGCCACACTGTCTTCCACAATGGTTGAAGTAGTTTACAGTCCCACCAATAGTGTAAAACTGTTCCTATTTCTCCATATCCTCTCCAGCAACCCGAGAATGGCGATCATTAAAAAGTCAGGTTTATCTTCTACAAGAAATCACTATATGTTTTGATTTGGGACTCAACTTGACTCATTTTATGACCTTTAGTCCTTCCTTCTTTCCTCTTAATTTCTCCTTTCAACATCTTCATGCTTCACCATGCAAATGCTTAACCTATCCTATTACTTAGGAATTGCTGTGCCAGAATCCTGTCTCCAGAAGGATATCTAGAATGTTTCTCACACCTGTGTCTTCTTTTTTTTTTTTCATTTTAAATATTCTGTTCTTACTTGAATCTCACTCTTTTGTAGTAGCATCTTGGTTGCCTTCCCTGACCCTTCCTCCCCTTTGCGGGAGTCTACTTCCACATGCCCATAAGGCTATTTCATTCTGTCTTAGCTCTGAATATAGCATTTCCTTTATCAAAAACTTTTTTGACAAGGCTTTCTGGAGAGCTGAGCTCAAAAAACCCAAGATGTGTATTTGATTTTGTGACCTAGATATTAAAATCTACACTGCTTTACTATATTTGATCTGAGAATAGCATTCTTTGCTCTTTGAATTAATTAAGTTGTTTGGAGGCAGGAGAAACTACCTTTAGATCAACTTGATTGAATATAGTTGTTCATCAGGCTCTGGCAACTCCTAAAATACATTTTTTGATTACCTAAATTACTACGCATAAAACTTACTTAAGTAAATAGGCCTCTGCTGAATGGAATGTTGTACTCCAATTTCATAGACAGTCACTCTGCTTCATTTCTGTATATCTAAAATTATAAAATGATAGACAAATATTTGCAGAGTAAAAAATATACTCGAAACTTCTGTATTATGGTTTGATGACCGTGGATCTTCTTGCAGCTATTAGGTTTAGTGTTATTTGAGTATATTTATCATTTGGATATTATTATTAGTGTACAGAGAATTTAGAAGCCCCTTCCCTCAACTGGAGTATCTTATATTAAAAAAACCCTAAATGTGTCCATTGCCTTACTGAGTTTTCACTTTTAATGCCACCGGATAATTTAAGAAGCTAGTAGTAAGCTTCCATGATATCTCATCCCAAACGAACATTCATAGTCTTAACAACCACTAAGAAAACACAGAAAAGCACAAATTTTGAGCTTTTAATACATGCTATTTCATTAAAAATATATTTTAATATATTCCCTAGCTTCTATATAGCCAGCAGAAAGAGAGGGTATAAATAAAATAATTTGGTGCATTAGGAGTATATACCTGATCCTTTGATAGACTAAAGCTTTGTTTCTGTTTAATGTTTTGATGAGAGGACTGTTTTGGGTAAGGTTTTTGTTGTTTCCATTCCAAAATGAAAGTTAATTTTACCTCAAACCATGAATTGGGTAGCCACAATTAATGGATCAATAAAATAAACAATAATCTCTTAATGTTTTAAGTCAATTTAGCTTATATTCCTGTATCAAAATATTCATAAAAAATTATGGGCTTATTTGCTTTATTCATTCTTTGTCATGCATTGGAGACAAAGTTAATAATTAAACTTGAAACGTGTGTGTGTGTGTATTCTTTTATATATTGGTAAAATCATTCACTATAGAAGTCTTTATATCTTCCTTTTCAATACAACACATGTCCTTTCAAGGAAAGTTTTATATCCATGAATCATAGATGCTAGGAAAAGTTACAATGGGGCAGTAATTTTAGAATCCTAATTGCCTTGCCAGATAAATTTTTCTTTTTATTTTTCTCAGACATCATTTGATTCTGTCCTCCTAAGAAGTGCTTACCAGCACATAGGCAAAAAGAAGTGTAATCATTTCTGGTTTTATTTGCACTAAAGAACTAGCTTTTGGGAAAAATCATCCACTTAACCTATCAAGATAGTAAAAAACTTTTGCTTATGCTGTCTCTGAATTTCAGTCTCTACAAAATTATATTTTAAACTGAATTAAGCTATTATATTTGTAATATATAAGATCACTACCTACCTCATTCTAGTCACTTTTTTTATAATTAGGAGTACAGTTAGGGATAAACAAGAACCAGAAAAGATCCTCAATTATCTTTTACTCCGTTATTTTCTTATAGTATTTTTCATATGAGAAATAATACACTGTGGAAACTGTAATAGATTTTGAGGTAATGATAACTAAATTTTTCCTCTTAAGAAATATAGCTTTGGCCTGGCGTGATGGCTCATGCCTGTAATCCCAGCACTTTGGGAGGACGAAGTGGGTGGATCACCAGGTCAGGAGTTCGAGACCAGCCTGACGAATATGGTGAAACCCTATCTCTACTAAAAATAAAAAAAATTAGCTGGGTGTGGTGGTGTATGCCTGTAGTCCCAGCTACTTGGGAGGCTGAGGCAGAAGAATCGCTTGAACCTGGGAGGTGGAGGTTGCAGTGAGTCAAGATCGCACCACTGCACTCCAGCCTGGGCAACAGAGCAAGACTCTATCTCAAAAAAAAAAAAAAAAAAAAAGAAAAAAGGAATGAATACAAATACAATGTCAAGAAGTTCAAAATGTTTAGGGAGTATATGACAGAAAAACTGAAGATATATTTCTTTCTTTTTTTTTTTTTTGAGACAGAGTCTTGCTCTGTTGCCCAGGCTGGAGTGCAGTGGCACGATCTCAGCTCACTGCAACCTCCGCCTCCCAGGTTCAAATGATTCTTGTACCTCAGCTTCCCAGTAGCTGGGATTACAGGCGTGCGCCACTACACCTGGCTAATTTTTGTATTTTTAGTAGAGATGGCGTTTTGCCATGTTGGCAAGGCTGGTATAGAACTCCTGGCCTCAAGTGATCTGCCCACCTCAGCTTCCCAAAGTGTTGAGATTACAGGCGTGAGCCACTGTGCATGGCATATTTTTACTGTTGCTTTGATATTTGTCTTCTCTGGTAGAGCTTAAGCTAGTAAATCCATTTTAATTCACTGCTTTGTCTTTGGTGCTTGAGGCATGATAAGTTGTTGACAATATTTGGCAATTGTTTAAAAAATAAAGTTTTACTTTAAAAGTCCAAAAATAATCTAAAAGGTAAAACTCCATCATTAAAATTGAATTTCTGTCCAGAATATCCTTAATTGAAACTTTGAATGGCATTGAAACTTGAGAAAGAAGAGTTTTCATTTTCTCCACACTTCTCACAAATATCCTTTCAAATCTATTAATAAGAAATTGTATTCAGTTAGTTTGTACTGGGATGATCCTACTTATAAACAGAATAGGAGGCAACATTAGTGTATAATTTGAGGAACCGAAAGAGATCTGCCTGTTCAAAAATAGCTCCCACCTAGCTACCACAGTATTTTAAACGCCCATCACTGGAGCTGTTTTGTTGTTGTTGTTGTTAAATGTGACTCGGGGGTAGGGGAGCATTTTAAGAGTACTTATTTTGGTAGTTGTAAAAAGAAAATGACTTACCCTTTATGGGGCAGTACTTGCAATTAGGGGTTACCATATGAAAGATAACCTTTTCATTAGTAAAATAACGTACAATGTGCTATTATTTTTGTTGAATAGGCAGAGTTTTTTGTGTGTGTGTTTTGTTTTGTTTTACTGAGACGGAGTCTCACTCTGTTGCCCAGGCTAGAGTGCCGTGGCGCGATCTCGGCTCACTGCAACCTCCGCCTCTCGGGTTCAAGCAATTCTCCTGCCTCAGCCTCCCGAGTAGCTGGGATTACAGGCGCCTGCCACCATTCCCGGCTAATTTTTTGTATTTTTACTAGAGAAGGGGTTTCACCATGTTAGCCAGGATGGTCTATTTGAAAGAGAAAAAACTTATAAACCTGTAAGAAGATTTGTTTAGCTTCAGGTAAGGATTAGGAGGTACTTTTTTAGGGAGAGTAAGAGAGTAGGGTAATAAACAGTATCAGTGATTAGAATAAATGTGCAAAGTTTAAGAAAAAGAAAAGAAAAAAGGAAACATCCCTGAAATACAGAAGATCCCATGGAACATGGAAAATTAATATATTCTATGTTTTTTGATTATAGAATGAATATGATGACAGGGCTAGAATTTGATGAGCAGTGATGTGTGGGACAGACATAGGGTTGAGGAAGGAGAGTTGCTTAGCAACCCAAAGGCCGCCAAAGCAATGAGACCTTATCAGAAGAGATGCTTTGGCTTATGGGATCACCATCTGCTCATTTACCTAAGCCAGGAAGCAAAGGAAAATGGAGCTGGGAGTGGCACAGATTTCACTTGTTTCATAATTTTACTTACAGTTGACTTCCTTATTTTGAGTTCACCTTTTCTATTTTCCGTTTCCTCTTTGGCAAAGGTGAAAATGTGTTCTGCAGTGGCTAGAAGGCACAACCAGGAAAGAAGAAAATAAAATAATAGACTTGAGTTATTCCCATAATAAGTATTCAGGCTCTTGAGTCATTTAGAACTTGAGTCAATTTCTGTTATTTTTATTAAGATTTACCCCCTTAGCAACTTTTAAGTACTTACAATGCAATATTGTTAGCTATAGGCATTTGCTCTATTGTAGTTCTCCAGAACTTATTTATCCAGTGTAACTGAAACTTTGTACCCTTTGACCATCACCATCTGTTTGTTTTCTTAACCAAACATTTCCTCCACTGAATGGATAAATGGTGTGCATGTGGAGGAGAATCCAGGGTGAACAAACCATAGTGTACAGATTGTGGCTATTTCTATTCAAACCTGGGCACTCCCCATCCCTAGTTGTATCCTCAGGCAGGTTATTTAACCTCTCTAAATTGAAATGTAATCCGTTATAAAAATGAAGTCAATAATGGCTCCTGACTGCTGGGTTATGTGAGGGTTAAATGAACTAATGCATGAAGAGAGCATAACCCATACCATGTTGACAAACTGCTCAATAAATGTCAGCCGTTATTCATCAGGGAAACACCCCTTTCCTCCCCAAAAGCTTGATCAAGCAGGAATGATCTTAGAGTTAATGATGACCCAGAAATTCTTAAGATGTCTTTGGAGACACCAGTTTAACACCCTTCTAGGTGTTAAACTATGGGTAATTATACAAAAGCAAAATCCCTGAGGGCTCCCAATTGCAGTAAGAGATATCTGTCTCACTGGCATAAATATGTTATAAAAGGAAACCTTTGATCTATAACAAAAGTGACATTTTATTGAGGCTATTTCTCTCCTAGAAGATTTGAATCATAAGTAGTTTATGTTTCACATGAAGTTAACGCTAAGTTATTAGAGAAATTCTTTGAACTATAATTGTGGAGAATTTTAAGTACTACATGCCAGATAATTTACTTAACAGACAAGCTATGCTGGGCAGAACTAAATACCCAGCGTTTGAGCTTCCTTCTTGCACATTAAGACAGACCTCTTTCTTTTTATGTTTTTTGGTCCAAACTCTATCACCGTTCCCAGATATTGCTCTAGAATCTTACAGTAGCTTCTTTCATTCAGCAGTACCCTTTTAATGTTCAGCCACTGCAGCCTGGCTGCTGCCTCATCCACTTTACTGTTCTCATGGGGGATATTAATGGCGTCTATAGTGTCAACTCTAAACCAATGGGTACTCTTCAGTCCATATTTGTAGGCTTTGGTACTAAGGATCACATTATATGTTTTTAAAATTATTTATTCTATTTGCTTTCATGAGGATATTCTCTCCTTGTTATAAATCTCTGACTGCTGTTTCTTCGTCTCTTTTGCAGGTTTTCCCTCTTCTGCCATCCCTTTAATGCTTTCTAAGGTTTGATCCTTGGTCTGTTTCTCTTTGCTTTTTCCATACTTTTTTTGGATGATCTCATTTATCTACCATCTATATGTCAATCACTCCTAAAGC
The DNA here is from genome assembly GCF_028885625.2 of Pongo pygmaeus. Classification (NCBI taxonomy): domain Eukaryota; kingdom Metazoa; phylum Chordata; class Mammalia; order Primates; family Hominidae; genus Pongo; species Pongo pygmaeus. The sequence continues at coordinate 87,454,794 of NC_072377.2, forward strand.
TGGATCTCCAGATTTCAGCCATATTTTCAGACATCTATCTGACCATATGTCCAAGGAGGACATCTTCACCCAAACCACCGCCATCACAAATGTGCTCTTCTTTTTTTCTGCTTTGGCTTATGAAATCACCATCTGCCCACTCACTTCAACCAGAAAGCCTAAGAATCATTTTCAACTGCTGTTGCATCATCCCCATATCGAAGTCCAGTCAAATTTATTTCCTAGTATTTCTCAATCTGTGCTAGGTGCTACAGTCTTTACTGCTGTTGCCTTCATCATGTATTTATTATTTCAAAAGCTTTCTAAATGCTCTCAATTTTCCAGTCTTACTCTTTCAATGATGATGATGATAGCAGACCCTTAAGTAGCATTTCTATATGGGCCTCTGTTCTAAGCGCTTTACTTATAAACTCATTTAATCCCCAAGACAACCCCATAAAGTAGGTAATCTTATTATATGCTTTTTATAGATAAGACTTTGTGGTGCAGAGAGGTTAAGTAACTACTCGTTACTTAAGATCACAGAGCTAGTAATGAACAGAGGCATGATGTAAACCCAGGCAGCCAGGCTTCAGCATCCATTCTTCCTTACTCTTTTTTTTTTTTTTTTTGAGACGGAGTCTCACTCTGTGGCCCAGGCTGGAGTGCAGTGGTACGATCTTGGCTCACTACAAACTCTGCCTCCCGGGTTCAAGCAATTCTTCCACATCAGCCTCCTGAGTAGCTGGAACTACAGGCATACAACACCACACCCAGCTAATTTTGTATTTTTAGTGAGATGGGGTTTCACCATATTGGCCAGGCTGGTCTCGAACTCCTGACCTCGTGATCCCCCCCCCCCCCCAGGCTTCCTAAAGTGCTGGGATTACAGGTGTGAGCCGCCGCACCAGGTGGATTCTTCTTATCAGAGTAATCTGTGTACAAGGAAATGATCTGTGTTGTTTCTCGGCTGCCCATTGCCAGCAGAATAAAGCTTACTCTCTTTAATATGGCATAAAAGTCTGGTCTTTACCTTTCTGTGCTCCTTCACTTGTTTTCCACTTCACACTATATTCTAGCCACCTTCTGTTTGTACCATACTCTAACATTACACATTATGTACTGTACTATAGCAATGATCATCTTTGCATATCCACGATGCAGCTTGGCATTCATTTTCTCTGTTCTTGTACTGATAAATTTTTCAAACACACATTTACAAATGCTCTAACACTTTAGACAGTTTGTTGAAAGTGTAATGTGCCAGGAAGAATTTTAAGATGGTCACCTCCTCAGATTCCTGGTCCTTGGCGTACACATACCTTCTCCCAGTTAGTCAAGCAACCATGAATCTAGGTACTGCCGTACATTTCAGTTCCAGCAAATGTACTGGGGTTTGTCTCATGGTCTAAAATTCCTTCCATGCTGTGAAGGAATTTTGCAGATGTTATTACAGTTCCAAATCAGTTGACCTTAAAATTGAGAAATTACCTTGTTAGGCCTGACCTAATCACATGAGCCTTTTTTGAAGCAGAAGGTTTCTCCCAGCTTGTCATGGAAGAGGAAGTCAAGAAATTCAAAGCATGAAAAAGATCTGATGTGCTGTTGTTGCCTTGAAAACGGAAGGGGCCCCACGGCAAGAAATGAGGGAGGCCTCTAGAAGGTAAAAACAGCCTCTGGATGAAATCCTGCAAGAAAACAGGAACCTCTCTACAACTGCCAGGAACTATATTATGCCAACAACAAGAATGAGCTTGGCAACTGTTCTTTAAATACAATATTATGCCATCTGCTAGTCGAGATAGTTATACTTTTTCCTTTCCAATTTGAATGTGTCTTATTTCTTTTCCTTGCCTAATTTCCCTGACTAGACCCTCTAGTACAATGTTGAGTAGAGGTGACAAGAGTGGACATACTTGTCTTCTTCCTGAACTTAAGGGGAAATTTTTTAGTCTTTCACCATTAAATCTGAGGTTAGCTTTGGGATTTCTGTAGATGCTCTTTATCGGATTGAGGAAGTTCCCTTCTATTCCTAGTTTTTTGAGTGTTTCTTTTATCATGTTGAGAGTTTGTTTTATATAAAAAGGGCATTGGAATTTGTCAAATGATTTTTCTGAATTGATTGAAATGATCATATAGTTTCTTTGTTTAATCTATTGATATGTTAGGTTACATTAATTGCTTTTTGGTGTTAAGGCTACCTTTCATTCCTAGGATAAATCCCACTTGATCACAGTGCAAGATCCGTTTTATATGTTGTTGGATTCAGTTTGCGTGTATTATGTTGAGAATTTTTATGCCTATCTTTATAACAGGCATTGTCATGTAGTTTCTTTTCTTATGAGGTCTTTATGTGGTTTCAGTATGATAATAATACAGACCTTAGAATGAATTTGAAAGTGTTTCCTCCTCTTCTATTTTTTGGAAGAGGGTTTGATTTTTATTAATTCTTCTTTACGTGTTTGGAGGAATTTGCCAGTGAGGCCATCCAGGCTTATGATTTTCTTTGTGGAAAGTGTTAAAATTAGTCATTTAAATTCTTTACTTATAGATTGAGTCTGATCTCCTACTTCTTGAATAAGTTTCAGTAATTTTTGTCTTACCAGGAATTTATCCACTTAAATTATCTAAGTTGTTGCCATATTAGTCAGTATTCTTTCATAATTCCTTTTATTTCTGTAAGGCTAGTAATTATATTCTCTCATACTGAATTTAGTCGTTTGAATCTTCTTCCTTTTCATACTAGTCATTCTAGCTAACAGTTGATCAATTTTGTTGATCTTTTCAAATAACTTTTGATTATCTAGATTTTCTTTAATGTTTTCTATCATTTATTTCATTTATTTTTATCCTCTATTATTTTCTTTATTTTGTTTAGTTCGAGTTTACAGATCTTTTTGTAATTTTTTTTTTTTTGAGGAATTAACAGTCTTTTTTTTTTTTTTTTTTTTTTTACTAATAACACTATTTTAATATGACCTTCAGGATGTAGACATTGTTATTCTAATAAAAGGAAAGAATTTGATGGTTCATTTTAAACTATTATGTGAATTCTTAGCCTAAAGACTATTACAGTTCTATAATGTGAAGCAATGTCTAATAGATAACCATTATGAAATAACCTGATTACATTTTAAAAGGTGAGCAGTGACTATTTTATAAATGTTTCCTAAGAAACTCGATTCAGTTCTTCTAGTTTTCCATATAGCTAACCCTTTTATTTATTTATTTATTTATTGTTTTTTTAATGTTTTTTTCTTTTTTTTATTATTATTATTATTATTATTATACTTTAGGCTCTATGGTACATGTGCGCAACGTGCAGGTAAGTTACATATGTATACATGTGCCATGCTGGTGCGCTGCACCCACCAACTCGTCATCTAGCATTAGGTATATCTCCCAAAGAATTAACAGTCTTTATTGGGCTCAGACCAGAAGCCCCTGGGTCTTGAGGACCACTGTGTATTTGTCAGTTTTCTTCTCCACGTTCTTCTCGGCCTGTTTCTGTAGCCTCATGAGCTGTTCCTTCTTCCGGTAGTGGATCTCGGCTTTCTCTTTCGTCTTCTCCTCCAGGGTGGCTGTCACTGCCTGGTACTTCCAGCCAACCTCGTGAGCCAGGCGCCCCAGATAGGCAAACTTTCTTGTAGGCTTCAGACGCACGACCTTGAGGGCAGCAAGAACCACCATCCGCTTTTTCTTGTCCTAGGGCGGTGGGATGCCGTCAGACACCTTGAGGTGGTCCAGAGCAGCCTGGCCTCACTTGGTCTTGTGGCGCAGCATGCCTTGCACAGTCCGCCAGAAGATGCGGCTGGGGGCCCGGAAGTGGCGGGGGCCCGGAAGTGGCAGGGGCCTCGGGAAGGGTTGGTGTTCATCCGCTTGTGGAGGAAAGCCAGATACTTCAACTTGTTTCTGTAGAAACTGCCAGAAATGTTGATGCCTTCGCAGCTTACGACCAACGCCTTCCGGCCCAGCAGTACCTGTTTAGCCACGATGGCCGCCGGGCGGCCCAGGAGATGGCCTCAACCATCAAGCACCAGGACCTGCACCTCTGCCATCTTCGGCAGCCGCTTGGGAAAGTCATTTTGTAATTTCTTAAGGTGAAAGCTTGGTTATTTAGTTATTTATTTATTTATTTTTGAGACGGAGTCTCCCTGTCACCCAAGCTGGAGTGCAGTGACGTGATCTCGGCTCACTGCAGACCCCGCCCCCTGGGTTCACGCCGTTCAGCCTCCCGAGTAGCTGGGACTACAGGCGCCCGCCACGTCGCCCGGCTAATTTTTTGTATTTTTTAGTAGAGACGGGGTTTCACCGTTTTAGCTGGGATGGTCTCGATCTCCTGACCTCGTGATCCGCCCGTCTCGGCCTCCCATGATTTATTTTTTTAACACGTGTTCACAGCATAGAATTTCTCTCTAAGCACTGCATTAGCTGAATCACATAAGCTGTAGTGTAGGTGTTTTTCTTTATGCCTCTTCAATGAAATTTTCCTTGTGATTTCATCTGTGACCCATTGCTTATTTAGTACTGTGTTGTTGAATTTTCACATTTTTGAATATCTTAAATTTCATTATTATTGATTTCTAATTTAATTCTATTATGCCTAAAAAAATATGATTTTAAAATTTTAATTCCAGCAAATGTTCTGGGGTTTGTTTCATGGTCCAGCATATGGTCTATTCTGGAGAATGTGCATTTGAAAAGAATGCGTTGCTTAGGGGAGTGTTTTATAGATGTCTGTTAGGTCTGGTTAGCTTATGGTTATTAAAGTTTTCTATTTCCTTGTTGAACTTCTGCTAGATATTCTATGCTTTGAAAGTAATATCTTGAAGTCTGCATCTGTTTTATTGTTGAATTGTCTGTTTCTCCCTCTAATTTTGTCAGTTTTGCTTCATTTATTTTGGGACACAGTTTTTAGGTGCTTATAAATTTATAATTGTTATGTGTTTCTTATCAATTGACTCTTTGACATTATAAAATGTCCCTCCTGTTCTCTAGTAACAAATTTTGTTTTAAAATCTATTTTGTCTGATATTGGCATAGCCACATCAGTTCTCTTTTAGTTACCATTTGCATGGTATATATATTTTTTACATCAATTCACTTCAATCTATTTGTATATTTAAATATAAAGTGTGCTTCTGTAGGTATTCCATATAGGTAGGCCATTTATCTATCCTTCTAATTTCTACCTTTTCATTGGGGTGTTTAACCTATTTGTGCATAATACAATTACTGATAAGGTAGGATTTGTGCTGGCCATTTTTGTTATTTGCATTCTATGTGTCTTAGTTTTGTTTCTCTACCCTTTTATTTCTTCCTTCCTTTGTTTTAAATAGATGTTTTCTAGTGTACCATTTTCTTTTCCTTGTTGAGTCTTTATGTCATTTTAGTTATTTCCTTAATGTTTGCCTAGAGAGTTACAAATTAACACCTTTACTGAAAACAATCTAGTTTAGATCCCTGTCAAATTAATTTGGATAGTATAAAAAACTTTGCTCCAAAATAGATTCACTCTCTCCAATCCTTTTCGCTACGTTATACAAATTGCATCTTTATGAATTATAAGCTTATCAACATAGCTTTATGATTATTGCTTTATTCAGTTATCTTTTAACTCATATAGGAGGAGAGAGTTAAAAACAAAAATACATTCACATTATCTTTATATTTACTTATGTAGTTACCTTTACTTAATCTTTTTATTTTTTTATGTGGATTTGAATTTCCATCTGGTATCCTGTCATTGTTATGTGAAGGACTCCCTTTATTATTTCTTTCTTTCTTTCTTTCTTTTTTTGTTTTGAGACAGAGTCTCTCTCTTGTTGCTCAGGCTGGAGTGCAGTGGCATGATTTCGGCTCATTGCAACTTCCAGTGCTGCCTCAGCCTCCCAAGTAGCTGGGATTAGAGGTGTCTGCCACCACGCCCAACTAATTTTTTGTATTTTTAGTAGAGTTGGGGTTTCACAATGTTGGCCAGGATGGTCTCGAACTCTTGACCTCAAGTGATCCACTCGCCTCAGCCTCCCAAAGTTTTGGGATTACAGGCGTGAGGCACTGCGCCCAGCATATTATTTCTTACAGGACATGAATGTTGGTGACAGTTCTCTCAGTTCTGGTTTGTCTAGGGACATCCTAATTTCCTTGTCAGTTTTAAGGGATATGGGATTGTTGGCTGACCGTTTTTTTTCTTTCAGCCCTTTGACTATGTCATCTTACTTCTCATCTCTGTGGTTCCTGATGAGAATTCAGTTGTTAAACTTATTTTAAATCCCTAGTAGGTGACAATTAATTTTCCTTTAGTTGCTCTAAATATTCTCTTATCTTTGGTTTTTTGATAGTTTGACTATTATCATGGCCATTTTTGAGTTTATCCTACTAGAGTTTGCCGAACTTCCTGGACATTTTGATTAACGTTTCTCATCAAATTTGTTTTACAATCTAACATATGACCATAAAATATTTGGCCATTATTTCTTCAAATATTCCTTTTGCCCCTTTCTCTCTCTCTCTTTTTCTTTTGAACTCCCATTCTTAAAATGTGGTTATGGTAGATGATGTTTCACAGTTCTCTGAGGCTCTACTAATTTTTCTTCATTTTTTTTTCTGTTCCTCTGACTAAATAATCTCAATTGACATATCTTCAGTTCATTGATTCTTCCTTCTGCCAACTCAAATCTAATGTTAAGTCCCTTTAATGATTTTTTAATTTTAGTTGTTGTATTATTCAACTCTAGAATTTATCTTTGGTTCTTTTTAATAATTACTATCTCTTTATTGATATTCTCTGTTTGGTGATACATTGTTTACAGTTCTTTTTTTTCAGTTCCTTAGATATGGCTTCCTTTAGATTTTATGCATTTTTATAATAGCTTATTTAAAAGCTTTGTCTAATAAGTCTAACATCTATGCTTTGTTATGGATAGTTTCTACTGACTGCTTTTTCTCTATTTATAGGCATACTTTCCTCTTTATTCCTTCCTTTTCTTCCTTCCTTCCTTTCTTTCCTTCCTTCCTTCCTTCCTTTCTTTCCTTCCTTCCTTCTTTCTTTTTTTGACAGGGTCTCACTTTGCCACCCAGGCCAGAGTGTAGTGGCATGATCATGGCTCTCTGCAGCCTTCAACTCCTGAGTTCAAACAATCCTGCTGCTTCAGCCTGTCACGTAGCTGAGACTACAGAAGTGTACTACTACACCCAAACTTTTCTGTTTCTTTGTGTGTCCTGTAATTTTTGTTGGAAAATAAATATTTTAAATAATATACTTTGATATCTTTGGAAACTAAATTACTGTACACAATTATTGTTGCTGTCATTGGTCATTTGCTGGATCATTGTTGCTGTTTCTTATCATCGTTGTTCTTATTTTTTTGTTGAATGTCCTTCTTGGACTTACTCTCTATTCTCTATCATAAGCCACTGAAGTCATTGATAAGTTAGCTTAATGATCAGCTAATGATTACACAGTTATTTCCTTAAATGCCTTTATCCAATAAGTTTCCTCTCTGCTGAGGGGCTATCTGTGCCTTGGCAGTTTACAACTCTGCCTTAGTCTTCATTTCCTTTTTGTTCAGGATCTCAGGTTCAGCCAGGGGTGAACCTGTGTTTTTCCTTGATATGTATCAATCCCCGTACATAAATATGGCCTTCTAGATTCCCAGAAATATGTTGGAGGTCTTCCAAGACCCTTATGGACATTTAATTACTCAGATACTCTTTTTAAGTGTTTTTGGTCTGCCTCTTCTTTTCTTCAACTGGTATCACTAGTTAAGGCAGTTGCACTGCTAGCAATTGTGGCTAATTATTTTTGACAAAGATTCCATGAATAGGGATTTTCCTACTGAAGGAGTTTTGAGTCAAGTCAAATAATGAAAAGCCCTGTGAATGGAGATTTTCCAGAGAGCTGGCAGACAGAGAAACTAGAAGCAATTCTCAAAGGATAGTGCTTTTTAAGGAGCTCCAAACCTAGTCGGCTTCCTCAAGTTGCTGCTAGGCTGATGGTTTTCACAGTTGCCATGGTTATAATGCTGCTGATTTTCATGACTCTTATAGAATTGGGAAGTAAGGAATGGAAATAGGGGAAGCTAAAACACCACAGAAGCTTGCTGTCCTTACCAAAATTTAGGCATTTTCCTTGAGTAAACACTCCTTAAATTCTTACAAGCCTTTAGTTCATTTCCAGGGTTCTGACAAAGTTGATTTTGACAATTTTGTCAATGTTTTAATTACTGTTATGGAGAAGCAAATTTTTGGATCTCCTTACGCTATCATTCTAAAAGCCTGCATCCTAAACAGTCCCTTAATAGTGTCTATTCTTCCCGACTTGGAGCAGGTATGTTATTTTTTAATAACATCTCTGAGCTCTAATTTCCTCATCTGTAAAATGAAAATTGTCATATATGCCTCATGGAGTTGTTATAAATATTAAATGAGAAATTACTGAGCACTGTGCCTGGACTATAGTAGGCTGTTTGGAAAGGTTGTTTCTTCACTTCCTCTTTTATACTTCCGATTTATTTTATACCATTTAAATATTTTCAAAATCTAACTTAGAAATCAGCCATGATTATTCATATTTGTTAAAGTCTACTACTCTACTTAGCTTTCAGTTTCTTCCATAATAGACCCCCTGTCTTCCCTACAGATTTGCAGTCATGCTTAGCTTTAGCCAAGCTGTTTCATTCACTTTTCCTTGAATTGCAAGTGATATGGAGTTTTGTTTCTAAGCATTTATTGTTTATTTCCTGAATTTGCCTTCCCTTTATTTCTGCTCTCTCATTGGTACTATGCAAACTATTTTTTATCCTCTAGCCCAAACCAGGGGATAATCAATTAATCAAGGCATTTCTTATTTCGGTGAAATACAGAAACATTTGGCTCCTGCTAGCAGAGTTATTTCTGGGTTCCTCCACCTATTAACTAAGCAACCTTCAATCTTCTCTGTCCTCAGTCTATACACCTTTCAGGACTTCAGCCATCATCTCCTTGTTAAACTGTACATTCATGCTAGTTTGAAGCTCTACTTCTGCATGTAGTTACAGTCCATTTATTTATCTTTTGTCTTTGGTCTTTTTCATTGCTTTATGACCAATGCTTTAGCAGGGATTGTATGTCAGCATATCAGTACAGTACTACCTTGAGTTGAATTACAAACATCAGAAGAAAACATGAATTTAAAAGATCTGAGTATAAAAGTAAGCAATATTTCAGAGAGGGATTAATAAAAAGAGTTTTTATGCAATTTATTTCAGCAAATTTTGCCAAAAGCTTCTAAAATAAAAGTGAAATATTTTTAAAACAGTGCGAGTCAGAAAACTTTAACTCTGAAAAGTATCTGTTAAATACTGCTATGAAAGATTAGGAAGTCGGTGCATATATATTTTCCCAATTCCTATGAACCACCTTTGTACTATTTTTGTTAGTCATATTAATTTTTTTAAATATTTTTAAGGCTTATAACGTATAAACCTATTATATATATAAGCACAAATATTTTCTTAACCTGGCCTTTAAAACTGAGCAGTAAATAATTACATCCTTTTGAGATGATAAACATATTTTATAGCATTTGTTTTATGGATGCATAGTATATTTCTATATATGGCTGTACCATAGTTCATGTAACTCATGTCCCGTTATGAGGCATGTATGATATTTTCCATTTTTTCCTGTGTAAGCAATATCTGATGATCATCCTTAAAACTAAGTTTTTGTTCACATAATATTTTCATTTTTTCTTCCCTTGGTTTACAAAGAAAAAAAAAGACAAGCTTAAAAAAATTTAAGTTTGGATAATCATTGGCTATCATGTTGACCAAGCACAAAGGAATTTCAATTAATGTACACTGAACCTACTGTAGTTCACCCATAAAATTAAAATGTAATGTCTTTTTCCCCAGGGTTTTGAAAGTTGCATTTAGATAACATCTGAAAAAGACATGCTATCAAACAGTGCAGTATATTACTAATTTCATTGTTGAGGCAGTTTTATGAAACCACTGCCACCACAGCACAGCTTTTATGGTTTATTACCTTTTGTCATAAATGACTACTTACAAAAACTGAAAGCACTATGAAAATGTCAGAAGAGTCCTAGGTTCTCACATCCCTGGCTTTATAGACTGTAGCAGATCTTAAGGTTTCAAAGGATGCTATCATTAGGAATTCTTAACACATATCCTTTTGGAACAATGAATGATAATAACGTTTTCAAAAATTTATTTATTGACTATTGTATTCTAAATTATAAATATAAAAATTTAATATGCAAGATTATTGATACAGTAATTACAGTATTATCCCAGTGATTGTAATGATGGTATTTTGTGTACTTAAGAATAAAATCATCAGAGTTCAGGCAAGATGGCCAAATAGGAACAGCTCTGGTCTGCAGCTCCTAGTGAGACCAATGCGGAAGGCAGATGATTTCAACATTTCCAATTGAGGTACCCAGTTCATCTTATTGGGACTAGTTAGACAGTGGGTACAGCCCACAGAGGGTGAGGAGAAGCAGGTTGGTGTGTCACTTTACCTGGGAAGTACAAGGGGTCAGGGAAATCCCTCCCCTAGCCAAGGGAAGCCATGAGGGACTGTGCCGTGAGGGATGGTGCTATCCAGCCCAGTTACTACACTTTTCCCACAGCCTTCACAACCTGCAGACCAGGAGATTCCCTTGGGTGCCTACACCACCAGGGCCCTGGGTTTCGAGCACAAAACTGGGTGGCCATTTGGGCAGACACCGAGCTAGCTGCAGGAGTTTTTCTTCATACCCCAGTGGCACCTGGAACCCCAGCAAGACAGAACCATTCCTTCCTCTGGAAAGGTAGCTAAAGCCAGGGAACCCAGTGGTCTTGCTCAGCAGATCCCACCCCCATGGAACCCAGCTAGCTAAGATCCACTGGCTTGAAATTCTTACTGCCGACACAGCAGTCTGAAGTTGACTTGGGACACTTGACCTTGGTCAGGGGAGGGGCGTCCACCATTACTGAAGCTTGAGTAGGCGGTTTTCCCCTCACAGTGTAAACAAAGCTGCTGGGAAGTTGGGACTGGGCAGAGCCCACCATAGTGCAGCAAAGCCACTGTAGCCAGACTGCCTCTCTAGATTCCTCCACTCTGGGCAGGGCATCTCTGAAAGAAAGGCAGCAGCCCTAGTCAGGAGCTTATAGATAAAACTCCCATTTCCCTGGGACAGAGCACCTGGGGGAAGGGGTGGCTCTGGGCACAGCTTCAGCAGACTTAAATGTTCCTGCCTGCTGGCTCAGAAGAGAGCAGCAGATCTCCCAGCCCAGCGTTCAAGCTCTGCTAAGGGTCAGACTGCCCCCTCAAGTGGGTCTCTGACCGCCGTTCATCCTGATGGGGAGACACCTCCCAGCAGGGGTCAGCAGACACCTCATACAGGAGAGCTCCACCTGGCATCTGGCAGGTGCCCGTCTGGGATGAAGCTTCCAGAGGAAGGAGCAGGCAGCCATCTTGGCTGTTCTGCAGCCTCCACTGGCGATACCCAAGCAAACAGGGTCTGGAGTGGACCTCCAGCAAACTCCCGCAGACCTGCAGAGGAGGGGCCTGACTGTTAGAAGGAAAACTAACAAACAGAAAGTAATGGCATCAACATCAACAAAAAGGATGACCATGCAAAAACCTTATCTGAAGGTCACCAATAGCAAAGACCAAAGGTAGGTAAATCCACAAAGATGAGGAAAAATCCGCACAAAAAGGCTGAAAAATTCCAAAAACCAGAATGCCTCTTCCCCTCCAAAGGATTACAACTCCTTGCCAGCAAGGGAACAAAACTGGACAGAGAATGAGTTTGATGAATTGACAGAAGGAGGATAGTAACAAACTCTTCCAAGCTAAAGGAGCATGTTCTAACCCAATGCAAGGAAGCCAAGAACCTGGATAAAAGGTTACAGGAACTGCTAACTAGAATAACCAGTTTAGAGAAGAACATAAATGACCTGATGGAGCTGAAAACCACAGCACGAGAACTTCGTGAAGCAGATACAAGTATCAATAACAGAATCGATCAAGTGGAAGAAAGGATATCAGAGATTGAAGATGAACTTAATGAAATAAAGTGTGAAGACAAGATTAGAGAAAAAAGAATAAAAAGGAATGAGCAAAGCCTCCAAGAAATATGGGACTATGTGAAAAGACCAAACCTACGCTTGATTGGTGTACCTGAAAGTGACGGGGAGAATGGAAACAAGTTGGGAAACACACTTCAGGATATTATCCAGGAGACCTTCCCCAACCTAGCAAGGCAGGTCAACATTCAAATTCAGGAAATACAGAGTATACCACAAAGGTACTCCTCGAGAAGAGCAACCCCAAGACACATAATCATCAGATTCACCAAGGGAGCTATGAAGAAAAAAATGTTAAGGGCAGCCACAGAGAAAGGTCGGGTTACCCACAAAGGGAAGCCCATCAGACGAAGAGCAGATGTCTCTGCAGAAACCCTAGAAGCAAGAAGAGAGTGGGGGCCAATTTCAACATTCCTAAAGAAAAGAATTTTCAAACCAGAATTTCATATCCAGTCAAACTAAGTTTCATAAGTGGAGGAGAAATAAAATTCTTTACAGACAAGCAAATGCTTAGGGATTTTGTCACAACCAGGCCTGCCTTACAAGAGCTCCTGAAGGAAGCAGTAAATATGGACAGGTAAAACTGGTACCAGCACCGCAAACACATACCAAAATGTAAAGACCATAGACACTATGAAAAAACTACATCAACTAATGGGCAAAATAACCAGCTAGCATCATAATGACAGGATCAAATTCACACATAACAATATTAACTTTAAATGTAAATGGGCAAAATGCCCCAATTAAAAGACACAGGCTGGCAAATTGAATAAAGAGTCAAGACCCATTGGTGTGCTATATTCAGGAGACCCATCTCACGTGCAAAGACACAAATAGGCTCAAAATAAAGGGATGGAAGAAGACTTACAAAACAAATGGAAAGCAAAAAATAAAAAATTAAAAATTAAAAAATAAAAAAACAGGGGTTGTAATCCTAGTCTCTGATAAAACAGACTTTAAACCAACAAAGATTAAAAAAGACAAAGAAGGGCATTACATAATGGTAAAGGGATCAATTCAACAAGAAGAGCCAACTATCCTAAATATATATGCACCCAATACAGGAGGACCCAGATTCATAAAGCAACTTCTTAGTGACCTAGAAAGAGACTTAGACTCTTACACAGTAATGGTGAGAGAATTTAACACCCCATTGTCAATATTAGACAAATCAATGAGACAGAAAATTAACAAGGATATTTAGGACTTGAACTCAGATCTGGGCCAAGTGGACCCAAGAGACATCTACAGAACTCTCCACCCCAAATCAACAGAATATACATTCTTCTCAGCACCACATTGCTGTTATTCTAAAATTGACCACATAATTGGAAGTAAAACACTCCTCAGCAAATGCAAAAGGATGGAAATCATAACAAACAGTCTCATAGACCACAGTGCAATCAAATTAGAACTCAGGATTAAGAAACTCACTCAAAACTGCACAATTACATGGAAACTGAACAACCTGCTTCTGAATGACTACTGGGTAAATAACGAAATTAAGGCAGAAATAAAGAAGTTATTTGAAACCAATGAGAACAAAGACACAATGTACCAGAATCTTTGGGACACAGCTAAGATAGTATTTGGAGGGAAATTTATAGCATTAATGGCCACATGAGAAAGTGGGAAAGTTCTAAAACCAACACCCTAACATCAATATTTATTAAAAGAACTAAAGAAGCAAAAGCAAACAAGTTCAAAAGCTAGCATAAGACAAGAAATAACTAAGATTAGAGCAGAACCAAAGGAGATAGAGACAGGAAAAACCCTTCAAAAAATCAATGAATCCAGGAGGTGATTTTTTAAAAAGATTAACAAAATAGGTAGACCCTAGCCCAACTAATAAAGAAGAAAAGAGAGAAGAATCAAAATAGACACAACAAAAATGATAAAGGGATATCACCAGCGATCCCACAGAAATACAAACTACCCTTAGAGAATACTGTAAACAACTCTGTGCAAATAAACTAGAAAATCTAGAAGAAATGGATAAATTGCTGAACACATACATCCTCCAAGACTAAACCAGGAAGAAGTCAAATCCGTGAATAGACCAATAACAGGTTCTGAAATTGAGGCAGTAATTAATAGCTTACCCATCAAAAAAAAAAAAAAAAAAAAAGCCCAAGACTAGATGGATTCAAAGCTGAATTCTACCAGAGGTACAAAGACGAGCTGGTACCATTCCTTCTAAAACTCTTCCAAACAATAAAAAAAGAGGCACTCCTCCCTAACTCATTTTATGAGGCCAGCATTATCCTGCTGCCAAAACCTGGCAGAGACACAACAACAAAAAAAAATTCAGGCAATATCCCTGATGAACATTGATGTGAAACTCCTCAATAAAATCCGGGCAAACTGAATCCAGCAGCACATTAAAAAGTGATCATGATCAACTCGGCTTCATCCCTGGGATGCAAGGCTGGTTCAGCAAATCAATAAATGTAATCCATTACATAAACAGAACCAATGACAAAAACCACATGATTATCTCAATGGATGCAGAAAAGGCCTTCCATAAAATTCAATACCACTTCATGCTAAAAACACTCAAAAAACTTGGTATTGATAGAATATATCTCAAAATAATAAGAGCTATTTATATCAAGCCCACAGCCAATATCATACTGAATGGGCAAAAGCTGGAAGCATTCCCTTTGATAACTGGCACAAGACAAGGATGCCCTCTCTCACCACTCCTATTCAACATAGTACTGGATATTCTGGCCAAGGTAATCATGCAAGAGAAGGAAATAAAGCGTATTCAAATAGGAAGAGAGGAAGTCAAATTATCTTTGTTTGCAGATGACATGATTGTATATTTAGAAAACTCCATCGTCTCAGCCCCAAAACTCCTTAAGCTGATAAGCAACTTCAGCAAAGTCTCAGGATACAAAATCAATGTACAAAAGTCACAAACATTTCTACACACCAGTAACCAACAAACAGAGATCCAAATCATAAGTGAACTCCCCATTCACAATTGCTACAAAGAGAATAAAATACCTAGGAATACAACTTATAAGGGATCTGAAGGACCTCTTCAAGGAGAACTACAAACCACAACTCAAGGAAATCAGAGAGGACACAAATAAATGGAAAAACATTCCATGCTCATTGACAGGAAGAATCAATATCATGAAAATGGCCATACTGCCCAAAGTAATTCATAGGTTCAATGCTATTCCCATCAAGCTACCATTGACTTTCTTCACAGAATTGGAAAAAACTACTTTAAATTTCATATGAAACCAAAAAAGAGACTGTATAGCTAAGACAATCTTAAGCAAAAAGTACAAAGCTGGATGCATCATGCTACCTGACTTCAAACTATACTACAAGGCTACAGTAACCAAAAAAGCATGGTACTGGTACCAAAACAGATATATAGACCAATAGAACAGAACAGAAGCCTCAGAAATAACACTGCACATCTACAACCATCTGATCTGTGACAAACCTGACAAAAGCAAGCAATGGAGAAAAGATTCCCTGTTTAATAAATGGTGTTGGAAAAACTTGCTAGCCATATGCAGAAAACTGAAATTGGACCCCTTCCTTACACCTTATACAAAAAGTAACTCAAGATGGATTAAAGATTTAAACCTATGACCTAAAACCATAAAAACCCTAGAAGAAAGCCTAGGCAATACCATTCAGGACATAGGCATGGGCAAAGACTTCCTGACTAAAATACCAAAAGCAATTGCAACAAAAGCCAGAATTGACAAATGGGATCTAATTAAACTAAAGAGCTTCTGCACAGCAAAAGAAACTATCATCAGAGTAAACAGGCAACCTACACAATGGGAGAAAATGTTTGCAATCTATCTGTCTGACAAAGGACTAATATCCAGAATCCACAAGGAACTTAAACAAATTTACAGGGAGAAAACAAACAACTCCATTAAAAAGTGGGCAAAGGATATGAAGAGACACTTCTCAAAAGAAGACATTTATGTGGCCAACAAACATACGAAAAAAGCTCATTATCACTGGTCATTAGAGAAATGCAAATCAAAACCACTATGAGATACCATCTGATGCCAGTTAGAATGGTGATCATTAAAAACTCAGGAAACAACAGATGCTGGAGAGGATGTGGAAAAATAGGAACATTTTTACACTGTTGGTGGGAGTGTAAATTTGTTCAACCATTGTGAAAGACAGTGTGGCAATTCCTCAAGGATCTAGAACCAGAAATACCATTTGACCCAGCAATCTCATTGCTGGTTGTATACCCAAAGGATTATAAATCATTCTACTATAAAGACACATGCACACATTTGTTTATTGCAGCACTGTTCACAATAGCAAAGACTTGGAACCAACCCAAATGCCCATCAATGACAGACTGGATAAAGAAAATGTGGCAAATATACACCATGAAATACTATGCAGCCATAAAAAGGGATGAGTTCATGTCCTTTGTAGGGACAGGGATGAAGCTGGAAACCATCATTCTCAGCAAACTAACACAGGAACAAAAAACCAAACACCGCATCTTCTCACTCATAAGTGGCAGCTGAACAATGAGAACTCATGGACACAGGGAGAGGAACATCACACACCAGGGGCTGTCGGGGGTTGGAGAGCTAGGGGAGGGACAGCATTAGGAGAAATACCTAATGTAGATGACGGGTTGATGGGTGCAGCAAACCACCATGGCACATGTATGCCTATGTAACAAACATGCACGTTCTGCACATGTATCCCAGAACTTTAAGTATAATAAAAAAAGAATAAAATTGTCAGAAACTCTATATGCACATTGTAAATATAAATGTTTGCTAGTTAGCTAGTACCTTTCATAATATTGCAAAGTAATATATATTTGCAATATTCATTAAATTAATTCATAAAATTCATAAAATTAATTAAGGTTTGAGGAATTTATATTTAAGAATCTACCTTCTGAATATGTGCTTACGTTAAAGGAGAGGCAGTCTGCATTAATAATTCAAAATGCTCTATTTATCCTTGCCTAATTAAAAAAAAAAGGAGTCTTCACTGAATCTGTTGAGTGGAATGGTGTGTCTGTATGTCACTAAAATCTCTGCACCGTTGGCTTTTCTCTTCTCTTTAGAAGTGTTTAATAGAGGAGCAAATGCCATTGTAAATATGCCATGGCTTTACAAGGGGAGGACACTTAATCCCACATGTATTAAGATACTACTATATAGCAGGCATTAAGCTAGGTGTTAGGGGCTCTAAGATCAATGTGACATAATTTGTCTTTGATAGGCTTATACGTTAGAGAGACAAATAGATAAAGAGGTCATTTCAAGATCATAGTTTTACATTAGTATTAGGACAGAAGCATTCAAGGGTTTTTTTGGAAAAAAGAGTGCTGACCCAGTCTGGTAAGTTAAGGTAATGCCTGAACTGAGTCTTCGAAGATAAAAGTTAGCCAAGCCGGGGGTAGTTCAGGCAGTTACAAAGACACGAACAATTCCAACCTGGTTCTAGTCCTGCTATGGCTAGTATGCTGAGCACGGTTGTGCAGGCTGTGCTCTGAAGTCCAGCCCATGCTTTCACTTCTACCTAAGTACTTTTTTGAAATTCATCTGCCCACCTTTCTATAATTTCTTTATTGAGAATTGAGATCTTTTTATATTTGTTTTATCAAAAGGGGCAGTTTTCTGTAGTTTATACAAAAGCACTGTATTTTTAGGCTGGTGGTATCTGTCAGAGGGTAAGGATTTATCTTCATATCATCTTTAACTCACAAGTTTTCTAAGCACCAATTAGTTGTTTAGCCCCTTATTCTCTCTTCTTAAATCTTGTAAGCATCCTGATGTTTCTGCCTCTGGGTTGCCAACAGGTTGCTATGTGTTACAGATTGAGAAATAGGCAAACAGAACTAGGTTTCACTCTGGGTTGTCCCTCTGCTGTCTAGACCAGAGTCAATGCAAACCAAAAGTAACATGGACCACTGGCCGTCCACTGAAGGGAGTGCTCCTCAAAAGGGAACAAGTGCACACTGAGTTTGCTTCTAGGAAAGTTAGCTTCCAAGGGCTTGTGCATTCTCCAGAATCCTCTTTCTGCATGGTGTCTCTCTTTTTATTCCTTCCTCTCAACAGGTTGCCTCTATATAGACTGTGCCAATTAAAATCTTCTTCTGCCATGAGCCTCCAAATCTCTCCCTCTCTCTCTTTCTCTCTCATATTTCTGTGGTAGGTGATTCACATCTACATGTTTGTGTACAGGCTTGGAAGAGGGAAAATGTCCTCAGAGGCACAAATGGAAGAGTTCACTAAGTTCAGAGAAAGTATGTGTATAGGCAAAAACAAATGAAAACGTGTAAGTATTATATTACTATATGAACTGGAAATCAATTGCAAAAAATCATTTTGGAAACACCTAGAATAGTGATTGGGACATACAATCACTTAGTTTAACTGGAAGGAGTCATATAAAACAAACCTTTGAAAAATATTGGTCTAGTACTGGTAATCAGCAGTGTTCCATTAGGATATCAAACTCAAATAAGCAAGGAGATTACTTTGATTAGCCACTGTCTTAGGAGATGTTAGGCAAATATTAACCCCATAGATAATAAAGGATTGAAGATAAGTAGTTTATTTTTTTTTTCTACTCCTTTGACAAATATGAGCAGGCCTCTAAGTAAATTCAAAAGGTTTTAAATTTCTAGTTCGGTATTTCTGAGGGGCTCCAAGGAAAAGGTTGCAAACTGAGAATTATGACTCTGAACAATTGTGCTTGGGGAAGTCCTAATCCAGCAAAGTTTTGCTTTTACTTAGCAGTCAGACCAAATCTTTGATCCCTAGCCAAGAAAACTAGTAGTTTATTAGTGGTTATCAATTGGCAAGTAAAATACACATTTCAGAGAGGAAAACGTGTTGGGATAGAGTTATCTGGACAAATTAGAGGATGAGTTCATTTGATCAGGGTTACTGGGAGCAGTGGATATTGTGATAAGAGCATGACTTAAAGAGATTAAACAAATACTGCTACTTACATTAGGCAGGAATATAATTTTTGGCAAGGTTTTCAAAAGCCTGCAGATGTTCTGCCACCACCCTGTACACCACCTTATGACAATGCTTCCAAGGTGTAGGCTGAGGACCGCATGCATCAAAATCACCTGCAGTACTCTAAAATATCAGATTCCTATATTCTACTCTGAGTTTACAGCATCAGTATCTTTTAGAGTGAGGCTTGAGAATCTCACTGTTTTTAAAATCACTGAAGTATTCTTAGGTCCATTACCATTTGAGAATCATTGACATATAGAATACTATGTACTATATACAGCACTGATTTGCAAACATATAGGAGTTTATGCAAAGAAGCTGTAGATTTAGATTTCAAGATGTAGAAATTCCATGGTATGCATATATCTCCTCATGGGAGGAATAGAGAAATACATTTCTACTTCAAAATAAACCTGTACCTACTAAACCAATATACTTTTTATTTAGGTTTTTCCTCCTTAAAAAATGTTTTTTAAATAGTTCTATACAGATGAACTGGAAAGAACTGAGAATGAATAGATGAGCAGGAAGTTGGGGGAAAGTCTGGTATTCACACAGCCTGTTTATAATTAAAGCTATAAATGTGGATAAGTAAGTTCCACTGAATGGTATGCTGGTAAGTGTTTAACAACTAGCACTTCAGGAAAGTGTCCCGATTTGTAGAATTTGCTGATTTCTGTGGTGTGAAACACCTCTAAATTGGTTAATTTAAGCTACCGATATTTTAACTAATGGCTAGCAGAGTTCCTAATTTTGATAAATCAGTTTAGGTGAACCAATGTCAGCCAGCTCCACTAATTTCGTGTATGTACCATTATTTATGCCTAATTTCTCAAAGTTAACTTTGTAACTTATTTATTATATTGAGCAGTAAATAGTGTCCTCTCTCAGCTCCAGTCAACATTCATATGTCCATGTAATTTTTCACATTTTGCTACTCTTTTAAAATCATTATAATTTTGATATGTTAAGACAGCCAGTGAATTGCTTTCTTAGAATTATACTTTCTTAATGTGCTTTGAAAAGGAATAAAGAGATCTTACACTAGTAGTGGAAACTAATAGTAACCATAAGATGAAATAAGTTAAAGTCATTTTTAGAAAGTATTTCTAAAACAAAATGACATCAATATATTAGATACCATTTGATGCATTTTTTAAAAAAATTCTCTTCTGCAAAATAATTTGGTTCATAGACTTGAAGAATAAGGAGGTATCTGGCTCAATTGCTTAAAAAAAACCCTAAATAACTATGCTTGATGTTCACTGAGAAGTGGAAGCTGATTGCTCTGGCAGCCAATAGGTCTGACAGGGAAATAGTTGTATAATTTTCCTTTGGAAAGAAAGGAAAGGCATGGAAGAAATTTGAGGGATTTTTAAATAGTACCCAAATATACCCACAAGCAGCTTTTCTGAGTTGGAAAGTATCATGTGAGAAAGACACATATATTTTGAGAAAGCTCCCCATGATAATTCTGATTGAATTGTTATATACCATCTCTGGGCTGCTCCCCTTGCCTCTGCTGTTATCTCTACCCATTGCACTCTCCCTTGAGAAACACTGCATTAGAGTATAGGCAAAATACTGGATTTGAATTTTGATTAATTTAGTTCTACTTGAAAATGTTATTTTTAGAGGAATTTAAGAATCAGGAATTTAATTTTTCAATGTGCCATTAAATTGTTCCTCTAGTGAGTAATTCAGCTAAAATAATATTGGCTAATTAGTAGGGAAGGATATTGTGGTGACATTGATTAAAAATGCCAAATATCCGGACTATATATTCTTGTGGACTAAACTGTCTTCCCCCAGTTTTATATGCTGAAGCTCCAATATGAATATGTTTGCAGACATGGCCTTTAAGGAGGTAATTAAGGTTAAATGTGGCTACAAATAATCTTTAAGAGAAGGATAAGAGCCACTACGATGTCTATCTCTCTCTGCATGTTCACAGAGAAAAGGTCATGTGAGGACACAGTAAGAAGTTTACCATTTGCAAACTGGGAAGAAAGCCCTTACCAGAATCCAATCAGCTGGCACTTTGATTTTGGACTTCAAGCCTTCAGAACTATGAGAAAATTAATTTCTGTTGTTTAAACCATGCAATCTATGGTATTTTGTTATGACAGCCTGAGAGGACTAATACATATATGTTATAAAAGTTCTTTTTTATTACTTTCAAAAATATAATTAAAAACAGGCCATATATTCTTTTAATAACCACCACCATAACAACAATAGCTTATATTGATTGAATTACTTTTATCAGGCATAGTCTCAATTTCTGTGCTAATATTGACTCATTAAATCTTTCCAAGGCTATTAAGTTGGTACCATTATTGTTTTCCCTGCATGACCAAATAAGGAAATGGAGACAGAAGAGTTTAAGGAATTTGCTCAATGCCACATACCACAGAAGTGGTGGCATTTGGATTTGAGCCCATAATTCTGGCTTAAGAGTTCAAGTAAGTTCTTCCTCACTATGTTTTAGGAATAATACATGACTGATAAATAATTATTTTATGTTTATATAAAGGTTTATTTCCTAAAAGCAAGTTCTTTATCTAAATTGCCTTTCATCTTCCTCCATCAAGTTAACATTTGTCCAAGTCCATTTTGTGCTGCTGTAACAAAATATCTGAGACTGGGTAATTTATGAAAAACAGAAATTTATTTCTCACAGTTCTGGAGGCTGTGAAGTCCAAGATCAAGGAATCAACAGGTTCAGCTCTCCATGAGGGCTTCTCTCTGCTTGCAAGATGTTGCCTTGATGCTGCATCCTCTGAAGGGAAGGAAAGCTATATCTTCACATGGCAGACGGCAGAAGGACAAAAAAGATGCCAACATTCCCTCTGTCAATCCCTTTCATAATGGCATTAATCTATTAATAAAGGTGAGGTCCCAAGACCTAAACACCTTTCAAACTGCCCCACCTCCCCACACTGTTACACTGGAGATGACATTTCCATCACATGAATTTTAAGGAAACACATTCAGACCATAGCATTCTGTCACAGCCCCCAAAATTTGTGCCCATTTTACAAGCAAAATAGATTTATTTCATCCCAATAGCTCCCAAAGTCTTAACTGATTCTAACATCAATTCGAAGTCTAGAGTCCAGAGTCTCATCCATATCAGATATGGATGAGAATCAAGACATGACTCATTCTGAGGCATATTTCCCTCCAGCTGCGAGCCTGCAAAATAAACAAGTTATTTGCTTCTAAAATAAAGTTTTGGGACAGGTGTAGATAGAATAGACATTTTTATTTCCAAAAGGGGAAATAGGTAAAAAAGAAGAAGTAACAGTTCCCAAATAAGGTCAAAATCCAATATGGCAAACCATTAAATATAAGACTGGAGAATCATCTTCTTTAACACTATGCCCCACAGCCTGGACACACGGCATATGGGGTTGGTCTCCAAGGCTCTAAGGGACCCTTTTGCCATTGCTCTCAAGAATTGGAGTTGGGTGCCTGCCGGTCTCAGGCTGGTACTGCACACTGGTAGCTCTACAGTTCTGAGGTCTCCTGCCCTCAAGGCTTCATTAAGCACTACCCCAGTGGGGGCCATCTACAGTAGCTATAAGATAGAAGTTTGGCAGGACTGGTTTCACAAGATACAGGTCACAAACATCCCATTGATAAAACAGGATGCAGTAAAGAGGCTAGCCAAAACACACCAAACCCCAGATGGTGAAGAAAGTGCCCTTTGATTGTGCTCACTGCTCATTATATGCTAATTACAATAATTATCATACTAAAGGAAACTCTCACCAATGCCATGACCATTTACAAATTTCATGGCAATGTCTGGAAGTTGCCCTATATGGTCTGAAAAGGGGAGGGACCCTCAGTTCTGTGAATTCCCAACCCCTTTCCTGGAAAACTTACAAATATTCTACCCCTTATTTAGCAAATGATCAAGAAATAACCATAAAAATAGCCAACCAGCAGCCCTCAGGGCTGCTTTGCCTATAGAGTAGCCAGTCTTTTATTCTTTTACTTTCATAATTTACTTGTTTTCACTTTACTTGGCCAGCTTGCTCTGGAATTTCTTCCTGCATGAAGCCAAGTATCCATGTGGCCTCCTTGGCTGAACCCCAATTTTGGGGTTCTCCCTGTGACATCTTCTTTGGTGACCACAAAGGGACAATGGAGACCTCCACCAGGAACCCAAATTAAGACTGATTGGCACAATTTGGACCTGACAGGAGAATGAGTCTCCCTTTGTCCAGATTCAACTAGCTACCTTTTTTCCCCTTCAAGTTTGGCTCCTCTGTCCTATCCTATGTTCTTTTAACTTTGGACAGACCGAGAAGTGGACATGAGACCCTGGCCATCTCCCATTATCTATGTATCCTGGACAGCAGAATGCCTGGTCAGCCACATTCTTTGTAACTCCCCTTGTTACTCCATCTCTCGAACCTTTTGTCTTTAGTTTCTAATGAATGGCCATTTTATTTTACTTTTTTCTTCTTAGTGCTGAAATGCATGTTTATGCTTACTTCATTGTCACATTTGTTGTCTTTGCATTGGCTATTTGGGCAATTGTTTAAGGTAGGACACTTGGTTATGAGGGGTCCCCTGTTCTACTGACCTTGGGATGCCAGAGCAATGTTGTTCTGTGGCCCCAACTGTGTTAGGTCTCACACATGCCTTTGGTGTTCACTGTTGGCCATCCCCCCGGATGTTCTGGGATTTTTGGCATTTGGTGTGGGGAACCTCATTGGGTTTGGTACTGTTGACCACCCCTGGGATGCTCTGGGATTTTTGGCATTTGTATTCCCTCTAAGATTGTGGGTGAGATTCCCACCCTAGGTGAATTTTGATCTCACTTTTTCTTGTTTTCTACTCCAAAGTTATTTTCCGTAACAGCATTTTTTTTTCTTATTTTACCTTTATTTAATGCTTTGCTACAGGAGGTGGGAATTTGCAGGGGAAAATAATTGGGCTTTCACTAGACTTAGAAAAATGTATGTGTCTAGTAAAGATATTTGTTAGACATGGGGAAAATGGTAAGTCCTAAAGGACTCACCACTAGGGTGCCCTTTAGGGAATTGGAGCAAATTCAAATTAGCAAGCAAAGTTTAGCCATGTGGACAAATACCAATTCTGTCAGAGAAATAATTTGGATCCAGCTACCTTTTATAAAATAATGAGTTTGTGTTACTATGTCATGGCTTGAGTTTCAAGATAAGAGTCACTGGATCTTTGTTTATGTGTGTGTATGCATGTCTAGATGTGTTTATGTGTATGTGCATTTATTATGGTATATATTGTGTCTGTGGGGTACCAAATGGTTTATAAATAAAAGAGCATTCATAAATTAAATAAATAAGTCCAAGCATTTTTCAAGTTCACATGACTTAAGTTCACTAAAATTATGGTTACTAAAAATTCATATATAATTCTGTGTATAAAATGTGCCAAAGAATATATGCTTTTATTGAAAAAAATTTTGGCCAATTCAGCTGTTATTTAAAGTGGAGTTTAAAATATGGATTTAGGAAAAAAAATAGAAATAAGGTAAATAGGGGAGAGAGATATGAAGAAAGTTATGGATATGAAGATGTATTTTTGGTAAGGAAGGTTACAAAGAAAAGAAATTTTATGTGAGAATCTTACATAGTAAATTCTTGTCCTAAAGTAGAATGACTGATTATTTAGGAAAGAAGGAAATACAGGACAAGTCAGAAAGTCCAAGCATGTCATAGATGGTCTGTGTAAGTTGTAATAAGGTTCATAAATGGGAATTTATTAAAAATTGTATATATATTTAAATTAGCCATAACTGAAAGGAAATTTATTTGTGATAGATTATCTAAATTTTGGTCTCTTATGTTAAAACAAGTTCGTTTTCTTTTTTTAATGTATTGGTTTGCTTTCAGTAAGATTGCAAGAAATATTGACTTTTGACTTTAAAATCTGTTTCCTTTTAAGGCTTCTCAGATGTTTATCTTTTCCTTTTCCCTTGAAAAGGTATATCCACTGTAAACTCAAAAATGGCTGCTCTAGACACCTTCTGGGAAGAGCAAATGATGCTTCCCCATGATGTAGCTCATTAGCTAAGGCTTTAGCCTTTTATGTTCACAGCCTGGGTTCAATTCCTAACTTAGGGAATGCGTTCTTTCTGGTTTGATACTTGCAGGACTTTTGCTATTTACTTGTTCTTTTTCCCTCCACATACAGCTTCTGATTTCCTGACTTGAATTTTCTTTTCTCCAAGCTACCGTAGCAGTGATTCTAGATCTTGTAAAAATCACTTGCCATCTCTTTGGAAACACCTCATGTGTCTGTGGTGAAGTCATAAGTTTAGTTAATGCTTATGGGTTTTACTTGGGAAAATACTTTTGAGAAAAAAAAAGGCTTAAAAAACCAGAGGCTTCAGCTGTTTTTCCTGGCTAGAGTCTGGTCTGGTATTAAGAGATTTAAATGTATTTTTAAAAAAGAGCTCTATAGATAAAATCCAGCTTAATTAAAAAGGGATATCCAAGCTGCCATATATATATATATATATAAACACACACATATATATGTACGTATGTATATATTTAAACCTCTTTATGCTTTTTCTTTTCTTGGATCTTGTGTTTTTGATAAAAAGGGATTTTTTTGTTTTATTTTTCTTCCCAGTTGACTGAATTATTTCTCCAGTCTGTCTTCTTGCCTTCCTCAGTGTCCACATGAGAGAACCTAAGGTAATTTCTGACAGTCTGGGACTCCTTGGAAAACAAAATGGAGGTGCCGCAGACTCCATTTTGGGGAAAACGTCTGTTTTCTTCATGGAACCCCAGGGATTGTGAGTGGATAGATACCTCTCCACATCTAGGGCTTTGCTCTGTTTTGAATTGTGTTACCTGAGCTTTTTGACTTTTGGGAGCATCAAAAATTACTTTACATTTTAAAAAGCTTTTAACCTTGGTGTATAATAGCTAGACAGGAAATACACTTTTGGGAATGGCTAAGGGCAGTTACTGAAGAATGGAATACTTCACTCTTTGATGTTGCATAAGAAAAGTACGCTTTTGACCTCCTGGAAGGTATGGAAGCATTTTCAACCCCCACTGAGATGTAAGACTCCCATGGAGGATGGGCTAATTATAGATGGGCTAATTGGCTTTGGGTTACCCACCAGCCTCCAGGGAATGCCCATGCAATAAAATGCACAGTGAAAGCATTGCACTGTGTTATCCATGGTGTTTGTCACTTTTTTAGGGACCAATAATTCAGTTTAAAAATGAGATTAATTATTTTTGAGAGATCTCCTTTTGCCTTCCAGCTGTGCTCACCAATGAGGCCCTAGAAACTGCAGGCTTTCTTGGTCTTGTTCCTTAAAAGGCTCCACTCTAAAGCCAGTAATCCAATTAAGATTTTTACATGTTTAAGGAAATCTCCAGGTGTAAGGGTGTCTACTTTTCTTGACTGTTTTGACTAAACTTTCAACCATGCCATTTTTCACTTAAAAATTATGCCTTTAAAAATGCAAATTTGAAACTACTTGGCTGACAGTTGTTTAGAACAAGGGAACAGGTAATCCGGAGACTGATGGTTTAAAATTAAAAAGAGAAACTTTACTACAAATAAAAAACCTTATCAACTTACCAGATCTGCCTCTTTCTGTGAATTTATATGTGTTGTGTGTGTAATGTTTCACTAACAAAATATATGAAAGAGCTCTAATTAATTGGCTTTTAGAAAAAGCACTTAGGCTGGGCATGGTGGCTCATGCGTGCATGTAATCCCAGTACTTTGGGAGGCCAAAGTGGGCGGATCGCGAGGCCAGGAGATCGAGACCATCCTGGCTAACACGTTGAAACCCCATCTCTATTAAAAATACAAAAAAAAAAAAAATTAGCTGGGTGTGGTGGTGGGCACCTGTAGTCCCTACTACTTGGGTGGCTGAGGTGGGAGAATGGTGTGAACCCAGGAAGTGGAAATTGCAGTGAACCGAGATAGCGCCACTGCACTGCAGCCTGGGTGACAGAGCAAGACTCTGAAGGAAAAAAAAAAAAGCACTTAAGTCAAATATTTTGTCAGAAAAATAAAAACTTTAATGCCTTTTAGTTCATGTGACTCTAACAGTCTTTTAAAAACAAAGACAGTTTAAAGATTACTGGTAAAGTAAAATAAAAATGTCTTCAAAATTTAGATATTTGGTCTAAATTATGCTGGTCCTACATTAGATTTACTAAATGCTCTAAGGATATAAACCACTTTTATTACTTTTGATAATTTTTGACTTACCTGCTCTAGAGCGATTAGATACTAGGTAATGCCTGGGGACATATAGAATTAACAATGCTCCCTAGCTATGCTGGAAAGAGTCAGATGTTATCTGGAGTTCTGTCTTGTACCCTAGGCTCTGCCCCTAGTACGTAATTAAAATTGTTCACATTAAAAATAATATAAAGTAAGTGTTCTTGGTAAAAAAAAAAAAAAAGTATGAGAATGTGGTTTTTTAAAAAGAAAGTAATTTTGTCTAATTTAGAGGGTTTAAGAATCATTTTAAGTTAAACTAAAGGCTTAAGTAAGTTGTGGAAGATTTATGAAAAAATTAGCCTTTTAAAGAATTCTGTGTGTGAGCAAGTTGACTAAAATTAAAAGAGTATTATTTAGTTTTTCCATAAATTGAATACTAAAATAAAAGCATACTGTTGCAGGTCTGCTATTTGGGCCTATATGTCAGAATAAAAGTTTTGGGGAACATTGATCTGCTCTTTAATAGAAAATTATAAAGGATTATAAAAGGTTTATGGAAATCTTACCTTATGGTAAAATGAATTAAACTTGGATAGATTTGTTTATAAGATTTTATTAAAAATTAGCTTTAGCATTAATGATACACTAATGCAAAGATGGAATTTAGTTTCTCTTTTGAATAAGATTATTGTATAATACTGAGAAACAATAAAAGATTTTTGTTTGCTTTTTAAATAAACTGCAGGTAAAAAAGGGGGATGGAAAAGAAACAGATTTAGTTGGGCTTGTGCTGTTTTTATTGGATCTTGTTGTTTGAAAAGCTGAGTCTGCTCTCTACCAATCAGTAAAGATTTTTGCCTTTTTGAAATTTTGAGTTATTGTTTCGCCTAAATAAATGACTTACAGTGACCTGGGATTCTATTGTGTAATATGAAGTGTTTTAAACCTTTGATATTTGGCAAACTTTCCAAGATCACTTTTAAATTGTTTGTTTTTTTTAACATGATTAAGACTTTTTGATATTAGATCCTGTAATGTCCAAAAGAGAAATATTTGGCTTATTTGATATATTAAATTTGATATATTAAAATCATACAAGGAGTATTGTCAAATATAAAATGTAAATTGCTGTTTACCACAAAGATTACCAGATTTCCATGCTAATTACATCTTAGGACTGTGGCTGTCCTAAGTCTTTTGTTACCCATGGACAATTGTTGACTTGTTCTAATTCTTTTCAAAAGGCAGTTTATACTTAGCTATAGGAGCCTCGCTCTGTCACCCAGGCTAGAGTGCAGTGGCATGATCTTGTCTCACTGCAACCTCCACCTCCCGGGTTCAAGTGATTCTCCCGTTTCAGCCTCTTGAGTAGCTGGGATCATAGTCACACACTACCACACCTGGCTAATTTTTTATATTTTTGATAGAGATGGGGTTCCACCATGTTGGCCAGGCAGGTCTTGAACTCCTGACCTAAAGTGATCTGCCCATCTCGGCCTCCCAAAGGGCTAGGATTATAGGCGTAAGGCACAGCACCCAGCCTGATGGATACTCTTAAAGGCAAGTCACTGATAACTTTGAAAATTGTGCCATTCAAATAGAGTAAAAACTCCAAAACCCCAAAGAGCAAAATAAAGAAAAAAAACTTCCAAGACTCCTGTAGAAAGCTAACATATTCATAAGGATTGTTGGCCCAATATTGGGCAAAACAAGAGTTGATAGCATGGACTAAATTAATAAAAGACTGAAATAATCTTTTTATGATTTTTTTGCTTAAAATGTTGCTGATTCTTTCTGTTTTCTTTTTCAGAGTCAAGATAAGTTTTTTCTTTTGAGCTATTTATAGCTTTCAGCAATTGAGTAAAGAATACTACTGTAAGAAAACTTTGGAGCATGTGTTTTTCTATCTGCTTGATTTATCTAGAATTTGGAAACCATTTTTGAGTATTCTTAACTTACAGCAATATAGTTATCTGCATAAGTGCAATAAGAATCTGTTTTCTTTGGTAACAGGACACAATTGGAGATGAAGGTTATTTTACTAACGCTTTGACTGGAATGGCATGCTTTCAAATATAAACAGACTGCTTTATGGTATCAAAGTTGACTCAAAGAGTTAATAAAAGCCCCTTGGGAAAACTGTCTTCATAGTTTGTCTATGTAGTCCCTGTACAGGGTTTCTGACCTGTGGTAAGTAAAGAATGTTACTTTCTGACATGTCCAGGAGTTGCAAGTTATCTTGGGACCTCAAGAGGAGAGGAATTCACCCACCTCATATAGATATTTGCAGGCCTAGATAAATCTGATGCTGAACTCAAGGCTTTAAAAAGTCTAGCTGAGATTCCTTATGGAACAAAGTTCCATCAAAGCCAATTTTAAAAGGGACTGTCTGGCAAATAAATATTTTTGCTGCAATTTATGCAGATTAGACTAATAATAATAATAATAATAATAATAATGAAACTTATTTTGCAAACAATTCAGTCCTACCATGATTTGTCTTTGGTAAAAATGAGAGACAGGAGACAGAAAAATTATGTTTCAAAAAAAATTATAGTACACCTGTTGTTAGATTCTACTCTTGCCTATTGTTTTTGAGTTTTTATTATTTTCTGCAAGTTGGACTGACTCATAAATTCTGTCCAGGCTTCAAGTCCACAAACGAGCATTTTCAAAGTTTTCTTCCATCTTTCTGACTAAACTCAATAATATTATTACTACTACCTTTTTCCTGAGGCCTTGCAAGCTACAGCTTATTCCTTGTGATACAGGCAAGAAAAACAAGTAACAGATTGCCACTGCCTTCCTTCTCTATAAACTAAAGATGTTTTAAGTCTAACAATCTAACATCTGGATAAATTGTGCCCAACATTTATTAATCTTTGTTTTTCTTTTGTTTCCTTAAAAAACCCTCTTACTAAAAATCTGTTTTGCTTTGTATTTTAGACAACAGGAGACTGATTTTCTAGCCTATTCACTTAGGTTTCAGATGGCACCCTATTTCTTTTATAAGCATTGCTAATCTTGGCTTAAGCATTTTATTATTACTAGGTGCTATTTGAGTTTTTAAAAAAATAATTATTTGTTATTTTCGACAGGGTTTCAGACAGCTAAAGTTTATGTTTTGAAGGCTATGATAGTTCTAGATAAAAATGATAATTGGCCCAAGGGTTCCAGCCTTTGCCACTGCACAAAAGATAACGTCCCTGTAAGTGATTAGATCCAGTAACAAGAAGTTTCTATGCCTACAGAGCAGGTAGGGACAATGACCCTTGTTCAGCATGAAACAGTTATAGAGGACACACTCTCATCCTTCTATAGCCCCTTAAGATTAAGGAGGAGTATGTAGTATGCAGTCTCTGAGATGGGGGAAGGGGATGACATAGGAGCTCAGCAGGAATGGTTTCACAAGATAAGGTCACAAAGACCTTGCTCATAAATCAGGATGCAGTAAAGAAGCCAGCCAAACTCTGCTAAAATCAAGATGGCAATGAATGTGACCCCTGGTCATTTTCACTGCTCATTACATGCTAATTATAATACATTACCTTGCTAACAGACACTCCCATCAGCTCCATGCCCTTTCACAAATGCCATGGCAATGTCTGGAAGTTACCCTACGTGGTCTGAGAGGGGGAGGAACCTTCAGTTCTGGGAATTCCCTGCCTCTTTCCTGAAAAACTCATGAATAATCAACCCCTTGTTTAGTATAAGATCAAGAATAACCATAAAAACAGGCAAACAGTAATCCTCAGGGTTGCCTTGCCTACGGAATAGCCACCCTTTTATTTATTCACTTTCTTAATATACTTGGTTTCACTTTACTCTGTCAGCTTGCTCTGGAATTCCTTCCTTTGTAAAGCCAAGAACTTATGAGGTCTCCTAGGCTGAATCCCAACTTTGGGGCTCACCCTATGATAGCTCCACCCCTGTGGCAGTTCTCTGCTGGGGCCCAAGGCTGTCTGAGACATCCTTTGAAATCTCAGGGGAGGTAATCATGCCTCCTCAGCTCTTGCACTCTATGCATCTGCAGAATTAGCACCCTGTGGATGCCACCAAGGCTCACTGCTTGCACCCTTTGGAGTGGTGACTCCTGCTGCACCTGGGCCCACTGAGCTATATAGCTTGGGTGGTGAAGGAGCACTGTGCAGAATGCAGAGAGCAGAGACCCTCAGTGTCCCTGGGAAGTGAGCTCCAAGATCACATGGAGGGCCTGGGTCTCTTTCCAAAAAATGTTCTGCCCATAAGGCCATACCACTGTGGGCCTGGAATGGGTATAGCAGCTCATAAAGTTTCTGAAGTACCTTCAGGGTCGTTCTCCCATTTTCTTGAATGAAGAGCACCTGGCTTCCTTCTCTACATACTAAAATGACCAGAGGTCACTTTCATTGCCATCTTGGTTTTGGCAGACTTTGGCTGGCTTCTTTATGGCAATGCTATCAGCAGGGTCTTTGTGACATGTATCTTGTGAAACCAGTCCTGCTGAACTGTTTCTTATCAAATGGTTGCTTGGCCACTCCCTTGGTTTTCTCTCCTAAACACCTTTTTGTATCCTTTACGTGGTCAACCTGAGAATTTTCCAGTTCTTCACGTTCTGCTTCCCTTTTAATTGTAAATTCCACTTTTAAATTATTTTGCTCTTCTTGCATTGTACTATAAACAAGTAAAAGAAGTGACACAGCATCTCAAATACTTTGTTGCTTAAAGATTTCTTCATCAAATATCCTACTTCATCATTCTTAGTTCTGTCTTCCACAAAGTCCTGGGAACATAGACATAATTCAGCCAAGTTATTTGCCACTTTGTAACAGAGTTGGACTCTCCTCCAGTTTCCAATATCTCATTCCTCATTTCTATCTAAGTCCTCATCAGAATGACCATGGCCTTTACTGTCAATATTTCTACCAGTATTCTGGTCACAATCACTTAAGTAATCTCTTAAAAATAATGAAGTTTTCCCTACCGCTCTTCTCTTTTTCTGAGCCTTCACCAGAATTGCCCTTAATGCTCCATTCATGTAAATATAGGCTTTTTCTAGCATTCATTTCAAAAATGTTCTAGTTCCAAAGTTGCTTACACATGTTTTAGGTATTTATTACAGTGACACCCCATACCTCTGGTGCTAATTTCTTTTCTAATCTGTTTTGTGTTGCTATAACAAAATACCTGAGACCGGGTAATCTACAAAAACCAGAAATTTATTTCTCACAGTTCTGGAAGCTGGGAAGTCCAAGATCAAGGCAGCAGCAAGTTCAGCTATCTGGTGAGGGCTGCTCTCTGCTTCCAAGATGGTATCTTGATGCTGTATTCTCTACAGGAGAGAAACGCTGTTTCCTCACATGATGGAAGAATGGAAAAGTGAAGAAAAGGAATAAAATTATTCTTGTTAATCCCTTTTAAAATGGCATTAATCTATTTATAAGGATGAAGCTCTCAAGACTTAAGCACCTCCCAAAAGACTCCAAGTCCCAACCCAGTTGTACTGGGAATTAAGTTTCCAACACATGAATTTTAGGGGTGACATTCAGACCATAGCACCGTATATACACATTATTCTTACAGGAATGAGAGTAAAGCATAATATTAGACTTATACCTATGCTTCTTCAAAATCCATCTTTTCTGACCTCCATCTCAAGTTGAGACAGCAAGCCCTTATTAGTTACTAATAGGGATGTGCTACATATCACAAGAGTGCAGGGGAAGAAAATGTTTGAGAGCCACTGGTTAATATCATTAGATTTTTTATTAATCATGAGGGGCCTGAATGAAATTCCAGCCCAGAAGTTCTGCCTAGTTGATGACAAAGGCAGTAGAATTCTTTGAAGCATCATTACTTGAACAAGTCAGTATTTTTTAATGTCCAGAATTACTAAGCAGTATGAGTGAATCAGAAAAAGCAAATCAAAATTTGTCTTCTTTGAGTTTCCATCATAGTGAGAAAATTCTAATAAATCTTGGAGAACAAATACATTTTAAAGTAAAGAAATATACTTCAAGGTTGAGATGAAAATAATTTAAGGCAAGTATCTATTGCCCAATTATCTGTATTATTTGTTATTAAATATAAATTTTACTTTTCCATAAAATATTTAAGGTGGATTTTAAAACATATATGTCACTATAAACACATATGTTTAATGTATATTCTTACTTGTGGCAGCATTACAAATAAAAAGTGAAGTCAGAAATGGCAAAGGGAAAGCAGTTGTTCTGCTCACCAGGGATAAGGTGGTTTGTAGAAGTACACATTATATTGGTTCTGGGAGTCCTTGGTTTTCAAGGAATGAGTACTCAAGTAGGCTGCATTGGTTTCCTTGTTGATATTATTTACTTTATCACTTTGGAGTAGATTTTATTGTCCAAACTCTGGTTAACATTCTGCTGTGGAACAAAAATAGTTGATTTCTAAAAATGAATGATGATAGGTTTATAGGATTTCAGCAATTTACTCCTGTACAATCATTTCTTGTGGCCTCTCACTTTCCCTTACAAGCTATGTGATTGCAGTATCCCACACACTCTGGTTCGGTGAAAAGTAAGAAGTCCTGACTGCTGTGTTTTTTTCCCTATATTATCTAAATCTACATAGAATCAGTCTTATTCTCCCTCCTTCCCTTCCTCTCTTTTTCTCTCTCTGTTTCTCTTTTTCAAACACACACATACACAAATTCTCTCTCTCTCTCTCTCTCTCTTAAGTTTCCTGGCTAAAACAAAGGGTGACTTCAGTAGTCATCAAGATCCTTCCTGTCTTTGCTATATTTGGCTTCTTCCTACTTTATTCCCCCTGGCTCCTCAGGTCCTTCTGACTCCCTGACTTGCCCATTTCCTTGAACTCCGAACGTCCTGTCCTGTTATCCCTTTGTGTAGTAGTCACACTCTTGTCTCTGACAATGAAAGGTCTTTGGTGTCTTTGAGGATTCTAATTTTCTTCCTTTTTTCTTCTTTCTTTTTTTTTGCAAAGAAAAAAACTATCCAAAGATTTATTTTTTCTTTCAATAATTTGAATTTAATTCATTAAAGTTATAAGTTCAAAAACCTAGATCTTCCTTAAGAGTAAGTTCTAAATTTTAGCTTGCAAATCTTACTATTGGAATTTATAAGTCTAGCAACTTTTTAGCCATCACATTTATTAAGTACTTTTGGAATAATATTTGGTGCCATTTCACATTTAATTAGCAAAAACCTTCACAGATATTTAGCTAAATTTATATATTCAATATAATTCGTAAGCATTTCCATTGTCCAAAAGGGAAGTCATGTTCAAAATGAAAAGATGCGCATTTCCCATAGTAAATAATTCCAATCGATATGACAAATGTAAAAATACTTTTTATTTTCCTGCTATTTACATAAAATAGTATAACCTTAACTGAACTCTGCCCTCTGACGCCTCATCCCAAGAGACTGTGGCTTTCTTCTTGGGTTCTAGTTGGCTGTCATTATGCTGTTGAATATTTTCCTGAGGGGAAAAAAACCATATAAATATGATATTATCCCATGCATTTCTTTCATCAGTTTCTGCCTGTTTTTGTTCTCTCTTCATTGCTTTCAAATAGTTGTCTTTTAATAACATGTCCAAGTTTTTCATTGTTTTCTGTGGGAGGGTTAGTCTGATACCAACTACTTTGTTTTTACCTGAACTGGACCTCTTGAACCAGAGGCTCTTGATTTTTCACCTGTTCAATGATTATAAGGTGAAGGCTGGGAAAATAAAGATATCCCAGATAAATACCCAACAACAAATTATATCTTACTTTATAAGCAAGGCTGGAAACATTAAATATAACATTCATACTTGTCGTGTGTCATACCAGTAATGTAAAATGTTTGAAATTCTGTTTTGTTACCTGCAAAGCTATTAGTCTAGTAGTAAGACAATCTTGGCACCAAGAGAGAAGCTGCTTTTTTTTGACTGTGTGAGCAGCAGTTCTCTTGAGTTGGCAGTGGCACACAGTTGGATTTTTGAAATTGTGATCCAGAATAAATGTGATTCGTTCTTCCTCAAGTTGCCTAGATACCTGACAAATAGCAAAGTATTATCCTTTTAGTCTTCAAAAAATAATGACTATGTCTTTAGCGTGTTGAGACACTTACGCAGACATTAGTAACTATGAATTTTATTGGTTTAAAATTACAGTAAAATTTGTTACTACTCAATTTGAAACTTATATTTTTAAAAAGTGTTTCCTTAAAAGTTATGGAGTAAAAGTATCAAGAAACTAGTACAGAGAAGGATTATGGAGGAGATCATTTTCAATGAAACTCGACACATAAAATGCATCTGAGAATAAGGGGAAAAAGGTAGGAAGATGGGATAGTAAGCCCTTTTGTGACCCAACCTAAGCCAATTTTGCTGGCCAACAATATTAGCAGCTCAGGTGAATAGATACAGGTGGGTTCTCCATGTCCCCTTTTCACCTTCATGCTACCAGTTGATATTTTCTTATAAAAGCAAGTCTTTGACCCAGATTCTGCCTAATGTACATCTACTAGCAGATAGGGGAAAATACAGTCATATGATCTTGCTAACTCTGTCCATCTCCTTTCTCTGCTCCTCTGACAAGCATATCATGTGAAAGATTCACGCTGAGGTCAATACACCAATACTTTGATGGCAGGGTCAGCCAACATTTAGCTGGGCCAATGACAGAGTAGTCCTTGAAGTGGAGTGGTCCAAGGTTTTTGGAACTCTGAATCTCAAATGATTTATAATTTGATTTTGTTGAATTTTTCTGCCTTCTTTGTTTATGCTCACATCCTTTTTTCCAGCTAATCATATGTCTCAGAAACTATTCATTTCAATAATGAAAACCTATTGATAAGCTTTCTTACATGAAAAAAACTTCTTGTAAAGATTTTGATAAAATGTTTGAAGTGCTTAAGCGTACTTCCTGAGTATGGATTCCTCTTTAATCTATTTCAAATGCCTCTGTCATGAGGATTCAAGTCAAACTATACATCTTGTATTAATCCATTTTCTGTTGCATAACGAAATACTACAGACTGGGTAATGACAGAACTTTATTTCACTCATGGTTCTGGAGGCTAGGAAGTTCAATAGCAAGGGCATCTGGTGAGCACCTTCAGGTGCGTCATCCCATGGTGGAAGGGCAGAGGGCAAAGGACAGGAGAGTGCATGGAAAAGAGAAAGGCACCAGAGGCCAGACTTGCTATATAACAACCCACTTCTGTGATAACTGACATACTTCCTCAATATTGACATTAATCCTTTCCTGAGGACTTTGCTGTCATGGCTCAGTCACCTCTTATTAAGCCCTACCTCCTAACACTGTTTCAGTGGAGATCAAGTTTCATTGGGGGACATATACAAACCACAGCACTTGCATACTTTACACTGCTTATGATGTTTTTTGTTTTTTTTTCCTTTGAGATGGCATCTTGCTTTGTCACCCAGGCTGGAGTGCAGTGGCATGATCTCGGCTCACTGCAACCTCCACCTCCTGGGTTCAAGCAATTCTCATGCTTTAGCCTCCCAAGTAACTGGGATCACAGGTGCCTGTCACCACACCCAACCAATTTTTGTATTTTTAGTAGAGATGGGGTTTCACTGGGCATGGTGGCTCATGCCTGTAACCCCACCACTTTAGGAGGCCAAGGAGGGTGGATCGCCTGAGGTCAGGAGTTTGAGACCAGCCTGGCCAACGTGGTGAAACCCTGTCTCTACAACAGTTTTAAAAAGCAATTTATTGTAGAGATAATACCCTCAAGCGCAATCAGATTTGTCTAGAATTTCTTAGCCCAAATAAGTAGATTTGAATTACCACTCATGCACTGAGGGTAGACACTGCAAATGAATAATTAACTGCTCCTCTGAGTGGAGGAGGAAAAATATCAATTATTCTGAGTTCTCAACGGAGGCCTCTGTAACAAAAGATCGATTAACAAGAGAAAAGCGTGCACATTTATTTCATATAAGTTTTACATGATGCAGGAGCCTTCATAAGAAAGTGAGGACCCAAATAAGTGGTTAAACCTGAGTGTTACTACGAGAGGTTTGATGAAGAGTGGAGAGTTGTGAAGAAATATGACAGGACAAAGGGAAAGTGAATGAGGTAAACTATAAAGTGGCGGGAACTTGAAGGCCTCTTTGTTTACATTTCTCCATGTGTCCCTTTGTCTTTGGCAGTAAGGATGCTCCTTTTCTCCAGGTACAGGAAGAATGCCTCTCACATGAGGGTCTTACGACGTGTTTTTCTGGGAAAGGTCAGAAAGTCCTTCCTGCACATGACATTTCTGAAATTCCTTAACTTAAAATATTCAGCATGCTAAGGTGCAATATTTTGAGGTAGCATGTCCTGAACGCTGCCATCTGCTAGGATTAAATATAGATTCATGATCTTTAACAGCAAATGCAGCCACTACCAATCAGAATCTTCAGTTAAGATACAACATGTTATCCTTTCCTTAGTCCTTCCTTAGTTTAATATCAAACATTTGTTTTATTTAAACATCTAGGTAATAAGCAACATTCTCTATTTTACATCTATGACAGCAGATTTAGGGAATACACATTTGACTTTGCAGTCATTAAGAATTTGTGGGGTTTTGTTTTTTGATTTTTGTTTTTCCTAATGAAGATGAATAAAGTGGGAGGAAGTTCAGTCCTGAATATTACAGCTTTAAAAGATGTCAACATTTCAGATGATTGCTTAGAAGCTGTAGCAGCAAAGAGACCACCTATGAGGAAAATAGAGATAATTACAAACAACAATCACAGCTGTTAACAGCAGCACTCATAACACATCCTCAGCATGAAAAAATTGTAACTAATGCGTCAGTTGTTTAGTCATACTCAGTCACTGTGCTGGATCGAGCCTAGACAATGTGTAGACAAAGCCAACACTGAAAGCATAAGAGGTCAGAATTATAGTCCATAATTTACATCGCATGAGAAGTTTTTAATCATTTCAGAATCAAGGCCCAGAGGCTTAATTTATTTTGCGTAAGAAATATATTATCCAAAGGTTACATATCAATCAACTCTGCAACATTTCTAACCATACTTTAACATTTCCTATAGATGGCACTTGAATCATTATGCGTATGTTTCTCAACTTTCATAAAGAACCACCCTTCACTGCAGAATATTGTGCTCCGCATTCTATAGTTCCAAAGCCATTTAGGAAACACTTCATCATTCCTAGACAGGGACATACAACTTTTAGTAGCCAAGGACTGAATTATGTTGGACTATTCTCCAGAAAAATAATTATGATTTATTTAAGAATATTAGTTTTTGGAAACATTTATTCATTTCATTTTCTGTAAAGTATATATATTATTGGAATTGCTTTGTTAATGTCTGTTTCCCTCTAATTTCTTTTGCATTAACTTTTTACCAAGCCCACAGGATAACCAGCAACCATGACAAATCAAGTAATATAAAAATAAGCCACGTATAAAAATAATAATTGCATAAGTCCAAGAGATTAATTCAAGTTCTGACAAAATCACGTATAATTTAAACAAACATTCTTCATTCTACTTTGAAATAACCAGCATAATCAGAATATATTAAAATTTAGATATAAGGTGGAGTTAGATAGTATTGCATTGCCTCTTCACTTTGTGTTCCAAATCTGAAAATCCTGTTAACATAAATTATATGCATTTGAAATGTTGATTGGCACCAAAAAAGGTGTCTGTTCTTGGCAAAGTGTTAGTATATAATGTGTTTGCTTAAGGGACTCTGAACTGCAGAAAAATATTGATGAATTTAGTTTCTGTTTGAAGTGAATATGGGTTATCTGATGTGTAGTGAGATTTAGTTGGAGGTATCTAGTTGAGAGAAAAGCACATGGATTAGTTGCAGCCTTGGCTATAAATGAGCTTGCATGGGGGAATGTATAAAGGAACATCTCCTATCCTAAGTGAACAGAAAAGCAAATAATGTGTTTAGACTTAGACAACTTAAGGAGAAGGGAGAGATATTAAGGGAATTCCTGTATCATAACTTTTGTTTTCTCTTAGAAGAAAGATGAGGTCAGTTTTAAAACCCAGGGTGATTTTTTTTTCTTAGAAGTCTGGAAAGCAGCTCCATTTCTTTTTCAAACCTTAGTTTGTTGGGTTTTTTCCCCAAATCGATTTTATCTCCTGCTAATGGTGATTTTGGGGGAACTTAGTAGAAAAGCTTAATTTTGCCATATACCCAGACCCATGGCAATGTGAAGATGTGCACGAGTGAGGTGATGACAGTATAAAAACTGCTTTCTTACTTTCATGCTTTGCCCCATCTTTTATTTGTGACAGTTAGTCAAATAATTTGGAAAGTTTTGAATATCTCCAAAAATAATAATGCTTTCTACCTATAAAGTATATTAAGTTTTCTTAGCACTGTCACATATAATAAATATTATACTTGACCTGAACACTAATTCTGAAAGTAGAAAGGAAAGATATTCTTATTATTAAGAAGACAGTAACACTAACAACATCTCACATTTACAGGGCATCTGATAATATGCAAAGTGTTTTCACATGATTTTATCATTCCAGTTTCAAACAAATTATCAGAGTATCAGGACTATTTGCAGTAGAATAAATATGATTAGCTAGTATTCACAAAAATTGCTTAAGGTCACTTATCACCAAAGAAGTATAAATTAAAATTATTTAAAAAATGTTTCACCTATCAAATAATTGAGAGAATGTTACATTCAATTTTGTCAAAGGCATGTGCTGGCAAAAAAGGTACTGTTGTAGGCTGCTGGTAAAGTTATAGTCTGTTATGCTCTTTCTGGATGACATTTTGGCACTAGAACTTTAATCTAAGAAAAATGGGAGATATAAACAAAAGTGTGTGTGTAAATGAATTCATTACAGAGTTATTTATAATGTGGAATATTAGAAATCACATTTATTTGGAAAAATGTAATTTAAGTCTCTCATCTTGGAACACGCGGAGACCTTGGAAATGGAGGCCCTATTAAACAAACAAAAGATGGAAGAAGCCTAGGATCAGAGCTACCTTAATTGTCTGTATTACACACTCCTAACTTTTATATGAGAACAATAAAATGCTTGTGTAAGGCACTGCACTATTCTTTTAGGGCTCTCTTGCTACAGCAAGATCCAGTTGTAACTGGCATATTTATATTTGTTTATGTATATGTGAATACATGTATTTAATATTTTAAAAGTTGTGTTTTGGGAAACCTCCCAGTGCTTTTATTATAAACATAGAAACACTGTTACTAGATAAATTTCAGGGATGGTCCTCGGGTGGTGGCTCATGCCTGTAATCCCAGCACTTTGGGAGGCCAAGGCAGGCAGATCATGAAGTCAAGAGATCAAGACCATCCTGGCCAACATGGTGAAACCCCGTCTCTATTAAAAATACAAAAATCAGCTGGGCGTGGTGGCGTGCTGTAGTCCCAGCTACTCTGGAGGCTGAGGTAGGAGAATTGCTTGAACCTGGGAGGAGGAGGTTGCAGTGCGCCACTGCACTCCAGCCTGGTGAAAGAGCAAGACTCCATCTCAAAAAAAAAAAAAAAAAAAAAAAAAAAAAATTGCAGGGATGAGCCCAAATGGTAACAAATGACTTGGTAGCTCATTGCAAAACCAACAGATATTAAAAACCAAAAGTTATTTTTAAAACTATTGGGATGCATTTCTCTGATTAAACTAGTTTAGGTAATATCTTTTATTCTGAATCTAAGACTTGATGATCCTGCGATTTATTTTAGCTTTATGAATCTATGGTTGATTTAGCAGCCACGTTTAATATTTGAAGAAAGTGAGAAAGATGGTGTTAAGTATTCCTCAGAGAGAAATTGAAGTTTTAATTATTATAGGACATAATATGAGGGAAAGAGATATTGAACAGTTCAATTCCAAGCCCAAGAAATTTTCACTCAATATTTTAAAATAGAATAGTGTGCTTAGTCAATTAGGAAGCTCTTGGTGTTAGTTTTCACTGGGCAAAATTTTGGCCACCCAAAGTATTATAATGCTTCCAAATTAATAAAGAGAAAACTTTCTTTTAAATATTAAGTAATGCTCCCTTTTAGCTTCCACTTAAAACTGATGCTACAAAAACTATGTAACATTTTTCACTAGTCTACTGTGAATGCATATTTTGTAGTATA
Organism: Pongo pygmaeus; assembly: GCF_028885625.2. Lineage (NCBI taxonomy): Eukaryota > Metazoa > Chordata > Mammalia > Primates > Hominidae > Pongo > Pongo pygmaeus. The sequence goes on from NC_072377.2 coordinate 87,496,172, forward strand.
AATTAAAGGCCATCCTCACAGTTACTGAAATCTGCAAAGTTAAATTCAACGTGTTGGGCTGTAGAAAATTCCCAGATTTCTTCTCTTTTTGCCTTATCACAGTGAAGATAGTTGACATTTTAACTATTAACACAGCTTGGCTTAAAGAATACAGTGTTTGTCTTCTACTTCAGATGTCCTTCCTGTCCTCCCAGAAGACACTGCTTCTTTTACGATAATCCTCATACTGCTTAATCTTCCTATAGCATCTTATATTATTTAATATTATCTCCTTTCTTCCTCCCTTTGTTCCTTCTTTCTTTTTTCATTTTTAGTTACTGAGATCAAAATGTCGGTGCTACTACAGATAAAAACAATGGGAGATTGTGGCTTAATTTGAGCAGCCAATTGGCCATAAAATACTTCCCAAGAGTGCATTTATCCACCTGGACACTGGCAGAGATGAACCTGCAAGGCAGCCTCTTCCTGTTACGCTTACCACACTGTGGGGAGCAGAAATGGCCTCTTTATCTTAAGAAGACTTGGTGGATCCAAAGGAGAGCTCTGCCTTTCTGAAAACTCCGCCCTTGTTTTCTGTCTCTGAACCTCTTCTCCATCTAGTTTCTTTCTTCATTGCTGCCTCCTCTTTCTTTACCTTGCCATCCTGAGACATGGGCATTCCTGAGGTTCAGTTTTCATCTTTATACCCTCTCCCTTAGGGGTCATTTTCTTCATTTGTAGTTCACCTATTAACTCTATGAGGGCAGGCACCAAATATATTTCTCCAGCCCCAGATTCTGGGCTCCCCACTGGACATCAGTTCAGAAAACTTGTTTTCAAAATTAAATGCATTCTCTTTTTCCTTATAAAAACATCCTTTGATGTCCACATTTTTTTTTTCTGCTGTATCACCACTTTCCAGCCACCCAGACCCAGAAAGTCTGATATCCTCTCCTTTAATCAGGCATTCCTTTGCCATGTCTCCTGAATCCATCCTTTCCTTTCCGTTCCCACTGATAGATACTGCGCCAGCTCCATCCGCTGTGAGATCAATCAATTGCACTGAATCTGAAAGGGCCACACAAAGTTTAGTTTATACTCCCTGTGCTTTCAGCTTCTCCTTCCAGTTCACCCTGCATCCATCAATCTTCTTTAAGGTTAATCTCCCTCGCATTAGAGATTAAATCCCTTTCTTCTGCGTTTGAGGGCTCACACAATTTACCTTTTATAAACCTTTCGAGCTAATCTCTTTTTCTCACACAAACCTTTTAATCCAATCCAACTTATCTAATCACTATTCCTTTAAAGTTGTTTTCCTCCATGTCTTTGCTCACTTAGTTTTCCCTACCCAGGGGGTCTTCAACACATTTCTCTATCAAAATCCTACTCCTTTGTGGCCCAAATTAAACTTCACCACTTTTTGTACGCTTCTCTCAACTTAAAATTCTAAATGTTGCCTTTTAAACTCAACAATGAGTTTTTTATAGCACTTTTTGTTAGTAATCAGTTTTATGGTATTTTTGCTTTTATATCTTTCAATATGTCTTGTTTCTAGTTAGATTATAAGCTACTTGAGGAGAAGAAGTTTATTTATATCTTCTTCACTATATGGAATTATCAATTGTTAGCTGGAGATTTTCTTTTATTACAAAGCTTTTCACCTCCCACTTGAGGTCATCTTCTATTTGGAAACTTTTCACCTTCCTCTGAGGCTGTTTTCTATTGCATAACTTTTCACCTTCCTTTGCTCCTTTGCTTCCTTTGCATGAGTGATGAATACTTCTGAATTTTATTATTCAATATTAGTACCTAAATAATAGGAATTGAATTTTTCTTGATGATATATGTACTTAGGTTTTTCCCCACTTGGGGTGCCAATGCATGTTTCCGTTCATTATTACTTTTATTTTTCATTATATTTTTTATTTTACTTTAAATTTTCATATAGTAATTGTACATATTTAAGGGGTACATAGTGATGTTTGGATATTTTTAAAGTATCATGACCAGACCAGGGTAATTAGCATATTCATCATCTCAAACATTTATCATTTCTTTGTGTTGGGAACATTCAATATCCTCCTTTTAGTTATTTGAAATTGCATAATATATAAGATAATTACATATTATGTGGTTAATAAGTTAACCATATAATATATAGGATATAGTTATCCTATATATAATAAGAATATATAGGACTATATAACTATACATTATATAGTTATACTATATATAACTATATCCTATATAATTAACTATAATATATAGTTACACGTAACTATATATAATATATAGTTACACGTAACTATATATAATATATAGTTACATATCTATATATTATATACAGATATATATAATATAAAACTTTCTATATAATATATAGTTAATTATATAGGATAAATAACTGTAGTTATCCTACAGTGCTATAGAACACTAGGGCTTATCCTCTTATTTAATATATAGTTACACGTAACTATATATTATATATAGTTACACGTAACGTTACACGTAACTATATATTATATATAGTTACGTGTAACTGTATATTATATATAGTTACGTGTAACTATATTATATATTGTTACGTGTAACTGTATATTATATATAGTTACATATCTATATTATATACAGTATATATAAATATATAACTTTCTATATAATATATAGTTAATTATATAGGATAAATAACTATAGTTATCCTACAGTGCTATAGAACATTAGAGCTTATCCTCTTATTTAACTGCAATTTTACATCCTTTAATAAATCTCGTTATATACCATCCTTCTATTCCACCCTTGAAGGGCTCTTAGGGTCTTTAGAGTTCTAAGGCTCTATTTATCTTTGGTAAATAATATAATCATGCTTAAAAATAATCAACCCCAGGAAATCGGCAAAACAAATTTCCTCCTTGTTTAACCACATGCAAAATTCCCAGATTTAAACTATGTCTGCTCCATAAGAAGATTATTCTCTTACAATCTATAAAGCTTTACAGAAGTTTCCAAGATTAAAAGTAGCACATAGCCAACCCAGGATCCAGCAAAACTAAGAAAAAGACTTTTCCCAAAAAGATAGTGTGGCTATCTTGAGTCTGGGAAATGATCTCCACAATCCCCTCCATAAAGTGATGTGTGTTGACAAGTAGGCTAATAGCAGATTCCCTTTCAGCTTTGAAAGCAATGTTTGGAAGCTGGCAGTAAGAAAACCAGTACAGTAAAAACAGTTGCCTAATTACAAAAAACTCATTGCTTACATTTCAGTATGAAGTCAAAATTTGTTTGAATACATGGAATTCATGTTGTTCTAAAAAGCAGCTAAATAAATAAATAAATAAATAAATAAGCAGTTTACATAATTTGCCATACTTTTGCTATTCTTTTGCAAAAGAGCATAGGAGAGCATGACCATCAAGTGATAACAGTTGCTGACAGAGAAAGCCCTGTGTTCTCAAATGTGAAGTAATTTTGACTTTTATATATTGAAAGCAGCATTGAGTTGCAGCCAATTCAGAGATGTAAAGATCTATAGAACTCTCTTTAAAATAATTTTTATTGATTCATCTGTAAGCAGAAGTATGAGAATCCAATTTTCCATAAACTTTCACCAAATATTTGTGAAAATATTCCATCAGAAATACCTCTCTTCCCTATCTCTTCCCAGATGACTGCAGCATATAGACAATCCAAGCTTAAGTCAATTAAAACATAGCTAACCACACGTTTCACAGTAGCAGACGAATGTGGATTCAAGTCCACTCTTAAATGATAGCACAGCCTTCTAGCACATACTCAGTTCTGGCTAATTGACAAACATCATCTCATAAATAGCAAAGAGGGGCTCTCTCAAGTAGATGTATCTGGGTTAAAATACTGGGTGTATCAATCACTCTTACAATTGTAATGGTGACCCAGGAAAAATATCAGTCTCTAATTCTGGGAACTTAAGATATTTGCTTGAAGAGCAACTTTGATGACTAGATTTCATTTTCAGGACTCGACAAGACATTTTTGTAATACATCAAATCCAAGTCTGAAATCATTCCTGCGGCTGTTTATGGCTACTGTCTCAGCCAGTCCAAGTGGAGGTTAAAGTTGATTCTTCCATGTAGCTTCCTATTCTGAAGTCGGGCAGTTTTCTGCTCTTTGGCAGTTTGTGACTTGTTAAGGACCTCAGTGTATTGCTTGCAATCTGTATCTTGATTGCTAAGGTTTTCAGACTTTGTTTTTAAAAATCTTTGGATTATTTTATTTGCAAGTACTAGTTTTAATTGATCATGTTCATCATATACTTAGAAATTAAAGAGACAGTATCTGGTTAGATGCTTGAGACATTACTGAGCAAAAGGCAAAAATCAAATGTTTAAGTAAATAGGTGAAATGTATGGATCTTAATGACTTACCTATGTAAGTGAGCTTCTTAAACACAATTACTGAGAGTCATTGTATCAGGTACTTTACTGAAGTTATATTACATATCTGTCATGATGAGTATAAAATAGGGGTAAGTAGACCATGTCATGGACATCTGCTACTTTTTGAATTGCCTTCATCTTTTTCTTCCTGAAACTACCCATCCAGATAATTCCAGTGGTATATTCTATAATTATACATATAATTATATATATAGATTATATAATCTATATATATAGAATCATATATGATTCTATAATATAATTAGCATTACAATAAATTAGCAGATATCTCTAGTTTAGTATCAGTTTTTAAAGGCTTTTTAGAAGCAATAGTATGTTATAAAATGCAAATTGGAAAGTTAAACATGGTGAGTTGACTAGCTGTTAACCTCTCCTGCCTCCTGAAACTAAAATAGAATGACAATAAAGGTACTTTTTAAGGTTATAAAATTACATTTTATGTCATCTCCTTTTGACATAAATCAAATTCACCAATCTGTATCTAATTCCACTATCCAAAGTTATTGCCTCAAGGGTGGGCAGAACTCAAGAAAAGCCATTCAGAATCCGTTTTGGAGATTAGTGTGACTTTTGAGGGAGAGACACGTGGCCTTTTTAACTGAATTGTCTGGTATCATTGATACATATATCTGGAAAGGCAAGGGCCCATCTTTGCTTCTCCATGGGGAGAATCCTCCTGTAAACTAAGTCAACCTGGAGGACAGCAGAACCAATAAATTATGTTAATCCATACATTATTTCTTTCTTTCTCTTTTTGCTGTGAGCCAATTTTGTTAGGGTTTCTGGCATTTACAATCAGAAGAACTCTAATATTTCTTTTTAATTGTACACACATGAGATTATCTGAGTTGCCCAAATACACACAGCAAGTAGGTGGTGGGCCCAGGATTTGAACACAGGTTTCTTTGATTCCAGAACATTGGTGATATAATGACCTTGAGGGCAGCATGGGAAATCTTGGAACTAGTCTGTTATTTAAATATCAAGATAACCTTGGACTATGATTCCAAATTATGCAAACCATTTTCTTCCCAAGAAATTTTTGTATGCCCCTGAAATGATAAGGGGAGGAGATAGCCCAACAGATTCTAGCACATACCTTTTTTGTTGTTGTTAAGACAATCTTGAAGAATGCTTCCTTATCTTAAACTGGGCAAGTGAGAATATTTCATGGAAATTGTCTTTTTACTTCTATCAGTGCTGGCTTGCATTTGTTATAAATACCGATGTTTGCAGTTGTACAAATAGTCAATGTAATTTAATATCAGTTCATGAGAAATGCTGAGAAAATCCCTTGATTTTCATCACCAACCTCTCCTAAAGTGGACCTTCCTGATATGTACTTTCACAAGCCCAAATAGGGACTGTTTTTCTTCTCTGGTCCCTGCTGTGTTTTTATGACCCAGCTGGTAAGAGGTCACTGCTTGGAAGGCACAGATAACTGTAACAAGGGAAAGCTGCTTCTTTGATGTCCCAGACATTTAGTGAGGTCTAATAGTGTGGTAAATATTCGTGGACCACTACATATATAACCTTTGATAAGAATTCTTTTCAAACCAGGATATTCCAAAATTTGTTCTAATATGTTGGAAAAGAAGTTACAATGTTGAAACAGAATGTATGGTTTTTAGTTGTAAAGATGACCACCTTCATTTCTTACTCAAATTTAAATCTCTTAACAAACATTTATGAGGATAAGTTTGCAGGTATCTAATGATTGAAGTGTTTCAGATTTAGCAGATGCAATGAGAATTTGTGAATGGTAGATGGGTCTCACAGTTGGTCAAGTTTTTGTTTTATTTTTTGGATCTTTTGTTTACTTCAAAGCAGAAAGAAAACCATTATGGTACTGATACCAAAAGTTAGGATTCAAGTATTCAACACTTATTAGAGCAGGCATTTTAAACTCAGTTTACCTAAGTTCCAGGATGGAGGCTGAGTTTAAAATTCTATCAAAATTACTTTAAAGTGTGTTTGTATTGCTTGCTATCCAATTATATTTAGTTTTTTAATAAAAGACTCTACCTCTGTTGTCAGAAAATCTAGTATTTTGGGATTACAATAAATTAGCAGATATCTCTTGTTTAGTATCAATTTTTAAAGGCTTTTTAGAAGCAATAGTATGTTATAAAATGCAAATTGGAAAGTTAAACATGGTGAGTTGACTAGCTGTTAACCTCTCCTGCCTCCTGAAACTAAAATAAAATGACAATAAAGGTACTTTTTAAGGTTATAAATAAACAAGAACAAAGAGATTGGAAGAGGAGACGTCAGCAATGAAATGCTGGAAGCTGAAGAACAAATGGAAGAGCGGTAATTGACTTAGCAGATCCTAGAAAGCCAAGTCCTAATCAGACACGGGAAGCAAAACACTAGTTCGAAGCAAACTGATTTACACCAGGAGACCTCCAAAGGGCTTGAGAATTGCTGACACTAAACACTGCTGGAAGTGGAGATGAAGGTGAACTAAAAACAGGGTGTTTGGTTGAAGTCTTTTAAGAAAAGTTAGTCCTCCAGGGCTCACCTCTGCTCTGTGCAGCCCAGCATTTCTCCTGCTCCATGCTGGCAGGTTGTTCCCTATAGAAGGTCTCACTTCTAGAACAGAATGCCTCACCGTAGGCGGAATGAAAGTGAAGATTTATGTGCTCTATGTTGACTCTCCAATTCCTAGATGTTATGATATTTTCAAGCAGGAGAGCGAAGAGCAAAGGAACTATCTGTGGAGAATCTCACTGGACCCTGAAGTAAAGATACCGAGTGTCCTTAATGGATTAATGTAGGCAAACAATAAAAGAATACTCATGCGACATCCATCTTCCTCCACCACATGTAAATCTTCTTATCAACAGTTTATGTTACACATACACACACACACACACACACACACACACACACACATCCAAACAGATAGTTAATAATGACCACTTATGGCATAGAATGATGAAAGGGTTATAAAAATTACATTTCAGTTATTTATGTATTCTTTGAAAAAAGTTTAAAGATTGTATTACCTTTATTTTTATTTTTAACTTGGTAACTTTTATGAAAGTTATACATGAACACAAGTTAGAATAAATAGTTCTTGTTTCAAAAAACAGCATGCCTCTGTCCTCCCATGTGTCACGCTTCGTGGTTTCTAGAAGCAACCTCTTTCAAATCCTTTAACAATTTTTTAATTAATTTCTATTAATCTGAGTAATTTGCTTAAATTGCTTCTTCTTGACCTCTGAGTTTAAAATACGACTGACTTTTCACTGTGAAGAGGAGGCTACCATCACATCCATTCATACTTTCCATCTTTCACTGGCTCAGTATAAGCAAATCATAATTTTTATTACATCAACATTCATTTCTCAGTTGTGGTACCCTATGTCGTATACTAAGATAATGTTTCTTTTCTCAAGTTTTGTTGACACTGTTACTATAAACCTTTTTTTCTTTTTTTTTTTTATATGGAGTGTCAATCTGTTGATGGGCTGGAGTGCAGTGGCGTGATCTCGGCTCACTGCAACCTCTGCCTCCCAGGTTCAAGCGATTCTCCTGCCTCAAACTCTTGAGTAGCTGGAACTACTGGTGTGTGCCACCACGTCCAGCTAATTTTTGTATTTTTAGTAGAGATGGAGCTTCACCATGTTGGCCAAGATGGTTTCGATCCCTTCACCTCATGATCCGCCCCCCTCGGCCTCCTAAAGTGCCGACTAATAAATATTTTATTTCTATATTCCCCCACCTGTTTCTTAAGTCTTCTCTAAGTTAACGCAAACATGTCAGACATTTCAATACATTTTGCAGAAAAAGTTTCTCATAGAGTAAGGATGTGCTTCAATAAAAAGTACTCTTTTGAACTTCTTTCTGGGGATTCTTGTCACTTCTGTCTTATGTTATACATCTTTTCCATTTTGTTAATATATAAATATAGTATTCAAAATAATAACTCAATGAACTATTAATTCTCTTTACTAGTAAAGGTTTATCTAACCTTTACTAGTTTATCTAATATGCAATCTTTAGATGCATGTTCTAGAGTGTTTTATTCTTCTTAATTTATTTAGAAATTCCAGTGAAAGGTTAAGATAAATCATTTTGGAAAAATTAGATTAAACCAGAATCTTTTTGACATAGAAAATAATATGAATACAAGAAACAGACATTGGGGGAAATCTTTACCATTTAACATAACAATAAAATTGTTCAGCACAACTCATTTATTGATTTAAGTATTGTCATTGTACATGCTGTAACAGAGCAATCAGCTATAACAAGAGTTTTTAGATAATCTGTGTTTTAGATTATAAATAGAAATATCAACTCATTTGAGGAGTTCTTACCTCTGTAAGAAATGATTCATATTAATAACCATATTCAGATTGCATTTTGTGATTCAGTTTTCAGGCTAAAAATATATTTTCCTTTCTTTGTTAAAACATATGCCTGTGTATTTATACTTAGTCCTGAGCAGAAAAAAATATTATGGGAAATGCCACAATTTAAATATTATAATCTCCTTAAGAGGAAGTTTTATTCTTTGAGAAAAGTTGTATTTTTATGCTTGATACAATGAATTAATCTTTAGCTCCTCTTACTTCTGCATAAATGGCTATCTGATTGCTTATATATTCAGAGTAGACATTCCTAATTTGAAATACAGAACCTAATCATTCTATTTTCCTTGCTTTGGAGGGCTTGCTTTACTAGCTAACTATTCATCAGTGGACTTTAAATTGCTGTAGGCAAGCAGAAAAGGATTTCCTTCTTTACATTTTCTTAGTATATTTTCACAGAAAAGAAAATAGATGTGTAAAAATTCCCTGAGAACTTTTGCAGCCACTGCAATTTAGAGATGTTATTGAATTGGTTTAAAAAGTATGAAATAAGAGAAACAAAAATATTAAGCTAAGAAAGCTGCAGTTTGGTTTTTTAAAAATATTTCTGTGATAAGAAAAAACTAAGGTTTCAGCTGCCAACCTTAGAGCTTCAAAACATACAGCTAAACAAAGACTGACATATTCACATACACCATCTCACTAACACAATTGTTAGATGATGGTGGAAAATGCAACCACCAATCTCATTTTTTTTTGTTTTTGTTTTGAAACAGGATGTTGTTCTGTCAATCTGGCTGGAGTGCAGTGGTGCAAACACGGCTCACTGCAGCCTTGACCTTCCGGGCTCAGGCAATCTTCCCACCTCAGCCTTCTGAGAAGCTGGGACTACAGGCATGCACCACCATGCCTGACTAATACTTTGCTTTTTTTTTTTTTTTTTTTTTTTTTGTAGAGATGGGGTTTCGCCATGTTGCCCACGCTGGTCTGAAATTCCTGGGCTTAAATTATCCTCCTGCCTCAGCCTCCCAAAGTGCTGAGATTGCAGGTGTGGGCAACTGTGCCCTGTCAGATCTCATTCTTAATAAAAGACAAGTAAGCTAAAATTGTAATGAAAAACTGTTTCCAGTATCAGGCTGGCAAAGATAAAAAGGTTTGCTAATATACTGAGAGCAAGTGTATGGGAAAAACAGAAATCTATACTTACACACTATTGCTGGAAATGTAAATGGTGGAAACTCCATTGAAGGGAACTTGGCAATATTTGCCAAAATTAAAAGTGCTCATACTCTTGGCCTAGAATTCTATTTTTAAAACTGTATCTTACAGAAAGTATGCATTTAAATGTGCAAGGATATTCATTGTGACTTTTTCTTTTTTTGCAAATAAAATAATTAATAAAACAAGGAATACATTAACTGTCTTATCAATAGACTGCTGGTGGAATACTCTGCTAGATAAGTAAACTATGGTAAATTTATAATAGGAAAAAATCTATGCCATACACAACAGGTATTGATAAGGGCAGGAGAGTGTGTAAAGATGGAGCACTGCCTTTTGAATTTCTTTTTCCCTTGAATTTTTTATTTTAAAGGGTTTATAGAATGCTTCAGAAAGACTATATAAACCTGGTTACACATTTTTGTCTTGGGAAGGGAGGCTTGAGGAGGTCTAAGATAATCTATTTCTATAAACCTTTTTATATTGTGGGGAAAAAATTGTGGTACAGCATTTTCTACCAAGTTAAAACTTAAAGGAATAAAACAGCAAGCACAGTTTAATGGGTTCGCATTCCTACTGACAACTGCAGCTTTAACCTATCAGCAATACCCCTAAGTGTCCAATGACAGGCTCCATAGCTGAAGGAAAATTGGGAAACAATTGGAATGGAACAAAGATTGTGACATAAGTAACATTAGAAATAATGATATTACCTCACATTTTGTGAACACTTGCAATGTATCAGGAGTTGGTCTAAGCATTTTACTTATATTAACCTTCTTAATCCTCACAATTGTCCTAGAAATTATGTATTGTCATCATCCTGATTTTACAGACAAGGTAGGCCTGAGAGACAGAGAGGTTGAGGAAACTCTCCAAGATCACAGTTATTCAATGACTGCCCATAATTTCAATAACTACAAGAACAGCACTAACAAAACAGAGAGCTTCCTGTGGCCCCCACGAGCATGATTCTGTCCTTCCTCACCAACTGCATCCCCCCCAGTCCAATAAAAGGTATTTTTCTGTGTCTGTTCAGTCTCAAAAAGGGAGATCTGTTTGGCTCACTATTTTGATTTGTAGCCTTTTCAAAGACTGTGTGGGTGTTATTAAACCTGTTTACTTCAGAAATTGAAAGGCTCAAAAAACAAAGAAATGAGTGGAAGATATGTCAGACAAATGCCAACTGAAAGATAGTGGCTTATCCTTGTTAAGATTAGAAAACACAATACAAAAATCATAATATGAGAGGAAGATGTTTTAAAATATTGACAAAGATTTAATTTCCACAGTGAAAATATCACAGCCATAACTGTTGAATCATTAAATAAAATCTATGAAACATATACAACTAAAGATATTAAAAATTCAAGAAGAAATTGACAAAATTACTGTCATAGGAGCAGACCTTAGCACACGTCTGTGAAGCAGGCTTACTGTACACTGGTTACCAGCTTATCTGAGTCTGGTGAGATAGAACGTCCACACACACCACAAGTTACATAATGCAGGTTTATTACTTATATACAGAAAACACGGGTGGCAGAAGCCCAGGATTCATTCTGAGCCTGTCCCCAAAGGCTCAGGAAAGCTGCCCAGGATAGAGGGATTCTCATCTCATGTACCTCACTTGCACTGCAGATGAGGGACCCCAGAAATAAGTCTGACCTAGGGTTTTTTGTTTTTGTTTTTGTTTTTTGAGATGGAGTTTCTCTCTTGTTCCCCAGGTTAGAGTGCAATGGCGTGATCTCAGCTCACTGCAACCTCTGCCTCCTGGGTTCAAGCAATTCTTCTGCCTCAGCTTCCCAAGTAGCTGGGATTACAGGCATGCACCACCATGCCTGGCTAATTTTTGTATTTTTGGTAGAGATGGGGTTTCACTATGTTGGCCAGGCTGGTCTCGAACTACTGACCTCAGGTGATCCACCTCCCTCGGCCTCTCAAAGTGCTGGGATTACAGGCGTGAGCCACCGCGCCCGGCCTGACCTAGGTTTTATAACCTGAGGGCTACATGACACACTGAATTAAATCAGTAAAGGACATCCTGTTTCTAGGGGGCCCTGGAACAGAGCCTGGGCTATACTGGTCAGTCTCCCACATTTTAGGCTTTTTGCATACTCAGCAAATTCTACATTTATTACAAGTGGGAAAAACTACAAGTGGGAAAGGGAGGAGAACTGAGTAAGACCAAGGCCACCTGGAGAACTGTCCTGAAACATCTCCATCTGTCTCTGTCACATCAAATAGATCAATAATGATAACAACAATGATATCAATAATAAAACTGCATTATTTATAAGAAACAATTTTTTTTTCTGCTTTGAGTAGGGAATATTTCTGTATTTCTTTTTTGGTTATAATGGTCAGATTGGCCAATTGCTGATTTTTCAATGCTTGGCTGTTCACTGTGCAGCATCTTACTGGAACAATTAAAATGGCACAGAAAAGTCAGAGCAGTGGAACCAAAGCTGGAGGTTTCTTGAGAACCAGTGAAGATACTTAGCAGTTTGAACTAAATAGATCTTGGCCATATGTAGGCCAATAACCATGCATTAAATAAATTTCAGTTTTTTATGGAATCTCTCTTGGGTGTCTTTTTTCTTCTATTTTCAAAGACGCAAAAAGAAAGAGTCAGTGTCATTAAGCATAAATTATCTTAAGCATAAATTATTTCATCTCAGAGATGAGATGATATGGGTCAAGGTCCAGCACCCTGGAAAGATGGTGTCTAGTGTAGCAATTTTCCTGACTTCCTCTATGTCTTCTAGCTCATGTAAGCTACTTCCTTCTAGTTCTGATATGTGCTATAAATGTATAGCCTGTGTATATATTTGACTACCTATAGCAAACCTTTTTTAGAATGGTAGGGAGAGAATACAGTAGGTGAATCCCTCTGTCCATATCTTTACTTCAAGAATCCTTTTAGAGTTTCCTTTTAGAGTTGGAAATCAATAGAGTGGAATTCTAGTACTGTCTCTTTTTCAAGAAGAAAAAAAATCTTCATGACATCAGAGGCTTTGGAATTTATTTGTGGTCACAGAGGTAATCCTTTTCATAAAGTGAATGGACTAACTAATAATTCCCAGCCTTGAGCATATTATCTTTGTCTGTATTCCTCTTTTTGTCCAGTTGTATATCACAGAGTATTCATTATTGAGAAATGCATTTGCTTGTCGCGTGATTCTCTCCTTGTGCAATTGTTTTGTTGTTTGGATTTTGAGGTCTAAGGTTTGGTCTGGAGGAGACTGGGTTATTACTAAGCTCATTACCAAGATGTGGAGGAAAGATCTCAGTTCAAGTTAAATTGCGTATGTTTGCCCTCAAATTCACATTTACATTAGCATCTTAGCCTGTCTTCTAAGAAATGAAATTTATTTCTTACAGTGAAGGCTGGAAATCTATTGTCATGGATGCACAGTAACAGCCTTCTTGCTGGTGGGAACTATGCAGACTATTGAGATGGCACAGGGCATCACACGGCAAGGAGAATGAGTGTGCTAACATGCTAGCTCAGATCCCTCTTCTTCTTATAGAGTTACCAGTCCCATTACCTGATAACCCATTAATCTGTGAATGGATTAATTCATTCGTGAGGGCAGAGCCCTCATGACCCAAGTGCCTCTTAAATAGGCCACATCTCTCAACACTATCACATTGGGAATTACATTTCAACATGAATTTTGGAAGGAACAAACCTTCAAACCATACAAAATGGAAAAATAAATCAAAATAAAATAAACCTCCTTAGCTTTGCTCAGTGGCAGTATTATGACCAACGAGCTCCATCTGAGGCATGATTATTGCTAATTGAAAACTTTTCCCAATACGACTATTGAAACATAGTTTAGATTGGCATTTTTTGGACAGTCTGTATGGAAACTAAACTTTGTTGGTAAAAAAAATAAAAATTAATGATGAATAAAAAATAAACTGCTGGCTTAAGCTGATTTATTATTCTGTATCTCATAAAATTAGAATATACATTTATTAAAATTTGTAGCAGCCTAGGAATTTTGATGCTAGGGTAACAGGTGGGGTTTTCTTCCCTATACACCTTCTTGATGCTAGAATAGGGTAATTTATAAGATAGGAATAAGATCTGAATATATAATAGAAATTGTTCTTAGATGCAAGCACCAGTAGCATTTTAAGTAAGGTAGAGAAAATAGACTGCTAATAAAGTAACTGGAGTTGTGTCATAAGATACTGTCAATCTTCGAAGTAGAAAGCTGTGCTTGTCTTGTGTCTCTTTCACCCTGATGCTGGACCAGGAAGAGCAGAGTTTCTTAAATGTCTTCCTCTTACAAGAAGGGCCGGAGGAAACCATCAAAGGGGACCAAGTGACTGACAGCCCAGGCCAGAGTCCATGCTAAAGCAGCAGTGATATGCAGAGGCATAGAAGGCCATCGAGGGAAATTTTTCATTTATATATTTATTGACACTAGGGTTTCTTCTGTGAACTATCCAGTGGGATCCTTAGATGCATTTTAAAATTAGTTTTCTTATCTTTTGCTTATTGGCTTGCAAAAGCTTTTCATAAATTAACTATTTTAGGCATGTGAATATTTTTTTTTATTTTGTGTGTAATTTTTTTTGTAAACAAAAAAGCATACAATTTTGTTTGTTTGTTTGTTTTCAGATGGAGTCTCACTCTGTCGCTCAGGTTGGAGTGCAGTGGCATGATCTTGGCTCACTGCAACCTCCGCCTCCCTGGTTCTAGTGATTCTTCTGCCTCAGCCTCCTGACAAATGTTTTTATTTGATATTATGAAACTTGTTTATCTCCTTTATGGCTTTTGGGTTCCTGCTAAGCAAAATTTAAAAATTTCTAAATGCAACATTTCCTTCAAAATTGGAAGTTTAAATTTGTATACTAGTAGCTTACCTTACTACTTTTTAGGTGTTTTAATTATTACATTGATTTCTCTTTAATCTCTTGCGTCTATTTCTCAGCCTAACTTTGGAGATAATCTTTCACCAAGAGCTCAGTTCTGGAAATACTTTCAGTGATTCTTCTCTTCTTTGATTCACTACTTGGGTGGTTCTTCATTATTTCCTATTTTCTCTTTAGCTCTCTATGTTTTGCCTCCTGTGATCTCAACACTCATTTCCTAAAACCAAGCCCCAAGGAAGAAATAACCACAATTGTCTTGATCAATAAGAAGATAGAGAATATTTTCATTTCTGTGTCAGATTTTACTTTTCCCAATTACTATTTATAATTTCAAAATGTTCACTATCTAAGCAACTTAGGAGTAAACAAACTTACATTTACATTCCCCTTTATTTCTCTCCTCCTCTGGGACTTTAACCTGCCACTGCTCTTCACTGATTCACATCACTCAGCTGATCTCTTTAAGTGGCACTTGTCACCCCAAGAGGGTAGTGAGGGCTGCCTCTGCTCTTTAGCTCGTATTGTACCCCAGTGCTCTTTGGAATTGTCTGGCAAGGACTCCGTTCTTCTCACTTACCTACTAGGTGTGAATTTCTTTGTTGGTGACCACTTTGAATCTTCATGGTGCCAGTGACTTGAGATGGTCTGGCAGAAATGGATGATAAAGATTTACCTTGTATTACCTTGTAATACAAAGATTTACCCTTTGTATTACATTTTTTAATGGATTTCAAAAGTTGAGTTATTTAGGCCCAATGAGACACTGAGTTCAGTTAGTAACTTAGTTTAGATTCCTCAAAAGCCAGACTCTGGGGCAAGAATTTGGGAGCAGGTGGTTTATTTGTGAAGTGTTTGCAGGAAGCAAAAGTAAAGGAGTGGAGAAAGAGAGAGAGAGGAAGAAGCACCAACAAAGATGCATTAAACACTGTGTATATGGAGGAACAATGGTTCCATCTTACTAGGAACTCTCTGAAATACTGGTTAGAATACAACTCAGAATTGTCCTACTGGGTGCCTGGGAAGCTTGGGTATTTATCCACTGACTCACATATCTCACTTGTTAAAGGATGTCCCTGGGGGTTAAATCTCCAGCATTTTGGAGCTATCCCACAGCACTGAGCAAGCTCCCACAACTGCAGAAAGCCCCAAGACTGAAAAACAGAGACATGCAGGCTCTGAAAGGCTGTCAGCCATGCATGGGAATGTCCACCATGGTTGTTGGTGAATGAAACAGGACACTGACAGCACCTGCCATTGAGAAATTGAAATTTCATTTTTATAATTATAGCCCCCTTGCTGCATTTATGTGAATACATGTTCCATTGTGTTTTCTTTGAGCCAGTGTGAATGCTGGCTGTCTTTTTGGGAACACATTTGCTATCAGCCCACTCCCTACCCTCCTACTCTTCTCCTGCTGATACACTTCTGTCTGCCCTTTCAGTTTTCCAGAAATATGTGAGTATGTCTGAACCCCAGCAATGTATACAGGTTCAGTTATTTCCTAGGGGTCCCGTTAGGTTTCCATGAAAGTAGATTTCCCAGTAGTTCCCAAGCTATGGCCGTGACATATCTTAACTCTCACCAGTGGACACAGCTGTGCTCAATCTGAGAATCACACTATACAATCTTAAAATCTGATCTTTTATGTATTTTCTCTTTCTTGACCTCTGCCAACTGGTATTTGACATATTCTATATAAAGTAAAATAAAATGTACTTATAAACAGTTTTTTGCCAGGTTTCCCTAGATACACTTAGCAACTGCCTTCTTAAAACACGGCTTAAGTGCAGACTTAACATGACAGCATTTCTTTAAAAAGGACAGACAATTAATTAGTTCTGTCATGTGTAGAGTGCCAAATAATTATCTTCTTTTCTTTGCTGCATGCAGTCTCCTCCAATTATTACCTTACAAACATTTTAGAAGAAATACCTCAAAGAAGTTTGACTTTGGGCAAGTGACATTGTCAGAACCTTTCCAAGGACAGAAGAGGATGAGTGGGACTCAGTGACTACTGAAGGCTTCCCTCTTCCATTGATTGATGTTACAGCTCCAGGCAAGGGGACCAGTTTCTCTGTATTGCATTTCCTTCAGTTTTAATACAGAAATATTAGTCTACTAAAGGACTCCAGGGAAGTAAACCCAGAGGGGCAAGGACTGCTCATGGCAGAATAGTAAGAGGAGCCATGTGACCGTGTTTGCAAACTCTTGTTAAAAATTGACATTAGTTGAGGTTACCTTGCATTGAGGATAACTTCCCAATTAGCAGCGCATCTGAAGTTGCCCTTATAGGGCTTAAGCATTTGTTGTTTGGGTTGTATGCATTCTCATATTGTTGCATATGGGTTGCAGTCTGATTGATGTCTTTCTTTTCTTTCTTTTTTTTTTGAGAAAGAGTCTCACTCCATTGCCCAGGCTGGAGTGCAGTGATGTGATCTCGCCTCACTGCAACCTCTTCCTCCCGGGTTCAAGCAATTCTCCTGCCTCAGCCTCCCAAGCAGCTGGGATTACAGGTACATACCACCTCGCCCTGCTAATTCTTGTATTTTTTTTAGTAGAAATGGGGTTTCACCATGTTGGCCAGGCTGGTCTTGAACTCCTGACCTCAAATGATCCACCCACCTTGGCCTCTCAAAGTGCTGGGATTATAGGCATGAGCCAAAACGGCCAAACTGATGTCTTTCTGGAGAACTTAGTCTAGTGTTTTATCCACAGTGTACTTAATAAATGCCAAGTGATGTGTTGCATGACTTCTCAGACTCTTATTAATATTTTTCTCCATATTCAGGGAGGCATATCATAAATTCAGAGACAAATTCAGAATTTATCCTCTTCTATAACTACAGAATGAGGGAAGACTAAGCTATCAATATCAGTCTACTTCTCTCTGCAGTTCATATCTCTGGGTCTCTGTCTTTGTACCTCTGTGTCTGTATCATTCTTTCTCTCTTTCCTACAACCACATATACTTTAGATTCCCTGTTCCCTCCAAAGAGCATTTCCTACGATTAAGATGAATCATGATCAGTCTTGCCATTTCAAGGCTCATGAGAAGGGAAGCTTGTTAGAGTGTAAAAAGCCTAGGTTCTGGGCTTTGTTGCCCAGAATTCATTGTTGTTGGGCACGGTGGCTCATGTCTGTAATACCAACAGTTTAGGAGGTCAGCTGGGAAGATTACTTGAGACCAAGAGTTCAAGACCAGCCTGGAAAATAGAGCAAGGCCTCATCTCTTAAAAAAATTAAAATTATTAGCCAGGCATAACAGTGTGTGCATGTAGTCCCAACTACTCAGGAGGCTGAGGCAGGAGGATCACTTGAGCCCAGAGTTCAAGGTTATGATGAACCATGATGATGCCACTGCACTGCAGCCTGGGTGGCTCAGTTATATGACCTGCAAGTTACATCAACTTTTTAAAGTCTTAGTTCCATGAGGTTCAATATATTTGCAGGTCCTCATAGGGAGAGAATGACACATCTCTTCCCATGCCCGCATGGCTCATGGTACGTCTCTCTGAGGGAGGATTAGACATCCTTCTATTATAGTACATTTGGCCATGTACCATTTAGCCAATATAATGTGAACAGAAGCTCTAAGAGCCACCTTACGGCACTACTATTGGTCTTTTCTTTTGTTAAAAGATTGGTACTGGTATGTCATAGGTAAGGGTTGTTCCTTCAGCTTTGGTCCCAGTAAACAGGAGAAGATGTTGAGCACAGCAACAGTTGATCCACAGTGTAGATCTGTAATGTGAGCAGAAAATAAATATTTCTTGCCGTAAACTTCTAAGATCACATTGTACCTTAGCATAAAGTGATGTATGTATTTTCAAATCCATAAATTGGGAATATATCGTTCATTTTGCCAAGGACAAGAAACTGTCAGATAATACATATAAAAGCTCAAAATATGGTAGTCAATGCAAGGCTTGGAAATAGCAGTTTAAAAGCTTTGGGGGAAGTTGAAAAGACTTATTTTTGGAGTACATACTTCATTATTATTATTACTATTATTATTATTTATTATTATTTTTTTCGACACAGAGTCTTGTTCTGTCACCCAGACTGGAGTGCAATGGTATGATCTTGGCTCACTGCAACCTCTGCCTCGTGAGTTCAAGCGATTCTCCTACCTCAGCCTTCCAAGCAGCTGGGACTACAGGTGCGCACCACCACACCCGGCTAAATTTTTGTATTTTTAGTAGAGATGGGGTTTCACCATGTTGGCCAGGGTGGTCTCGAACTCCTGGCTTTGTGATCTGCCTACCTCCCAAAGTGCTGGGATTGCAGGTGTGAGCCACTTTTTCTGGCCTACTTCATTATTTTTGAGGTTGCTTTTGGTCAAGGGAATGCACTTCTTTCTGAAGTAATCTTTTTCTTCCCTTTCAATTCCCTTGAACAATTCAACATACAGTTCTAATTTCACCTCCTCTCTACAGCTTTGTGGAATCCTCTGTCCCTAACAAAATCAATTGCCTCTGTTTGTATAGCTGTAACAACATTGTGTTATAAATGTTACATGTTGACTTTCCCACTAGTCTGTGCAGGCTTGCTATGGTTTGAATGTATTATTAAAGCTCCTGTGTTGAAAACTTAATCCCAAATGCAGCAGTGTTGAAAAGTGAGACCTGTAAGAGGTGATTAAGTCTTGAGGGTTCTGTCCTCAAAAATGGATTAATGTCATTATTTCAGGAGTGGGTTACTTACTTCGGTAGTGGGTTTCTGATAGAAGGATGAGTTCAGCCTTGTTCTCTCACTCTCTCACCCATGTGATGCCTTCTACCATGTTATGACACAGTCAGTAGCCCACCACCAAATGTGATCCCTTGATTTTGGACTTTCCAGCCTCTGGAACCATGAGCCAAATAAGTTTGTTTCTAATAAATTACCCAGTCTGTAGTATATGGTTAAGACAGCATAAAACAGGCAAAGACAAGACCACTGGGGTGGAAGCTGATTTTTATATTCATCCAAGAAACAATGGAATAGGCAGAAATTGCAGTGAAGCCTCATCATATAAATAATTTTAATATATGCCAACAAACAACAAAATTTTATGATTCTATTATCTTGTGCAATAACAAACACATCTAGTAACATGTATTCAAATTATTAGTTTTATATTATAACAGAATTTTGTAAGCCTTGCATGCCAGAAGAATGTTTCTGAATTCTTCACCCTATCCATCTCTTCATCATTGAGTTTATAAGCTCAGTGGTTTGAATGCATCAGTAGCTGGATGCACACTTTACATTTGTCCTTTTTTAAATCTACTTTTTTGGTTTCCATAGTTTACTCTGCACAAGAATGTCTGTACTGCATAAATAATATATGTATGTTTATTATAGCGTAGGGGCAAGTTAGTGGGTTTTCAAAGATAATTTTAAAAAACTTTATTGAAGTAAAATAGATATGCAATATAACGTGTATAGTTAAAATATGAAATTTGAAAAGTTTTGATAGATGTATACACCTATGAAACCATCATCGCAATAAAAATAGTGAACATATATATAACACCTGGATGTCTTCTTGTGTCCCTTGTCATTCTTCTTCATTAACCTCTCCCACTCCCCATTCCCAAACAACCACTGATCTGCTTTCTGTACTGCAAATTAGTTGTATTTTCTAGGGTTTTATATAAATGGAATTACATAGTGTGTACTTTTTTGTTTGGCTTCTTTCACTCAGCATAATTATTTTGAGATGAACGTTTGTGTTATTCCTACTTGTGGGCTATTACAAATATAATGCTTTTTGGAACATTTCTATACATGTCTTTGTGTGGGCACTTGTTTTTGTTTATCTTGGTAAATACCTACGAGTGGAATGGCTAGATCATATTGTAAGTTTATGCTTAACTTGTTAGAAACTGTCAAGTGGTTTTCCAAAGTGGTTGACCATTATATGTTCCCACTGGTGGTATATGAGAATGCCAGTTCTTCTACATCTTTGCCAACACTTGGTTAGTCCTTTAAATTATAGTCATCCTGTTAGGTATGCATCTCATTGTGGTTTTAATTTACTCTTCTCTAACAATTAACAACGTTTAGAATCTTTTCATATACATATCTGCTATTCACATATCTTCTTTGGAGAAGTGTCTGTTTACATTTATTTAATTTGTTTAATTGGACTATTTGTATTTTTTAAATTGCATTTTGCATGTTCTTTTTATATTTTCAATACAAATCTTTTATCAAAAATAGGCTTTGCAAATTTTTTTTTCCTGTCTATTTTTACTTTCTTTTTATTCTTTAAGAATGTCATTTGGAGAGCAGAAGTTTTTAATTTTGTAAAGTCTGCTTTACTAATATCTTTTTCACTGATAGATGATTGGTATTTAAGAAATTATTGTCTAACCCAAGATCATATAGATTTTTCCCTGTGTTTCTTCTAAAAATTTTGTAGCTTTATGTATTATATTTAGGTCTATGATTTCTCTTGCATTAATTTCATTATGATACAAATTAGGTATCAAAGTTCATGCTTTTGCATATGGGTATTCTGTTGTTCTAGCCACTACTTATTGAAATGACAATCCATTCTCTATTTTTGCATCTTTGTTGAAAATCAGTTGTCCATATGTGCAGGTCTATTTCTGCAATAACTACTTCATTCCATTGATCTATTTGTGTACTAATACCACACTGTATTTATTAATGCAGCTTTACAATAAATCTTGAAAGCAGTTAATGTTAGCCCTCCCACTTTGGTCTGCTTCTCAAAGTTATATTTGGCAATATTAAGTTGTGTGCATTTCCATATGAATGTTAGAGGCAGCCTGTTACTTTTTTTTTTTTTTTTTTTTTGAGACGGAGTCTCGCTCTGTCGTCCAGGCTGGAGTGCAGTGGCGCAATCTCGGCTCACTGCAAGCTCCGCCTCTCGGGTTCACGCCATTCTCCTGCTTCAGCTTCCCAAGTAGCTGGGACTACAGGCGCCCGCCACTACGCCCGGCTAATTTTTTGTATTTTTAGTAGAGACAGGGTTTCACCGTGTTAGCCAGGATGGTCTTGATCTCCTGACCTCGTGATCCACCCGCCTCGGCCTCCCAAAGTGCTGGGATTACAGGCATGAGCCACTGCGCCTGGCCGATATTATTATTTTAAAATTATAATATCCAATGCGTATTGCTAATATATAAAACTAAAATTGGTTTTAGCATATTAATCTTATATCTTCCACCTGACTAATCTGTGCAATCTGTAGTGATGTCATTTTTCCAATTTCTGATATTGGTAATTTTGTCTTCTTTTTTCCCGATCTGCCTGACTACAGTTTTATCAGTTTTATTGATTCTCTCAAAGAACCAGCAATAGTTTCATTTATTTTTGTCTGCTGTTTTTTTAATTTTTATATTTGCTTATTTCCTATCTGATCTTTATTATTATTTATTTCTTTTGGTTACTTTGGGTGCAGTGGTTAATTTGCCATTAATCTATTTGGTGTATATTTTATATCCCATATTGTAGGTTTTCTATTTGTGTGTTTTTATGTCTTCCATGTTTTTACTTCTTTTTTTACATATGGAATATGGTTATAATAATCATTTTAATGTACTTGTCTGATAATTCTAATATCTGGGTCAGATTCAATTAATTTTTATTTTCTTTATGATTAGTATTTTTCTTGTTCCTTGCATGCCTGCTGATTTTTGATTAAGTGACAGACATTGTGAATTTTGCCTTGTTGGTTCTGGCTATTTTTGTATTCCTATATATATTCTTAAGATTTATTGGAGTAAACTATATATATATATATATTCATTTTTATTTATTTATTTATTTTTTTGACAGGGGCTCACTTTGTCATCCAGGCTGGAGTGCAGTGTTGCAAATATGGCTCACTGCAGCCTTGACCTCCTGGGTTCAAGTGATCCTCCCACTTCAGCCATCCAAGTAACTAGGACTACAGGTATGTGCCACCACATCCAGCTAACTTTTGTATTTTTTTTGTATAAATGGGGTTTTGCCATGTTGTCCAGGCTGGTCTTGAACTCCTGGGCTGAAGAGATCTGCCTGCCTCAGCCTTCCAAAATCCTGGGATTGCAGACATGAGCCACTGCACCTGGTCTTTTTTTTTTTTTTTTTTTCCATCTTTTTTTTGGACCAGACGTATGTTTAATCTAGGACTGATTATTCCTCACTACTGAATCCAGACCATTCTGAGTGTTCTACCTGAATGTCTTTACCAATTATGACATTCTCTAGTCTGGCTGGTGGGAACAGGACAATCCTCTGTCCTTTTTGAGTTTCAGAAACTGTTCCCTGTTATTCTTACAGATGGTTCTGTCCCATAGACTTGGGTAATTTCCTCAGATTTTTGCACCGATATAAACTCTGCTGAATATTTCAGATACCTTCTTCAGATATCCAGGGTTCTTTTCCTGTGCAGGTTTCTATTAACTCCTCTGTCTGATAAATATACCCTCTTGGTCTCTGTAGAGTCTCAGCTTCCATCTTTTCAACTCAGGGAACCTCAAGTTCCACCTTGCTTCTCCCTGCCCGTAGCATCATCTGGAAACTCTTGAGACATAAGCTGGGCAATCCTAAGAATCACTTTCTTTATTTCCCATCCTCAGGGATCACTGTTTTTCTTGGCCTGATGTGCAGTGTCCTAAAATCCACTGTGCCAAATATGTTGTCTAGATTTGATTGTCTCTGTCAGGAGGTTAAATCTAGTCCCTGTTACTCCATGTTGGCCAGAAGCAGAAGTTCCTCAAAGCTAATTTTGATTATGTGATTTTTCACCTCATTAAATTAAATTGAGAATAACTAGTTGATTTGAAGGACTATGCTGCTAGTAAATAAAGCCGAGTTTGGCATAGTTAGAGCTAGAACTTATAGCCCAGTCTCTATTCCATGTGGCAGTCAATCTCTAACAAATTGTAATTTATAAAATTTTGCATGTAGGCATATGTGTATTTGGACACATAAGTACAGCTATACCATTTTTTTACGTCTGATAGCTCAGTTTCAATCAT